>NW_027122208.1:0-1200000 GCF_030686945.1 Centruroides vittatus | reverse complement strand
GTCTTCGAGAGACGATACTACGTCGCAACAAGGTGGCCGCGCCGTCTCCTCGTAACGAAGGATTCGGATAAGCGAAGATATAAATAAATAATACGACACTATACGTATAGACCTAAATATGTATGTACTATTTTCAACGAACCTACGGTGCATTAGATTAACGAACAATTATTATTTGTTGGATTATAATCGAATGTACTCGATCATACACCACACAAAGCGATACAGAGATAACAGAAATTAGAAAAGACTGTATACGGTATTTCAATTTTTATTTCTATCAAAACACAAGTACGAGCGAATTGCTCTTATCCGTTAAAAGTAACGAGCAGATAAGAAGTAGGACGAGGTTTACTCGGCGTAACGAAATCACGAAGGATTGCCTTTTATAATATAACACAGTATATTAAAAACAAATTCGGAATTACTAAATCGGAAAGTTTCGTCTAAATTTTGAATTTTAATATTAAAAAATAAAATATGTAAAGTAACATCATTACGTTCGCGTGTACAGACATAAATTACACAAAATTTAATTGAAAATAAGCTTGTTTTATTCTTATTAATCCCCTTTGGAGACTAATAAAGGCTTTTTCCACATCTTCAAAAAATAGGTTAATGTTTAAACAAACAAAAGTCGTTAGATTATAATAGTCTGTTTTTATTTCGTATAATTTAAAATCAATGAATGACTACAGGATTCACTAATTAAAAATCTTAAATTTAGATTTGATTTAATAAAGGTTAAAATATTTCGTATAATAATTAATAAAATTTGTCGATGCTTTTAAATAAATATTTTAGGACAGTAATTCTTAACTTAGGCGAGAGAGGTACAAAGGGGATACGGAGATGTTAAGGTATCTCCTCCAGTGTTTCGCAATTGCTTTCTCATTAGATAAAAATTCTAATTTGGATAAGGATAGGAGGTTTATACATTCACTTCGCTTTTAGGAGAGAATACAAAGATTAATAATCTGTGTTTAAGGATAGCGATTTTATAAAAATGCAGTAACCCATCGAATCGTACATCATTTTATAATCGTTTCTTCTGTCGGTTTACGTTTTATTTCGGTCGTTCTTAATTTAAATAACGATGTTTCGGCACGCAGTTTTAATTATTTGTCGAATTTTATAACAGCAACTACGCACTAAAATCACGACCGTCCTTGAACTCGTACCGCTATATTTTGACCCGGTTAGAGTTTAAATTTAATCGGGTCAAAATTTAATTTCAACCTTCAAACGAAACCACACCCTAAAAAGTCAAATTTTTCTTCCATTAAATATTAACCTAAATCGTAATTAGACGAGAATGTGGATAAAACAATTTCTTAATTAAATTTTATACCAGATAAATAGTTATTACGTATAAGGTATTTTATCTTTTACTTTAAATATTCATTCGATACAGTTATAATTATAATTATATTGATAGATTGTCAAAGGTATTATGTCATCGATCATTAGCGCACCGTAGTAAATTAATTACGTCAGATTTTTATCGCCAACTATTCGTCATTTAAACTATTCGATATTATATATATATATACATATGAGTATTATTCGCATTAGCCATATTCTGTTTTTAAAACTTAAAGAGTTAAACTAATTCGTAATTTCAAAGCTGATTACGTAAGAAGTCGTCTATTAATTATTTTCTTAATTAATAGACTGCTCCTTATGAATATATATATAAGTCTACAGATACAGGGAGAGAAAGGGTCACAAAATGTACATAATTGTATACAACACTTATTGGAAAAATGGAATGGTCTACGAAATTGGAGAATATTACGGTTTTTGAACAAAAATACAGTCGAACCTCCGAACGGTGTACACTGACGGAACATAAAATGTTGCCATTGTTTGGAGGTTGTTTCGGACGCGTTTCAAAAAGAAACGTTCCCGAAAACATGGCCTTCGTTTTCGAGTGCCAGTTGTTGGAGATTCGACTATACCTATTTACGTATATATTATTTACTGCAATTGATATTGTTTAATATTTTTTGTATCGATAAAATAACAATATGTTCTCCGGACCATTAATTTTCACTAAAAATTTAAAATGGATAACTTGGACTTCTTGTTTTGTTCTACGTTATCTCAATAGGAATTTTCAGAACTCTGACGTTTAGTACAAACTAATAGAAATTCGACAGTTAGGCATTTTAAAGCGAAATCGCGATAAAGCGACGTAAAGCCGAAGCAGATATGAAATAAAAATTCTCATTTTACAGGTACAACTTCGTCCCACTTAACGACTAAGTTATTTTAGTAAATCAAAAATATCCCCATGATTATAAATAATAAATAAATCTGTATATATATATATATATATATATATATATATATTTCTATTTTTATGTAATTATTATGATAAATATAATAAAAATCTAAAGTTCGGGTTTGATATTTGTAAACACGTAATCTAGTGGTTCCCAATCCTCGTGCCGCGCCACACCAGTGTATCGCGAGAGTGACTCGGGTTGTCTCGGAAATATTAAATATTTTTAATATTTTCAATAACTTCTTTCTAAAATTTCGTTTATCTTTCATCTTTTTACCGCCTCCCGACCGCAGGGAGAATGAATTATTCGCTATAATATCGATCGTTGCAAAATGCGGCATTATCGTACCTTCCTCACAAAAGTTGTATGCCTCTACGCGTATGCCGCCGTGCCGATTCTTCGGAGCTTCTACGAACATCGTGGCTTACCAGCTTAAACACCACCACTTCCCATTGTCGTCCGTCCGTTTTTCCTTCGTCTCGAGAACGAAGTTACGTAGACGAAAGCCGAGACCACATAAGAAAACTTTAGGCCCACTAAGCCCCGATTGAAACTGTAATTAATGGACGGCTCCCTAAGAGGGATTTTTAAAATTGGCCGGGCAACGACGAGTGCGACTGGGTGGTGAGGGACGAAATCGAGCCGCCCGACGTATCCCGGACAGATCGATCTCGAAATATGGTGAGTGATGGGATTTTCGACGCACCGGATTCCATCCCGGGTCTCTCGGAACGGTAGGCTAATGCCTTACTCGTCCCGGCCGTCTTTATTTAAACAATTTAGTACGCGATGTTGGGTGACAATATGTAACTTATATAAAAACAGATCGTCTCGACGAAAGTGAGATATATTATCGAACTCGACGCGTTTCGGGTAATAATTTCTTCAAACTCAAAACGCGGGTCTTGGGAGCGGCGAGGTTTCTTATCCAAAACGTTATCGCTTCGGCCATCCCGCTCCCAATAGACGTTTGTACGAGATATTTATAAATTTCATGGGAAAACATTCATCTAATATTCGTATAAATTAATTGATAAAAGGTAGTTGCTCGGAGAACTTTTGGAAGCGCATCACGCTTCTATAGAACCGAACCAGATTCGTAGGGCCAGACTAAATCCTTATTCTCGATAGTTTCTTTTTATTATAAGTTACGGAAGGAAGAGAAATGAAAAATAATGATCATTTTATAACAAAAACTATTTTTAAATATGTTTTTATTGAATTTTGTAAAAATCAGATATTTGGTGCTTTACAATGCTCTTTACATACAAAATGAAGAACCGTATCCCGACCCGTAATATCCATAATAATTTATGAGTTTGTGAACGGGATTCGAACCTCGTCACTCGCGATAGAAGACTAACACTATCGCGGGCCATCCGATTGTTACGACGCATCGCGGTTCTTAAACAGTGACGCGTAATCCTACGAGCGAAAAGAGCAATTGTCCGGAGCCCCGACAATAGGGGATTCCAAACCAATCTTTTATAAACTTATTACCGTACTAAGAATATCGAAATTTAAATTTGGGTTTCCTAGATTGTCAGTGTGGCGCAGGGGCGGGGTCACTGGCACAGCGTTAAAAACGAACGGGATACGGGAAAATCCCCCAAAATTCCCGAGACGAAACGTTTGAAGTCAACAGTATACAGAGAAGTCAACTGTAATTCAAATTTTCCCGGAGTTTCGCGAATCTATAACGCGCCGCTGTTAAATCGTATGCGAGAAAGATATACGCCATTCTGTAAATTAAACTATTTGTTTATCAAATGATCTCGTAACCTTGAAAATTCGTTGTTTAGTAACTGTCTTTGATATTTGAAATGTAAAAAAATACAAGATATATAATCCGATGAATTATGCAAGATGTATGTTTCGATTGTCGCGTCGATACGTTTATTATTAAAGAAAAAATTATCTTTCATATTTCATATAAATCACTATTTTAACGAATGAATTAAAATTCAAGCTCTACAGCTTTGTTAAATATGCGAGCCCGCGACGAAATCGGGCAGCGTAAATCAAAGATGGAAAACGGAGGTCCGAGTTATCTATAGATAACTCCAATCGGCGTATGGCGATATTTTAAAAATATCACCGTATTGCAGCTTGGTCGAAATCAGAATACGTCACGACGACAAAATATGGATTCGGTTAGGTCCACAAAGGCCGCGCGGTCGAGGGACGGAGGCCGACGTATCCCAACATTTCCTGGGATTTTGCCCACCCATACCGATTCGATCTTCATCCCCGATGCGGTAGGCCGCAGCCTTTACTGCCGGTCCATCCAGCCTAATTTTGATATTAGATAAGAATAACATTATCACGTCGATACCGATGCTATTAAAAACCATTGGAATTTTATTATACAACTACTTTATCGATTAGATTATTGAATGGCACTTACGATTCGTATTTCTATCGGGTTTCTATATCGCGTCTTAACAACGCGATCATTTCTCTTCATTGTCGTTAACTTTTATATTATTCAAATAGAAAACGATCGTCTTTGATGAAAAACCATATTCAAAGTTTTGTTACTCCGCACACCAGACCACACCGGATATCTCCGCAAGTACGCGATAAAACTTCGTAATAATATTCAATCGAACTAAAATACAAAAATCTCAAAACTTGGCAACTAGACTTTCGAAACAATTCGATTACATTCATAATTAGGTTAGAAATATTTAAATAAGTAATAGATTATAATGAATTTAATATATTTAAAAGTTTTCTCTAAAATCCAATTTTTCAAACCATAGAAATAATCAATTAGGTAAGCAATCCCGAAAAGATTTACCACGGGAAACCGGTCTCCGTTTAGGTGTTAAGAGGAGGCGGTGGCGAAAAGTAAAAATATATCGCGGTACGCGACGGGTCCAGGCATTGACTAGGTGGACTTTTTTGCGGGTAATTTTTTTTTTTTTTGTAACTCTTTCCGCCCAGTGGGCTCTATGAGGGCCTCTTATAGCGAGTCCATCGTGGGTTCGGCCAGGCCCACAATGGGGCGGCCGGGTGGTTATGGGACGGGGACCGACATATCCGGACGGACCACCCCCCGAAAAATTCCCGGAGATTTTTCGAACCGTCCGGATTCGATCCCGGGTCCCCCAGGGCGGCAGGCTGCTAACCTCGACCGCTCGACCATCCGGCCGCTTTTTTCTTTTTGCGGGTACTGTTAGCGTACGAATTTATTACAAGCCTACTTACTTGTCGCGCGAATAAACTATTAGAATGTTTTCAAAAGATTTTAAAATCATTTCTTCAACATTAAAGGGGTCTACGAACGCGATTAACGGACGGCAGAAGTTTACAAAAACTACGTCATTATACGCAATAAGAAGGGGGGGGGTCCCCCCCAAAAGTGACGGGTAAACGGCGCAAGTAACGGCCCCTTACTGCCCGCACGGCAGAAAGACAAATAAAGAAAAAACGCTACTTAAGTAAGTAAAATTATCAAAAAGTATCGATGTATTTATTTAAAGTCAAAATGCACATAATTTTTGGAAAATAATTATACGGTTTAATTTACTAAAAAAACAAATTACGAGTTTAAATTTGTATTTATAAATTTGGAAAATAAAATACTTTCATTTATTAAAATAACGTATATAATGTTTTAAAATAATTAGTGCAGAAATTTCGATGTCTATGATTGTTGACATATGGCGAACGACGTCGCGGTTGGCGAAGGAAGAATGTCGTACCGGTTAACCTTCGCGGCTTTCAGTCCGGCTGCGGGTAAAGGCTGCGAGTAGAACGGTGACATGGAATCTGACGCCGAGGTAAGTTTTCCACTCTTTTATTCCACTCGGCCATTTACTGCGTACGACGAGCCTTTCTTAAAACGTAAATTATCTGTCTGCCGTAGCGACGTTAATAATATTGCCCTCGAGAGCTTTTGATTTCGCATTAGATTCGTGCGAGAGCGTACAAAACAATATGTTGAACGCGAGAGCGGCCTAATAAACCACAATATGCCAGTTTAAAACACTTATTAGGTTAATGTTAGCCTAGGTGTCGAGATGGCGGTAATTTATTAGAATAGGTTAGGTTAGGGTAGAACGTGCGAGCCCGCCGTTCTCCGTCTTCCGATTGCTGGATGGGAGACGAGCCGCCATCTCGATACCTAGGCTGACATTAACCTAATATTACATTCGCCATAATTTTATTCTCAATTAATAAACTTTTTATTGTATTTAAGGAAACACTCTTTACCGTGGACGACAATCATCCTCCTTATAGCAATCAAAATATAATAAATAATAACGTCCGTTAATTGATATTTGAAGTAATTCTTGAAAAAATTATACGTTATGTTAGTATTTTTGGTATTAAAACCGAAGATGGTGTCGGGCTTCCCGGCTTTACGTGACGACACCGTTTAAAAAATTCGAAGGAAAAAAAGATTAATTTACTCTTTATATATATAAATTTCGCAACTCAAATTATAATTTTGTTCGTTCTGTTAATTCTGCTTATTTGCAATGATCGAGATGGTCGAAATCAAATAATAGTAATTATTTAATAGTTTTAGCCATAATTACGTATTAGCAGTCTTAAATATTGTAAATTTTGATTCGACGTAAATATATAGCTTTAAATATTAATGTCTTTCAATTTTTAGAAATGTGATTTAAATTATGAATATAAGTGGAAAATAAATAATGTTCATCCTTTTGTTTATATTATTAGTAAATAATAATTTTATTTTCTATGTTAATAAGTGTTTGTTATCACCTTCGTGAAAATAGACGAAACTAGCGTAGATAGAAAGAAACCCGTACGAGGAATAATTTTGGCGAACGGATTGGCCGGTCGATCCGGTTTTTAATTCTCTCGAGACGAAATATTGCGAGGTACCCTCGTTAGGTGTAGTGTCGTTTTCTGTTAAAATTTGCGTTCTTCGATTCGAGTCTGCGAAAGAATTTGTATTTCTTTCGAATTGTATCTTGTGATAAAAATATTTTTGATATAATAAACGTCATCTAAAACACGACGAATAAATATAAAATCCTACTTCGGAAATGTAAAATGTTGTTTACTACGTACGCGTCTCTTCTCCCCGGTGCATTAAACGATTGTATTAATAATTTACCGAATAATAAAATGTTCCGGTTTAGTAATTGCTTGCAAATGTTGAAACGAGATTAGTTTTTAAATGCAAAGAATTATAATAATTCGAGTTAACTATTTGTCGTTGTTAGGATTCTCGATTTCTTATAAAAAAAAATATGTATTACAAAAATTCCAGGTATATTTTTAATAATTGAGATTATTATTAAAAGTATTTAAGAAGTCAAAAATAGATTTCGATATTTTATAATTGCCGTATTTATTAGAAATCGAAGCCTTTGACTCGTAGACGAAATGTCGAGAATTATTTTCGAACGTGGGCTATTTTGATTTTTTGGCAGACTTCTTTAATTCGAGGAATTTGTCGTTCGGCTATTTCTTAAAATTATTAAAAATCGGCGTCTCTAATCCGACGTACGTACGGTACTTTCGTTCGATAATTAATTAATTTTGCATAAAAATGTATGGAAGTAGTTAAATAATTTTCTATGCAATATTTTTCGATAAGAAAAACAGAATAATCAAAAATAATGTGAAATAATTTCTCTTATGTGTTTGATATATAGTATTATTTTCTGCTGTATCAATTACTGAAAAACAATAATTATACAAGAAAGTAATTTTTATTTTATATAAAATATTTTAACCCTGTATCGTGTATTGATTTAATGGAATAACTTTAAATTATATATTAGATAAATTTTTTGGTCTCTCTCTGTCTAGTTCCTTAAATCTTCTAGATTTTAAAATTTCACATTTTAATTAAAAGAAAATAAAGATATCTTTGAAATAATCTTTATAGAATACTTTAAAAGAATTTTTTTTCTTTTGTTTGCTATATTTGTTAATTTTGAGAAACTTAATTTAAAATACGGGTTTTTCTTTTTTGGTCGGAAAATTTCGGTCGAAATTATCGTGGCAATTTGCTCGTCGTGTTGTCGTCGAGAAATATCGTTTTAAAATTAGCAATTTTGTAAATAATCGTTAAAGTAAGAAATGATTTTGCGCCCTATTTATTCTGTCTGTTTTCTACAAACAAAATCATTTATAATTAAATTATTTTCTTGTTTTTAGCATAATGGAATTTGTAACGAAAACGGGGAGTATTTATATTCTATGGAAATTTTGAAAACGATAGATTTAGAAAAAGGAAAAGCTAAATTTAATCCGCCTCTGACGATATTAAATCCGGGAGAAAATTTGAAAATGAGGCCGCTTTCTATAGGTGATTACGATAAAGGTGAGGCGATAATTGTTTTAATTATTTATTACCGTTAAATCGATCGTCGGTAAAGTCGAAGAAAAAATACGCGACCTAGACCCCGTAACCTACTTAGTAAAAATGTAACGAGTTAAACGGCATTCCCGATCGGGAATCGCTTCTTAAACGTTCGTATTTTCTTATTTTAAAATATTTATAAATATATTAAATAGATACCGAGTATATCAAAATCTTTGTTATTGTATTTTAATGTTTTACAGGCTTTATTTATTTACTGTCGCAGTTAACAAAAGTTGGGAATGTATCCCACGAAGACTTTTTACGTAAGTGTCTTTTGAAGATATTATAGACTAAAAAGATTAGCTACGGAAACAATAATGTAGACTTCTGATTTTAATAATAATACTTTTCTAAAGTTTAAATCGGGCTAACATTAGAAACGTTAAACTTTATAATATATATATATATATATATATTATTATAAAGGTTTTACTTTATTTATATATATATATATATATCTTTGAACAACACTCACTGATGAGAACATTGACATACAGGCTGTTGTTTCAAAGTTGTTTTGTATGCTTTTCTAAAAAAATGCGTACAAAAAAAGGCTGTTGTCGAGACTATATGTATATTATATTTTATCGTAATCCTAATACGTATTTGTTTAAAACTACTAAAATACAAATTCTTATAATTTATCTGTTTACTAATTTTTACAGGGAGATTCTTTTCAATGAAAGGTTGTCCAGATTCTTATTATGTGACGGTTATAGAAGATATTAAAAAGAACAGAATTGTTGGGTCGGCAACATTATTTGTCGAAAAGAAATTCATTAGACAAACGGGATTGGTGAGTTTTTCGTAGGAATTTTTTTTAAAAGGTTATAAAATTCTTTAACTTTGTGAAACTTTTATTTATTTACAAAATCTTTAATGCTATTTTGCTTCTTGAATATATTTTGTAACCTTACGTTAAACAGATTTATATACACGTGGTTACAGTTTTTGAATTTAATTCTAAAATATAACTTTTTTCTAGAGAGGACGTTTAGAAGATGTTGTAGTTAGCAATGAATATAGGGGGAAGCAACTAGGAAAATTGTGAGCATTTTTATTTATATTGAAAAAAATTGATTTCTTTTGATAAATTTTCAGTAATGAAATTCTTTTACAAAATTAATGTATAAATAATAATCAAAGTATAAATCCAGTGTGTAAATAGTATGCCTGCCTAGAGAAAGATTGATTTAATTTGATTAACTAATTCACAATATCAGCACGTAGTATATAGCTGGCACAACAGTACTTAATATAAGGACCTAACTCGCAATTGGCCAGCATTTGAGAGATGATTAATGATACACTGAAGTGAATTTGTGTCCAATCTCCCATAATGATATGTTGATACCTTACTACAAGGTACAAAGCTGTTTGACCTATAGTAAAGAAAGAAATCAAGATTCTGGTAAAATATAGGATCTGCTAATTGGAATTTGTATCTACATTAAAATATTCTAACCACTCATTAAGTTACAAAGCTTATTTTGTCTTTTAAATGGATTCTTTAATTTTTAATCTGTAACTTTACTAAATAAAATATTTAGCAAATTATATAGAAGATGGATTCGGATTCGGTCGGGAATAAAAATACTTTTTCTTATCCGAACCCGAGATTGGGGAGCGGATCGAACGTGTCGGATCGGATCGCTATAGAAATCTTTAGAATCCGATTCGGACTCGAATAGGTCTGTCAAAGAGCAGCAGAAATCCTTAGCATCTAGCTGATGTAAATGTGCCATACACGGTGCATCACTTGATAAAGCTGATTTATGCTGCTGGAGATCATTTTAAGTGACTTCTGTTTTTTAAGTTATACTGCTGTTTTTATATAAGTCAAAATACTGAGTCAGAGTAGCATATCCATGGAAAGCACCAAAGGATCTGAGTCTCTCAACTAGAAACTTCACTTAATAAGCTAAAAAGAACTATGTAGTATAAATTTAATCTTTAAAATAAAAGAAAAGAAAAAATGTATGACATCTCAGAATAAGAAAAATAACATAAACAAAAATGAAATATTCAATAAATTCCTGCTAAGCATCAACCCAAAACAAAATGTGCACAAGATTTTAAGAGTCAAGTTTATCCAGATAAAATGTTTTTCAAGACCTTATCACAGTTTCGGATCCCAATTCCGAGTCGGGGATCCCGAGCCGAGATGATAAGTCTTTAAAAATTCTTTTGTGAACATCAATCCAAAAGCAAACACTTAGTGTTTTTGGATTAATGTTCTATTTTGAGCAGAGTTGTTAGTATCACAACAATTTTACAATTCCTGCTAACATTCAGTTTACTTTAAAATAAAATTATACATGTATATAATACATTAATTTGAATATATGTAAGCAGAACCCACTATAACATTTCTGAGTGTATCAATATCAATAAGTCAGACCATGCAGAATTGTTGCTGATGCTAAAAAAGTATATTGGAGACAGTTGGATGACATCTGTATTTCTCAGTCTAACAAATTTTACAAATACTTGTTTTTTGTGATAGTCATCTTAAATTTTATCTTTGGTGCTTTCAAAAATTGCAGCTACTAATTTAAAGTGAAATTTATTAAATTATCTTTTTAACAAACTGGTATTTTAACCTACTTTACCATATTATACATTTTTGTGCTTATAGTTTATAACTAAGATTTATACTTTGAGCCATTTAATTAGTATATAGTAAATGGGTACACAGCAACTGGGCAATAGAAACTTAAAAATTTTTGCATGCTTAGCAAGCATATGATTTTGCAGATATTATTTATTTATTTATTTTTTGTAAATATTGGTAAAATATAGACAAATATAAATATAGACTTATATTTATATTAAGACTTATGAGGTACGAGTTATAAGTTATGAACTATGAGTTAAGTTATTTCCAACTTAGGAAAAGGAAATACCATCGTTAATAATTTTGTAAGAACAGTTAACAAATCACATCAAAGAAAAGCAGTTCTTCAAAAACAAATTCTTCCAAAGAACTTTTATACTTTTTTTAATGTAATTGTTGTCCATTTTTACTTATATTTATTAATTTTAGTAGTGGATATCAACTTGTTCTTGGAGACTTTTCTATTTACTTGTAAAGTAAATAAATAAATAAATAAATAAATATGGTTTATAATCTGTATAAATATGTTAATTAAAAAACCGTTCTTTTAACTCGTAAATTTAAATAATAATTTTTAAGAAATATTTAAATTTACTGGGTAGTAAATCAATAGAAAAGAATGGTGATGTTTATAAAGAAACAAAAACAGTTTGTATTTTGTCTATTGTTCATCTGTTATTTTGTGGTCCAGATGTCTGGCACCCAGTTAGCAGTAGCCCAGTTGACAGTGTCCCTGGTAAATTTATGAATCTTGAATAATAATTACAATTAATACTTCCAATTTAATTAAAGCAAGTTTATGTAAATAAAAAATTAGAATGTTTAAAATACTTAAACACCACGAGTGTAAATACTCAATTTTCTCCGACTTCGAAGTAGTCGACACGAGACAAATGGTAATCCTCAGACAATAATACTTTTACTAAACAATCATCACCAAACAATCATACTTTTACTAAACAATCATCACCAAACAATCATACTTTTACTAAACAATCATCACCATGATTGTTTAATAAAAGTATTATTGTCTGAGGATTACCATTTGTCTGGTGTCAACTACTTTGAAGTCGGAGAAAATTGAGTACAGTAGAGAGTTGTTAATCCGAACGATTTTCAGTCGGACTGTGTCGTGCCGAATCGAACATTTTTGAACCTAGATTTACTTCTAAAGTATAATTTTCATGTTTTTATATTCTTCAATATATTTATTTTGTTTGTACAAAATAAAGAAATAATTTTTAACGATACAATAGCCTCGATTATTATTATTATTATAAAAATTTTCGTTAGGCTTAAAATTGACAAAAATTCAACACAAAGCGACACACAACAGAGAAAAATTTGAACATCGGACAGGTTGATATATTTTTTCGTACATAATCGGTTATCCGAACAAATCACTAATCCAAACAACCCGCCCCCAATTGATTTGGATTAACGACTCTCTACTGTATTTACACTCGTGGTGTTTAAGTATTTTAAACATTCTAATTTTTTATTGATTCTAATAACTGATCCCATTGTTTTATTTATTTTTAATATATTCAAGTTTATGTAAATGTAAAAAAAAAATTACGAAAGTATGCTGGATAAGTTTTTTGCACAGAATTAGGTTCAGAAAGAACTTTAACTAAATTTGTATTTCCTTAGAGTTTCGATAATAGGATATCTTTAATTATTAAATTTTTATTATAAATAATTACACACTAATATTACTTTTTAGAAAAGACTTTGCCTCTTGGTGACCACAGGACATGTCTTCCATAACTATGAATTTGGCCAGGTTCATGATGAGATACTTGGTTAGTGAAGAATGAACCTGGCATATCTAGGTCAGGTTTACTTACCCCTGAACGTTCAAGCAATTCTAACTCAAACTTAATACCCAGAATGGCAGGCTGACACTTTTAGTGTCTTGGTCATCTGGCTATCAGAATTAATTCTGTAATATACAAGGTTTTTGTTATACCTTGATCTAGAATATTTTACTTCTTCAAAAACTGGTTGTATGGAATAAAAACACATACAAATATACCCAAAACCAGTAAAAGGAATATGAACAAAAACATTCATATCAGTAAATAATTTTATTCCTTCTGTTGGTTTTGGGTGTGTGTTTGTTTGTTTGTTTGTGTGTTTTCACCTTGATCTAGGTTATTAAATATCAAAAATTTTATTTAAAATAACAAAGATCATTTAATTAGATATTCCAGAAATTAATCCAAGTCTTTAATGAAGTTTATAATTATTGAATTGCTTTTTCTACTATTGAAAAAATCTATCTGTAATCCAATATAGAAAGTTGCATGTTACAAATCAAAATTAGCTGAAATTTTAATTTCATTTGAATATTTTCAGCTTATCTTAAGACTAGCATTGACTTCTAATCATTTGCCAATTTTACCCTATAATTACAGACTCTTAGACAAGGGGGAAAATCACCAAAAGTGTCTTTATAGGACATGAAAAATTCTTTATGCATGAGACTTTTAATAATAATTCTGAAACCAGACATTTCTATTTATGTGGATTGCTATGCAGAAAATAGTTGATAAGTGTCCAGTGTTTTTTTCCTTCTCTATACAGTCTCGCCAAACTAACAGCATGTTCTATAAATCATAAAAGCGAAGAATTCCATATATAACATAGATCCGAAAATGATTCTTTTCAAAATTATAGCAAGCTATGGTTTTTGACATCTGTTTTAAAATGTTCTTTAATATGACGAACCCTTACTCTAACTCGGAAATAGCAAAGATTCACATGTATGGTTGAACCGAAGACAATACACATGAAAATGTATGCCATTTTTCAGTTAGAGTAATGGTTCGTCGTATTAACACTTTCTAGTCCAATATCGTACGACGCACGTTCAATTTTGTACTCCCCTCGAGGTCCATCGACGTATGCCTTACATTTCTTTATTTATCATTGTTTTAAACATGTTTTCTCATAATTTCTATGTTCGTAGAGTTTTGGATTGATAATATAATGCCTAGCTTTGTATGTTGACAGAAAATAAATTGAAAATTATAAGTTAGTTATTTAGTACTTTTTAAAAATATTAAAATAACTAATAATAATAACTAAAATATTTACATAAATATCTAGTTTATATTAATAATTATCATTTAATTAAATTAATTAAGTAGAAGTTATATTAAATATACTGTAGGATAAAACAATTTACGTTAATGTAATAATAAATGTAAGAAAAGTGGCAACATGACTGATATTCAGACAAACAAAGAATTAAAAACAGTAAATTACAATTAAAATGTATGATAGTTTTCGTGTACTAATACTTACATTTGACAAAAAGTAAATATTTTATTATCTGATTAAACAAAAATTACATTTAAAAACATAATAAATTATGTATGTGGTTTGATTTATTTTCTACTAGCAGATAGGCCCAGCGTTACTTGGGCATAAGTAACGATAGTGAAGATTAAGATTATTACGTTATAGTCAACCTTACCCGTTTTCACAGAATGCAAGAATTGGGTCTTCCTGTTTCCAGACTAATTAGAGAATTTTTAGATATGTCTAAAAATAAGTTCTATTTCCTGCAAAAATGAAAAAACTGCATCTGTGTCTTGCACATCACTTTCTCTTAACACTTCCATTGTTGATGGAAGCGTTAAGCCATAATCCTGTCCTTCTCCCCCGTGGGGAAGAATTTCGAAAATCCCTTCTTAGTGTGCGTTCTCGTGACGTACCCTGACTGTGTACCAAATTTCAACTTTCAACTCCTAACTGTTTGGGCTCTGCACCTATTATTATTATTATTATTGTGTTGGGTTAAGTGAGAGATACTCGGTTAACACCGGTGGCTGTGTACTATGCCGGACCAAAGTCAAGGCATAGTAATCAAAACAGAAATTAAAGAAGTGTATCAGTGTGTGTGTCTGTATTCAGGAATTTTCTCACAATATGACATGTATTCAATATAGCGGCCTTCTGTAGTGTGATGTATATGTTTCTATTCAATTGTAATGTGCCCAGGCTTTTGTGTAGTGTGTGTGGTATGACACCTGTAGAGGAGAGAACAACAGGTACAATAAGCACCCTATCCATCCTCCACAGATGCCTTATTTCCTGGCAGAGTTCTGTGTACTTGCTAATTTTTTCAGCACATGCGTTTTGTATATTGTGAGTGTTTGGAATGGATATGTCTATAATGTATGTGATTTTATTGTGTTTGTCAATGAGTGTGATGTCTGGTCTGTTGTGGTAAATTGTTTTATCTGTGATTATGGCTCTGTCGTAGTACATTTTGTGCGTGTTGTTTTCCAATACTGTCTGCGGAATGTATTTGTAGTATGGTTCGTGGATGTCTACTAATTTGTGTTTCTTTGCAAGCTCTTGGTGTATTATATTTGCTACTTGATTATGTCTGTGTAGATAATCTGTCTGTGCCAAGAGCTTGCAACCAGAGGTGATGTGTTGTATAGTTTCTGGCATGATGTGACATTTTCTGCATGTGTCATTTGTGAGTGTTGTATCTTTGAGTATGTGTTTTCTGTAGTTTTTAGTATTTATGACCTGATCCTGTATGGCGATCATGAATCCGATAATAATAATAATCATCAACTCGTCTCGATTATATATATATAGATGAAGCATTAAGCATAACTACTCTGACGAAACTAAATCTCAATTGGACATATTGTCATAAATTTTTGTCGGGTGCTAGAAAGCATCCGATAGAATAAAAATAACATCATTCAATCAAATTAAATCACAAACTTTTCAAACGATGCAAATACGAAAAAACCGAAACTTTTCTCATTTTAATTTGTTTACATGAAATTTAAACCGTCTAAAATCCAAACTATATCAACAAATCCTTACATAACATGATCAAATTAAACAGAAAAAACAATCTTTAACACAGTTTAATAATGAAAACCAGGAAGTCGTTTATTTTCAAATAGCGTGATTGTATAAATATGGTGAAACTCGGCACACAGAAGTAGCGTGTGGCAGAAAGGTCAGACCAGAAAGCGTTAAAGAACACTTAAAATGTCACTTGAAAACATAACTTCAAAACCATTGCTTGCCATTAATTTGTATTACATAGACATTTTAAAATTGCTATAATTTTGAAAGGAAGCATTTTCAGACCTATGTTTATATGGAATTTTTCATTTTTATGACCAATAGAATATGCTGTTGGTATTTTTGAAAGGTCTTACCAAATTTTGTGTGATAACTCCTCAGAAAACTTTAGATAGTTCTTTTTAGAAGCTGAGTGATTGATTTTCAAACTTGTAGGCTGTCATTGACATTTAACATTGTTTGTTATTATTATTATTCTAAGATTTACTAATTATTATATATTCATTCTTTTGTTAGACAGGTTATAAACTTTACAAAGTCATTTTTATGAATAGTCACTCAATCTTGTTGAACAAGGTATAGTTCCATACAGGAAAAGGATATGAGTGATCAATTTATGACACCACTGTGACCATAGGGCCGGTATCTCTTTGATACCGTGTCAGGATGACACCACTGTATCCTTAGATTGATACAGAAAATCAATTGCGCGAGCGGTTACGTATGGGTTAGACCCGGAATGAAGCAAGTGGAGAGGATGACGGAAAGAACGCACAGAGAGATTTATATATAAAAATATATCCGTTTAATTTTTCTTATTTGTCTAACTAGATACAAACGATTACTTTACAGAAGATGATAAGATACATGACGCACGATCCGTGAACATAAATTCTACACGGATTAGAGAGAGAGAGAGCTTACAATTATTCGCGGGTAGGATAAATACCTTAAGATATGTAGTCGGACGTCGATGTAATAATCGATGATATCCTTATAGACCGTTGTAGGCGTTCGGACTAAGAATAGATGATCTTGTAGTAGATCGTCGGTAATGACTCTGTCCAACAACAGATGATAATTGTTCAGATAGGAAGTGTAACGACGACAGTTCGGCGTGAATATAGGTGATGAGGGAGGATCGGCGGTGACGGGTAACTATCCTTTTGAGCGCGCACACACGGTTAGTAACAACTTCTTCGTCTTACTCATCGTACTCCCTTTTTATATGGGGAGGGAGTTTGCAGGCCCTTCTTTGATTTCGTCAGAAGAGATGATCTTCTTGGACCAATAAAGTTATCGGTGACGTAGTCGTGTCACCGAAATTTGACTCGTCTTAACAAGGAACTCAACTCGTGGGAATCGAGTTTAGACCACTCTTATCAGAAAGTTTTATCAGTTGATTTCCCGCGTAACTAACCCTTTTTGGTCTACTTCGTTCCGTTTTGTATAAAATGTAGAGTTTGTATAAAATATAGTTAAAAGATTATAAAGGACATAAAGATGATAAAGTTCGCAATATAGAGATCCCGATCGTCACAAATGTATATTGTTGGATATTATCAACTGTAAAGTTATTTTCTATTTTTAAATTTTTTTAAGTTTATATAATAATAAAATAGTTATCAATTAATATTTAAAAAAAAACAATATGATAAAGTTGTCATTTGGCATCCATTTTGTATTTTTGACGCATGAAATTTAGGACATTCCATTTCACTTATTACATAATTACGTCTACAATGACCTGCTAATGGAAATCTTATAATATAATCGAGATGGGTTGATATTGATGATAATAAGTGCAGAGCCCAAACGGTTAGGAGTCGAAAGTTGAAATTTGGTACACGGTTAGGGTACGTCACGAGAAAGTACACTAAGAAGGAATTTTTCGAAATTCCCACCGCGGTGGGTGGGAGAGAGAGGATTAAGGATTACCCCGAAGAACTCGGCTTCTACCGTACTATTTTAGATGTCTTTTTTGCATTTATGCGGGGAATCAAACACATTTTTAGACCCTTCTAAAAATTCTCGACGATATTTAGCGTTCCGTCGTAAATAAAGTCGACACGGGGAGTGCACGTGCGTAAGTTTGCTTTATTCGAACTCGTCTTAATGTTCGATTTTATGTTTGAATTTATATTTTTGAATGATTCGGGAAGATCCGGCTTATTTTTCGAATTTAGTAAACCCGAAGAACCCGGAAGGGATTACAAAACCATTTGTTATTCGTCGCTTAGTGGTACTACGCACCGGTTAGCGATTGCCGTGAATCTTAATTATCGTTATCCCGGTGTGGTAAGCAGATATCTAAAAATTTTCTAATTAGTCTCGAAAGAGGGGGACCTAATTCTTGCACTAGGCGAAAACGGGTAAGATCGGCTATAATCTAATAATCTCGATCTTTGCCGTCGTCACTTTTTGTCCGAGCGATGCCGGGCTCGTCCGCCGGTACGTATATATTTTAACGTTCGAAACGGGACCTTTTGGAATCGTGTACTAGTAAGGGTCATTCTTTCAATATCCCCTGGTGTTGCGTGGTATACGGTGGTAAGGATTATGCAAAAGTTTTATTTCTGTTCTACTGATTTTTCTGCAGGGTATAAGCTAGTGTGGGCTAACTGTAGAAAAGTATTGTACAGTACATCTAGTTGGAATATTTTTGAAGTTATAAATTGCAAATCAGTTTCTATATAAAATTAACTATGTTATTTATTTGTCATAAGATAGGAATCATTACTACTTGACGAAACTGCCAATTTGACTCTAAGTAATTATGGAAAGAATAAATATATAAAGTGATTTTTATAATTAGAAAAATTTTAATAAACCCTAATTTGATATTCTAACAATAATTTGGTAAAATTTCATTAATCTGAAACTTAAATTTGCTGTACAGATGGAAACATTTTGCACATAAATAAAATAGATATTGGATATATTTAGATTCTATTGAGAAATTTCTTGAATAATATTTATATATGAAAGACTGAAGATTAATCATGAATATTCACTTGTTTTATTGAAAATAATGGAATCTAAAGATATAGGATGAATTGAATGAGTAATAACTAAGTAGTAATCTGAATTTAAATATTAATTCTCATTTAAATTTAAATTAACACTTCCATTATAAGGAAGTCATATTATAAACAGTTAACAATGATACCAATGTTAAAAAGAAAACAACGCCTTTCTTTCAAAAATTCCAGCAACAAACTTATATTATATAATTAGTTTGTTGCTGGAATTTTTGAAAGAAAGGTGTTGTTTTCTTTTTATTATACCAGTTCCAGTAAGTTCATTATTTTTATTTAATACCAATGTTCATTTTGTTGAATATTTAATTACTGTGAGTTGTTTTTAAAATGATCATACTAAAGAAAAGTTAATGGATATTTCTTTGTTAAAAATTGATTATTATTTTATTTATGTCAAAACATAAAGTATAACTTTAAATTCAAACCATTCGTAAGTTTAATATATTAATATCTTATTATTATTTTCCGATAGATTGGTAGAATCGATGCGCCAACTAGCCGAGCGTCTCGGATGCTATAAAGTAACTTTAGATTGCAGAGATCAAATGGTCAAGTTTTATTCCGAACTAGGATTCGCATTGGAACCGGGAAACAGTAACGTCATGACGCTTCGGTTTCGTGAATAAAATCTCGAGAAACCTATGCAATACAAGACTTCGTTTTTTTGTTTTGTTGTTTTATTAAATTTTACTTATTAACTATTGAAGTTTAGTTTGTTTATTTTCTACTGTACATATAATTAATTAATCAAACAACAACAGTTAGAATGAATATTAACTGCCAATAACATAAAACGGAACTTGATACATTTCGTAAGCAAATTCTTCTTTATAATGTTTATCCCAATATAATCCAATATAATCGATTTCTAGATGAAACGATCCGGATATGTCGCCCGCACACGTAATTCCTAACGATGCAATACGATGTAATGGTATTCTAGCTTGTTTATCTTGTATTCTCCCTTTACTTGCAAGTACAAATTTTGAAAAAGGAATCTGTTAAAAGTTAAAATTATTATTAATCTTTGTAGATTAATAATAATTTTATTATTATTAATCTACAAACTTATAAATCTACAAACTATAACTTATAATAAATTAGCTTTATAAATCATTACTTACTTTCACCGTTTGCCAGTAAGGTCCTCCCCTCGTAAATAAAACGTAGTGGTAAATATCGTACCACGTAACGTCGAAATATCCCGCGGTCGAAATGTTTAATAAATAAGAGCGTCCGTCACCTCGAACTCTTAGAACGAGATGCGTAAATAGTTCCCAGTCGAGATGAGTGTCTCGTCTAAAAGATTTCTAATTAACAAAGTTTTTGAAAGATTTAGTTTTGGAGTTATTTTAATTATAAGATAGTTTTAACAATAACTTACTGTAGCTCTAATGGAACGAATATTACAATATCCCGATCGATTAACTCTACCGTCTTTAGGCACTTTATTGCTTAAGACGCCCGAAAATGAGCCACGTCTATTTTTAGTAAGTGTGAAACTGCATTCGCTGAATCCTTCTTCGTTGTCTTTATCGCATGTTAAAATCCATTTGTCTAGATTTTCCTACAAAAAATAAAATTTTGCAAAATTTATTATCAAGTTAAAAACAAGCTTAAATAATCTGTAACAATTTGTCTTTAAGAATGTCATTACATATTACATACATATGCTGCTCATGCTTTTTGGATTAAGAGTAAGCAAAAGGAGACTATAATCTTACAAACTATTTATTCAACAACTTTTTCCAATCTTCCTGTCCAGACACCCTTTGTCCCTCTTTGTTTCTTCTAGTATACTTCCTCACATTTTTTTTCCCTTTCAACACCTTATGTTCTTTCAGATACTCATCCACTTTCCTGACTTTCTTGGCCTTCCCATGTATACTCTCTTCAACACTTCTCCTTTCGTTCTCTCAATGTGGCCAATTTTCTCCCCTTTTCAACCACATTCTCTTTCAGCACTTGTTCATTTCTCACATAGACACTCCTTTTTATGCCACGCAATCCTCTCAAATACTCAGGATTCACATTACATTGTACGTGTGAGATGTCTTCTGCCATATCCATGTTTCACTCCCATCCACAGCCATTCACACCTCTTTGAACATCTTTTTATTCCTTGCAAATCTACTCATTGCACCCACCATCTGAGCTCCAGCATTCATTCTTCTGGCAATTTGACCATCACCATTCCTATCTATCATACTTCCCAAATATACAAATTCATTCACCATCCAGCTCAATCATTCAATCCATTTATTCACCTTTTGTGTTTAAACACAATCACTTTAGTTTTGCTCACATTCACACACCTGCATAGTGTCACCTGCATACAAAAAAATGACACTTGTTCATTTTCAATTCTCATTCCACACACTCGAGTACTCTGGATCTCATGCAGGCATTCACAAAAACATTAAATAACCGTGGAAACAACAGACCCTTGTCTTACATTCTCCTCAACCGTGAACCACTCGGACACTTTGCCATCTACATGTACACGTGCTTTGCTGTTTTCGTACATTGCTCTCACATCTCTAATTAGTTTACCTCTCACTCCATAATCCCTAATTCTCCATAATAAAGTTACTTGCCACAGTTTCTCCCTATTCACTCTATAATATGCTTTCTCTAGATCAACAAACACTGCAAACACTTTTTCATCCACCTTCCTCCACAATCATTTGCAACGTGAAGATCCGGTCCATACACCCCTTCCCTTTCATAAATCCATATTGCACTTTCAACATTTGCTTTGCAGTCAGCTTCTCAACTCTGTCAACCAACTTTTGTGCAAACACTTTTCCAGATCTGCTCAGCACATGGAAGTTCTTGCAGTGTTCTTTCACCCTTTTCCTTGTATACTGGAACAATCACAGCATTTCTCCAATCACATTGCACTGTGCCTTCATCCCAACATAGTTGCAGAGTCATAACATCACATCCATTCTGCCCACATTTTAACATTTCTGCATTCACCATCAAAACCAGAAGATTTGCCCTTTTGCATTCTTCTTATTGTATTCCTAACCTCTCTCAGCTCAACAGGGTCACATCAACCACTATCTTTATTTACCTCAACAGTTTTTCAAAATATTCAAACCACCTATTATACACCTCTCATTCATCCCATAGCAGCTCACTTTGTACTCACTATACACTCTTCATTTGTTTCCAGAACAGTTCTATATTTTCCTCAAATGTCCCTTGTAAATGCTCAGTCCATTCTTCATTCATTCTGTCCTTGTTTTTCTTAATCACTTGTGCAGCTTCTCTTTCTTTGCTCAGTACTCTTCTCACACACACTGCATTCAGTTGGCCCATGTATGAAGCCTTTTTCTCTTTCATTGCTTGCTCAACTCTTTCGTTCCATCATGCAGTTCCTCTCTCAGAGCCTATTTTCGTTACACCAGAAACCTCTTTTTCTGCTTCTATCACACAAGATTTTCCAATGCTTCCAAACCTTCTCCACATCACACAACTCAATATGCTCTCTATACTCATCAGGCACTGTTTTCCTCCTTTTTTCCACCACCCAATCTTCAGTTGCACCCTCTATCACTAAGTAATAGTCCAAGCTACAGTCAGTTTCACTCATAACTCTTGTATCCTCCAATACACCTCTCAATCTATATTCATATGTGACAAAATATAATTTATTATACTACTATGACCTTTCATACAATTTTCCCATGTGTACTGATGAATGGTCTTGTGTAGAAAAAAGGTCTCTTTTCACACAGAATTAACCACTCACTCTCCATTATTGTTCTCCCAGTGATCACCATATAGATCTGTCTCTTCACATTTCTGGTTATAATCACGCATTCCGAGGGTCACACTTATCCAAGACATCCCTTAACATTTCCCAAACTCATCCTTTTCAGCATCCCTAGCAATATTCACTAGGCATATGCAATGACAACAATCACTCTCTGCAACTTCATTTTGAAGTGCACCCACATCATTGTTTTGTTCACTTGCTTGTATTCCTTCATGTATTTTTTCATATGCGCATTCACTAAAACACACTCTTGCACACCAGACCAAATCAACACATTCCTTTCACTTGTCTCACTCATGCAAAGAACATCTAACATACAAAATTTCTTAAGGAATCTTCTTTTTTAAAGACAATACACACAGATATGTCTTTATTCCAATCCAGTCCTTTCAAATGCACGTTTGAGGAATTAGGTCGACTCTGCCGTAAGATTGTTTTCTTTATAGGCTGCTTGTCTGCCTTTAAATGTAAAAGAGTTAACACATCCCTCCGGCAGTGGCACTTTGTATAAAATTAAATAATTACATTTTAAAGTACGACGAGCAGCCTATAAAGAAAGGTCGACTCTGCCGTAAGATTGTTAATTCCTCAAACGTGCATTTGAAAGGGCCGGATTGGAATAAAGACACATTTGTATGTATTGTCTTAAGGAATCTTCTTTTTTAAAGAATTTTTTGTATAATTCAAGTCCTGGCTGTATTTTAAAACATCTAACTTACTTTAAGTCATTTTCCTTATTAATTCATTTACTTTAGCTCTTGGTCCTTTTACATTCCATATACTCAATTGACATTCACTTTCACTTTCTTTTTCTCAGCCTATTCCTGTCCCATTGTTGCCTAGTCGATAGGGAACAATTCTCGAGGTCGGCAGTCCCACCACTCCCTGCCCGTTTTTCTTTTGTCTTCTTTTAACAAGGTAAAATTTTCATATCGTGGGGTGTTACCCCACGCACAACCCCAACCCGGAGGACCGGCGATCCCACCTCAGTCTGGCCTCTATTCTCCGACCCGTTCGACACGGACATCCCCATCGGTAGAAAAGCACCACATCGAGGCGGAGATCTCGGAACGGGTCATTATGCCGACACTTATTATTTTAATAATTTAAATAATACATTGACTATTAATTTTTGTTGTATTATTTCTAAAGTTTTCCAGATTATGCCAGTTGAACTACACTAGCTCGCCTAGTTTGGAAAATATACAGAAAGAATTCTTGCAAGACATATTAACATTAGGTGTTATTCTGTTTGAGAATAAACACAAATTTCCAGCAGACAAATAAACAAATATTTAACGTTTTTGACACAAAATTATTCTCAGAATTTTTTAATATACAGATTTTAAAAGGAAAACTATTTTTAAACAACTTTAAACAAAATTATTTTCAAAATGGGATTTGTAATGAATTTTCATATAATTAGTCATTTTACTAAAAATAAAACAAATTTCTCACAATATATTTGCATCGAAAATAAGTTTATGAAGAAGTCGAAGTTGCCAATCCTAAAAGTGATCTATCTGGCAGATATAAAAATTTTGTTAATAATAGAAAATTAAAATTAATTCAAAAATTATTGGGCAATGAGAACAGCCAACAGTAAAGACTGATACAATCAGATCACTGTTTCAGCCTGAATGCACCAGCATGAAAAAGTATCCACAGCTATACTGACAGTTGCTCAGTACAAAGACAGTACTATATGTTCAGTCACCATATATACATACCAGCAGTAATAAATTTAGAAAAAGAGAACTGGATGTAATAAACTAAAAAGTCAATGGAATAGGGGAAAAAAGTGAAATCTACTCCGCACGCGGCGCTAGTATCGACGAGGTTGTAAACAGACTAAGCGATACGTTGTCGGTTCTACAGTACGATTTGTTAATTCTTTAAACGAAAATCCAATAATTATTTTAAGACTGGGTAATGGCTGATAGAGGTTTTAACATTCAGGAATAACTAATTACTAAAGATGTTGTGGTAAATATACCCACTTTTATGAGAGGAAAAGCACAGCCGAGCAGCAGTTTGTCATCTCGAGACAGAAAAATATCTAGTAAAAGAATACATATTGAACGTATTATAGGAATGGCTCGTACTGTACATATAAAATTTTGAGGCAACACATGCATCCGGCAGTAACCAAACTTGGCAGTGAAATTATATTTATATGTTTTATGTTATGCAATTTTAGACCATGCATTGTTGGCAGAGATTCTTAATTTGTTTCACTGTTAGTCTAGCTCTCTATTAATACCGTATATAATTTTTTTTTCCATTCTAGACCCTAGCCTAATTTAAGTTTTCCATCTATAGTATTTTTAAATTTTTGTCTGTTTATAAATTCTAAGATTAAGAATGTATACTATCATACACAGTAAGGTCTTCATTGTGGAACTTCAATTCAAAGTAATATAGTGGTTTTAAAATTTGTACTATAGTTGAATAAATACTTGTAAGCTAATAAAAGAATTTTAATCTTTAAAACAAAATCTCTTTTTATTATTTAAAAAAATTCACACTATACACCATCTAGAAAAATTTTACATAAACTCAAATTGTAAAATAACAATTAGCTCAATTATTCTATAAACTTAATGTTTATAAAACATTTTTTTTAAAAAAAGAACTGGCTTAATATGCTCATGGAAAAACATAATTAGTGTTTCAATCATGTCTGCAATGAATTTATTATCTCTTGGAATGATACAAACTTTGAAGTCACTTTTTGTGTAAATAAACAGATGAGCAACTTGTCTATTTGTCACTGCTAATTGTCCTTGGATTTGATGAAAATAATCATGATTCCGTTTTAAAGTAATTTTGTCATCAGTACATTCCAAATATGGTATCTTTAGCACATTCACAGGAAGTTTAAAACTGGAGTAAGGACATTTAACTTCTAATATTTTATCATCATCCACTAGCCCATCTGGACTTGCAGCTAAGAATGGGTATTTTGAATGAAGAAACATGCCACATTCTTTCACAGGAGTATTTACAAAAGAATATGTTTCAATTGCTTCTTTTTCATACCTTAAGCCGTGAGAAATTGCCTTACTTTTTATTGGCCTACTTGACAGTAATGAGCCACACAATTTTACTCTGTCTGTTGATTTTAATTTACAAACTTTTCCAAAGTTTGAAGATGTCAAATGCAACAAATGTTCCTTCTTCCAAACTGCACTTTTTCATTGTAATCTGGTCTCTTTTTCCAAATGTTTTATGTACTCCCTACTTGCTTCAGTTACATGTAAAGCACTTAAAAAACATTTCAGACATTGTGCTTTTGCAATAATCATGATCTAATTCTAAAGCCCTCATGTTTGCTGGTTGCCTTAATTGCAATATCGGTATTGCACAACCACTTTGCATGTTCATTGCCAAATTAATAACAAAGTTTGTATAATCAGGGATTGTACTGCCAGATGGTCTGGGGTCAAATTTTATGTCTTCCAATAATTTTCTTTTCATTCCTCTCTTCTTAAATAAATGAAATGGAAGCTCACTAGCCTTAACTGGAGAACCTTTATGTTGGCAGGTAGGCTGATGGAATGTTTGCAGAACCTGTGTGCATGTTTTGTGACACTTATATGTGCCTGTTCTTCCATATTCTTCTATTGCCAATAGTGTTACATATACATGTTTGCAATATGCTTTAGGCCCTTTACCTGCTGTACATTCACATATTACATTTTCTATAACCCCATCATCTGTAATTACTAAATCTGTGTAAATCTGTTCCCCTTGGTTAATTCAGATTTTACATTACCTTTAAAATATAAAAAAATGTTTCTCTTTTGTTCCTCTTATTATTAATAAGAATTCATTAAAATACATCTGCACAGCAGACAGTGGCATTCTTTGATCTGACATCTCCATGTAGGCATCAATTGTCTCTATAGTCAAAACTGGTATTTGTAAACTTGGAGAGAGATCCTTATATTCAGATGAATCAGGAAGTTTGAGTTCAGGAGAGCTATCACAGGATATAGAAAAATTATGAGTTTCCTGATTCCTCTCATGCCAGTAACCTGAAAATTATTGTAAACAAGTTTAATAACTAGTTAACATATGATCACCAATATTTTATTTAGTTTTTTCTGTCTCATTGACAGGAAAGGCAAAAATTATTATTATATATTATATTCTTACCTTAATATATTACATATAATATAAAAATAAACAGTATAAGGTAACTGAACAGTATTGACAAGCACCTAAATATGGCATATATATAGTGTATGCCAGATTTAGTAAAAGAAAATGGGCAAAAATTCACTTGTACAAAAAGTTTATTGGTGAAGAAATTAGTCTTATTGCATTAAATTATTGAAACAAGAAGACTTGTGACCAATAAAAAAGACATTTTGATTATATTTATTTTAAATACTCCGAATATTGTTTTCTCTTGGTAAAAGATTAAGATATATATCTCTTATATTGTCTTAGAACTTCATAGAAAGTAGTTTTGTTTGTATTGATTGTTGTTCTAAATTACAGTGATAACCTATTGGTACAGTTAACATTTCAGATACTGGTATAAATTGGTTATAATATATCAGGCTCAGTACATGACCATATTCCAAAGGAAAAAAAATTTATTTTAATTAAAGTTTTGACCTTATGTATTGGTTAGACAAATGTGAAAGGAATCAATGAGAACTTTACTGATCTTTAAATGTTTTTATAGACGAAAAATGTGCATTTTGTGAAATCTTATTCTTAAAACTTTCATCTACTGGTAAGTTACCTTATCATGTAATAGTTATAATGACTTGAAATTATAAATGTAATAATTAACGATAAAAATATAGATGTAGATTATTTTAACTTACCTTTCTATTAAATCGGCTTTTCTACCAGCTAACTTGGCATTGTACTTTTTTAATTCTTCCTTTAATTGTACCGTTGCTAACCTTCCTAAAAAATATTTTCGTTCTTCCATTATTATAAAGTAAGCTATCCTTCGAACGAAACAGCTTGTTTACAACCGTATCGATATGCGCGACACCTATGTCATGTGATCACTTTTTTCCCCTATTATTTTCGAGTTTGCTTATTCTGATTAACTTAGTTAACTCATAATGTTATTTTAGTAAGTCAATAATTTCTTAATTCTTGATTGGGATAAAAAAAAACTAATTTTTATAAATTTGGTTTCAAGTTTAAAACTGTTTTGTTTATTTATTCAAAGCATAATGAAATAATAATTATTGACAAAATATATAACAACAAAAAAAATAATAAAAACTAAGGGATGGGTTTTATAAAAATTGTAAATGCTAATGATGATTTTAATCATTATTAAGTCCAACCCTACTCAAGATGATGGGACCATCCTCTATCTTCCCATCTCCTCGACCTTTAACCATCAATATTTAATAGCATCAATTCCCTCTGCAAATTTTTCAAAAATTTTTGACAAAAAACACAGGAGTTAAGCTTGAAAGAGGGAGAACAAAATCTTTCCCCCCACCCACAGAAAAACCCTTGACTTTTTTGCATTTCTCAACATTTCAAGGTTCCAAGTCCAAAAATGTAAAAATCATTTTTTGACTTATTGCCATACTTTCCCTCTGTTATATATAACATCCAGAAAAATAAAAAAATGTAAGATCAATTTTTAACAAACTGTAGCTTAATTAAATCTGCCATAAACTCGGTGTATTTATAAGTTAATATTTTGCAGATCCGTATTTGCATTGTATGATATATTAAAAGCTGTCGTCAAAAAATATGCTGCAATTACTTCTATTTGATGAATCGGCAATTTTTGGAATCTTTTATGAAAGATCCCTTAATTTATTATTACTATTTTTATTCTGACTGACAATGTGATTTTATAATAAGACATAATTATTATTAAACCATGACTATGCAATAATTTTCAAATGTGTCCTGGATAAATTAAAGTTCATCAACAGATAAATATTGATGGAAAATATTCTTTGTATTCAGTTTTCATATCACAAATATATATGAGTTATTATATGGATTTACTTTGTTTGGAAAATCTTTTACTTTTAAGAAATATTCATCCTTATTTTTATTACAAAAATTTGTATAAATAGTTTATAGGAGTTTTTATAGAATGTCAGTTAAATGCTTGTTAAAAAAAATATTTTGGTAAATTAGTACTGAAATATATAATAATGCAGATAATTACTATATTTTAGTTCTATTATAATTATGTATTTTTTTTATGTAATAAATAAAGAAAGAATAAAGATCATAATATATACATTATATATATTATAGTAATACAAAACTTGATGATGCTGTATTGTTCTAACATTTATAGATATGTAACTAGAACTTGGACTCAAACTTGTTTGCATATCTATAAACAGAGCCATAGTATATGCATTACTATGGCTCTGTTTACAGATATGTATAGCTTTGCAAGCATTTATGCACTGTGGACTAAAAAAATCCAGCAATGAATTGCATAACTTTCCTAGCTGTTTTGATTTTATTTAGAAAATAACTTTTACATCTTTAATTAGAATAAAATAAAAGATTGCACTACACAATTTTTCTTATGAGATTTTGTTATAAAAACTCTATACTTTTAATTTTTATTGAATGGCAAAAAGCTTAATTTTGAGGCTAGTGATCAGTTTCATAAAAAATTGTAAATAATGATGTTATACATTATCAATAGTAAGCCCAATACCCATTCGAGATATGACATATTATCTCCCTCGACCTTTTGCCACCAAAATTTAATAGCATCAATGTCCTTTATACATAAGCTGTCATGCCAAATTTCTTTTCTTAATCTTTAGCCCATTCTGAGGTATTAAAAAAAGTCAGAAGACTTTTTTGGATTCAGGAGGTCTCAAAACAAGGAGATTTGCAAAAAGCTCAGAGGGTCAAATTTGACACGATTCCAATATTTTACATAACAGCCAGGAAAGTAAAAACTAGTACATTGCCATGGGTCAATATGGCTATGTCTATAAATATGTCAGTTATCTGTTTTATATTATAGCTTAATCAGCTATAAAATATAATAAGCATTTTCCCTCCACCAAATAATGATACATGTAAAAATGTAACACCCTAAGCCAGTGATTTCCAGTTATGTGGAGAGTTTGGTCCCTGTGTATTATACTCTGTGGTATGTACTGTACAATGCTATATGTTTTGTGGTTTTTTTTAATTAATAATATAAATGATTAATATCTTGGAGACATGACAATTCCATAATTTCACAGATAAATTAATAATAAATCCTATTTAATATTTTCTGGTTTTATTCTGATTAGAATAAAACCAGAAAATATTTATAGAACACCCGAAATCCTCTTCGGGTGTTCTATAGGACCCTCTCTAGGACCCTAAAGAGTGGGTCGAAAATGTTAGTGATACGTTCCGAGTTTTTACCTGCAAAGCTATACGAGGTTAGTGAGACGTATTTGTTGTGGTTCATCGTGTTGAACCACTCGAATAGCTGTGCACATCCTCTGTATATTGTACCGGTTAGAATGGAATGGGTTCGTTAGCGGTGACGTAATATCTGGTGTATTTGTCCGACGCAGTCCGTAACCTAACCGAACCTTTGCCGGAAAGATCTTTTTTGTCTCTGGATAGATGGACACTCAGTATACTCAATAAAGAAAACTTTAAATTGTGTGTGGGATTTTTTTAACTCAAAAACTTTCTGGATTTGCAGGTAAACTTATTTCAAGAAAACATCAATATTTCTATAAAATAACATATGAAATTTGGAGATTTTAAAGAAACAAAAAATTTACAGATTGTTTCATACACCTTGGCCAGGCATAGTACTTGCTTGGAACTCTATAAGTTTTATAAAGTTCAAGAGTCACTTTTTGGTAACACACAGAGACATTGCCACATCAATTTGTTCCCTTTACTAAATGAATAGACTGATTCCTGCTGCTGTGCATTTTTACAGCCCAGCCAAATTCACAAAATGAGCTGTATAATCTTGTCTGCACATATACTATATATTGTGCACATGATATGAATATGATTTATACTTTAGAACTATTTCAATTGATTCTCTTTATTATTAAACTTATTATATACTTTTTATACTATTTCAGCATTATAAAGCAGTTAAATAATAAAAATGCTTAAAAACTTTCATGAAGGATCCTTTAATAAAATATTTAATTGTTCTAATTGTTACAAAATAATTTCAAAATGAATATATTTTTTACTTTTTATGGAAATCATTTATATATTTTTAAGTATTCCAAATAATTTCAAAGCATTTTCAAATATTTCTATACTAAAAGAATTTCCAAGTAAAATTCTTCTGCTACTTGGAATATTTAAAACATTCCAACTTAGGTCGAGTAATTTTGTATTTGAAATACTATTCACAGTAGACATCTCGTCAATTCTAACTCAAATAATTCGAATTTCCTCTTAATTCAAACTGGATGCTAGTCCCCATCTGATCCTATTAACTTAATTAAAATTCTCTCATTTAATTCAAACTCGATCGTGCCACCTCCTGTTTATTCGAATCGAGAGCACGTGTTAGTAGATTAACGTCTTCCCATTTTTAAAATTTAAAATTAACAGATTAATTTTAAAGAAATATATTAATACATAAAGATGAAATAAATCAATTTAATAATATTTCAAATCAGTTGGTGCACGATTAAGATGGTTTATGGTCAACCTGTGGCACTTGTTCATCATGGTTTCTCATGAATTTTTTCTTTATTAAAAATCATTTTTGTACTGTATCATCCAGAAATGGTCTCTTAATTTGAATTGTTTAGGCCATCCTTCTGAGTTTGAATTAACAAGAATCTACAAGAATGTATTTGATTTTGCAAATATTGAACTTCAGTACTATATTTAGTATTTGTATTTGAAATACAATTTTTACTTTCCCAACTCTGTTGTAAGGTGCTTTCCATAAATATAAAGGCACAACTTGTTATACAAATAAAAGCTAAAGTAATTATCATATAAGAAAACCAGTTTAATTTTCAGGTAGTTACAACTTGCAAATAAACATACTAAAAAATCATGTAATTATATTGTTTAACAACTTAACAATAAATTAATTTAAATCAAAATTACATATTTTGCTGTCCCAAAAATATAAAAGCAGGTTCAATTTTCTAACAATAGAGGTCATACAGTACTACAATATAACTTCCACGTATTTCAAATGTTTATTTCTGTATTGATGTAAATGAATTGTTTTTCATCGTGGGACCCGCAAAACCCTTAAAGCTGAAATCTTGCCTTTTTCAACATCTGTTAAGACATAAAAATTACAATTGCAAAGAAAATGAATCGTTCTCCAACTGTAATTGACAACTTCATAAAGCTTGGAGACAAATACGGACAAAAGAAATCAACAAGTCAACCTTCGTAGCTTACAAATAGAGGAAAACGTAGTATTTTGAGTGAAATCGAAAGCAACCAAACATCTTTATGAAAATCAAAACCAGAGCTTAATGTATCAAAATCTACAATTGGAAGAGTTGTTAGTACATGTCAGCATCTCATCTATAAGAAGAAACAGCCTGCACCATCACTAATCCCCATCCATGAGCTAAAGTGCTTGCAGTAAGCACGAGAGAAAATGGGATAGACAGACACAAGGAAGCACATCGTACGGAATGACGAGAAGTTTAATCTCGAGATTAAACTACTTCTCGTCGTTCCGTATGATGTTTGGACTTGTTATTGGAATGATTTGAGGAGTGAGGAAGAAATATTTTCAAAATGGCAGCAAGGGAGAAGCTCAGTGATTTCATGGGATGGGTTTAATTGGTTTGGCAAGACAAATATTGCATTCCTCAGTGGCCAAATAAATGCAAATCATTATCAAGACATGCTAAAAAGTTATCTTTAGCCTTGGGCTGATATAATTACTGAAATCATTGATTTTTCCAACAAGATAATTCCCCTATCCACACAACTAAATCAACTTATGAGTGGTTTTCTTAGCTACAGCTGTATATGCTAATGAACCACACTTTCGAGAACCTCTTACCGGTGTTGGATGCAAAACGAAAAAACTTCCTTAACGTTTTCAAACTTGGTAGTTCTTCAGACGGTAAAAAACGAGTGTATTAGGGTAGCTTGGTCCCAACAGGGGGAAATCCCCGGTTCGCCAGTGTAATGAGCCAGAGCTGTATGAATGTTTCCTTTTTGTATGTCATATTTGTCTGCCTTCTGTCTAACGCAAAGGATGGCACTGAGGATGCTAAAACACCAGGAGTATACCACATCCCACTACAAGACGACAGGTTCCACAGAATAGTAACATATATAGGATCCACATACAGATCACTGCAGACCAGGTTAAAGAATCACAAATATGACATACAAAAAGAAAACATTAATACAGCTCTGGCATGTTATGCCAGCAAACTGGGAATTTCCCCCTGTTGGGACCAAGCTACCCTAATACACAGGGTCTTCGACCAGCAGAACGTTAGAAGTTGTAGAGATCTACGAGGTGAACAGGAGTGGAGCTTGCATCAACACAGATGCCATTCATGTACCAAATGCATGGAAATACTATCTTCCTACACCATATTTCCTATATGACGTGCACCAAGGTCGAGCAAGCATAGGTTCATTACACAAATTAATTGTTGTTATGTAAAATAACTCCCACATAAAAATAATCTTTCAATCTGAACATTGTTGAAGTAAGGTGGCATCGGCCCATAATACATTGTAAGCATTTGGTAGAGGTTCTACAATTTTTGATATCATCTTGATGCTCTTGAAAGCAGCAAGCCAATTTTCTAGTTAGTTATAATAATAATGCCGATAGACAGTATTAGTATTTTTCTTAAAGTTTTTGGTGTCGCAAAAAGCAATTCCAAGCCCAAGATTTTTACATTTTTGACTAGGGACCATGAAACATCAAGAAATACAAAAAAATTTGGGTTTTTTTTTTCTGTATGTATGGACATTAGTGTGTGTGGGGGTAGCAAGTTAAGCAACTCATTTCTGGATTTTCTTCTGTATGTATAAATGTTAATGTGTGTGTATGGGGGCATGATTTTGTTGTTCACCCATTTTACTAACCCATGTCTTTTGTTGAAAATTTCTAAAATTTTGCAGGAAGGTTCGTCTATTAGGAGATTAATGCTATTAAATTTTGGTGGTTAAAGGTCAATGGAGTAGGGAAATAAATGGGGGGTCATGTGTTATATCTCAAGTAGGGTCAGACTTAATGACAATTTTACTCATTATTAGCATTTACAATTTTTTATAAAACCCATCCCTACCCTCAAAATGAAGCTTTTTGTCATTTTATAATAATTAAAAATATAAAAAGTTTTCAAAATAAAATATCATAACAGATGGTGCCATCAAAATTCTAAATGTTGCTGTGAAAGTTATGAACTCATTGCTGGATTTTTTATTTTTAAGGCTAAAGAAATCTGAAAGTGGACCCTTTTATTCTGATAAAGTTGAATTTGTTAACATTATGGTTATTGTTATTTAGCTGTTTGAGTTAGTTCGTTTTTCTAACCTGTAAAACATTAGCACCTTATTTGTTAGATTAACATATTGTATTTATCCAAAATGGAGATTGTTTGGTAGCTAAATTAAGGCTGTTTCTTATGGATTGTTCAAAAAGTATTGCATACAATCTGTCTCCTGTATTTTGATGTGTAAGTTGTAAATACATGGAATAAAAAACAGACTTATTAATGTTTATTTTCTTATTCATTTTGGTTAATTTTCCTGTAGGTCTAGGTAGTTTAAGTTAGTCCTAGATTAGGGACTCTTAGCTTGATTTCTGGTTAGGTTCATCCTATGGTAGGTTAGTTTAGTTAGTGAGTAAGTTAATGTTTAAAAATAAAATAAAAAATAAAAAAAATTTGGGGTCTTGCTTGTTTGTCTTTTGTCTATCCGTTTGTCTTGTCTAGTTTGGTGTTGTGTTCGTTTGTTTTTTCATGCTGTCTGTCTAGCTGTTAAGTAGTATTAAGATTCGTGCTCACGTTCAGTTTCATTAGCATTACGTAGTTATAAGTCTTCCTACTAACAGTCACCTGGAACTAACTTCTACACTTAGCTATTTGTTGCGGCACTGAGTCATTGGTATTTGCTACGCTCGGGTTTTCTTTTAGATCCTTTGGGGGCTATGGCCTTGCAGCCTAAAAACTGCACACAAATATCAAACATAGAGGGTACTGTAGCCATACGTACACCATTTGGAGAGATCCTACCTTTCTCTACTATCTAATCTCCTCTCCCGCCTTCTTACCTTCTTTTCTGTCGACCAAAGTCTTTCTTGTATGTATGTAGGTCTAGCATGCAAATAGATGGGATGACAAAACAGACATTAAGAAGTCTATTTTGTTACCATGTTGGTAAACTTAATTTCCGGATGTTAGATCTAGTGTGTGAATATAGGGTAACAAAACAGACTTACTAATATCTGTTTCATTCTCCATTTTTGTAATTTTTCCTTTAGCTTGGTTGTGTAAAAAAATGAGATAACAAAACAGAATCACTAATATCTATTTTGTTATCCATGTTTTTAATTTTCCCAAAAGGTCAAGTATGTAAACACATAGTAAACAAATCAGACAAAATAACTTCTACTGTAATCTGTTTTGTTAATTTTACCTTTAAACCTAGCATGTAAATAGATGGGATAACTAAACAGAATTATTAATGTCTATTTTGTTACCCATTTTGTTACTGAAACCTTTAGGACTAGTTTTATAATTATAAAATTTATCAAAATTATCATCTAATTTTATTACTTTACATTTACCTTGTAAAAAAGTCCCTCAAAAAACTCCAATCTCTCTTTTTTCATTAAATCTACAAACGGAAAGCGTTGTTTCCAAGAGTTTGTGGAGCAAATAGTTTAAATATCTTTGCTTCCATAATCACAGACAATCAATGAAAAGGCCATTACATGTGTGCCATTTGCCCTTGCATCAAGTGGCACACATGCAACAGTAATGAGCAGTATCGTGTCACGCGAATAACAAAACAGAAGAATGCCATATTATTATCATAATATACATCTTTGAATATATAAATACCTGAGTATCAAAAGTCCAAATAATTTTAGTTTCACCAGGAATATAATGTTGAGGATCATCATAAAATTTTTCAATTACTTCATCTTTCCATAATTTAATTTCTTCTTTTAACACTTTCAACCCTTCTTTCAAATAATGCAGCCTACTTTTATCTTGTCGTGAACGACGTCCTTGCCTAATATCTCTTTCCCAAAAATTCCTTGTTGACAGGATCACAACTCCTGGAGTAAATCTTTGTAAAATACTTCTTGAAATCAAACACTTTTGTAATATATTTACAGTTATCATCATAATACTTCTTGAGTAGTATTAACTAAAAGAAATTATTTCTTTAATTATACATTTACTTTTTGATAAAAAGAAAATTCTAAATTATGATTTTTATTACATAAATGTAACATATAACATAACAATTAAATATTATGTAATTATGTTATGTATAACATAATATTTAATTAATGTTATACATAACATAAATATTATTTTTTCCATTGTCAATTTTTTGAATTTGAATATATGTTATTCTATTTTATGGAAGGCCAATGTTCCAATTCTCTCGTTAAATCTGAGGATGGCCTATTCTACGTTAGTTTTCAATAAAACTATCTTGGCAACATAAAAGGTGTGTTATGATAATATTAATAAACCAACAAATGCCTAAATAATTGGGCTTTGTTGGTTTTTTCATTAAATTACTAAAAATTATAATTATTAATTTAGATAAGAGATGGTGCCTAACACTTACCTCTATACCAAATTCATTTTATTTAATTATAGCCATATAATAGCCCAATTATTTAGGCATTTGTTGGTTTATTAATATGAGGGCTGTTCGAAAAGTTCACGGCCTCAAATTGAACAACAAACAAAATAATGTTAAAACTTTTTTATTTTTCAATGTAGTCTCCTTTGTTAGCAATGCACTTATTCCAGCGATGTTCTAGCTTTTTTATGCCATCACAATAGGTCATTTGTCAAGGTGTGCAAAATACTTGTTCACTTCAGAGATGACTTCGTCATTTGAGTGGAATCTCTTTCCAGCCAAGAATTTTTTTAGGTTTGGAAATAGGTGGGTCACTGGGGCCAAATCGGGTGAGTATGGTGGATGTGGAACTAATTGGAAGCGAAGTTCGTTTATCTTTTGTTCGGCGATTCTGGTGGAATGTGCAGGTGCATTATCGTGGTGGAACAGAACCTTTTTCTTCAAGTGTGGTCTTTTCTTCAATTTCTTTCTTCAGTTTTTCCAAAAGTTCACAGTAATAGACAGCATTGATGGTCTTTCCTCCTCTTTCTAGGTAGTCAATAAAGATGATGCCTTTAGCATCCCAAAAAACTGAGGCTATCACTTTCCCCGCTGAACTGTCTTTGCCTTCCTTGGTGGTGGCAAACTGTGGTGTTTCCATTGCTTCGACTGTTCTTTTGTTTCAGGAGTGCAGTAGTGGATCCACATTTCGTCAGTAGTCATAAACCGATGCAAGAAATCCTGTGGGTTTTTCTGGTAGAAGTCCAAACACTCCTTTAACATCAAAGTGCAAACATGTTTTTGCTCGGCGGTCAGCAGACGCAACACCCACCTTGCTGAGACCTTCATCATACCCAAATTTTTGGTTAGAATGTGGTGTACTTGGTTGAGAGAGATGTCTGTTGTCTCAGCTATCTCATGTGTTTTCAAACGGCGATCTGCTAACACCAAATCGTGAACTTTGTCAATATTTTCTTCAGTGACAGCAGTTGACGGCCATCCGCTGCGAAGGTCATCTTCTACACTCTCTCTGCCAGAAGGGCTGTCCATTTTTTCACAGTGGTGTACGAAGGAGCAGACTCTCTCAAAACTTCATCCATGTCAGCTTTGATTTGAGATGGGGTCAAACCCTTTTTCGTCAGGTATTTTATGACTGCATGAGTCTCTGTCTTCTCCATTTTTGACAAAGCACTTGCATACTGACTATCTGCTAAGCTGTCATGGCAAAACTTTTCGACAAATCAAGCAGAAATTGGTATCGTATCTTTAGCAAAGATGGCTGAATTATTTTCACCAAAAATTAAATTGATCACAGCGCTGATATAGGCAAGGCCGCGAACTTTCCAAACAGCCCTCGTATATCATCGGGCTTTGAGATGTATTATTTTTATGATAATATATTTGCTGGTTTAATTTTGAAGGTTTCGTTGGTGTTACGTAACATAACAAATAATAAATTATATTAATAAATTCATTCTTCAAATACATGGTACAATTGCAGATCTGAATAACACTGTTGAACCTTAACAGAGCTGCAGAGAAGCAAAAATGTCAAAGGAATTACAGTAATATTTCGGTTTTCGTCGACTTCTGTTATCGTTGATTTTTCTCACGGAAAATTTGTCTCGGTTTTCGTCGGCGTGCCTATGCGACCTCCTGCTAATTTTGCGAAAATATAGGGTGACTCATGCATTTTCCTGCTCAGTGTGGCATTGTTTCTCGTTGTGTGAGCATTACCCCGCACATCTAGCAAACAATTCCATTGCTTTCCTTTCCTTTTAGCTCCATCATGGAACCAAAGAAAGTTTCCAGAGCCAGCAGTCCTTCAAATGCCATGTTAAACATTCATTTATTCTTTACATTAGTCTTTTATATTTATCTCATATTAATTTCTTATTGTTTTTAGTATTAAACATAATGTTTATGCTCTATAAAATACATTTTGGAGTATCTAGAACAAATTAATTGGATTTACATTGATTCATATGGAAATAATTGCCTGGGTTTTTGTTGGTTTCAGATTTCGTCGATTGTTTTTGGACGGATTATCGACGGAATTCAGTAAACAGTGATACTTTGGTCGATAATCTGTCGACCAAAGTATCACTGTATACCTCTTCATGCAACCCTTTGTGAGATAGAGTCCCCCAAAATCAGTCTACTTCCAAGGCACAATTTGGAGTCATGCTGTGTGCTCTTACTAAGACTATCATGTTTAATTATTTAGCCCTTTGACTGTATCAGCTTTGAATAGCCACTCAACCATTCATGGAGTACTTGATGTTATATATCAGATGTGGCCAAACCACGTCACAATAGGAACCACATACTGCTTATCAGAAATACACAAAAACCACATTCTCTATTGGAATGCCTATTAGAGAACCGCATTCCGTTTATAGTATTTTCACTATAAAATATAATTATCATTATTCCATAGTAAATATCACTGTTACTTTGCTTTACTTCCCTAATCATCATAAAGTACCAGTAATCATTTAGCTCCTTCAACTTTATGAATACGACCTAAACTTTCAGTTGCTCATTTGAGATTAAGTTACAAAATTCACTTACAATTTCTGTTTATATTACACTATGTAATAGTCCGAAAACTTACAAAAATATTAGGTTCTTTTCTGTTAACGAGATGCCGGCCATATAATTTTAATCAGACGTGTGCAATTAGCATTGTCAAATTAGCATTGTGCAAATTAGCATTGTCCATTATGCTCCGCATGAACTATTTAGCTCATGCGACCGCACCGGCTTCGAGTAGCCCACTCGACGTTATATAGCAGAGGTGCAGAGGGCAAGCAAGAGTTCAGGGGAGCCGAAATGTAGGTTTTGCAAAATGCATGGGAGCCGCAGTTCTGTACTGTCTTGGTGGATAGTACGGTAAGGCAGGGAAGGATAGGGTGTCCACCATCCGAGTCGAGAACTTGTTTTAAAAGAATAGATTTGAAATGTCAATTTAATTTATTGCACCAACTTGGAAATAAATTACTAAATATTAAAAAAATATATAAAATTACATATTTTCACAAAACTGTGGAAATAAAATTGTAGAAGTAATAATAAAAAGCAGAAATTAACACTTTCAGCAAGAGCCACACATAACTCAAAAAGAGCCACATTTGCCCACGTCTGTTACGTAGTTTTAAGGGGTGCGAGGCTCGCCCCACTCGGTCAACAAGGCACGAGCAATAGCAAGCACACAACTACGTGCTTCGGTGCAGAATAAGCAGTATATCGACACACGTTAAAAAACAATCTTCGGAGCCGAATATCCTTCAAAAGGCCAACAATTCCGGGCAGTGCAAAACTCCTCATTCACGGCTCGAATCTTACCACGTCGGTCGGCGTCCCATTAACAGAAAAGTACCGAACGGAGGCAGTAGTAACCCGGTTCAAGTTTTCAATCGGTAAAGTTAATGCATTTCTTATTCACGTTATTGGCACCCGTTGCCGTTACAATGCCCGGCGCCACATACCAACATAACGTCTGCAAGCAAGAAGGCAGCAGGTATTGCTACCATTGGGGTTTGACATTCGGAGGCGAACATCTCCCAAAGGGTCACACGGAGAGGTAGGTTCCTTTTACGTTTTTGCCATCACGGGACACCATCCACGGCTCCGTTACGGTCCCGACGGCGTCGTTCGGATCTGCAATCTTACCAAACACACATTCAATATAATTAAAACATTTTTATATTAAACAGAAAATATTAATTTTTGTCGATTTTTCCGACCGATGGCGAGATTATTATTAATCAAATTGAAGACAAGTCTGCCCAAGAGGGACCACCATTTATTTTGCACTCCAGACTAAAAACATACACATATGGCGACAGGCCTTCCTTTTTAGGCTTCATGTCGCCAAAGGTAAAAAAGTCCTTTAAAAAAACACAAATATCCAGTTAAAACTAGGAGTTGGTGACACAGACGTCTTACTCTTCAACCATCCAGCCAGTGGGTGTTTCCGCTTTTTTATCTGCTGGAACAAGCGCTGGAAAATGCAAATTTTAAAGCTGCACCCTGGCGTCGGTATTTTAAAATTTCTTTTTGTCGATTTGATGTGAAAAAGGAAGGCCTGTCGCCATATGTGTATGTTTTTAGTCTGGAGCGCAAAATAAATGGTGGTCCCTCTTGGGCAGACTTGTCTTCAATTTGATTAATAGAAAATATTAATTTAAAAAATTTTAAAGACAATTTAAAGAATTTTGTATTTATATATAATAATAACGGTACTAAAGCAACTCCGAACCAGGAAGTTGGAACCTTATCAGATTTAGGGGGTATAAAGTTTGAGGGGGCCAACTCCCTCATTCAGAATTGCAATTTTACTCACAAATAACATAGGCTCGTTTAAGTAGAAGTCACTTTTACCACGTAATAAATATCGCGACTACATAACTAATAACCCAACTTTAATGTAAACAAACAATCTTTAATAAAAATTTTGTTTAAAGGATTAATTGTTTACCTCTTTCGAGAAAACACGTGAAAAGCTCGTACAGTCGCCATATTTTTTGTAATTCCTCCGATCGTCGTCAGAGGGAGAAGTGACATCGGTAACGTTTTAATAAGCCGTAATCGTCGGAAGGGTTGTATCGTAATTAATTTTTATTAAGAATTTTCTGTTCTGGGAAGAAAATAAGCGAAACGAAATGGGGAATAAGTCTTCCTTGATGCTTCAAGAAGAAGAAATCGCCGAAATTCAACAGGAAACTGGATGTAAGATGATTATATATTTTTTAACCTCGCCCAACCACTATGCTAGTTGCGCTACGATGAATTTGTCTGGAAGTGTTAACACGAATTTTGCCTTGTTAATTCTAACCTTATTTCGCTTAATATTCGGGTCAGCTCCAGTTTTTAGTCGATTTCGTGGAGTTTGCATTATCATTATTTGAAAGCAAAAATTTCTATATTTCATGTAGAACAGCTGTAATTTCAAATGAATTAACATAAGCATATGCATATTGTGTTTTTATTTATTCTTTAATTAAATAATTTTATAATTATTTAATGTTAGTCAGTTATAACACACTGCAGTTTTGCAACATTGACTGAAGCAATGAAATTTATAGATGAATAATCAAAATACAAATATTGGATGAATGTTATTTAATAAATGTATCTGGGGCATAATGCCGTTACGTGAAGTAGTTTTATTTATAGATATAAATAATACTCGGTCGTCTCTCGTGTGGAAGACCTCCTCCGGCGTACCGGGTTAAATTTGAAATGTTACCGTAATTGAATACGTAAGTGGCGAGTTTTGTGGGACTCGTCGCTAAGTCGGCGGCGCGTGACGAGTCCTCTGTGGAGTCGAAACTTGGCATTTGCGTGTTCGGTTATGGAAATGTTATATTTGAATATTTATACTTAACTGTCTAAATATTTGGGTGTGGCGTGTACAATTATTAATTTTTTTATTTTGTAAATTAGATGCTTTTATTTAAAAAGAAACTCCTTTTTTTTTCAATATTATGTGATAAATTTTAAGTAATGAAGACCATTCTAACAAGTTGCAGTCTGTTAATCTTTTTTTAATTCCAGTTAAGGACCGATAGCAGATGATTTGAAGACGAAAACCTTTGTTAAAAAAGGAACGAACTGACGATACACCTTTACAAATAATAAAAAGACAATAAAACTATACATAGATGCCAACCTTCTATTATAGGATCTGACATCACTAAACAGATTGAAACATTGTCTTGCTAAATGTCTTAACAATGGCAGTCAGATTTAAAACTTGTACTTAGTTATAAATGGTTACTTTGGTGATAGTCCTTTGGAAATTGGATGATTGGAGAAGAATTTACATAATTTCACACAAACCCAGGATTATTTACATTTTAAGAGCCGCCGCAAACTAGCACTTTGCGAGGGCAAAATGCTAGCAAATGTGCCCTAGCACAACCGATGACGTCAAAGGCTCCGCCCCTCTCTTCTTGCTCACGTGGTTTTTCCTTTGCTAGAGCAGCAATACGAGAGTACTCTCGCTGTTCACAGAATTCAACAACGAGAGCATTACGCTAGCAAGAGAGAGCAGCGGAAAATGGATGACTACATAAACATGCCACACGTCGAAAAAGAAATAATAGAATTTTATCGATGTACGTAAATTACATGATTAATACATTCAGTATTGAAAAGAAAATGGTATAAACGTTGTATATTAAAATAGTTATTTATAAATAGGCTTAAGCCTAATTAAGCTTAACTAATAGGCATATTTTTCCTATTCTGTTTCAAAGTTCGGAACGAAAACTGACAGATAGGTTCCGTTATAATAACTGACGGAACGAAAACTGACAAGTATAGGTTATAATAAAATCTTTGTTCTATAGCCAATCCACATCTGGATTCCACGTCATGTGGACTAGTTACGCGAGCAAACGTTGTGTAGTTTGCGGCTGCTTCGTGCTCGAGTAGCTTACCTAGCAAAAATAGCCCATAGCATCATGGGAAAAAAGGCGGGGCTTAGGAGCGCAACCGAGAGTACGCTAGCTCTTGCTTCCTGTAGTTTGCGGCGGCTCTAAGTAATGAAGGACATTCAAACAAGTTGCAGTTTTAAGTCCTCTTTTAATTTTGGAATTAAGTAAATTTTTCTTTAGCACCAGATTTCCACTAGGGGATTCTAGCATCAAGTTAAACATCAATTATGACTTTTAGACCTGATCACCGTCAAAACATTTAGTTCTGTTTTAATCTGTTTAGTAGTGCCAGATCCTACAGTAGAAGGTCAGCATCTATGTATAGTTTTTTTTTTTTTTTGTCTTTTTATTGTTTTTAGTGGTGTATTGTTGGGTTTTTTATATTCAAGTCATCTATCAGCCCCTGACTAAAATTAAAAAAGGGTTTAAAAAAGGCTGCAGCTGTTTGAATGGTCTTTATTACTTAAAATGTAAATACTCTTAGATTTGTGTGCAGTCATCTGATAGTTATGGGAACTGTTCAAATGTCTTGATTATATTTATAATCAGTTTTTCCCATGGTCTGAAAGCTATAAAAAAGTTATTTTAAAGCTTTTAGACCAGCAAAACAATTTTTTTCATTAGTTTTATTGATTTTTAATTTTGGTAGATAGTAATTACTATCCTATAACTTTAATAAATGTGTGCCTAAATAAGACTACGCAGGGTTTTTTATGTGATGATTTTGCGCGGACCACGAATTGAGAACCACTCCACGAAGCCACGTCGAGTGTTCTGCAAAAAAATAAATATACAATTAAAAATTGTTGCAAAAGAAAAATCAATACAATGTAAGATAATTTTTGTATGGGAATGTAATTAGCAAATGCCAATGTCGTCATCTACTAGACCGAGTGTGCTCGATTTCAAAAAGGTTTGCTACCCCTGCTTTAAAGCTGATGTATTGTAAGTGTTCTGCAAAAAACATGTCAAAGTTTAGCATCCTGTGGAAAACAACGTAAAAGTTTATTGTTTCCCGACTTCGAAAAGATTGAGAACCATTGTTGTAGAGTATAGATAATTTTTAAGTGATGATACAAGTTGTACTTTGGTTTTTTAGAAATACATTGATTTTTATTTAGCACAAAATTCAATCAACTATAGTGAGTTTGAAAAACCTATCTACAGTGAATGTGACAAAATAAAGGTACCCACATTGCTGTTCAATACTGTTTTGCACAACTCAAAACCAAGAAATGGTGATTCTTTATTTAAACTTAGACTTCCTAATGTTTTTAGTCTAATTAATACAACCATCCTCAGGAAGTCAAATATGAGGAAATAGAATGTTACGACGGAATGAATTCAAAATTTGAAAATTAACTGTTAAAATGTAAACATAAAATAATCAAGAAATAAAACAAAATAAAATGTTGATGATCATCTCTATGCATATTGTCCCATTCTATGTCTTCTTCTATCACAAGAGAGTCTGCATCTCTATAGTTTAGGCAAACTCTTTTTATTTCGTGTTTATAAATCTCTATTTTTTTTTTCCATGAAACCCTGGACTGAGGATGTGATGTAACATATGACTTTAGCATTTTCCTACAGAACTGTTCTCTATGCTTGTAAAGTTAGCTAATACGGTATTCATCTACTGATTGTGTGCATCATATTTGTGTTCATATAACCTTTGTACAAAGTTCCTCTCTGTGTAATGTATGCATGCTGTCATCATATTGGCACTTCTGATCCTGGCAGGTATCATTTATAAACCTGTTTAGTGTGTGTCCAGGATCCCTTATGATCTTGTATATTGTGTTTGTAAATGATTTTAAATGTTGCGTTTCTTGGCCAACTTCTTATATATTAGTGCCATTGTCTTAGAGAATATGAATTTCTTATAATTATCACATTGATGTTGTCTGTTGTGATGGAAAATCTGTCTTCTTTTCGTTATCCTGGTGAGGTTATTTCCATATCCCTTCAAGTTCTGTATTTCTGTGCACAGAAAGGCAATAGTTTGTAAATCTTGTCGGTCATTTAAGTCTGAATGTAAACACAAGTCACTTCTTTCCTTAGAGAATTCTCCTTTTTTGTTCCAAGAAATAATAAAGAATAACTTTATATTGAAAATGACATAACTTCTCAAATATTTCCTTTTATATTTCATATAAACAAAATAAACAACACTACTTTCACATAAAGATTGTGTTCATATTTGAGGACAAATAATAAATCAAATAAAGCAGAAAATAAAATAATTAATAATAATAATAGATAAATATTTGTGAGGTGGTTTTATATATTTGTAGTCTAATTTGAATGGTTACAGTATTTACAAACGATGATCACTATTATATGTACTGTTTAGTTAAATATATGTAATTTATTAAATATGCTTTATCAGCATGTTATATGATGTGTAATTTAATTTCTTATGCTATTTGATAAGATATGGAATGAAATAATTTATCTGTTGTAATTGTGTGAATGTTGCTGATTTTATTGCACACTTTTTAGAAATAATATTAAATTTCTAAAACTTAATTTTTAATTTTTTATTAATAATTTAATATTAAACTTAAGTTAGATTGAAGATTTATTTAGTTTTCTTCCTAAATTATTATAAAAGTTCAAATTTTTAAAATACGGGCTAGAACGGGAACGGGAAACCCGCGGCCTCCCGGCCGCATGCGGCTCGCATTAATATTTTTTGCAGCTCACGTCGCAGAAAATAAGAATAAATATATCAATTTCCCAGCTTAAGGAAGTGTGCAGCAAAAATTAAAATGTTATTTTCTACGACTTACGTACGCGAATAGTTTTTCCGCAACGAATTTAGTAAAAATTAAAACAAGAAACCGGCTAACAGATACGTCGAAACTAATTTAAAACTAGCAGTGACTAATATTTAACCAAATATTTCCGACATATTACGTTTACATCAGTTCCAGAAGCAAAATTAAGTATACCTATGCTAATTTATAATTATATATGAATAAATAATTGTGGTTTACCGGCATTTTTTTTCTCTTTTCTCTTGTATGCGTCAGTTCAAAAGTTTTAAAATGCATCCCTTACATAGAAAATGGTTGCCCATCCCCAAGCTAGAACGTGACCAGTTTGAGCTAACTAATTTTTAACTTGCAAATCTCTGTGCTATTAAAAGAATTGTGATTATGAGAATGATACTTATGATAAGTTTCAAATTAAACTTTCAATGTCCTTCAGGTTTATTTTTACATTGATAATTAGAGAAAAGTATTAAATAATGAGTAGCTTATTTTACTAAATTTATATATGAATCTATAAATAATTTTTAAACATCAATAATTTTTGTTAGGAGTAATTTAAAACTTGTATCTCTTTAAAGTTTAAGTGATCCATTAAATAAAGTTCACTTAATAAATGATTTATAGTCTGAAAAACTTATAAATATTTTTAAATAATAGTTTTATTTACTTGTATATTTTTAAAATTTTGATAAAATATTTTCTTTGAATTTTTTAACTTTGATTATTGACCAAAAACTATGTATCAAAATTATTATTAGAAATTAAGAGATTAAATATTGATTTCTACTAATTAATCAGCATGCATTATTTCTTAGCATTACTTATAAGACAGTGAAAATATATAATTATGATAAAATAATACACGAAATATTAAATTTTCCAGTAGAAATGATACAATAGTTTGCTGAAAGTAAGGCATTGAAATACAAAACTTATAAGATTTAATATTACAAATAAAACCTTACACTGAACAAAAGAGTAATTTTATTTTGATTATTGTTTGCAGTCTTAGTTTAGTATTAATATAAAATAAATTAATAGTTATGCAATTGGAAATATAAATAAATATAAGATGGCAATTAACTGTTGTCTTAACATCTCATTATAATGATATATTTGATATGTAAATATATTATGTAATTGATAAGCATGTCAATTTTTATAACAATGGTAAATGCTAGGGTATGTTGATATATGAACTTGCATTAATGTTAAAAAAATTAAGAAATTAAAAAAAATGCTTATAGTAACATACAGAGAGAAATTCTTTTTCATCACAATTTTCTTAACTACTGTTTTGAAATACTGTAATGCAATTTCTGTCAAGAATTGAGTTGAAGAAAATATTACAAAATATTAGGTTAAAAAAATACTATCTTGATTATCACTAACATATGCTATAATTTAAAATAAATACTGATTTCTTTATGTAATTAAAAATTTTACTTGTAATTAATGCTGCAATGATATATTTTTTTTTATCTATTGTTACCAACAGCATAAAGCTATGTTTATCATTTTATAAACAGTTGTCAAACATATTTTCAACTTTTAAATGAGGATTGGAAGTGGTATTTTTGCCTATTAGAGATGGGAAGTAATTAACTACTAATGTATGTTAATTAAACTACTAAGTTAACTAATCTCAATATAGTTAATTACTAGTTACAATTTATTAATCAAACTATTAGTTAATGTTTAGTTTTAACCTCTCTATTCTATAGCTATTTTCTTTTAATTCACGATACTGTTGCCTTTGAGTAATATATTGTGTTAATATATTAAACAGAGTAAATATATCTTGATTTTTATGAAGATTGATGCAACCTTTGTCAAAGTCAACAAATTTGGTTCATTTTTTTTTACTCATTTTTGAGCAATATAGTGTTTTGAAATTTTAATATTGCCAGTTCATAACAGTCAAACTCAAACAAAAATAACCAATGAGGTTTTGTTATGCTTTGCCATGCACATGTTCAAGAAAATACATGGCTTGCTATTTAAGTATATTTTTACTTTATGTACTTGCTTTCAGCCATTACTTATTATTCTGCTTCTTAAATTTAAATAGTTGGCAGGAATTTTTATGAAAACTAGAAATTTAGAAAGTAATAATGTTAGTTTGTGTGTTACACAACTATCAGTATGTAAAGAATAGGTTTTAAAATACAGCCCTACTCTTTCCAGAAGTGCCACAGTGGAACATCTGTTTTCTTTGTTGTGAAAAGTTTTAACACCTAGACTAGGGGTGGGCAACCCTTGGCACATGTGCCAAACATAGTATGCTAATGACTTTTTCTGGCATGTGACCTAGGACTCTCTTTAAAAATTGAATATCCGACGTCTTTACAAAGTTGTATATTCAACTTAATACAATTTCATTGAGTATCGTGATACAAAATAAAAATGCAATAAACAAACAAACATTATCAACTTTTTTAGTAATAATAAGTAATAGAAAAATGAAACTTCCTGTTTCCAGGACATCTATCTGTGGTATATATTGACTTATCACTTTTATTCCATTCAGTTTAATCATTCACCAGGTAGCCATTATTGTGTTTCATACTTAGCATGATAGAGATTCTACTTGGACAATACTAACTGTGTCTATTTTAGTAGAGATAGGTGGGGTAGTATTCTCTATATAAAAAACTTTTGTCTACTGGTTTTTTTAAACCTTTTGTCAAGGCTCCATTAAACTTGCTTGGAACTTGAACTTCAAATCCTACGACACTCCAGAAAACTCTGTCAAAGTAAAAATGTATGTGACTGACTTATTAAATCCATAGATGAATCCTCCAATCTTCCCTATTTTCCCAAGGTTTATCATCCGTGCTATAGAGAATTCACTTTTGTTAACACAAATGCTATTTTCAAGGAAAAATGATGTATTATGCTGTACAAATTTTATCAGTTTTAAGTATTCTCGTGTATAGCAAAATGACCACAGAATTATCTCCTCCTGTCATCTGTCTCCCCTAAAATAGCCACAGTTAGTATTGACCAAGTACAATCTCTCATTGTGCCAACTATACAGGGTGCATAGGAAAGTCCCTTTAACCAGAAAATTCTTGCGAACAGAGAGCTACAGCTCTGCAAGTGAGGTAACGGTATAGTAAAGCGACTATGCCCGACCTAATGCAAACGACAGCAGCGCCCCTAGTGATGAAATTTGGAAGATAGGCAGTGCAAAACAAAAACGAAAACAGAGCAAACTTTCCAATTAGAAAGTTTTAGAGCATCAATTAATTAGTACGAAACAACATGTGGTTCACACGGCTAAGATAAATTGTCGCCTGTGTACCCAAAAATGTCCGAAAGCGACGCATGCCATTTTGTGTAAATGTTTGAAAGGAATAGACATAGGTATGAAGAAATACGCACAATTTATTGCATAAAATACTTACTGTATTTACTGTATATTACTGTACTTACTGTATATATTTATTGCATAAGTACTTACTAAAGTACTTATGTCAATACAGTTTGATAACATCACACAAAAAACAATGGAAAGGCAAACTGTCACACAGTGATAACAAGTTAATGTCGAGCATGTTTGAAAAGTTTGCCATTGCTCACAATACACGTGAGTAATTCTGCTTGCACGTTTCTCAGCATGAAAGGTGTCACACTATTGCCTCCACGATCGGCAGACCTCACTTCATTGGATTTCTTTCTGTGAAGTTACATAAAAGATCAGGTTTATGCAATTCCACATACAAGTCTGCTGGATCTACGTCGTCATATTACAGATGCTTGCAATAGTGTGACACCTTCCACGCCGAGAAACATGCATGCAGAATTACTCACGTGTATTGTGAGCAATGGCAAACTTTTCAAACATGCTCGACATTAACTTGTTATCACTGTGTGACAGTTTGCCTTTCCATTGTTTTTTGTGTGATGTTATCAAACTGTATTGACATAAGTACTTTAGTAAGTACTTATGCAATAAACATATACAGTAAGTACAGTAATATACAGTAAATACAGTAAGTATTTTATGCAATAAATTGTGCGTATTTCTTCATACCTATGTCTATTCTTTTCAAACATTTACACAAAATGGCATGCGTTGCTTTCGGACATTTTTGGGTACACAGGCGACAATTTATCTTAGCCGTGTGAACCACATGTTGTTTCGTACTAATTAATTGATGCTCTAAAACTTTCTAATTGGAAAGTTTGCTCTGTTTTCGTTTTTGTTTTGCACTGCCTATCTTCCAAATTTCATCACTAGGGGCGCTGCTGTCGTTTGCATTAGGTCGGGCATAGTCGCTTTACTATACCGTTACCTCACTTGCAGAGCTGTAGCTCTCTGTTCGCAAGAATTTTCTGGTTAAAGGGACTTTCCTATGCACCCTGTATAATACAGTATATAATTGGCACAATGAGAGATTGAATTTGGTCAATACCAACTGTGAGATGGCACTCAATACTTAAGACACCATATAATAATATGCTCCCAAAAATTTCAATTGACAAGTGAAAATTCTGCATCACAGATTTGATTATTTTGGCATGCACACTTTTAAAAGGTTGTCCACCCCTGACCATGCAATGCATGCATGACAATGAGGAATGTTGAATGAAAAGCTATCGTCCAACTAAAGCCGAATATTATCGGGCTAGAAATGGCTATAATAATAATAAATTTATAAGACAATTTGGCACTAGAGTTAGGTGTTAGGTGCCATCTCAATAAATTTATTAATTTAATTTAAATAATTTGAGAAATTTGAATTGTTGAATGAAAAATTTGAGAAACTTTTATATTTTTTTCAACTTTTTCTCAGAATACAAGTATTAAATTATAAGAATGAAATGAAAACAGAACTTTATTTTAATTCAATCTAATGTTTTGTGTTCTATTTCCAAGTATTTTAAATGTAGTTAACTAGTAGTTTCTAGAGACTACAAAAACTAAAAGATCTTTAAATTTCAACATTTAGCATTAGATTTTTGGTTTGAAGTGCTAGAATTTTTGTATTCTATTTTTAAATAAACAACATACAATATTTATGTGGTATTGATTTTTAATGTAAAAAAAAGTCAAGTACATTCAAACCTCAATATAATGTACTTTAATACAGACCCAACTTCATTAAGTGCTACAGAAACTTGCCATTAAACTCACGAAGTGCCATCATTTCTCATGTTGTTGTTGGTCACTCACGTAAGAAACTTGCAAGGAAATCTTTCTCATTATTGTTGAATTGGAAAAACACTTCAATAACTATGATGATATCTGAAAATGGTTATATGCATTACATTTTTAAGAGTAATTAATTTTTTCAATAAACTGTAGTCAAGTTTTATATTATTGCTGCATTTGAAACTTAGAAAGTATTAAAATTATTGTAATTTTAAGTTTTATAAGTAATAATATAAAAGTTGACTACAGTTTATTGAAAAAATTAATTACTTTTTAAAAATGTAGTGTGTATAATCATTTTCAGATATCATTGATTTTTTTTGTTTTCCTGCTGCTGTTATGTATAACAGGGGTAAAGTATAGGAATTGGTTAAAAAAGATTTTTCATTTTGGACTCGGGACCCTAAAATGTCAAAATGCAAAAAAATTAGGATGTTAGCGTATGTGAGGTGCATGATTTTCTTCACCCACTTTGAAGCTTAATAACTCTTGTGCCTTTTATTAAAAGTTTCTGAAATTTTGCAGGAAGATTTGTGTATTAGGGGGGTTAATACTATTAAATATTGGTGGTTAAAGGTCAAAGGGGTGGGAAGATAGAGGGAGGTCGTATGTCGTATCTAGAGTAGGTTTGGACTTAATGAAGATTTTACTCGTGTTATCGTTTACAATGTTTTTATAAACTTATATCTATCCTCAAAATTAAACTTTTTGTCATTTTATAGTAATTAATGTATAAAAAGTTTTTAAAATAAAATCTGATAAGATGGTGTCACAAACAATTTTAACTTTAATGCCAGGAAAGTTATGCAGCTTGTTGCTGGATTTTTCAGTTAAGAAGTAAGAGAGAAGAAAAAATATATAATTTCCAAATCTGTTACATATTCCTTATTAATGTAGTTTATACTTGTATATGTTTATAACATGTTAGATATATACATATAGATCCATCATCTTATAAACAATTTGTCAAAACTTTACTTTTGCTATTGATCCAATCACCTCTTTTTGTATTTGATACATTTTAAATATTACATCATTAATCTAATTAATAATAATCTCCATTTCTATTCTTTGAAATCATGGTTATGAAAATGACTTTATTATACACTCAAACCTGTTTTTGTGCGGTCTTTTTTGTGCAATTTTTTACTTGTGCGAGTTGTTTTGTGCGATTTTTTTGTGTGCGGTATATGAATTTCAATCAAATTGGTATCCTGCACAAAAATAATTGCACAAAACACATTGCACATATAAAAAATCGCACAAAAAAAGACCGCACAAAAACAGGTTTGAGTGTAATGTTTACAAATATATAATATAAAGTAATTTAGAAGCAAAATAGCTTAAAATTTGAATAGTTTAGTAAGAATGAGCAAGTTTAATTTTCATAACCAATTAAATAATAACTGAAATAGTATTAAATATGAAATATTTTTGTCGTTATTAAAAAGAAATGATAGTACTTCAAACACATTATTAAGTGTTAGAAATTTTATCAAGACAGTGATTCTGTGGCAAGTAAAAAGTTACAACTGACTATGTATACAGGAATCGGAATTGTTGATTTTTGGGAGTAAATTTCTCCACCCCTTAATATCTCATTCAAAAAATAATTATTTTCTTAGGGTGTAAAATTTCAGATTTTTTTTCTATAAATGGGTTGTTGAAATATAAGCAATTGAAAATTGCAAAAGTCACCAAAAAACCATATTTTTTGATTAAATTAAATTTTCGATCATAGAAATAATTTTGGGTCAGTTCAAAATCCTTTAATATTGCAGCTAGAGACAGATGGTTAACAACTTTAAAACTGACAACATGATATTAAAAAATACATACAATATACAATTGATGCCAACCTTTTCTTGGATTTGACGTCAACGACACGGCATTAAAATTCTTCACAATATCACTCGGGTACAAATCAGTTGTATTTATAAACATCTGCAAGCCTCTGGTGGAAAACTAGGAAATCGTCGTAATTAGCATATCTGTATGAATAACAAAGTTTCAAGGATAAATTTTTTGATTTAATCAAATTTTTAATATCATATTGTCAGTTTTAAAATTGTTAACCATCTGTCTCTAGCTAGAATATTAAAAAAGGATTTTGAACTGACCCAAAATTATTTGTATGGTCAAAAATTTGATTTTCTTTTTCTCCTTTTCTTAATCCATTACTGCATATGCACTTAGAGAGAAAACTATTGGGTCTAGAAAGCTAAAATTTTAATCTTAAGCCTCCCTCAATATCAGTAAGGTGCTTGTGAAACTTCCAGGTTAATTGGTCAAAGTTCACAGGGTTCCCCCATAGAGCTGTTGTACTTTTATTGCTTAATTTTATGCTTATAAGGATAAAATTGCATTTAAATTAATGATTTTTATTCAGACTTTTTATAACAATTTTAACAAACAGCATATTGAGAGCATTTGGTCGGTTGCCGTTGCCGAGCACCGACCGAACTGTATATCATTGTTTTAGGTATATCTTGATGTAATAACACAATCATTAGCCAAAAAAAGTTGATATCCAAACAAAAGCATCTGTGATGTGAAAAAATTAGGCCAAGTAAAAATTTATGACAATTTAGATTAGTCAAATTTTTTTTGTAGGACTTTTACTTTTGTAAAGATAAGCATGGATGGCACTTTAAAGTGGTACCCACAAGATTTTTACTAGTGTTATTATTTACTACATTTCACTTTCAAGTACCAAGCTTATCTTTATCAAGAAACATTCCTAAGAAAAAAATTTGACAGTAATCTAAATTGTCATAATTTTTTACTTGGCCCAATTTTTTTACATCTCAAATGTTTTTGTTTGGATTTATGAATTTTAGAAATAGATCAATTATTTATTAATGATAAACTAACATGGATTTAATATTATGTGAGGTTGATAATTTGTTTTTATAGTTAATTTTGCAAGAGCATCAATGGTATTTTTTGCTTTTTTATTATGTTAGATTGATTTATCTTAATGTAAAGTACATTTGATAGCAGTAGTGTAATGAAAATCAAAAATATTAATATATTCTTGCAAAATAAACTATAAAAGAAACTTTTGGATTCAAAGAGAATGAAACAAAAGTTTTTTCCTGTAATGTGTGTATTTCCTTGTAGGAAAAAAATTTTTATTTGTTCTTTAATTATGGGAGTTTTATCATCATTGGAACCAAATAATACCAGAAATTTCTATAAGGCTTGTTACCATTTCATACATTTTCAAAAGAATATAGCTATTTAATGAAACTAAAGTTCAATTAATGAATGCAGCATACATGTGGTAATCCTCAAGATTTTCAAACCTAAATTTTATGTAACATTTGAAATTTTTAAATATAAAAACCTTTGGGAACACTGCATGTATCCTACATTTGTTTCAAATATTACTGAGAGCCTAAATTGGTCCAAATAAAGGTCCAAAAATGTTTCTCTATTAATTAAACTTTTATTTCCTTAAATAACTGCTTTCTTCATAATAATAATGAATAATACTTATACTATGCCTTAACACATTAAACATTTAATTAAATTTGTATTAATTAAATAAGAATATATTTATTATAGTCAGAAACAATAATGTTTTCACATTGTTAGAGTAAAATAATAATAATAAAAAGAAATAGTTTTAGTAACATAATTGGCAATATTTCATTAATTAATTTTTTTTTTTTGTATCGGGCTATAATTTATATATTACAGTGATTTTATTAGTTTTTGATAAATGTTTAATGAACACAACTTAATTATTTAATATATAGCTTTTGAGTTAATTTAACATTGGTTAATGTAATCATTTAGCAAAATAGATTACACAATTCAATTCCTTTTGTTCTGCAAAGACTAAATGACTACTTCATGTTTATTACAACATATCCAATTAGCCTATATAAATTACATTATTTTAAAAATGAGTTTCAGAAAAATTATTAACATTTATTCTGAAAATTTGTATAAAAAGTTCAAAAAATAAACTGCTTTCTTTTGTGTTATTTATTTTGATAATTATATATTGTTGGAATAAATGTTTAATTGAAATATCAGCTGTTTTATAACCTATAGCAGTTTGTATTACAAAGTTAATTGTTAGACATTTGTTACATTCATATAGCATATTGTTTAGCGATTATCCAGAAATTTATAAATTAATTTGCTAATTAGTTAAATTAAAATATTGTTATTATATATATTATGTCATTTTAAACTACATTATTATATTCATGATATTCTTACTGTAAATCCTTCTCTGTATTAAAAAACTGTTGTCAAAAAATATTTAAAAAAATTTTAAATATAATTTACCTTTATTTAAAACATTATATATGAAGGAAATAATAATATATTTTATCTGAATTTACTTCATTTTATTTTTGCTATTCGTGTGTTCTCAATAGCAATAAAGAATGACAGATATAATGACCAAGTAAATTTTACAATTTATACTTTTATTAAATGTCAATAACTGATGATAAAATGTTTATATCAATGAAAACAAAATTAAATGATGGTAATGAACTATTTATTTCATCTAAGTCAACATAGTTTGTAGTTTATTCAAGCCAGCAATAGAAAGATTCAGATAATCAGTACTGGTTTTGTTAACATAGTAGAATTTTTCTACAGGCCTATAAGAACTTTATAGCTATAATGAGGAATGCAGGAGAAAAATAAAAATATGTTTCAAATTTTTAAACTTTTTGCTTTTGGAAAACCTCTAAAATTTTAAATTTTTTGATTTTCATACTGTTGTTCTAACTTTGAACTACACTATTATGCATGTTGTAGCACTTTGTACTTAATTATGTACAATACACAAAACAAGGCTACATACAAAAAAACTTATATGGTGCGATTGTACGAGTAAAACATAGAGGCAGGAACACGAGCATCTAGAGTGAGGTCAACGGGTCGGGTTGCCAGTTTGTTAAGTTCGGGGTCCTCCCGGTAGCAACTTTTGGATTTAGGACCAAAGCTGTTGCCACACGTGTGTTCAGATAACTTTCTTAAATAATTTAGTTTTTAACTAATTCCAATGACTTGTAAAAATTTAAAAATAATAATTTGAATTTTTATCATTAAATTTATTCTGTGTTATGTATAATTTAAAGTGTAAAGTACTTGCATTAAATAAGAATTATTAATATTATGATGACATGTTATGCAAGCTTCTTTTTATTAATGTAGTATTGACTTTCAAATTAGTTAAATTATTTAGGATGACAAAATAACAGCATCTAGATAGGCCTATATAAGAAATTTTGAAAAAAAAAATTTTCTAAGTTTTTCACCATTAGTTAAATTCACTGTGACAAATATTATAAAATTGATTTTTAATTTTTTAATTCATATAGTAATGAAGATAGTGTTTTAATATTTATAAAATGCTATGAAGAAAAATTCCAACAGAATATACTTTTTTTTTTTAGTATTTTAAAGTGTAAAAATATTATTGCTGAATTAAATAAAAAAATAACTTTTAAAAGTTCAATAAAAAGTTGTTTAATCATAGGTTTTTTTGTACATGATTGTTTCTTACATCTACCATGTTTAACGGGCATCATCATTAGTCTGGTGATGACTGTTGAACATGGATGAAAATATTTGCTTTTTTATAATTTCTTGCTGAATCTTGGTTATTTATGCAGTGTTTACTAATGTATATCCTGTTTTGAGAAGTTAAATTTTAATTAACGCTTCTCCCACACCGGGTTGTATAAACAAAAAAATTAAATACCTTCTAAAACCGATAACCGGTGCGAACTATTGCCCAACGTACTCGATCGTTTAAATTACGGAACACGTTCCATTTATTTATGCTGTTCGATTATCAAGTCCAGAATTGGCCTGAGGAAGAGCCCAGGAGGGGCAGCGAAAATGTTCGCCATTTCGAAAAATAGTTCGCACCGGTTATCGGTTTTAGAAGGTATTTAATTTTTTTGTTTAAATTTTAATATTTTAGAAGTTACAAATATTAAAAATAAACAACTACTCAAATGCAACGTCTTTGAAGAACAGGTACTGTACTTTTGTGATTTAAAGAATACTTATTACCATGTATTGGGATAGAAAACAAGCAAATATAACTTATTTTCTTAATATGGTAGAACCTCGATTATCCGGACTAATTGGGGACGAAGGTAGTCCGGATAAGGAAAAATCCGGATAATCGAAAAATAATACTGTACTGTATTTAAATCGTAATCAAATTTTCAAGAAACAAACGTTTGTTTTGAATTTGGACTACTGACCAGCACTAACACTGCCTATTGTTTAAAGGCCCTCTGGTGACACAAGAAGACGGATTTTATAAAATAAAAAGCAGTTGAAACTGTCAAATTTTTATTCGTAAAAATGCAAACTATATATCATTTTATGACGAGTAAAATTTTTTCGTCGTGTTCGCAGCTTTTAAGTAATGCATAAACCTTCGAGGCGCGAGGCCGTAGGCATTGGCCCACGTCGCCCGTGCCTTATACCGCCCTTGGCCATAGAAATGATGTAATTTGAATATAAATTATTTATAAATATGTATGTCAAGTTATATATTTATTACGACGCAAAATGTATTAAAAAGTTTAGGACCACTGTGCCGGGTGAGACATTGTTGGGACAAAAAAAGTTATGCATTCCATCACATGCATAAACAGTGTCACAATCGCAAAGTGCGAATCAGCAAATTTGTAAAATTTTTGTTTATTTTGAACAATCTGGATAATCGAGGTTCTACTGTATTTGACTTTAACTCAAAACTGGAATGGATAATTATAGCTATTGATATAAAAATATGTAAAACAAGCATGGAAAAGTCAAACTTAGAGTACACTAATCTATTTATTAAAAAGTTACACATGCAACAGAATATAATATTAGGTTATTGAGTTGAATGTATTAATATCAATAGTTGCTATTTGAAAAGTAATAATTTTCAGTGCAGTTATTTTATTTTATATATAATAAAATTTTAAGTTTTTAATATGACAATGGTGATAACCGAACACAGATAATCATTATTATGGAAATTTATAAGATTAAAGTATTCATGGGTATAGCATTAAAATCATTTATAATGTAATTAATCAAATTCTCCTTCATCCTTAAATTAAAATTACAAAATTTGAAAATAATTTATCACGATAGTTACCAATTATTTTAACCAAAATCTTTAGTATTTATTCCATTATAAAAGTTTTTTTATTTTTAGAGTTCAGAAGTTTTCTTAAAAAAAACTTTATTTTCTTTTATATATAGTTTCACCAAGTCAGATTGAAAGATTGTATAGCCGATTTACAAATTTAGACAAAGGAGATAATGGTACATTAAGGTAAGAAAATATTTTATTTTGGATAACATTTTATACTGTGTTTTAATTTTATCAAATAAATTTTCATAAGCAATAAAGTTAATGATATGTTATTTTATTAATTATACATACATACATACATAACATATATATATATATATATATATATATATATATAATATTATATAATACAGGGTGGGCCAACGAAACGAAACGGCAGAATTATTGTGTTTGTCCAAGCAAATCGCTCGGACAGGTCAATTTTATTCTCAAGGGGGACATCTTTTCAAATAAAGTTTTTGCAATTCTGAATACAACAGACGACGACAAAATTTTAAAAACTCATTTATTTTTTTATTAACTAAACAAATATTTATTTCAAATGAAGTAACAAACATAAGAAAGAGTTATCAAGTATTCAATAAATGTTCGAATTGAGCACCACTAGCCTCCATACAATAATACAAGTTGTACTCAAAACGGTTTCTTACACTTCAGAAAGTTTTGGGTGTTATTTGACAACACTCGTCTATAATTCTTTGTCGTAATTCTTCGAGAGATCCTGGTTTGGTTGCATAGATCTTACTTTTTAAATGTCCCCAAAGAAAAAATCAAGAGGAATAAGATCTGGGGATCTAGCCAGCCATTCTAAGGGACCTCTACGTCCAATCCAATGCCCAGAAAAAGTCGTGTTCAAAAACTCTAACTGGTCTTGCATAATGGGGGCCTCCATCTTGTTGGAAAGTAAGGCGTCTTCTAAGTATTGGTCGTCATGTTCGACAATATCAACAAGTAATGGATGTACAGTACAGTACAACACTTTCAAGTAAATCTAAAGAACTTTCTCCTGTTTGATTACCATCTAGGAAAATGGGGCCATGTAGTCGATCTCCAAAGATTCCGGCCCACACATTTAGCCTCTGCAGAGTTTGGCTTTGAACTTCGTGAAATATGCTTGGGTTGTTATCTGACCAATATTGACAATTGTGACGATTAACCATTGAGTTTAAAAAAAACTATTATTAATTTTTTTCCTTGCATATACAGTCTAGCTTAAAAGATTTTTTTTATGTTTGTTAATAGTTTGTGTTAGTTTTCCGAAATAAATGTTTGTTTAGTTAATAAAAAAAATAAATGAGTTTTTAAAATTTTTTTGTTGTCTGTTGTATTTAGAATCGCAAAAACTTGCAAAAGATGTCCCCCTTGAGAATAAAATCGACCTGTCCGAGCAATTTGCTTGGATCAACACGATAACTCTGCCATTTCGTTTTTGTTGGCCCACCCTGTATATTAAATCATTACTGTTAAATTAAATCATATTCTAATTTAATTGTTAAATTAGAATTTATTTTAAAAATAGGAAAGTTATATTTTGATTTATTAATTTATGTTAATTCTTAATCTGGTGCTCACAGCCACTGCAACACTCCTTGTTATCATCACTTAACTGTTTGCTTGTGATCAATGTCTCTTCCAGGACTCTCCTCTTTTCCATTATCAAAAATTAGCAGCCTGACAAATGATTTTGTTGTATCTTTCTCAGTATTTTCTTTTGATTTCATTAAATTTATTTACATATATTGCAGATATGACTTACTAACCTTCTATAACTTTGCAGTTACTACTTAAAAACGTAACACAAACGTTTTCGACCCATTTCTAGGGTCGTCTTCAGGTGTTTTATAAGTTTTTCTGGTGCGACTCTGATTTTTAACCGTTTAGGTCTCCAATGCTTTTATCTTCGGAATTTTTTAAAATTTCAAAATTCGAATCTCCAAGTGATGTGTGCCTGTGCCAGTTGTTATAGCGTTGCATCATAAATAGCCTGCCATGCTGTTGATAGTTGTTTTTCTTCTTTAAAATTGATTGACAGGCCTTTGCTGTCCGCTTTAAAAATTTCTAATGTCACCAGATTTCGTAGTTGGTTTATATGTCGGGTTTGTCGAATCATTGTTGCTTGTTGTAGGTTAGGGATAACGCCGTTTTCGTTGGAATATATTGCTAAGGCGATATTGCCTTTATTTTTTTTCAATGTCCGTTTTGTGCTCAGAGATGCGTTGTTTCGGCGATCTTTTTGTCGATCTGACATATACAAGGTCCCTATCGAATTTTTTATCTTTTAACGGGATTTTATATACTCTTGGTGTTCTTTCGATTTCGACCCGATCTTTCCCGTTTCTCAACATGGCGAATGTATCTGGCTTACGTCTGTAGGCTATTTTTGCATTAGTGTAAACTCCAATTTCTTGATATAGGGACTGCATAAGGCATTCGTATGTTATAGCTATACAGTAGGGCGATGCATCTTGTCGTGGATCCTTTCCCGGGATCTCATTCAATTGGTCTTTGAGCTGGTTTCGTTGGTTATCGGCCATTCTATATATTAGGCCTTTAATGTAGCTGTGACTCTCAGCAATTTCTGCTATTTTCCTTATTTTCCTCCATTGATCTTGTTCTTTGCTACAGTGTGTGTAGGCTCTTCCAATAAGCACTCTAAAAGCTGCCATTTTGTAGTTGTATGGGTCATTCGAGTCAGCTGGGATATATATCGGGATAACACTTGGTTTTTGATATATTTTTGTGTCATATCCGCTACTATTGAATGTTATACTAAAATCCAAAAAATGAGCCTCCTTATTGCTTATTTGTTCCAGTTCAATCATAAGGCTATACAGGTTGCAATTCATGCATCTTATAAATTCTTTGATGATTGGCTTCGTCTTCCATATGATGCATATGTCATCGATGTATTGCTTATATACTTTAATATTGGAAAGGAACTTGGGGATGACCTTGGCTTCCAGGAGGCATACTACAATTTCATCCAAGTCCCCGATAGCAGGCTACCCATAGTTACCCCTTTTTTCTGAAGAAACATCTTCCCCATTTAGTTGTAAACATGATGAATAACATAGTATATGCAATAGTTCTAGTATTTGTATTTGGCCTGCATTGGCTTATGACTAAGATGGCAAACAATTTTGCAAACCACAAAAACAGGGCTCTAGTTTAACTGATGGGTATAGTGCCTTAAAATCTGAAATGGTGATCCAGAATTCTTCAGATGGTTCACAGTTCCAGATGGCTTCAATTACTTGTGTGGAATTGAAAATTGCAAACTGATAGCCTTCTAGCAGCAGTTCCCAACCCAGGGTATGCAATAGGTTGTTTAGGGGTACAGAAAAAAGTTAGTTATTATGGCAGAAAAAATAATATATGTATCACAAATTAATAGTATTATAAAAATATTAAGTAAAAATGTTCCTTGCAACAATCACAAACTTTATTATACATTTCAAAATGCAAAAATAGAAATAAAAACTTATGCTGCTGATTGTACAATGCAACAGATCAATAAATGTTGCGCAGTTGCGCAGTCGGTCAATAGTAGTGAGGATACCATTATGCGTGATTAGTGATTATGCTACAGACTTTTGATGGTGGAGTGTGTTACCATTATTTTTATTATCTCGCAACAATATTCCCATGTATTGTTTGAAAAAAATATTTTTTTGTTTATAAAAATTATTTTTTATTAGCGAGGTTGAAGCTGAAGTTTTAAACACGAAAACATGTACGTTGGGCATTCAGCGCCACTTTCCTGTAAGCCTAGAAGTTTGACAATGGCATTTGGAATGTCAAGCATGATTCTACTGACTTTCCAAAACACCATTGTCAAACTTCTAGGCTTACAGGAAAGCGGCACTGAATGCCCAACGTACACGTTTTCGTGTTTAAAACTTCAGCTTCAACCTCACTATTGTTAGCAAGGAAAAGGACATAGCTAGTTTCTCCAGATTTTCTCTACAAGCAGTAATTTTTTTTATTATTTATTCAGTATTTTTATTAATTTTTTATTGACAAGACTGTCTTGTTTATAAAATCGTACTGCCTGCTGTGTTACCAACTTAGAGGTATGAAGGAGTACATGTCAGAAGTTGCAATTTGGCACAGAGTATTAGGTGCCCAAATCATGCACACACAAAAAAAACCAGACTTGTAGGTACTTAGGGGACTGAGAACAAAGTCAAAATAAAATTGAAAATGGCAACACCCTCTACAAACAGGCAGTGTGAGATTTGTGCATATGTTGCTCGTTGGGAAGTTGGAAATGTGAATGTTGCAAAATCGAATTTTGACAAATGAATCTTTGAAAAAAATCCATTTACCTGTCCCGTGTTATTCCCCACATATCTCTGGTTGCCACATGCTGACCTTGACTAATTGACCTGAGATATCTTGTTTCAGCATCGGAACATTTTTCAAAGCAGACGGCGCTAGTTGTTAAAATTTTATATTAAAACTAACTTCTGAAATATAATTTGTTTTCATTTTACATTTATTAATATACTAGCAGGTAGGCTCGGCGTTGCTCAGGCAAAAGTAACAATAGCGAAGATTGAGATTATTACGTTATAGTCACAAAAGAAAAAGAGTAATTTCATCAATAAATTAAGTATTTCTAAAGAAAGGTTGAATTTGAAAATCGAATGTTCTGATATTGTTCGATTTTCACGACGTGTTCTGATTTTATCGTTCGATTTTCATCGAATGTTCTAAAGAAAAACCAAACTAATCTGTTTAAATTTGAAAACCGAATGTGTTCTAACATATTACTCCTTCTCTTTTTTCTTTTTTTTTCCAGAGCCCATAAATCTTGCACGTCGCTTTCTCTTGTTCTCCATTGTTACTTAACACTTTGGTACTTAAATCTGGTACCCTAACTGTGTACCAAATTTCAACTTTCAACTCCTAACCGTTTTAGCAAATATTAAGATTTTTACGTTATAGTCAACCTTACTCGTTTTCACCGAATGCAAGAATTGGGTCCTCTCTGTTTCCAGACTAATTACAGAATTTTTAGATAGGTCTAAAAATATGTTTGATTTCCTGCAAAAACGAAAAATACTGCATCTGCGTCTTGCACGTTGCTTTCTCTTAACACTTCCATTGTTACGTAACACTTCCATCAATGATGGAAGTGTTAAGACTTAATCCTGTCTCTCTCCCCCGTGGGGAGAAATTTCGAAAAATTCCATCTTAGTGTGCGTTCTCGTGACGTACCCTAACTGTGCACCAAATTTCAACTTTTAACCCCTTACTGTTTGGGCTCTGCGCTTATCATCATCATCATCATCATCATCATCATCATCAGCTCGTCTTGATTATATATATATATATATAATAAAAAAAAATAATAATAATAAAAAATTTGGACTATATGATAGCCACGATTATTTTTTTCAAAAATGGGAAATTTTCGTTAGGCTTTGACAAAAATCCAACCCGGGTGACACGTAACCGAGAGAAATTTCGAAATAGGATAAGTTAATTTCACTTTTGATTTATCATTAGATATGGATAAGTGGTTGGAACAAGGAACAAAAAAACAGCTAACACATAATATGGAAAGGGTTCAATTGGCAAAATACCTCTCAAGACAACAGCACTTTGGATCTAAACACTGGAAAAGTCCAGAAAACAGAGAAAAACAGAAAGTACTGCAATGAATATATTAAATATGGATTTACTTATATAGGAAATGAAAAATGTCCTAAACCACAATGTGTAGTATGTAGAGATATTTTATCTAATGACTGCATGAAACCTTCCTTGTAAGGAACTGAGTCCGAACGTTATTTTTATTTTATTATTATTTCCGTTTTTATTATCATTTGTTTGGGGCTTATGTTTATTTAGGACGAAGGTTCCCCACCACTCTCTTGTTAGTAATGAAAAATGAAGAAAAAACAACTCACGGAGAAATAAGCGCCATAGGAAACATCTTGCGCACTTGCGCTGCCCGGCGGAAGTAACAGTCCGCAGAAAAAAAATGGGGGGGAGTCCCCACAATCACTAGTAGAGAAATACTTGATAAACCGTCTTAAACATCCCAGAAAATTATGATAAATATTTTGTAAACGGTTTATAAGCTTTGTCGGAAACTTAAAGCTGCCAGAACAAAGTTAATGTTAGCAACTAAGTATGTAAATAAGAGGAGTAACCCAGCTCAAGTGTGACGTCACCTCACAGTATAAAACCCGTACGTTAACCGAAGAAGGAGAGGTGATTTCCAAATCGAGGCGACTGTGAGAGCGAGGTTAATTCGAAAGCGAAGTATTTTCTGATAGAAGTCCAGATTGATAATTGGACGATCCAAGGTGCTAAAGAGGAGTTTGATTGACGATATCGAAAGGATTGAGGAAATAGTTTTCTTCGTATAGTGAGGTGACGGATAGACGTTTAATTAGTAAGAGATTTTGTTCATAGTTGCTAAGTATTTGATTTGTCGAATTTCAAAGGGGAATTACTATTAAGTTAAGCTAAGTTTATTGTCGGGTTGACTTGTTGATTTTCGTTAATAAATTTTGTTTGGAATTATTGATATTTGTACGTAGTACGTTCTAGTTGCTAATTAAATATATTTGAACTTTTGATCTGACTTGATATTTGTTGTTATTATTACTAATTTTTCGGTGCACGCTTAAAAGCCCAGGCCTGGCAAACTAATCTCGAATCCGCGTAAAGTACCCGTTAGGTTAACGGAAGTTTCACCGACCGTAATTATAGTCGGTTTCCTAAGCTACAAAAAAAAAAAATAGTACTTTACATCCTTACTCTTACAACGTTTACAAACAAAACATCCCAATTATAAAAACAAGGAACATAATTTTTTTAAACGCTTGGAGCAAAATATGAGTAAATCAAGTTTGAAGTCCTACATCCTGTCATCTAAAAAAAATCTCAAATGCCATTGAAGCTAGTTACCGTATTAGTTACCATATTGCTAAATGTGGCAAAAATCATACCATAGCTGAAAATTTGATTCTTCCTTGTATAAAACATGCTGTTTGCTATATGCTCAGAGAAGACCAAGTACCTAAAATGAACAACATTCCTCTTTCAAACAATACAATATCTCAAAGAATTCAGGATATGTCTGATGACGTTGAAATGACAATAATAAGCCAAATTAAAAATAGTAAATTTTTGGCTATTCAAGTTGATGAAAGCACAGATGTTGCCAATTTTGCTATTTTGCTTGTTATAGCAAGAAATTTGGTCGATAACGAAATTGAAGAAAACCTATTACTTTGTCATTCTTTGTCAGAACGCACAAGAGGTGAAGATATTTTTAATGTTATCGATTTTTACATCAAAGAAAAGGGGAGTGATTGGTCTAACTGCTGTGGATTATATACCGATGGTGCCAAGTCTATGTCAGGTATTTACTCCAGTCTTTGCAGTCATGTAATGAAAGTAGCCTCAAATGTAAATTGGAACCATTGCTGCATCCATAGACAAAATTTAGCTTCTAAAAGCCTTCCTTGTGAATTGAAACTTGTTTTTGATGAAGCTGTCCAAGTGGTTAATTTTATAAAATCGAGGTCCACAGACTCAAGAATTTTCAAAGCTCTATGTGACGACATGATGAGTCTTTATTCTACATTGCTCCTTCATACAGAAGTGAGATGGCTATCCTGTGGAAAAGTTCTTACCAGACTATTTGAGCTTAGGCATGAGGTACAAGTTTTTTTGAAACAATCCTTTCAAGCTCTCATTCAAATTTCATGACGATAAATGGCTTCAGGCTCTTGCATATTTATCAGATATTTTTCTGCATATAAATAAGTTAAATTTGGCACTCCAAGATAAAACAACTTTATTTAGTTTGTCTGACAAAATTGAATCTAATTAAAAAATTTGATTTTTGGAAGTCATGTATTAAAAATAGTCAACTTGAAGTATTTGAAAGATTGCACAGTTTCTTATCTGAAAACAAATTACGATTTTCTCTGGAATTAAATTAAAAAATAATTGAATATTTACAAGGATTAAAATCAGATTTCCAGAAATACTTTCTAAAACCCGACAACACAAACTATTGGATTCTAAATCCATTTGAAGAGGAATACTTTCAGGTAGCTAAATTGTCAAGTAAGGAAAAAGAGAATTTGATCGAAATTTCAACAGATTCGATTTTAAAATGCCAATTTAAATCAAAATGTCTTTTTAACTTTTGGGCAGACATTAACGAAGAATTTGAACTACTTTCTGATAAAGCACTTCAGTTTTTGTTGCCATTTACAAGTAGTGTGCTTGTGGAAAGAGCTTTTTTTTCTATCTATATATTAAAAATACGTATCGCAATAAGCTGAAGGCAGTTCCAGATTTGAGATTATACCTCGCATCAGTTGAACTTGACATAAAAAAATTATGTGAGAAAAAACAAGGACAAGGCTCACATTGAACTCTTTTAATACGAAATTAAATACTTTTAAGTTAGTTTTTTGTGCAATTTTATTTTTATTATAATTTTTATATTTGTATTGTAAATGTATTGATTTTTACATGTATGAACATAAATATATTTTCTTTATCAACATTATAAATTAGCTTTTTTTTTAAATTTAAAGTTACAGCATGTAAAATTAACAATATGGTTACTCACTAAATTTCTTAAATGAGGGGTACAATCTAGAGAAATGAGATGTCACGGGGTACGCTAATGAAAAAAGGTTGGGAACCGCTGTTCTAGGTGTTAGCCAGGAGCATGTGGATCTTCTGTTCTATTTTTCTGGAGGGTGCATTGGCTTTGTCTAAGATAGGTCTTAATTCCATCCCTTGTTTTGGCATAGGCAAATAATCTGTGGACTGCTGGTGAGGCTATTGTTGCATTGCCTAGTCCTAACTTCCTAGCCAGTTGAGTGTGTGTAAATCTATGTAGCAAAGAATGCTGTAGCAAAGAACAACACCAATGGAGGAAAATAAGGAAAATAGCAGAAATTGCTGAGAGTCACAGCTACATTAAAGGCCTAATATATAGAATGGCCGATAACCAACGAAACCAGCTCAAAGACCGATTGAATGGGATCCCGGGAAAGGATCCACGACAAGATGCATCGCCCTACCGTATAGCAATAACATACGAATGCCTTATGCAGTCCCTATATCAAGAAATTGGAGCTTACACTAATGCAAAAATAGCCTACAGACGTAAGCCAGATACATTCGCCATGTTGAGAAACGAGAAAGATCGGGTCGAAATCAAAAGAATACCAGGAGTATATAAAATCCCGTTAAAAGATAAAAAATTTGATAGGGACCTCGTATATGTCAGATCGACAAAAAGAGCGCCGAAACAACGCCTCTCCGAGCACAAAACAGATATTGAAAAAAAATAAAGACAATATTGCCTTAGCAATATATTCCAACGAAAACGGCGTTATCCCTAACCTACAACAAGCAACAATGATTCGACAAACCCGACATATAAACCAACTACGAAATCTGGTGACATTAGAAATTTTTAAAGCGGACAGCAAAGGCCTGTCAATCAATTTTAAAGAAGAAAAACAACTATCAACAGCATGGCAGGCTATTTATGATGCAACGCTATAACAACTGGCACAGGCACACATCACTTGGAGATTCGAATTTTGAAATTTTAAAAAATTCCGAAGATAAAAGCATTGGAGACCTAAACGGTTAAAAATCAGAGTCGCACCAGAAAAACTTATAAAACACCTGAAGACGACCCTAGAAATGGGTCGAAAACGTTTGTGTTACGTTTTTAAGTAGTAACTGCAAAGCTATACAAGGTTAGTAAGTCGTATCTGTAATTATTACTTTGTTTGCTAGATGGATTCGATTACGTATATTGATTGATGATAATTTCCTATAAACATTAGAAATTTACAAAATTTCTTTTCAAAATCAAGTATCTCACTAAGAAGTATTAAATATGTGTGTTTAAAACCTACATGTTTCAATATGTTTAATCAAAATTATATAAGTACTTAAAGGTTCAGCTTGATAAAAAAAAATGTATGTAGCATAGGTTATATGTAGACATTTTGCAACTCGTAAAAATGTGTCAAAAGATGCTTGCTTAGAGAAGTAAGAATACTTGCTTTTGATTATAAATTTTCAATAATTAGTATAAAAAAATCAGTTTCTGTTTCTTTAGAATTAATTTTAGTAATGACAAAAATCTATTTGATTATAAAACGGATTCAAAACAATGTTAAATATTTTTGTAAATTAATCAGAAGAAACAAATTTTTTAATTAAATTAAAAATTCTTAAAATTTTAAAGGCTAATTAATAATTTCAGAATATATACATATACATAAAATAAATTTTACCAAATTTGATAAGATACCTTCACAGACTTTTATATTAAAAAAATTCTTAAATTTTATTGATTTTAAGTATATTAAAATATTATATAAAATATATAAATAAGTAATGATATACTGTATGTGTGTGTGAGTATTTTTTTATTTATTAATTACAACAGCCATAATCATATGGTAAAATATATACGCGTAATCAGACTTATTGAGATATACGTATAATTAATATTAAAAAATTGTTTTTAGTCGAGAAGATTTTCTTCGCATTCCAGAATTAGCAATTAATCCCTTAGGAGATCGTATTGTTCATGCCTTTTTTTCTGAAGCTTACGATGACGACCGTATAAATTTCCGGCAGTTTATGAGAGTGTTATCCAAATTTCGTCCGATTAAAAAAAATAAAGAAAATAAACTTAACAACCGACTGGAAAAATTGCGATGTAAGTTTCTAGCTGTACTTTCTATATGTGTATATACATATACATGTACGTACAAATATTTAAAATATGTTTATTTTAATTTAAATAGTTGCTTTTAAGATGTATGACCTTGATGATGATAATAAGATTTCAAGAGATGAATTATTAGCTGTTTTACACATGATGGTTGGTGCAAACATTTCTGAAGAGCAGGTAAATTAATGTATAGTATGTCCTTTAGATATATATTTTGTTTTAAATTAGACTAATGATGTTTAAAACTGCAAAGATTTTATTAATAGGTCTAATTATATAATTTTATTAGAGAAATCTGGAATTTCAAATAATGCAGACTAAGTTAAGATGTAATCACTTAAAATGTTTACTTCTATTGCTTAAATTCTTATTAAATAATAAATCTATACATATTCCATTAATTGGTTATTTTATTAATACATATATTGATGAATCTTATGTGATTTCAGTAATAGAATTTGTAAATTCATAAAATTCAATAATTTTCTTCCAATTGGAATAATGCAAGCTTTCACTTTGGAATGACATTCTGAGAAAAAAAAATTTTTTTAGGATTATTATTATTATGTTGGGTTTAGTGGGTTATACTCGGTCGACACTGGTGGCTGTGTATTATGCCGGACCAGAGTCAAAGCATGGTGTGAGACTGTGGATTTTAGAGGGGAATTTTTAAATGAAAGGAAACTCCTTTTTACCGTTGTTCCAAATTGTTGTAAACACCCCCCTAGAAAAACTCCACGGGGTATCGGAGCAGAGGTCTCCTCCAACTTTCAACAGTTAGGTGGGAAAGTTGACACTTAGTTGTTAAGAATTACAAGTCATGGTCAACACGGATTGCTTTCCCACACTAATGCTATAAAAGCAAGAGCTACCGGAAGCTCGGGGCGCATCCGCACGGAAGTTATTTCTGTACTTGTGCCAGTTGATCTCCATGCAAAGGACTCGGATCCCGTCAGAGAAGACATTCGACAGCTGCAGACTCTTCCATACCGTCGGCGTCCACCATACTTAGGTGTATATTGTCCATTCTTGCATAGCGGTATTGTTTGTTAGCACTCTGTGAACTCTCTCTCTCCCCAGAAATGGGATTAGACGTAGCTAACAGCTGCCCTTTGTATAATTTGCATTTAACTTGCACTTAACCACATTTAATTGAGTAGTCTTGTAATGATCTTGTGTGTTAACCTTAGCTAACCAATAAATGTTTTATTTGTTGACCTGTCGATCTCTTTTTCCGGAAAGACTCCTTTCCACGTACCGACACACTTCCCACTCATTTTGCCTTCCTAGCCATATGACGACTCTGAGGTTGGGTTTTACCAGCCCGTGCAGATTAAGTGGTCAGAAGGGATTAACCCCTGGCCCCCTGCTTATCTCACAATAGCAAACAAAACAAAACTAAAATTAAATAAGTGTGTCAGTGTCGGTATTCAGGGATTTCCTAACAATGTGGCATGTATTCAATATAGTGGCCTTCTGAAGTTTGATGTATGTATTTCTATTCAATCGCAATGTTCCTGGCTTTGTGTAGTGTGTATGATATCACACCAGTAGAGGAGAGAACAACAGGTACAATAAGCACTTTAAACATCTTTCACAGATGCCTTATTTCCTGGGTGAGTTCTGCGTACTTGCTAATTTTTTCAGTGCACGTGTTTTGTACATTGTGAGTGTTTGGAATGGATATGTCTATAATGTATGCGATTTTACTGTGTTTCTCAATGAGTGTGATGTCTGGTCTGTTGTGGTAAATTGTTTTATCTGTGGTTATGGCTCTGTCAGAGTACATTTTGTGCGTGTTGTTTTCCAATACTGTCTGTTGAATATATTTGTAGTAGGGTTCATGGATGTCTAATAATTTATGTTTCTTTGCAAGTTCTTGATTGTATTATATTTGCTACTTGATTATGTCTATGTAAATAATCTGTCTGTTGCAACCAGAAATGATGTATTGTATAGTTTCTGGCGTGATGTGTCATTTGTGAGTGTTGTATCTTTGAGTGTGTGTTTTCTGTATTTTTTTAGTATTTATGACCTGATCTTGTATGGCAATCATAAACCCTTCCATTTCCCCAAAGAGGCATCCCCGAGCTAACCAGCTTGACAGTTTTGTCAACAAAACGACCAGGTTGTAGAGATGTCTGCAGTGGAGTGCCTTTTGCACCCACGATTGCTTAATGGTGTCTATGCTTTTTATATGTTGTGTCATGTCCATATATTATTATTATTATTTTATTAAACCTTTATAAGGAGCATACACAGCAAACGGGATATAAATGCTTGATTTCAAACAAAAAAAAACAACAAGTCGAATACTTTCCAAGCGTTTAGGACTGCGTGATATATTTTCGAATGGTGTGTGCAGATCCAAGTAAGGTGGCCTTTTGCAGCTGACAGATGGTGATTTTGTCAATATTTATGGTTTGCAAATGCCGGCCAAGATCTTTCGGCACAGCCCCCAGTGTGCCAGTAATCACTGGGACCACCTGTACTGGTTTATGCCAGAGTCGTTGCAGTTCAATTTTAAGGTCGTGATATCGGCTAAGTTTTTCCTGTTGTTTTTCATCAATTTGGCTGTCACCCAGTATGGAGACATCGATGATCCACACTTTTTCCTTCTCCACAATTGTGAGGTCTGGCATATTATGTTCCAAAAATCAGCCTGAATTCGGAAGTCCCAAAGTATTTTGGCACATTCATTTTCAATTACTTTTTCGGGTTTATGGTCCCACCAATTTTTTCCTACAGGTATATGATAGTTGTGGCACAGATTGCAATGGATCATTTGGGCCACATAATTGTGTATCTGTTTATAGTCTGTCTGTGCAATTTTTTTACAGCAGCTGAGGATATGATCAATAGTTTCATCAGCTTCTTTACACAGTCTACATGTTGGGTCATCAGCTGATTTTTCAATTCTGGTCTTAATTGCATTTCTTCTGATTGCTTGTTCCTGGGCTGCCAAAAGCAGACCTTCTGTTGTTATTATTATTATTATATTATTGTAATTTGTGCCAGATATATTGTAGTAGAAACATATACTCAGATTAAAGTTTTATGTACACAAATTTTGTTTTTAAAAACATTTCTGTGTTTTTCCCCGGGATGTTTTTTGTTAGGTGCCTCACCTGGACAATTTTTCTGGGTGTCCAGTTGATAAACTTTGTTTATGTTTATGTATATACATATATCTCATACACAAAAGGCTGTTTTGTATTCCTCATGTAGTTTATTTCAGATTTTAACAGATTTTTTGATGTTTACTAGAACATATTCAAAATTTAAACAAATGTGTTATTTTGAAAAAATCATTTAGGATTGGATTAGTGGAAAAAAAGCAATGCAACATATGGGACAATCTGTCACCCAAGAGTGCCTCTTGGGAGGACTTTTTATGGGAAACTGATCCCTATTTAGATGTTAGATACAAAGAGAACCCATAAAATGTGCATGGTCAGCCTGTTAGTAAGGTATGAACCCACAACCAACTACCAGTATTCAGTGGCTTTATAAATAAATTAAGGCTACATTTAGTAGAAATTCTAGTTTTATTGGCTCTGACAGTTAAAATGACATGTTAAAACATTTAATAAATCTTCAAAAATGCAATTCTGTTAATTAATAATAATTAAAAAATGTTAACTCGAAGTTCTTTCTAGATCATAGATTTATTGTTATTTCAAACCAGGAACATAATATTCTTTTCCATATATGAAAGATACTTTGCTGTCTGTATGGTCTTCAGTCAATTAGAAATAGTTACATTTGAAGACATTATTATGTATTTAGATCTATCTTGAGTTATATATCTAGATTCAGTTGCTAGAAAAAGAATTACATGTTATTTTTGGAAACACACGAATATATTTAGAAAAAAGTTTTTTTGTTTTGTTATCTCAGTGTAGTTAATAGTAAAAAGCACACTTCCACCAACCTTTTACGGTGCGACGTTAATAGAAAAGATAAGAAAAAGAACTTTTCTTTTAACGTTGCACCGTAAAAGGTCGGCGGAAGTGTGTTTTTGTATTTTCACGGTGTTGTGACGAAGTTTGATAGTTAATAGTTTTGAATTATGTGAAAATCGGGAAGGAAATCCAGATAACATAACTGGACAGATTAGTTATTATAGTTTTGAGAAATTTGGTTATTTTTTCTGTTTGTTGAAAAAAAAGTATTTCTGTGGTCTCTCATTCCAAGCCCTTCACTTATATCAATAACATGGGTCATGTTTACTTTCAAAAACAAAGAAGGATGGAGCATATAGCAGTTCAACCAATCGTCGATAACAAAATTGATTAAAATACAACAATGTTAAATGTCTATCCTTCTCTTTAGTTGTAAGTTTCATTCCTTTAATTCTCTCTTTCTCTCTATTTTTTTAAAATCAATTTAAAGTCTTAGAGAGAACTATTTCTTGCAGAAGCAAACTCACGGTTAGAATAAACAGACTATAGTTTGTAAGAGTTGTGAACATTATAAAACATTTTATATTAATTAAAGTGTACAAGCATTTTATATTAAAGTGTACAAATGACATTATAGGACATTTTATATTAAAGTGTAAAGAGTATTAATATTTCAAATTAAAGTGTTTTAATACTATGCAGAAGCATAATTCTGTTTAAATAACTTTGTACTGTATAAGCAATAAATTTAGCATTCCTTTTCGAAATACCTCCTTACAAACTAACATTATAAACAAATTTAACACTTTATATTATTTTGAAGTAGTAATGAATTTAATTAGTATTCTAAATGAAAAAATTTATAATTCAATTTTACAGCTGTTTCTCTCAAATTTTCTTACAGATCGCTACTTTGGAAGAACACCGGCACAACTCAAAAAAGTGCAATTTTTTGAATACGTCGTAATCGAATGGAAATGTAGTAAATTTTGACGCGTAAAAGTGTCATAAAAGTAACTTGCGTATTTGGCCGCTAGGAAGCAGTTACGCGAGTGTCAAATAAGCGATAAGCGATATTCAGTTAAATCTTCGAATGGGATTTTCTCAAAACTAGTTATTTTGAGTTGTGCCGGTTTTCTTCCAAAGTAGCAATACTATATTGTGCTTTTCGTGTACGAAATACTTTATATTTCAGTTGGCTAGCATTGCAGACAGAACAATCATGGAAGCGGATAAAGACGGCGATCAGGTGATAACTTTCGAAGAGTTCTGTTCGACGTTGGAAAGGACAGACGTCGAAGAAAAAATGAGTATTCGTTTCTTACATTGAATTAAGTTTGGAGTCGGTATTAAACAGTCGCTCGTTTTAAATAAAGAACGTGTACCGTAGCACTTATATCCGTAAATCATAACATCATTATAGCGAACATCTATTATTAGCATAAGATGCAAAAAGGTTTTAAATTTCCTATTCCATTCTTTTTCTTTTAAATTATATTCAGAATGTTATGTTCAAACACAATAAAAATGTATATAGATTTGAAGGCAGAATATAATAATTTTGAGATATTTGTAATTTAAGGAAAGAAATGTAAATACTTTATTGAAATTGTTTAAACGTGTTTAGAAATATTAAATGGAAAACTATTTATAATTTTGAATATATATTTATAATAAAAATAAAACTGTTAAAAAAAATGTTAATGTTATCTACATAAGACAGATTTACTGTGTTTCCACACAAATTGCCTTCACTTTTGTGTACTTTTGTAGAAAATAAATCTATTGAAAGATAGTGTTGTTAATGTTAAGTTTTTGGAATAACAATGATATAAAACTGTCCCATAAATTTTCTAATACTGTATAACATTGTAAAATTATGCTAAACAATTAAATAATTATACTTAAATTTTAGAAAACTAGCAAAATTTATTATTATACATTAAGTGTTGAATTATGTAATATCCAGAGAGTATACTCATATAATTTTCGTGGATATAAATATCATAAAACACGAAATTATAAATATACTGCATAATAGAAGGTGGGGTAAGAATGCGCAATCCATTTATTTAGAGCAGGTACGTCAAACTCATTTAAAAGACGGGCCATGTCACATTTACAAATTTTTTTAAAATTATAATTTGAAGTGAGAATGCAGGAATATAGATAGGGCAATTAAAACATATTATGTAGTTCGGTGAATTCGACTCAACAATATATAATTGCTATAGTATTGCTTTTATTTAAACATTTATTTTATTTAATGAATATGCTGTATTTATAAAACTAAAATTAATTATTTTCACTGGAAACTTGCCAGCGCTATCCTCCTCCTCGTTTTCCAATATCTGGATTCAAAGAGTGAGAAAAATCTGTATTATGGAAGATAAATGTTTATAGGTTAATCTCGATCTGTCGGCCGTTTTATTTAATTTCGGAGCTTCGGGGCCACGAAAAATCTCGTCGGGGCTGCCGGTTCGACACCCCCGGTTTAGAGGTTAACCAAAATCACTTACCAGAAATGTTTTGTGTGATCAGTAGTTGTCACAATGTAAAATGTATGATTTAACTTTTGCAAGGACCCGAATTTTAAAGAAGGTAAGACAAAAATTTTTTGTCGTTCAATGTTACAACAGTATGTGTTTGTTTATTGAGAACAATATTGAATCAGAAAACGCCAATGTATGGATTAAACAGCATGTGTGTATTTGAGTGTTAGGCTTAAAGTAATTAAGGTTACGAAGTATAATTCCAAGTACTGTATACTATGTAAACTTATAATTTCGTATTTGTAATATTTATATCATTTTTGTTTTAAGGAGAAGTATTTGTTTTGAAAATATAACCCAAATAAAAACACCTGTGATTGTAAAAAAATTGCACCAAGTAAAAATTTATGACAATTTAGAGGACGGTCAAAATTTTTCTTGGGAGTTTTTCTTTGGTAAAGATAAGATTGGCGTAATTAGTCTGTAGGTATCTTACCAATTAATGTCTTTCGATGAATTTTTTCAAATGAGCAGTGGCGCATTAAAGTTTGAGCCCAGAAGAATTTGAATGGGGAGACCCCATGCGCAGTGTTGATTTCAGACATTTTTCTATGGGGATGTTTTGGGAGGAAATATTTTTTTTATAAATAATTTGGGGGCCGAGGCAATTCCCCTATTTGCCCATAGGATAACGTGCCACTGCAAATGAGCTGGAATTATCACCGAATTGAATTGCCGACTGACTAGTTGTAAAATGATAATCAGAAAGATTGTAAAGAGAATGTTAAAAAGCTTTTTCGCTTAACTAATTAAAACCGATTTATCGGTGTTTAGTATTTATATTCGAAAATAGGTGTTGCTATTTTCTATAGCTATACATATAAGTGAGAATGTTTGTTTGTTTGCTATACTCGCCTAGGCTGTTCGACCAATCGCTACGAAACACGGCAGTTAGGTTAATCTATCCCTAACTTAGATAATGTTGTACTGTACATCCCACCACAAAATATCTATTGGATTTCTGTAAATTAATTTCTATCCTCATTCGATTTGCCGATTTACGTGTAGCGTCATTTATTGACAAAAAATTTAAAATAATAAATTAAATATAATTCTTATAAAAAGGAGAATATAATTTTAAAGTATATATATTATATTCACTTAATTACTGCGTCAATGATATACGCGCTATATCACTGCGCAAGTGCGACATGCTACCTGAGACAGGTAGCATATAGCACTCGCCCGCGTGCAATCGAAAGCGTTCCCCTGTGGAAAATCTATAATTATAACTGTTGAGATATAATTAACAGTATATACTTGTCGAAACGGACATGCCAGAATATGTATGTAAGTCGCACGCATGCCGTATGTATGAACCCTTGTTCAAGTTGCAGAACCCGAGATATCAAGGTGTGTAGGTATGTTGGTTAACTGATCTACACCTTTTAAGTAATGTAAAAAAATATTTTAAAGATTAGTTGTAAAGTGTTATTGTCTTAATATTTTAGTTGACTGAGGGGGGGAATATTAGGCTCGAAACGAGCTACGTACAGTACGCACGTATCAACTAAATGAAAGGAAGAAGAAGAAAGCCAAATGATCGTCAAAGCACTATATTGTGTTTCGTAGTTAACAAGAATCAAGCGGGCACACGCTTTCGAGTCATTAATTAAAATCTATAAGTATTTAAGTTTCCACATCTAACGACTCGGGTTTTTTTCATTTCTGAACGGTACTTTAATTCTAATAAGCGTCCGCCGGTAGCCGAGTGCATAAAACCATCGAACTCTGGTAGTTAGTTAGTCGTGGGTTCGGGCACGGCAAACGGGCCGGCCACGCGAAGTTTTCCAAGTTTTCTTCGCCTAAATAGGGTCCAGCTCAGGGCCGGTTCTAGGGTTTTGAGCGCCCCGGGCAAAACAAAATTTGGCGCCCTTTCATACAAGAATATACAAATTTACTGCAAATTAAAAAAAAAAGTAAAAAAAGGCAAAAAATCAAAATTACACAATAAAGAACCGTATAAAAAATTTATTTATTTAAAGCGCGGCAAGTGTTGTTAATGCAAAGTTTACAGAAAGACAAAGTTATTTAACCATTAAGGCGTATGACAGGCGCCAGTATCACTTTGACTATTCATAATTTTGTTGATATTTGTAATTTGTAAATTTGATCTCGTCCATTTTTTGAATAGATTGTTGTGATACGTGATACCGATTACAAATTATCTTTTCAAAATAAATAAAAATAAACTTTTTAGAGATTAAAAAGCATTTGTCCGCATCAATGTTGTGTGATAAAAGCCATAAAAATTCTTAGATTTCATTAATTTAATTAGTAAATTTTTGTTTTTGTCTATTAATCTTTTTTTGAGTTATTATGAATTCTGACTACACAAATAGTTTTCTTTGAATAATTGTAATATTATTTATATCTGTTGACAATAATAAAATAATTAGCGGTGTGACCTTTATTTGGTATTAGTAAAGAAAAAACAATTTATTGCTTGCTAAAAAAATCGATGTCTCATGAAAAATGATCAACTTTAATTTATAAAATCTAAAAAAATAAAAATAAAATATTTTTTTACATTCATTATATCGGCGCCCCGGGCAGTCGCCCGGCTTGCCCGCCCCTTTATCCGGCGGTGGTCCAGCTCCCCATAAAAGCTGATCCGGGATGCATCCCCCGGCAGATAGCTCACCCGTCGCGTTGCGGCCGAGCTATAAACCAAACTAATTCTAACCGGCGATTATTTATTAACGTTTTTCATGAACTATAGAGGGCGCTGAATTTTTACAAAATGGCTACTTTATCTGGGTCGCTCGTAACTAGTAATGTAAAATTAATCATATATTACTGCCCGATATAATGATATATGCTGCTTGTAGCTGTTTATCGAGAAATTTTATAGTAGCAGAACAATTATTGCTAGCGGGATACGTCATTATGTGGTATCGAAGCGAGTGAGCGAGATCGTTCTATGCATATTTGTGCCCTTTGTGTTAAAAACATCAGCTTTGACATTGTCCTATCAGGGTTAGATTTACAAGTAAAGCTAATGTAAATTGTTGCTTAGGCTTCGACTTTCAAGAAGCCTCAAACATTTGTACAAACAAATTTTAAAAAAAAAATTAAAGTCGAATTTTGTAATAAACATTTTTTTTACAAACCAACAAAACATACTTAACGAAATACTACACAAAATAAAAAGTAAATTTTTTTCTAAGAATTAACGTAAGGTTTTTTTTTAAAAAAATGATTAAAGATCTTTTTTAAAATTGGTTTTAAGGAATGGGAATAAAAATTTAATTAAATTCAGTTATAAAACAGAAGACTAGTGAAACCTCGCATCTGTTTCTTCCAATAACCGTATTGAATCATAGAGGTAGTCTGATTTAATTCTTTTCTTTTTACGATTGACTTCTAAAATTGTGAAGGGTTGGTAAGGGGACTTACATTCAGCTTAAGGCTTCGAAATGCTTAAATCCGACCCTGTGTCCCACACAAAATAACTGGCATTTTAACCTTAAGAAAATATCTTTTAAAATTGACAGCATAACTTGTTCGTGTAAAGTTGGACAATCGGGAAACTGCCAATTCTTAAGTCTAATTCACTCTTTCACAATTCGGAGAAGCTCATAAATATAACCGACCGATTTCCGAATAATCATCTTTTTTCGTGTGAGAATAGACGAAAACTTATATTAGGCTCCCGTAAATTGCAATTTGGAACGCAACAGAAAGCTTTACTTTTTCTATTGTTATTCATATTTACTGTTGATAATACACAAGAATTAATCAAACGACCCAGATAGAATAGTTTTAATTTTAAACACCAGAGGGCGAGCATCCGGTGAAAAATGCGAATTGCCACATCGTCACAATGCCGGCCTGCAACTTTTCGTCGCAACGTTCTCAATTCTTTTAGTGGTGGTCTTGTCCCCGTACATCATACTTTTCCTGTTAGCAATAGAGTCGTTCGGGGAAAAATTTTGAATCGAAGTAACGTGACCCGTCAAATCTGACGTTGGTATATAGTTAATCCGGGCCGCCTGCCCCGAAGCTAACTACATCCGGTCTCGTCGTTCGCGTGTCTAACTCCTATCTCGAATTTGAGGAAGGACTGACAGACAGACAGACCTACAGACGGACAACGGTCGAAAATTTATAGATCTACAAATTTTTTTACGAACTCGATATTTACGAGAACATACTTTCCACATTATACGATCCGTAGCAAAAATATAAACACTCGATTATAATCACAAAATTTAATTAATACCCGGCTAGATGCCTCTTAACCTAGGCAAAAACACCTTCCTTATCTCACCGACAATTATTTATTAACCGTAACCAACGTTTTCAACCCGTTCTACGGGCCATCCTCGGGTTTTTAAAAATCTCGGAATATCGATAACTGCTCTTTTTTGTATAGAAGAGTTAAGACGACATTCGAAACACAAAATTCTTTGGGATATCGAGCTATTTGAATCCAAAGAATGAATTACAGTAATATACAGTATATACAATTTAAAATAACAAAATAGATAAAAACAAAACGTTGGTTGCGATTAATAAATAATTCTCGACGAGATAAGGTGTTTTTGCCTAGGTATAACGCGAAAGAAATAATTCTCAGTTTTACAAGATTTTCTTTTATTTAAACGAGTCGTACGAAATCTTTCGGACATTAAAGTTAGCGACTCGATCGCGTGCGGAGCCATCGCAACCCGTCTAATACGGATGGCTTTTCAAATATTAATAGTAGAGTGGTATTAATTAGTAGAGGTCGACGAGCACTTTTGCTCTAATTACTCCGATTCTCTTCTGCCACGGTCCCGAATTTCTATCGAACCGGCGGTACGCGGGCATGGGAATCGGAAAACCCGAGCTAAGAGGATACCGGCCTGCGCGAAATACGATTTAAGTGATTTTCCGGGGTGCCGCGTTTAAATAGTCGGAATGTTTTTCGCGATATTTGAACGGTTGTCGGACGACCGTTCGATATTCGGCCGCGAACGGAACGGTTTCGTAGAGGTAAAGAATATACTACAATATCTGAAAAAAATTTAAGGTACCACATTTCCGATCGGTGTCTACTCGACCGACGAAATCGTGCCATTTCGTACCGTTCGAGTACGGCGATAAACGCGACGACGGTGGGCGACAAAACCAAATTCTTTATACGGTTTTCGTTTTAATATTTATTATATTATAGTATTTGATTTACGTAACTACAAAAGTTATTTTAGATCGTTCGCTCGGTACGATAAACCATTAACTAAAACGTTTTCAAAATTTTTTATTTCCGTACTGTATTTAAACACAATTTAAATTTTTAAAATGCGTGGCAATTGGTGTTTTAAACCCTTAAGTAAGATAACATCGGTAGTTATATAAATCAAATACTATAACGTAATAGAAGGGTTAGAAGTACGCGAGAATCTAATAATTTTTAATGTTTGTTGTTATTTTTGCCCGAGGCTACGCCGGGCTGGTCCGCTAGTTTCTTATATTTTCTCGCGGTATTTTTACTTTTCACAAATTTCAATAAATATGTTTGGAAGGGGATACGGAAACGAAATTGGATCGGAGACTAAAACAGAAAACCGACGACGGTATTTCCAAGCATTTCTTCAAATAGCAAACGACAGACTATAAATGCCAGTAAAATACAAACGATACGCACGATAAAGAATTATTACGACGTATTTTCGAGCGAAACGTAAACGTACTCGAAATCGACCGCAAATTATAGAACGAAACGAATCAATTGTTTCGATAAATATCTCACCGAGTCGCATTTCTGCAACGATTACCATACGCGGTATTTTTACGGTTTCGGCTTACCACAAAATATAAAAGTTTACGTTAAATAGAGCTAGTAAAGAATTATTGTACGAAATTCCACGTAGTTTTGTCGACATTTTATAAATAAAGATAAATTACAGCAGATTACGCATTAAACTGTATTTCTTTTCGTCGTATTCGTTTAAGCTTCTTCGCTTAATTTCTACCGTAATGCTTAAAGCTTATTTTACATTTCGCGATTTTAAATCGCGCGTGTATAATAATATTTAAGCTTATTAATCCGTTCGTTGCCTTTGTTTATAAGATAATCGAGACGATTTAAGGTTTATTCGACGGTGCCCAATTTCATTTTATTTTAGGCTCACATCCCCTTTGCCGTAGTCGGAAGCGCAGAATTTGCACGCGTTGGAAATAAAGTAGCCAGAACCCGGCAGTATCCGTGGGGAGTTATCGAAGGTAAATGATTTCGACTATTTTGAATTACCGTGGGTGGAATTTTATATACTTTCAAACTCGAGACTCGTTAATTATTAAATTACGGTAATATTTAAAATGTAATGCTAAATGTCGTAAACGAATAATTCCCAACTTCTAGTGGAAAACGAAGCTCGTTGCGATTTTGTAAAGCCGAGAGAAATGACGATCGGGACCAACACGAAGGATATGAAACACGAATATCGAATTGTTAAATAAAATTTTAACTAATAGAAAGCGATATGTAAATGACTCGTTATTTTTAATTATTATAGATTAATGTAGTACAAGTTTTATCTTATCTACTAAATAAGTTTTTAAAAAAAAAACAAAGTTTCAAAAATTATAATATCGAAAAATCTATTTTATGCACACTTTCTATCGTAGGTATACACCTTTCCCGTCGGTGTTTGCCATATAAAGGAAGCGGTATCGGTACTCCTGAACAAAATCCAACATCTGAAATGTGGGCGGAACATCGATACGTATATTAATAAACGTCCTATTTTTACAACGTTCCTACTTTAACTTACCTATTTTCTATCGACTCCCAAACTCCTACTTCCGGATCGTAAACTTCCAAATCTTCTCCGTAAGAGTAAGCTCGACACCGCGGCTCGCTTAGACACCATTTTCGACATTTATTTTCTCCCAAGCCGTCTTTGGGTCCGAGATAATCGTCCGCATCCAACGACAATCGACCGAGAATACCGGGGTGGAATTCGTCTTCGCACGCCGCTCCTGTAAATAATAATATAAATGTTTCGAAATTTAAAAAAACGATTAATAATAATAAACTTACCGATTGTTTCTTTGAGTATACGGAAAGCCAAATTGTAAGTTCCTCCTTCTACGGGAAGGTTTTTCTTATACGTCGCTATCGCTTCGTCGATTCGCGCCGCATCCTTAAATTGGCCGATTTCCGGGATTATCTGCGGGATTATTTCTCGAAAGCTTTTCAATACTTGGCTAAGATTTTCGTAGAAATCTTCGGCCTGAAAATAACGTCGATTTGGAATCGTCCGTAAATTACGTAACGCTATTTTTATACTCTTCGACCACTCCCCGTAACGCCGGTAAGGCCGCGGCCCGCATCCGACCCCAAAATTAAGTAACGCGTACGGTCGATCGACCTCCCGAATTGCGCCGAGGAATACGTAACGAATATAGGAAGCGCTACTCCTTAATTAATATCGTTATCGGCGCGTAGGGTGTCGACGATGGTTATTACGTAGGATCGATCTTTAGTCACCGAGGCGGCCGGCGAAACGGCGCAAGGAGTCTATTTACCGGCCGACTAGTGGCCGGTGAATAGCTTCGGACCCGCGGACGTCGGACGGGACGTCGAGGTTGACCGGAAAGGTCCGTTTATTATAAAGATTCGGAGTTACGGAGCGACGCTTCGTTTATACTTTGGAAAAACACGTTAAGGCGGTTAACGACGGAGATTTAGCGGTCTTCGACGGGAGTCGGGCGCGACGCTTCGAAAACAAAAGCGAATCGTTCCGTTACCCAAAAGTCGAGACTAGTATTACGTGCCATTTTTGTAAACGTCCTCCCCCTCGCAACGTATCGCGACGATTACTCGCTAACCAATCCGTATCCGCGATACGTAATTTACGGAAATCTATCTTAATTTCAAACGGCATCCGCCTTACGCGCACGGCATTCGTTCGACACGTCTATACGTTACCTTCTTCTCTTGCTCTTCCGTCATTTCTACTCGTCCTCTATATAGCCAATCGGACATAAGATCTTCCGTTTCTCTTAAATCGTCGAACAGCTTAGTTATTTCGTATATTTTTTGTCTGGAAGATTCTTGGCTAAAGAAAAGACAAAACGGAGATATTTACGGGGAAAATATATTTCGAATACGGTAAATAAAACCTTTCTCACAGTCCGTAGACGACGTGGTCGAAGCTGGAATCCAACGGATGTAGCGGCATCATCAACATACTCGTAGGAATTTCACGTTCGTTTTTCGAGTAGATTTCGCGATACGTATCGATTAACGTTTTGATATTCGAAGGGTGGCTAAAATTATTCGAAGGAAGAGACACGGTGGAGAAAACTCTGTGTCGACGGACGACCGGTCCTCGAAAAGGTAGCTTATCTAAGTTTTCGTCGGCCAAAATAAACTCCTCTAAAGAAATATTTATAAAATTTGCATTAATACGCAAACTCGGATTTCTATAATACGTTTAAATTTATCGGATTATATTTCGGGAAATAGACTAATTATCTCGTTAGTCGGTAAATAATTCGTACGTTTTCCACGGCCAAACGTAGGCTCGATCGAATTTAATTGGAAATATCTAGAACACGCTTATAAACGCATTTATCTAATCGATAAACAGTATTATCGAACCGAAGAATTAAAACGATTTACTTTCGTTAAATAGGTAAATATTGAAACGTCTTCCCATCGGTTAAGAAAATATTAATATCCGAGTCCTCTCGTTTCGAAATATCGAAACCGAGTTTTTATTTAACATTGCCTCCACTTTTTTAATATATACGCGGATACGTTTGTTACGGAGGTCCGACAATTCTCGGAGGAAAATGCGACCCAATTATAAACGGTTTAAACTCGTCGCTCGGTCGATTCGAATCTCTCGCGTCGCATTTTTTCTGCCGGGTCTCTCGGATCCCGGTAATAGATCTTTCCCGCCCCTTATAACAAATGTACCCCTATTTCGTGGATATTTTCGTGGCAGTAAATAACTGCGATTATCCTCCGAGACCGGGAGTTTTCAAAATAGTACGGGTCCGAATACCGATTCAAAATAGTACGAATCCGAATACCCAGAGGCCATCTCGCTCCGGTTACTTCTTCGCAGCCATTATTAAAATAAAATTATTCTTAAAAAATATAATTGCTTTAAAAACTGTTATCGAAATCCAAAAACAAAAGTGTTATAAAGAAGTAACGTCGATCGCGCCTTTATATTTCTATCGATTTTAAAACGACCGAAAATAGTTTATCGTTGTAATAATATCACGAATTTCTCGCATTAGAATGGTTAATAACGCATTTTCGTATTTAAAAATAGGATTACAATTAACTGGCAAATGTTATTAATCCTCGAAACACGCGGTCCTTATTCGGTCCCTATTTATTTCGGCGGAATAACAATATTTATCGCTTTTAATGTACGTACTTCTATTAAACGTTGTAATTTACGCTAATCGCGACTATTAATTATTCCCCGCGTATTATAGATAAAAATATTCGATTAGGATTAAATTGGCCGATAATCGAAAATATAATCGGCGATTCGAGTGTTATTAACTTATTATTTTCCTCGTTAGGTTTTTCCGTTCCGTAGACACCCGGAGGACTTCTTTTCGTTCCCGTCGCCATCGTCGCCTCGGCCGGATCCTTAACCACCCTTAAAAATTGCCGGGGTTTTTCCACCGGTCAGATTCCGTCCCGGATCCCTCGGAATAGTAAGCCGATACTTTAATCGAACGGGCTAGCGGCTAGCCGATCGTCTAATTTGTGTGGGCCTACTTACAATGCCGTATCGAATCGTCTTCCGATCGTCCGAAGAGTAGGACGAATCGAGGGTAATATAGTATTAAAAATTGCCAAAAAAATTAATATAAATAGACTTACTTATAAGACCGTCGTCCACGTCCCGGTGGTCGCCGATTACGGGAATAATGTTTTGTTTGACCATTCCTCGGTCTAAAACGTGATTGGTAATATAATCGTAAATGACGACGGTCCAACCGCCGTGTTGGAGTTGGCCGGCGTAGTGAGTACTGTTAGCCAGTCGAGCTACTTTTAAATTTTCTTTCAACATCTCGGCATTCGGCGAAAGGGCGCGCGACTCCTGCGTAAGTTAAAAATTGACATTTACGGTGGTGTTACGAAGACGATTCTAGGTATATCGATAGCGACGTACTTACGCTAAAATAGTCGATCTTGAACGCTACCGAAAAGACGTTTTCTTTCCAATAAGTGTTGGTAACGAAATCGTCGACGGCGTCTAACGAATCGTCCAGCTCGGTTAATCCCGCTTTCATGCGGAGAATTATGTCGGGTTGACATACGAATCAGGTGACAATATCGACTGGTCATATCGTCTATCGTATAGACTCTGGCAGTCAACGAATCGTGCGTCTGCTGTTTAGAAAAAGAAACCGAGTTTTAGTAATTTTCCGACGACATTTTACACCGGTGCTCTTTTTTAAATGATTTTAGTACGCGTTTCGAATAACCGGACTAGGATCAAAGTCTAGTTTGCAATTCAAACTTAGTGTTAGTCGACCGATAAGGAGTCGAACTCGGCCTTATTTACTATCGGTCTATAATGTAATATAATATTAGAAATGAAAATACGTACGGTATTAAATCTGCGTAAAGAAATAAATAGGCTTTTCGTTATAAATAAATATACTTGTATTTTTCGAGTTATATTGTTGTTTGCCCGCTATAGAAATTAAGGCGAGACTCGGGTTCCGAAAGGACGTACGAAGATAATCGTCTACTAATCGAGTAATCGAAACGGTGCCGAAATTAGAACTAACGTTTATTTTACTTAATATTACCGTAAAAGAGTTTAAAACGCCATTCGACATTATTACCGAGGTATTCGGTAAGACGGTAACGACGTCCGTCGTTCTTAATTAGGTTTAATTATTCCGAAAAATCTCCGCTTCGATAAAGCGTACGGAATTATTTTGTCGATTCTCGGGTCTCGGCTATCGATATATTCCTAGTATATTTACCGTATATATAGAGTAAACGAAATTCTTCCCGGGCAAATTCTTAAATCAAAAGTATACCTTTCGATTTAAGAAATTGCTTAGTATTATATTAATTTTAGTCGTATCGGTATATAATCTTACTGTCGGAAAGCTTTAAAGATTTACGGCTCCTTATTCCGGCGATGTAATTCTAGCTAACTTATCTCCGCCAGAGAAGCGATACCTCCGAGTCTAGGCAAACTTCGGCGACCCGACGTCGAATTCGAGGAATCGATACCGTACGGAATTTTTTTATCGGTGGCTTCCGACGTCTATAAAGGAATTCAAAATTTATCCGGGAAATTTGCGCGCGTACGCGGATAAAGATATTTAACTTACGCTAGCCAAATTTATCGTTACGCCTACACCGGTCGTCGCTACGCGTAACGTTGAAAATTCGAAATCCTAATAAAAATGACGTACGTTACGTTATCGATATACGTATATAAAATCATATTATAATTTATATTAGGGTTTCTCAAACGGGATCCCGGTTGTTTTTTAACCCGGGAAATCCCGCAAATTTCTCAAACGTTGGCTTTTTTCTTATTTTGTGTTAAGGTCGAGGAAATTTTGCCAATATAAAGTATAATTAACTCACCAACTGTCAGAATACATTCGTATTTATTAATTTTTTAAATTTTTGCCGGTTACGGCGGGTGGCAAACGGTCGATAAGCGATACGTAGCTTATTTGTGGCGGGACTCGAAATTCTTTACCGGTAATATCCGGAATAATTGCGCTTACGCCGTCTTAATTTTTAACCGCGCCCGGTAGCTTCGACGACCGCGTAACGCCGGGTTGTGCGAATTGGGCCGGGATATAAACGAGTACGAAGTCTGCGAGTGTCGAGTTTTTCTTCGTTAACTGCCGAATTATTGGGCTACGATCTTTCTATTAAAGCGGTCGGGGTAGACAAATGGAGAATACTAGAGAACAAAAGAAGTACTATAACCTCGAAAACGATACGGCCGAAAAACATAATATTTGTCTTAAATGCATTAAACGCGATTCCAATCGCATCGACTGAATCGGAAAAGGCGTTGTCGGTAGCGGGACTTTCCGTTATTAAAACAAGAATCACACTATCGACCATCTTGGCTTTTTAAAATCTTATAAAAATTTACAATATTTTGTACTATATTTTATTTAAAAAGAAAACAAAAATTACCCTCTAAGTTAGAAGTTTGATCTAAGTTCTTTTTCTTTTTAAATTTTCAACTCGATTCGAGGGCATTTTTGTCGTCGTTGTACGCAGTTTCCAGCCAACTTCAATAAATTTTTTCTATTTGTGAAAATTTCTACGTAATTCGAAGGTATTTTTTAATATACATCTTACACGGCATTATTACTATGATTTTAAAGGTTGCGGAACGTATTAAACTAATTTAAAAAACGAAAAATAATTATATCGTTTGATTTAAATGATATTTTGTATATCTTAAAAATAATTAATTTTGTTAAGTCAGCCAAAGGCCGGGAAACGAGAAACCCTAATTTATATTATATAAAATACTGCGTCGAGGAGTTGACATATATTTCTTTATATATTTCCCGATAGCCTATCCGCGAATTATATTTAGAATCTTAAACGAGTAGACTGTGTCTTATATTATTTTTTTATTCGCACGAAAGTAAATTGCAAATTACGCAGAAAAATTCTTTAAGCCGCTATTTCTATAATAAATCGAGCTTATAATTTTATATAATATACGTATACGAACGGTCGAACCTCCGATAGCGGCCGTTTCGTACGCTCCCGTCGGAGGTTCGACCGTATCGAAATAAAAGTTTACCTTTTCGAATTGTTCGTTATCGAATACGACGGTAGACGGTGTATAAGTACGTAAATCTATCGCCGAACCCAATAACACGGAAGCGATAACCGGCAAAAACATAGCCATTACGTCGCCGACAATTTATCGACGTTACTCGGGAAAAATCGAAGGAAAGATTAATAACACGTCGCCGTGACAGAATTTGACAAAACTAGTCGATGCGGAGATATTTATTCGTACGTTTGACGGGCAGACGAGTCTTTCCCACAAGGAGGGATAACGTAGATAAGAATATCTATTTGCGGTAAGATAGGAAGATATATTCGTTGCGGAAAAATAAATTTGAAATAATAAAACAGTCGTCACGCGACCGAATTTACTTTTGTGGCTCGATTCTCCCGTCGAACTCGCGTTACTAAGGAGCGTCATGGCTTTGAAGATGTTGTATCTCCTTCCCATGATACTGGGAAGAACTTTCGATGCCATAAACGACAGAGTGGGAATCGACATATTTCCCGAGTCCGAACTGAAAAAAGTACAGGTAAGTCGGTTTATTTATTTTTGAAAAATTTCAATGCCGTATGGCCAACTGAAAAAAGAATTGTAAAATATCCAGGTGAACGACCATTCTTTCTTCGAAACTACTTATAAAATGATACAAAATTCTCAAGAAGTGAAGCAAGTACTTCAAGTCTCGGGAGATTTCTCTCTTAAAGTCAAATCCGGGAAGGTAGATTTGAAAGGTTTCGGAAATTACTTGAGATCGTCGACCACGTCCGAAAAAACAGTCGAAATATTAACGAGAACGAAATATTATACGGTAAGTATATTTACGTATTACACAAAAAATAATTAATAAAGTATTCAAATCGAGTCGTTTAGCACACGGAATCTTTACCTTTCCACCTGAAACCTCGTTCGGATTGGGCCAGTCACAGGCCGGAAGATTTAGGAACTCATTACGTGCAAAGTATTACTTACGGGGGAGAATTAATATCTTCTTTGAGATTTATCGCTCATAAGGTAGAAGACGTCCGCAGTATCCGAGCGAAAATATCGGCCGAAGTACAAGGAATGAAACTGGAACAGCTCATCGCTTCGGGTAAATTGTACTTAAAATTCGTATTAAATTGTACGCGCGGTACTTTCGATAATGTCGATGGTTTACTTTTTAGGGAAACTCGGTCAATTAAAAAACGATCTTCGGGACAAGGCTAACATGGAAATCTCGTACTTCGCTACCGTTCCACTGAAAGACGTGCCCAATACTATAGAAGGTCTACAGAAATTAGTAGAAGGGTTCGACGAACAAGTGAAAAGTGTCAACAACGGCGCGGGGGTGCCCGTTAGAGTAGAATTGATGGAATTAGCCACGTTTGATCCTCGTTTTCAATTTTTGATAAATAAGTAAGCGGCTAGCGTTACGCGATTTACGTTCTTTGTTTATCTTCGATTATAATTAAAACCGAACTTCAGGGCTTTAGAAAATGCATTGAAGGCATTCGAAGATCAATTCGACGATTTAAGAGTTACTAAAGATAAGTTAACCGACTGGATCAGAAGTTTGCCTCCGACCTTGACGCAGAAACAAGAACACGAGGTACTAAATTTGGCGGAAGAAATGAAAAAGTGCGGCCAATTTTACCTAACAGAGTTTATTTGTTCTTAGATTACGAGATTATACGAGAGAATTAGAAACGTACTCAGAGTCTTTCAACATACGATCGGAGTTATGGACATAGAAAAGGGAACCGATCAATTGTCAAAGGCACTGCAGGCTTATAAAGAAGGCGGAAAAGGTTTACCCGGAAAGTTCAAACGCGAATTCGATAAGTTGAGATTTGAATTGGTTCGTATTCATTTTCTATACGCTTTTATTTCTTTTAAACTTTTCTAATTGTTATCTTTTTATTATTTTCAGATGGTCGACGGTAAGTTAATTAAACGATCGATAGCTTCGACAGTATGGCATTATATTTAAATTATCTCGCGTATTACAGAACCAGATTTAAGCGACGTGGGAAAAACCACATATATTAGATGGGGACGTAAGGAATGTAATTCTTCGACCTCGACTACGCTTTACGACGGTTACGTAGTTTCCGGAGAAGAATTCGGAGTCGGAGGAGGAACTAACTATTTATGCCTTCCCGGTGATTCGGAGTTTAGTTTCGGTAATCTTCCGTCCGACAAAAAAAGTGGAAGTTACTTAGGGGGAGTTAGATACGGTATAACGGATTTAGAACTATTTAAAGGATCCGACAGAGAAAACATGTTCGGCAATGGAGTCACCTGCAGTTTGTGCCACGTGGGCAATCGTTCCACTATATACACGCGACTGGGGTCTCATCGATGTCCGGACGGATGGGTAAACGAATATCGGGGTTATTTATCGGCTAACAGAGATAACGGACATCGAAGTAGATACGTATGTCTGGATCAAACGCCCCAATATTACGCGGTAACTAACGCTCAGCTCTACGAACACAACTTGAATATAGTAGGAATCGCCCAAGAAACAAAGGAAGATTTGGCAATTTCTTGTACCGTTTGTTCCAAATAATCGTCGAGAATAATTTTGCACCGCACGTAATACGATTTTATTAAATATAATCAAATAATTTGCTCTTTACGCTCTTTCGTTTTAAATTTATTCACCGAAATAACAATATTAAAAGACTCGTTACGATTTTCGACACGAGAAAGTGGTTCCGGCGACGTCGATTTAAAGACGAATAATTTTAATAATATCTAATATTTTATAACGCTATTAAAATAATATCAGTTTACGACGGGGGAAAACCCACGAAATTCCTAAAATTATAACCGAACCCGGAAACGACGACCATTAAGAGAAACGTAAAAAACGGCCGCCGCGGTCGGAGAGTTGGCGATCTTATAAAAAAGAGAAAAATTATTCTCGATTTGACAATATTAAACGGAGTAAATTAAAATATAAAACAAATACATTCCATTATCCGACTTCTCGGCTTTGAAAATGTAGAAATTATGCGAGATATAATCGAATAAATTTTTCTTTTACGCAAACCGATTTTCTGTATCAATTCCTACGATTTCACGAGTATCCGGTTAGAAATTTATAAAAATACCAGTTTATATTTACAAGCAAAGTACGAATATATAACGATACGATTTTGTAGTCGAGGTGGGAATTGCGGCCAATGTAGTTAGGCTTTGTGCGTATTTACGATTACGCCGAGAAAAAACGGAACAATACGGTCGAGTGCGGGTCTCCACTATCGAAATAAATTGAATTCGTTCCTCCTTAGTCGGTGCCACGCTTTAAATATAAACAAATAAACAAAGATTAACGTAACACCTTACGAACTAAAACGCGTACACTGTACCGCTAGATTCGATCGTAAGAGCGCCGGGATCTAGCGCTTAAAATCGCAATCGTTTACTTTTAGAACACAGACATTAACAAAATTGTAAAAACAAATTTTAAAATTAAATTTCGGTTACGGAGTATTTCGTGCCAGACGTTTAGAAAAACGATCGGCTAAAATATTTAACGATTCCGAATTTATACGGAAATAATCGAAATATCAAACTGTATTTTATCGCCGATTTTCGTACGTAAAATTCTGAAGATCGAAGTACTTTTGTTATAACTTTGACGATAAAATAAAACTGGCGTAAAGATACTTTTATGGAAAGAATGTCGTTAGCGTTAATTTCGATTTTAGGAGTTTCTGCCCGAGCCTTATCTATTTATCTCTTTGCTCCCCCAATTCGTCTGGCAGATTTTCCCGCAAATTCGTCGAAACCGATCGAATGTTATTTGGCGGTTTTTATCAAACTCGTTTAAACCGAATTCGATGTAAATAACTAGTTATTTATTTTGGTATCTCGTTTTTAATTTCCGTTCGTGTCCCCACATATTTGGGAAAACCCACGGCGAATAAATAAATAAATTTAATTATCTAAATTTAACTGTTAAAATAATCACTTTCTACGGTAAATTACAGACTCGAAGATAACCGTTTCTGTTTATATCTCGTTAATCGACTAAAGATTAGATTGTTTCGCCCGGAAGAAACTTATCGTTAGACCAGCAGCTGCCTACTTTCGACTCCACCTCGTCCAGCTGTTAATTAGGAAAATACGCAACTAGCGAGTTAGTTCCTTTATCGTATCTAAGACTAATCGACTACTTCCCGCCCGGGGTTTCTCGAGTAAATATCGGTGGCCGTTTCTCCGTTCGACGCTTACGCGAGAAAAATCAAATAATTTATCCGTCCGAAAGTCATCGGCGAGTTAATTTCGCTAAAAGTCGCCGTCATGACTCTCGTAATGCTGTACGTATTACCCATGTTACTGGGTCGTACTTACGACATGAAAAACGACAAAGTAGGCGTAGACATATTTCCGGCTTCGGTTATTACGAATCCAGAGGTACGAAAGTTTATATTTTACATATATTTATACGGCGCGTTTATTAATAATTCTTTTAAATCTTCAGAAAATAGAGCGTTACTTCACGGATTCGGAATATCGAATTGTAACAGACAGTAAAGAAGCCAGAGATTTTTTAGACGCTTCCGGTAATTTGGCTCTGAAAATAAAAACTGGCAAAATAGACATAGAAGGAGCCGGCAGCTACTTGAAGGATGCGGCCTCCCGATCCAACAGCGTAGAAATTCTAGTGAAAACTCATTTCGAAACCGTAAGTAGGCCTACATCGACGTCGGACGTTTCGTTTCTAGCCGATCGAATCGTTTTTTAAACGTTATTTATATTCAGGAAACTCACACCATCTCTTCGTCGGCCAAACCGGTGGAAAATTGGTACGATTTGGATAAAGAAGGCGTAGGAACCCATTACGCTCGAAGTATTACTTACGGAGGAGATCTGATAGCTTCTCTGCGCTTCGTGGCAAAAAGTTCTGCGGACAGAGAAGTTATTAAAGCGACGATCCTGGGAAGTTTGCAATCCGATTCCGGTTCGTTCGGTTTGCAACTGAAAGGTATTCATAGACCGAAGCGTAAATATTTTAAATACAAAGATTCCGAGCTAAAAAGTAAAACGAATATTTTAGGTAAATTCAATCAAATTCAGCAAAGCGTTAAGGATTCGGCTTCCTTGGAAATTCATTACTACGCCACGGTACCCATCAAAGGAGTCCCGAACGACGTGGCCAGTTTGATGAGTTTGGTCGATAGTTTCGCCGATCAAACTAAAGAAGTAAACGGAGGCTTGGGAGTTCCGCTCAGAATGGAATTGTTTCCTTTATCCGCTCTTAATAAAACGTATCCGACTTACATCCAAACGTCGTAAGTGTTAATTTATAAATCGCCTTTTGTTCTCTCCCGATTTAACGCCTGGCCTTTTACTTCTCAGGGCTCTTAACGATCAAATGGATCTGTTAGAGGAGTTATTCGACGACATTACCTCCGCCAAGGCGACTTTAAGAGAATGGATGAGGGTGACGCCTCCCGTTCTACCCCCGAATTATTACCAGAAAGTAAGGAATTAAGTCGATAATCCGTAACGCAAAATTGAAATTTATAAACAATTTAACGGGAATTCGTCTACGCAGATCGGAGAATATTCCGCATCCCTAGAAACCATATCCGCCACGTTTTACGACGTAATTAGTAAATTAGATCTATCGAATCCCGAGAACGACGCGCAATTTACTCCCGCATTCGCCGTCTACGGTAACGACACCGGAATATTACCCGATAAATACACGAAAAAATTCGAAAAACTAAAAATGGACATGGTAAGATATAATTTATCCGTATTAATTTACGTATAGAAACGAAAATTTTAAGTGGTAATCGAGATTTACGATTTTTCTTTAGATGAAAAACGTCGAAGGTAAGTAAAAGCGGCCGGTAAGTTTCGATTCTTTGTAATTGGTGGAAAATCGTAGAGGTGAGAATGTACCTTTGACAGCCCTCCAGACCGAAGGAGGCGGAGCCACGTACGTACATTGGGGAAGTACGGACTGCAATCGAGCGTCGGAAGAAAGAGTCTATAAAGGTTGGGCCGCCGGAGCCAAAGACGGAGGAACCGAAATACTCTGCATGCCGGAAGAAGAAAATTATAACAGAGAGGTCGACGTAGAAAAACGACATTATCACCTTAAACTCGTACAGATAGTATACGGTAGCCGGCAATCCGTCTATAGAGATTACATAAATAAAAACATTCCCTGCGCGCTATGTCGCGTTAAGAAACATCGCAGCGGCGCCAGAATGATTCCCGGCACCTCTTTATGTAAATACGGTAACGGAGGCGATTTCAGGTATTCGGGATATTTGATGTCTACGGATGCCAAAACGCGTAAGAAGGAATTTATCTGCGTAGAAGGAAGCGATCCGCGAGCGAGAACTAGCGCGGGAGAGACGATCGCCTTCTCCGACGTATTGCTCAAGTGCAACACTCTTCCTTGCTCGGCGCAAAAAGAGGGAAATGGAATTCCTTGCGCCGTTTGCGCCTTTTAAAATTTCTTTCGTTTCTCGCAATTAAATGTACCTTTTAAATATCTTGGAAAATAAAGTTAACGTTTAGAAATAACGTTTTAAATATTTGGTATTTCGTGCCATTCCATTAATACCGTTTACGGCAATTTTCGAAAATAATTACCTTTAAAAACTAGCAGTTTATATCTTAAAATAATTCGTTAATTAGTTTTTGCAAAAATTGAAAGGAATAACGTATTTTTGTACGGCAAACTATTCTTAATTAATCGCTTAATTACGACGAAAAGCGTCATTTTAATTACAAATTTGACGTATTTATCGATTAATTCGTATAAGTTATATACGAGTTAATTTCGGCGATAAAAATGCCAAATCGAATTGGCCGGTCGATATAAAATTTCTCTTAAAGTAACGAAATCGAATGGGCGGAACGGAAGACCGACGGACTAAGGCGAGACTTTCTACGAGAAACTGTCCTCTAATTGCGCGTTGCGCGTTAGACGCGTCGAGAAAACCCGGAAAATTCCGTCTAACCAACCCATCGACTACTACGATAAAATCGAACAGAGTCAAAAATTTCACGGGCCGTTTCGAATAAGCCCGGGGATTATCTAATTAAAAGGCGTATACTCGATAAAATACTTTAAACTATAAATTTTACATTACGCCAAACGTAAATGTTGTTTTTTAATACTCGGGTGACGAACGTAGAAGATAATTCGAATATTTATCTGTAAACGATAAGATAGATCGTACCTATATGCGGAGGTAATTTTTCTTCGGCGGCAGTTAGGAGTTGCCGCGCCGAGCTAATAGAAGATTTTTCCAAAAATTCGAATCATGACGGTCATAATTCCCGTGTTGGCTGCCATGTATTTAGGGGGATCTTTTAATTTGTTCCAGTATCAGAGAGGGGCGGCCGACATTTACAATACGGAATCCCTTAAAGATAATATTCTGGTAATTTCACCATCGAATATAATTATTTTTAGGAAATGGTCGAAAATTTGTATTTGTTTTTCAGTCCATTAACCGCAGTTTGACGAAATCTCAGTATAAGCTAATAGAATCGAGTAACGACGCCAGAGATTTTCTCGACGTCGACGGCGAATTATCCTTAAGAATTAAATCGGGTCAAGTAGACGTGGACGGATCGGGATCTTATCTGAAAGACAGTTCCTCCAGGGACAATTTCGTCGAACTTCTCGTCAGAGTGCAACACGAAACGGTAAGTAAATTGCCGTCGTTGGCGGATACGACTTTTACCTCGATCCTTCCGTCTTCGTTTACAGGTCACCGAAACCATTCCCTCTTCGATTTCGCCTAACACGGACTGGATGGAGAAATCTCCTAAATTAGTAGGCACTCACTACGTCAGAAGCGTAACGTACGGAGGAGAATTAATCGCGTCCGTCAGGCTGAAAGCCCTGGACAAACAAGAACGAGAGAAAATAAAAGCGGCCGTTACGGCAAATTTGCAATTTACGGGAACGCTCGATCTGGGAGCCAAAGGTACGTAAGGGCCGGGCAAAGACTACGTTTAGAATTTCGCATTAATAATAAGCGGATTGCGTTTTCGTAGGCAATTTCGATAAATTGCGTAAAGATCTAAAAGGAAGTTACAGAGAGGAAATCCACACGACGGCCACGGTCACGCCCAGAAGCCCGCCGCAAACGATAGAACAATTAATGAAATTGGTCGACGAATACCCCGAAGACGTAATGAAATTGAATAACGGTAAAGGAAGACCCCTAAGGGCGGAACTTTATCCGTTGAGCGCATTTAAACGCGATTACGTCAACTACATGAAAAACAGGTACTTACGTACGCGTATCTAGAATCGTATATATTATTTTAAAATATCTATTGTCGTATATTCAGCGCGTTGACCAGTCTCGTAGACGATATAGATGCCAAGTACGACGACCTGAGAATCGCTCACGGCGAGTTTTTGTCGTGGAATGCGAGATTACCGTACGACCTATCGGAAGAAAAAGCCACTATGGTGGGAGAAAGAATTGGATTAAAATTTTACATTAAGTAGAATTAGAAGTAATCGAGTAAAATAGGAATTGAATAATAATTAAAAGAATTTTAACAGGTAGAAGAATTCTACGAGACACTGGATACCGCGTTAAACGAATTTAATAATGCGATTAGCAAAATAGATACGACCGCTACCATCGAACAGTTCAGAGAAGCGTTCAAAGCTTACGGAAGCGACGGCGACAACAGTCCGCAGAAATATCAAAGAAATCTGTGGATTTTGAGGAACCGAGTGGTGAGTAAAATAACTAATTCTATTTCCAAACGTTTCAAATAAATTATTAAATCCGTCGATATTTTTTTCAGACTGGCGATAGCCTGGGTAAGTTTCTTACGTTACGTCTTCTTTCGAGTCACAAAATACGAAATTATACGTCATTTTGCATTCTTTGTACAGAATGGGAAAGGCCTAACGGATTCGGTACGAAATATACTCACTGGGGAGGCGAAGAATGCCCGAATTCCGATAACGTACGTCTAATACGGGGCCAAGCCGTAGGACCGCTTTACTCTTCGTTCGGAGGCGGAGAGAATGTTCTCTGCATGTCGGACGACTTATCGGAACTTCCTCCGCTTCTAAAAAAAACAATGACCTTTCTCCGACCCGTCGGCCATTACGATAAAGAAGACCGAGTTCTGGGTATAAAATGTTCGGAATGTTACGCGCCGGGTGCGAGTTCGGTGGCGGTCTTCCCCGGAAGTTCGTCCTGCCCCGAAGAATGGAGACTAGAATACCGAGGTGCCACGTTAGCCGAAGCGTATTCTCGCAGCGGAAGTAAATTTATTTGTTTAGACCTAAAAACCGAAGGAGAACCCGTCGCAAATAAGGATTCGTCCACGAAATTGGCTAATATTTGGTACGACGACGAGAATTGGGTGTCTTGCGTAGTATGTACCAAATTCTGATTTCGTCGATTAAAAAATATGCCATGGCGGATTTTTACTAAATAACTAGTTAAAATTTGCCTAGATATTTGTTAAAACGAAATATATATATTTAAAATTGAAAAATAAATTTCCACGTTTCTCTCGAGTGTTCTTAGTCTGCGGAAGATTTCGTCCGTAAAACTCGGATAAAATTTTCGCGGGTGAAGTCGCGAAACCGCGTTAAAGCGATATCCGTCGCGCGGTCCTTTTTTATTTTCCATAAACTTACTCGGATCGCTCGACGGAATAACCATCGGAGAATAAGACCGGATATTCGTCGATTCGGTTAACCGAGACGGTTGGCAAAAAATACAATTATTATGCCATTGCAATCAAACGTTCTCGACACAGATTTGCCATTTTAAAGTAAATACGAAAACGATTTAACGTTAACGTAAAACACATCGAAATATATAATTATAAAATATACTGTACAGTGGCGTGCCGTGACATTCGATGATAGAGAAGCCGTGTTTCTGTAAGAAGCCGACTTACAGGGGCAATCAATTAATTGCGCGTCAGGGCCCGTTCGTATTCGTTTGTTCGATAAGCCAGTAAAACCCGTATACTTCTTTAAATGTATTTTTAATAGATTATCCGACGTACTTAATAAATAACAGAGGTAATTATATCGAAATTTCTTATTAGATTCAATAAATTCCCTACGCCCTCTAAATGCCAATTCTCGCTTCGAGAAAAAACATATAATCTATTAATTTAGATATATCTATTAATCGTAATTATCTCGTTATAATTTTCAATATTTATTTTGTATTGTCTACCAATGTTAAATTCTATTCTATTTTGATTTCCAAATTGCTTCAATTTTACGAAAGAATCGTCATTCGTCATAAATTTTATCGTCAAAATGTCGAAATTTTTTGTCGACGTATTTATATTTAATTTCGGCATCGCTCTTTCTCTTTTAATAATGTTTTCTTTTTCATTATATGGTCTCGAGCCAAAACTTTTTAAAATAAATTTTTGAATCGCTAGCCACGATATAAGGGCTAAAATTAAAATTATCAGAAAAACTTACTCGGTAAAACAAAATGTGTGACGAATATACGTACCTAGTACAAAAAATTCTTCAATTGTACGAATATACTTTTAAAGAAACTTATAATTAAATATAACTTTGTGAAGAAACGTACATAAAAATAACAAAATATTCTTTACTTTTTAAATCTTAAAACAGTCCACTTAGTGAAATAGCTCCCTACGAGTGGCTAACGAATGAATCGGAGACGGTCCGGGTAGGTGTGTGCGTGCCAAATCCCGAGGGTGCCGATACCGGTCGATGTCGAATGCCTCTTTTGTCGCGTCACTAGTATATCTCAAAGGACGCCACAGGGCTGTTGTAAATTTTAAACGTTTCTCACCATAGCCGTAAAAATCTAAATATGTTAAACTTAACGGATTGTCCGTCGTTCGTTTTCTAACTAATTCGTTTTAGGGCCGAGTGTCCACGAAAATTTCCAAAATTTACAACTTTTCGGTCACTCTCATTGAACTGGAAAAATTTCTGTCTTTATTACATCTAATATTATGAAGAGATCAGACCCCACTGTACTCCGCAAGAGATTGGTTCGGTTAAGCTTCTGTTTAAGTAAAATTTCGGCTTTTTCATCGGGGTTTTACTTATGTTTCTAATTCCCTAATCGCTTAATTATTTAACTACTACTTAAATAGAAATAAGTCGAAACCGGTTACTTTGTACTTGAATATCTCTAGTCTCGGGAAAGAAGTGGAAAGAAATTTTTATGACAACCGATACATAAATCGTAAATTTAAGGAAAATAAATTCTAGAGCTTTTTTTGTACCATTGTACAGTACGTCTCATTCATTAAATTTGGTTGTAAACGATGCTGCCAAAGTAACAGTTAATTTTTTAACACTGTACTAGAATTGTACACGTTTTTTCTGCATCCCCTTACAGATGAGGACGTACTAAATCGTAATATCACCGGTTTAACATCGAAATCCGTAAGTAATATAAGATGGGAAAGCGGAATAAACGCGGAATAAATATATCAAATATTTTAATGGATTTTTTTTTAAAACTCCTGTCAACTATACGGAACTATCATAAAAACAAGCCAGTAAACTTCTATCGGTTGGGTTAAGTTATAAATCTAGTCTAGGGTGGGCAACCTTTTTTATAACGTGGGCCAGAATAAATTTTACGTTATTTCCGCGGGCCGTAGTAGTTAATTGACGCCTTCTTGCGACTCGTAATTTTTTTAGTCTGCAAATATGAAATAAATAAATAAAAAGTTAATTACTACATTTATTTTCTTATCGTTTTCGAAAATTACAAAGAATTGGAAAATTAACTATTAATTAGTTATTTTTCCAATTTAATAATCTATTAAAGATCTCGCGGGCCGGATAGAAACTTTTCGCCAGCCGTAGCTGGCCCGCGGGCCGGGGTTGCCCGCCGTCGATCTAGTCTACTCGTGATTTACGTAATCGAGCGAGAGCGGCCGAATAACTAGCGGGCAGGCGGCTAAACAGCCCACAACCGGTCCGGGATACAAAGTTAGAAGCTTTATGTGTGAAGCATCCACCGGCTAAACCGGGTGACGTTGGTGCTCTGTAAAGCGCATGCGCCAATGCCTATAATCTGGCTGCTTGGAAGTTGACAGGCAGGTGGCTAACAGCCCACAACCGCTCCGGGATATAAAGCTGTACTCTTTACGAGTGTGTCGCTTACCCGGTTTAGCCGGGTGAGCTAAGCCGGGTGAGGTTGGTGCACTGTAAACCGCGTGTGCTAATGCCTATATAATCTGGCCGATTGGAGACCGACCCGGTTTCGACATTCCTTCCGCCACCGAATTATTCGAATATACAATAGCAATCTTATCGTTTTTTTCACACGTAGTATAGAAATTTGTAAAAGATACATAGTGCAGTTATAATAAAATATTAATTTTAATTAATTCAAAGTACGTTAAAATATGAAAATTTATATTTTATAAAATTCGAGGGAAAGTCATTGGAAGGTGGAATCGGCGCTTCCATCGCTTCCAATGACGGCACGCCACTGATACTGTATGACAATTAAATGTATACTAGGGGCGTTCGATAAGTAATGTTTCCGGCGGTAAGATATCGAACCGAAATTAAAAGAACAAAGTTCGGTATTTCTAATTTAGTAACACTCGGCGTAGTCTTCTTCGGGTCGTTCTCGAACCATTTCTTCGCCGCGGGCGAAACGAATTCCCGAGATTTCGCTCGAGAGTAGAAATCGACGAAAAGTTTGAGGGCGTCGAGTCTTCGACGACTTCGACTCCGAGTCTTTGTTTGGCTTTCGGCGCGAAACTCTAGGATAGTCACGCCGCGGAATCGTCGGCTTTTTCCAGTTCCGAAACCGTAAACTGTCACTAAATTATAGATTAAGAAAATTAAGTATCTCCCGAATCGATTTTTGTTTAAATTATTAAACAATTATTTTGCTATTATTTTAATAATTTGAGAATAAGTATCCGGTGTAAACGATAATCTAGCCCGGTCTAATTAATTTACGATAATTGGTATAAAAATCTAAATAACGAAGATATTTTAAGCCCGGCCCTATCCCGATCCCGATTTACTCGATTTTAATCGCGTAAAAAAAGAATACGTAGAAAATTGGATACGAAATAGGCCTACGAGGGACCATCTCTCGACAACCTACTATCTTAAGTTAATAAAACTTACGACCTTCCCCCGACATTATTACGTCCGAAAGCCAATTTTTACTCCCTAATTTAATTCCGTTACGCTCGTTTAAATTAATATTTTAACTTTCTACCTTAACCGCAATCCCGTACGGTACGTTCACCCCGTATTTTCCAAGCAAAGTCGATTTGATAAATCGATGTAAAATCTTCCATCTACCAGCGAAATTCCGAAAATATACAATCAAATTTCATTATACGAAGGTAAAATATTCGGGAGTTTTTAAACTGTTTTTAACGTCTGTTTAATTATTATTCCAAAGACTTTTTATGCATAATTTTAGTATATTTAATCGTAGAATAGTTCTTACGTTATTTAAGTACTTAGATGGCCTCTTAAAGATGCGAGATCGGTGGATTCGGGTTCCCGTCCTAATTCGTACTACCGTAATTTTTCGTGGATATACGAGTCGCGGTCCGCTATTCGACCCCACCGCGTCGGACCCGCGCGTAATGGGGCAATTACGGCCCGTTATATAGTTTAGGCCTATGTAGCGCAAACGCTACGCATTAATTAATCGATCCGACCGCTTACGAGACACTACGGAAGACAGATTTCAAAATAGAGGTCGTTAACCATAATGTAATACGGAGACGACGATCCAATGCGGTTACCATTCTAGAAAGCTTTAAATACGAGAAATATTAGATGGTTTGCGAACGAAACGTTGGAAGTCGGAAGAAAAAAATCGGCCGAAACGGCCGATTTTTTTCTTCCGACTTCCAACGTTTATTAATTTAATTTAAAACTTACGTATTCGATCGAAATTGTCCCGCCGACATTAATATACAATATACTTTTTCCAACGCGATAGAAACGCATTAACGTCCATTTTTATAGAAACCGCGAGAACGAGAAGCCAAAAAGTCGTTAAAGGTACTTTTTATCGCCTCCTCTTCCTCGAAGGCTTTCCTCGCCAAAAAACCGTCCAAATGTATTTAAAGAAAAGGCAAAAGGTCCGGGGAAGAATTCCGTTCGAATACTTTAATTGGCGTGACGAATAATTAAAAAAACCTCAAAATATTTTCAAAACAGTTTTTTAAATCGAAGCCTTCTCCGAGCGCGGGGCCCGGGTACGAGGCCCGAAAAACCGACGTCCGAGCCGGCCCCGTTTACGCCTACGAGCGAGGTAGAAACGTATACGGATTTATTTTAAACAAGTAATTCGGCCGCCGGCGTACGAAACATTTATTCGCCGGTAAAACTAAGCATTTTTTGAGCCGAGTAAAATTTTTTATTCTCGAACTCCAGCCGATTGCCGATCGAAACGCAAACGTTACGCGACTTTATCTATTAGAATCGAGACACTAAAAGTAGGTAGAGACGGTAATTAAGATAATTTCGGCTCGATAAAAATATTAAAATGGAATTTTTATCCGATAAACTTTAATAATCGCCGGTATCGGCGTGAGATCCGGCATGTGCCATTTTAGATATCGGGAAAGAAAACATTTCTTAAAAATATATTCGATTTTAATAAATTAAGAAGAGAAAACAAATGACCATGACGACGATGATGTACATCCTGCCCTTGTTGTTAGGTAGAACTTTCGATATTAGAACGGACAAAGTAGGAGTCGATATCTTCCCGGAAGAAGTAACGCGTAACCCAGAAGTAAGGCCTTTTTTTCTTAATTACCAGAACGTTTATATCGAAAATTTCGCCGTTAATTTTACGCATTTAAACAGATACACGTCCTGACTACGTTTCGAAGCGATTTTAAAGTCATTCGAGAGTCGAGAGATATCGCCGACTTGCTTAAGATCGAGGGAGAACTGTCTTTAAAAGCCAAAGCCGGTTTTGCCAAACTCGGGGCGAGCGGATCGTATCTAAAAGACCACGTCTTTCGCCACGACCAAGTCGAAATTTTGACTTTCGTGCATTTCCAAACGGTAAGAGATTACGATGATGCGCGGTACATTTAAGTCTAGAAGTTCTTAGAGAATGCAAATTTAACTCTAGAAATGCTTCGAGTTTTAAAGATTCTTTATGCGATTTAGGAGGAACGTAAAATTCCCTCGAGTGTTTCTCCTATTTCTAAGTTGAACCAACTTTCTCCCGAAGACGTAGGAACCCACTACGTAAAGAGTATCCTTTACGGAGGAGAGTTGGTGGCGTCTTTCAAATTTCGTGCCGTAGACGAGAAGGACATCGAGTCTATTAAAGGCAGTGTCGACGCGGCTCTGGGTGGCGAAGATTCCGTTAACGTGGAAGTCGCGGGTGAGATATTAAGCCGTAACTAACCGTAAGAAAAATACATCCGAGCTATCTGATAATCCAAGCAACTTGCAGGAAAATTAGGTAAACTCCAGAAAGATTTAGAAGGAGTCGCCAGTTTGGAAATTTCTTATTACGGTACGGTTCCGTTAGACGGAGTGGCTCTAACGTTATCCGGATACCGAGATTTAATTTCAAAGTTCAGAGATCAAGGTAAAATCGATTAACGGAGGCCTGGGCGTTCCGATAAAGGTCCGATTAGAAGAAGTAGCCGCGCTGGACGAGAAATTCGAGTTCGAGAAGAACGAGTTAATTCGTTTATAATATTAAATTAATAGTATTATATAAAATTAATTAATAATTATTTGCTATATTTAGAATTTCGGCAAGTGATTTAAATAAGCTGGAAATATTATTCGACGACTTAACCGTTACGCGTAAAGCGATAAGCGCCTGGTTAAAAGACGACGGAATTTCGGTAACCGAGGAACGAGGAGAACAGGGTGAGATATTCCGTCGAGTTATATTTAATGTCTTTACCTTTCGACCGACGACGTTAAATTTGTAGATAGACGAGTTATTTAGAGAAATTACGGTGATATTATACGTATTTTACGAAACGATTGCGAAATTAGACGACGAAGACGGCCCGCGACGTATTCTTAAAGCATTTCGGGCATACGGGAACGGAAAAATTAAAGGAATACCCGGAAAATATAAGAAGGCCTGGGACGGTATGAAACAGGAAATGGTAACGCCCTATATTTAATTGTTTCGAATCCAGTCGAACGAAATAACCATTTAAATCCGTTTGGAATATTTTTGTAGATTGTTCCCGGTAAGAAAAGTACAAGATTTGTTTACGGAGCCCGATTCGATTATATATTAAAAATAATTCGATTATAGAAAGGTTAAAAGCCGAAAAAACGACTTACGTCCACTGGGGGAAGAAGAATTGCCGTAATTCGAACACCGAAACTTTAATACGAGGCTACGCCGCCGCATCGACTAACGAAACGTCTCCCGCCGAGATTCTCTGTCTTCCCGAAGATCCGCAACTTTCCGACCGAGCCGCGGACGGCACGGAAAATAATATCGCCGCGGTACGTTTCGGCACGGCCCGCCTTAATCCGTTTAAGGTCGATATAAATTTCGAGAATCCCGTCGGTTGCGCGGTCTGTTTGGCACCGGAAAGAAGCGCCGTGGTCACTCTGGCCGGAAGAACGACGTGTCCCGACGGATGGAAAATAGAATACCGAGGATACTACGTGGCCGGAAGGGAAACGTCTCCTAAATCGGAAGCCATTTGCGTCGACGGCAATCCCGAAGACGCCCGTCCGGGCCGAGGCGCGGGAAAATTTCTGCTGGCCGTAACATTTAACGAAAAAGTCGTTCCTTGCGTATTATGTTCTAAATAACGAATTTGATATAAAACGAAAGAAATAAAAATTACGTTTTGTCCGTATTCGGATTAAACCGATATACGAAATATTTTAAAATACGAGTCAATTTATATTTAGAATAGGGTTTTTCCCAGACCCCGGAGACAAACGGGGAATCGATCTCGTCTAAAAATAGTAATCCGTAACGGACGAAGAACGGGTGGAAGCAAAATTCGCGGGGTTCCAAATCGGATTCGAATCCGCACGCCGCCCGACAGTAGCGACCGGTCCGCCTTACGTAAACGAAACAAGCTACGACTTAGAATCTCGCCCTACAAAGATATTCTCTTATTTAACGGCGCTACGCATTTTTTACGCGGGAATCGCGCGTTTTAAAAATCTAGCCACGAGTCGCTTAGCTTTCCCGGCGACGTTCGACGGCGCCGTCCGTTATCGTATTTCGTTTAAAAACTTTTCGTATTTTTAACTATTATAAAATGGCGAAAAGCTTAATTTTCGAGATAAGGACGGGTTTTATAAAAAAAAAAAAATTGTAAATGCTAATAACGAGTAAAATCGTCGTTAAATCGGATCCCGTCGCGGATACGCGCAAACCCCGTTATCTCCCCACCCCGCGGATTTTAATCGCCGAAATTTAACGGCATCGATCCCCGTAATACGCACGCCGCCCCGCAAAATTTCGGAAATTTTCGACAAAAAGCGTAGGAGTTATTAAGCTTCGAAGAGGGTAAAGAAAATCCTACCCCCACGCGCGCTAACGTACGGGAAAAAATCGAATTTTTTGCATTTCTCGACGTTTCCGGACGTTCCGATTACAAAAACGTAAAATTCTCGGAGGGTCATTTTCGAAATTAACGAGGATATCGAGACTCCGTAATAAAATTTATAGCGTTTCTCGTTTAGCGAGAAACTCGAAAAGTCGATTAAGGCATCGTTCTCTCGACCTCCGCTCTCCAAGCGGAATAATCTCCGACGGATTTCGATTATAATCGACCGATTGTCGATTAGACCGGCACGGATCTAATTCGAGCGACGGGGTGTCCCTTAAATCCAGGTTTTACCGCATTATATAACTGGTATAAAATTCAGAATTGATTGCAATAGGTAAAAAGAAGTTACGACTATCGGCGAAAACTGCCGTATACAATTATTCGAATCTAAAAGATTACCGTTTTTACGAATTTAAGCAAATTGTGCCCGCCTCCGCGCCCAACTTCCGGGTTTCCTTTCGCCTAAAGCAAAATCTATTAACAGAATATTTCTAGTCGTACGAATTTTTTATCCAAAGTAAATATACGTTTTTGTTATTTTTAAACGATTAAGTACGATTTTTTGAAATTATGCCCCGCGGGAGCAAATAGGACCTTTTCCCGTCTGGCCGGCCCGGCCGAACCGACCGCGGACCTTTTCGGACCGGCAACGCGGTTACCGGAGAGCCGGGGACGGACGATATATCGACGTAAGAAACGGACCGGCCCGAAAAATTTCTTCCGTCCGGATTCGAACCCGGTTCCCCCGCGGAGGCAGACTGGCGTCTTAGCCGCATTTATTTTGGTGGAAAATTTTTTAAAATATTCAAAATGCGTTAATGAATATTTACTAAAAATAAAAATATTTTTGTCTTTAGTCAGTTTATTAAATAATGTCAAATTAAAAGTAAAAGATTGGTCGTTCGAGATAAACGGTGGGAACGTCGTCGAATAAAATTCACTAAATAATAAGATTATCGTCTTATCTCGTCTCCAAATGTTAATTCCGACGTCCGCTTTGGAAAAATTCGGCCGAAACTTCCGACAGTCGTAAGTGTTAATAATTTTATACGTAACGCCTAAGCTAACGAATGACTCGTATTTAATATTCGACCAATTCTATTCCGTCTTTTATAATTATTTCCTAATTATTACGTCCAGCGGTAAAGATATTTACCATCGAATTCGTACGTGTTACTTTCCCCGGGTTATATGTAACGGAGGGGAAGTACGGCCACCGGCCAAAAAACCACCCTGCCGAGATTCTTCTATTTTTCGACTCGGGCACTTGGAAATGCCAAAAGCGGTTCGGGGGTTTTTTCCGTACGCGCGAACGGGTGCGGGGGTGGCCCGATTTCGTTCGCCCGTTTCCAAGCTTACCGACTCCCACGCCTTTTGTCCGAAATGTCCGAAACTTCTCGGGGTGGTTTGCGTATTAGGGGCGCGGATGCGATTAAATTTTAGCCATTAAAGGTCGAGGGAATGGGAATTCGGAGGGGAAATTCGGACGTAACGAAGATTTTACTCGTTATTAGCGCTGGCAATTTTATGTATAAAATTCGTTTCTACTCTCGAAATTAAGCTTTTTGTCATTTTATAATAATAAATAATAATAATAATATAAAATTTTTAAATAAAATCTCGTAACGGATGGCGCCGCACACAATTTTAAACTTCGATGGGGAAAGTTAAGCCACTCGCCGCCGGATTTTTTTATAAGTCATTCCGTCGAGCAATTTTATTTCTCGCGCGTCGACGTTGTTTAGCCCCGTTTATTTAATTAATAATTCGGAAATTTTCTGACGTTAAAAGTAGATTCCTTCGTTAAATTAATGTTTAATTTTAATATCGTTTAAGAAAAAATCATTTAATACGTCTTAAACGCGGGCTTTTATCGGTCGCGTTTTCGAGATTGGAAATTGCCCGCCTCGCTACGTACGTCGGTACGGCGCGTGTATATATACGCGTCGCGATTAAATTCTATATTTGGGGCAAAAAAGATGTTAGGGTGGGAAAACCCCCTAATTCGCTTAACTTAATTAAGCTTAAAGCGTAGCCGGCGGGACGCTCGAGGTGGCTACCGGGGAGCCGGGGAAAGAATCCGGTCAAGGGTATAATAGATAATTAGAGGCTTATTTATCAAAAATCGAAGCCATCTTTGGCACTTAAAGATCGCTTCGGGCCGAACACTCTCCGAGAAGGTAAAGCGGTCGAAGCCGATCGAATTACTAATCGCGGCATTACTTCGTTTAAATGCTATTTAAACGTAAAACTTTTTACGGGACAACGCGAAAACTTTAGTTATAAAATATCTATATTAAACTACCGGCAGAAACATGGCTATCGTTACGCTCTACGTGCTACCCATGTTACTCGGAAGAACGTACGACGTCGGAAAAGACGTAACGGGAGTCGATATATTCTCGAAAGAAGACGTAGCTAATGTTTTGGTAAGTAAATAATTATAAATACCCGAAAATACCTTAGGTAATTCTGAAGTTTACCTTAATTTCTTTCAGACTATAAATAATTATAACGCCAATTCTCGCTACGCGTTAGTCGGAAGATCGAACGAAGCTAAAAGTTTTTTAGACGTCTCCGGAAGTTTATCGTTGAAGATCAAAGCTCTGGGGCTGAAGATTAGCGGCGGGGGCAGTTATTTACGGGACACTTCGAAACGCAGTGAAATGGCTACGGAAAACGTTTGATTTCTATGATTAAATTTAAATTTATAGTTCTCGGCATAAAGGTGTGTGTGTCTTACAGTTAAATAGAGTCTGAGTGAGAGTATGAAAAGAATCGTTTTATTTTACGAAACCGCAGGTAACTAAGACTATGCATTCGAGGATCAAACCTTTATCCGACTGGAGAAATTTTAAAACTTTGGGTACGCATTTTTGTCGAAGTATTACTTACGGAGGAGATTTAATAGCTTCTTTAGTATTTAAAGCGGAAAAAGAGGAGGATAAAGAAAAAATACAGGCGCACGTTCGGGGAGAACTTCGAGTCGGTGGCACTTTCGACGCTGATATACGAGGTAAGAAGATTTTATTACAAATTTATAATTTACATCTTAAGCTGGCGTAGTCGAAGGGTTAAGAGGTCGGCTTACCTCTCCGAAAGACTCGCCACTCGACTGCGCCGTCGCGAATCTGGACGGATCCGCGACGAATGTGGAAAAAGGCCCTCTTAGAGGACCTTCTAAACGGGGCCTTTTTCTCGAGATGGATTTCACTTAATTTTTTCGTACGAAGTTATAATAAATATTTGTAACACTCTATAACCGAGTGCGCTTACGTTGTATATTTTATAGATAAAAAGTACATTTTTATATCGTTAAACTGCTTACGAATTAATATTACTTTATAATACGAATGTTTCATTATTGTCGAGGTTAATGTTACCTTAGGATCCAAAATGGCGGCCAGGGAAATTTTTCCCTACTTCGGAGACTGCGACGGGGAAAAAATTTTCCCTCCGTTCAAGATGGCCGCGGTTCCGGCCGCCATCTCGAATTTCTCTGCAGACTCCGCGGATTTTTTCACCGAAATAAACAATAAAAAACAACAAAAAGAGGAGTTTTTTACTCACTTTTCGATTGTTCGATATTCTGAGTATGATCTGTTTGGGGGTCGACGAAATTTTTCGAATCGTTGACAGTTCTATGTTCGACCACTACTTCTTCTATGTCGTCAATATGCATATATCCTTTCCATTCGTCCGTTATTATCGTACTGCCGGAATTCACGTACAGTCAAACCTGTTTTTATGCGCTCTTTTTATGTGCGATTTTTATTTGTGCGATTTTTTTAATGCGAATTTTTAATTTGTGCGGTATAGTTGGCGACTAGTCTCGTGCGATTCGTCATGTCTCACGTTGACTTATTATAGCTAAATAAACTTATTATAGCATAAATGCACTTATTATAGTAATATTATTGCACGAATATGCGAAAAATGAAATAATTTACTTTTTAAGTCAACAAAACACCACCTGGACAAAAATATGTAAAACAGAAGATAGACCAGACGATGCAGTTAAGTGCTGACATCTGTTGTCAATAAATTCTATTTCGTACGGTTTTGAGTTATTTTCTATGTGAGACTTTTTTTATGCGGTCCCTGTTGACCGCATAAAAAAATATTTTTTAATTGTGTTGCGAAAACTATTATTTACAGCCATTCGTGAAGTTTTGCGAGATTTTTTTTAATGCGGTCCCTATCCCCCGCATAAAAACAGGTTTGACTGTATTTATAAACGATCCGATTCACAGTGTTTTCTGATCTGTCGTTCACCTGACATACGAAGCAATTCTTATCTTCATCGCAATGAATGCGAACGGACTCGGTCGGTTGTATGCCTAATTTTACAGCAAAACTCTATGCGTTATCGATACGGGAAGGCAAACCTAGCTCCGAAAAGTCGTCTTCCATCAACTTGTAGAAATCACGGGAAGTGCATCTCGACCAAAATTCGTCGTTGCAACTCAAATCGGCAAAACTAGTCATTATCGAACAATTGGCAATAAACTAAACGAGGGGAGGTAAGGATAGGGAAAAAACACGCTTTTTCCTTAATTTCTGATTACTTGGTTCTCTAACTTTTAGGATTAAATTGTTATAAAAGAAATAACAGTACTTACTAATACTGGAGGAAATAATAATAATAAATATTCAACGATAGCAATTTGTGTGCGAATGAAATATCGTTACGAAAAAAAAAACACACAGCAATTAATCCAATACGCAATTCGTCGCAACACAGCAGTAAACGATTCCAACTGGAAACTAGTCGATTTGCATAAAATTGCCCAGAAATGACCAGAAATCACGTCGCAGATCATGCATTTGCATATTCGTTCGTAACACAGCTACGAATTTCCCGCCGATTTTACTCTCGCCCGACGTCACGAAAAGGCTCCCTCTACCGTCGCAAATTTACACACTACCGTCTCCGTTTCGAGGTTACAGGATACTCGGCAACGTCGAACGCAGGGTAGAAACCGAACGGGGAAAAACTCCCCACGTCGTCGACGTCGCGACTCTAGGGAAAAATTTTTTCCCGTCGCAGTCTCCGAAGTAGGGAAAAATTTCCCCGGCCGCCATTTTGGATCCTAAGGTAACATTAATTAACCATTGTCGATAACGTATTTTTCTTCCGATCGACGGCTTATCGTAGTCTGCGGTGTCTGTTATAGATATAATCTAAGGTTTATATTTTAATAATTTCCGAAGGAAAATTAAGCAAGTTACAAGAGGATCTTAAAGGAACCGCATCCATGGAAATTAATTATTACGCTACCGTGCCCGTTCACGGAATACCGAGAACCTTGAAAGGCCTTATGGATATAGTAAGTAACTTTCCCCGACACGTCAAAGATATCAACGACGGATTAGGAGTTCCTTTGACGATGGAGCTATATCCACTTAGCTTCTTGGATACTTCCTTTCCTCCGGAGCCGCATAATACGTAAGCTTAAATGCAAATTTTCGAATTTCACGCTATTTCTTTACGTACCAAACTTTCTTTTCGCCTTTAAAGTATTTTAGAGCCGTATATGGAACGTTTAGAAGTTCAACTAGACGACCTTCTGGCTACGGAACAAAGTATGGCCGACTGGTTATCGAAGATTCCTCCGTTGCAACCGCCTAAATTCCTCCAATCGGTACTTCAATTTAGTCATTATTTTAAATTTCGTTACGGCTTATTAAATATAGGCTATTTGTTTTACGACAGATCAATCGATTTAAAGAAAAAATTCAGAATATCGTGGAACAATTTCGCCAAACCATCTCCGATTTAGATATATCGTCTTCCGGAAGAATCGAGCAGTTTCAATCGGCTTTTCGGCTCTATCAGGGAGACGATTCGTCCCTTCCGGATAAATATCTACGTCAATTCCTACGGCTTAAAAGTCGACTGGTTAGTACTTTTCTTTTAGTGAATTATAACAAGTGTCGGTTTTAGGGATAGGTAATTTGTGCTAAGGTTTCGCTAACCATCGAACACGAGTGGTACGAATTAACGAGATAAGGCAACGCGACACTCGAGCGATAAGCCAAGGAGATGCTTTCCGACAGGATTTTCTGCGGGAAACTAGCCTTTACCGAGGTGTTAGATAAACGAAGAAAACTCGGTAAACGCCACGTTTCTAGCCCGTTTGTCGGGCGCGAACCGGCCACCGGCCACCGACTACCGGTATTCGTTAACGTTATCCACTCCGCCAAGGGCGGTGCTCGCGACGGAGTCGACGGACGGCCGCGTGACCGAGCAGTTTTAAGGTGGCAGTCTACCACCGCGAGAGACCCGGAATCGAATCCGAACGGGTCGATAAACCACAGAAATTTTTCGGGGGTTGGCTCGTCCGAATATCGGTTCCGTCCCCACATCGGGATTTGGCCGCGGCCGGCCGGCCCAATCCGTAATGGGCTGGCCGTAAATGGTCTTCTTAGTGCCCACAGGACAGAAAGAAAAAAATAGAGGTGGTTAAAAATTTCCGAGGACCTAGGTATTAGGTAAGATTCTGGATCTTGTAAAACTGCAAATATGGTGTGATATGGACTTAGGAGATTACTTTTATATATATGTTAAGTCAATTCGAAAGTCTGGTCAAACCTAAAACTGCCAATAAATATTACATATAAATATTCATAGAATTTTATACTTTAAGAAATTAATACAGCAGCCGACTAATTTATAAATTTATTTATTTTTAACACAGGAAACAGAATATCCAGGTATGTTAATTACGATATTAAATTGCATTTTCTACCATTAATAAATAATACAGAAAATAAAAACTATAATTTATTAACAGAAATTCGATCGGACTTCGGGGGCGCAAAATATATTAACTGGGGGCAAGAAAATTGCGAAAATCCCGGTGTGGAGACGTCGTATTCCGGAGTCGTGGCGACGACGGAGAAAGATTCCTTCTGCCTTCCGTCAGATAATTATCTAGAAGATGCGAAAATTGCTCGAACCAAATTTACTCCGATTATAACCGACGTTAAATGTTCTTTATGCAACGCGATTAATAGAACCGTTACGTTTGTTCAAGCGGGAAGAAAAGAATGCCCCGAAGGTTGGACTTTCGAGTACGAAGGCGTATTAGTGGAAGCCGGAACATTCTTGTGTATGAATGGCGTAGAAAATACAGAAATGGCCTTTAAACGCGTTACCGCTTCTTGCGGAATTCTCCCTTGCGATAAGTACGAAGGAAAACGGCTAAATTGCGTGGTGTGCACTAAATAAAATGATTTTATGCTCGCGTAAGATCCAATTAATCGAGTAAAAAATAAACGATTCGTTTCGAATCTAAAATAATGTGTTAAAAATTCAAAACAATTTATTAAATTTCTAAGCCAAATTTCTGGAAACAGAATTATCAGAATAAATGTATTGAATATTAATTAGAGAGGCTTTCTTTTGCTACTTATTTTGAATAAATGTAATACATAGAATATTTATTTATTAATTAAAGAAAAAGTATTTAAAATTGTATTTTCTGTTAGTAAAAATAACACGAATTTATAGGGATAGGAACCGGTACGGGCTCCTAAATCTTCTCGGACCCGAGGAAAACTCCCTTACGCACCGTCCAGTTAAATCGTAAACAACTTTTACGAAGTTGTTACCGGCAGTTTTTAAGGAAATCCGGACAGACAGTTTGAAAAATAATTTAATTGCGCGTAACTGCGTTTTTAGCATTTATACGCAGAAAAATCGTAAGCATTTTTTAAACATACGGTATACGTGACATAAACCGAGGTCGCTACTGCCATCTGGTTTCGTTAAAATAAACTACGGCGTTTATTCGATAATTTTAAAACGTTTCGAACTTTTTCAGTTTCGAAGAGACTTTGTAATTAAGTAGATCGACAGGAAATTTCGATTCTGGTCCGAATCGTCGTCACGTTCTTTTTACACGACACTAAATTTCTCTCATTATCCACAGAAACGGAAATAGACAGATACCGGACCTCGGAATACGAATGTGGTAAAATCTACGAGAAATCCGGAATCGAATTCGGGCTAGTCGATCTAAGAACCTTTCGTGAGGTGTAAATACCGGATGAGTCGGAGGCCACGTCCCTCGCCATCCGGAAGAAAAAGGCCCTCTTAAGCCTGGACTCCACATTACCTGAAAACAGAAACTCAGAAACAGAATTCCTAAATTATGATCTTGTTTTACGCTAGATCTTGGACGCCGCGTGTCGGCAAATACCGCGTAAATCTGTGTTCCACACAATTAATTCCAACGATTGCCTGGCGTGGCCTTAAAGGGCTGGCACGGGACCCGAGGATAGACCCGGACTCTTTAGCCATTATATTTCGAACAAATGAAAGACAGAATGTTTCTTTATTAATAAAAAGCAGTCTTAAAAATTTTACTTTCTGTCAGTAAAAATAACACATAAGACTGTGCCCTCTTTTTTTTGTTTCGTCTTAATAATTTTTTCTCAAATTGTTTGTAATTTTTATTGTATTAATTTTACTCCGCAATAAATTACGTTATAAAAATACAGTAGACCCCCCTATAACACGGTAGATACGTTCCGTGTTATATGAACCTTGCTGTACGAGCCCTTAAATATATGAGCCAATTACAGCCCGGCACGTGTGCAGTTTAGGAGCTACGGCCGTTTGGAAGGTTTTCTTCCATAAAATTAATCGATTCTAAAATAATTTGACTCAACATTTCCAAATCGCGTATAATTTTTTGGGAATAATCCATATAAATTATGCTATAAACAAAAAATCGTTGGATTACTTACCGAGTGTGCACCGTTCGAAGACGCCATTGCCTAAGCTAGTTTTCGTCGCGGAGCGACTCGTCGAACGGCGGATGCATTTCCTAATAAGTTATTCTTTCTGCGAAGAATTCGCTAACTTTGGAGACATCATTAATAGAAATATAATTTTTATGGCCATTGAATAATACTGTAAATGTTGTTTCCACAAGAACTGTATAAAAATTTATCAATACTTTCCCTCCAAAACTCTCCGTATACACGCGTGGCGCTGGACGGCGGCAAGTAGTTCGGCTGCTAGTCCACTATTGGTCCAGATTCGACCAATCTTGTCGCGACACGAGTCGGCGATGAAGTTTTACCGTTTTATACGAAACCGATGGCAATTTTTTCGCCGTGTTATAGGAAACCGTGTTATATGAACCCGTGTTATAGTGGGGTCTACCGTACCCAGAGTGTACGTTAATAGGCAGGATCACCCTACGTATCCGAGCTAAACGAACAAATTCGCATAAATTAGTCTGGCGTAAAACAAGGCCCTAATACATCTTATTTAATTCTACGGGACGACTACCGAAAATAACGCTACTTCGATCTCGAGTTGAATTTAGCCGTATTATTATTATTACTTTTCTATCAATAATAAATCGAAAAAATAGCTCATTATCAATATACCGTATATGGAAAAACCCTGTTAGTGCCGGTTGGTGGGAGATCTACAACGACAGTTATAGAATTCCATATTACATAAAATTTAACAGTAATACCAATTTAACACCTACGAATTAATAAGGTTGTTTAATGGAATAATAGGGTTTAATTGGTTTTAATTTAACGGAATACGGCAGCCAAACACCCGGGCGATCTGCCAAAGGACTGCCGGGAGGGCTTTCTACTGAAACCCGGCTCTTCGAAACACAAGTGAAAAAACCGGTTGGCCAGCCTGTCGGTCGAGTGCGAACTATCCGCGTTCGGTGGTTTGATCCGGTTGGCCACTAAAGGCCGATAAGGCCGCGGTAAAAATGGTAAAACTACGACGTTACGATAGTTAAAATACTATTTGGCCCGGTTTATTAATGAAGTTAAAACTCCGTTTAATTTTAAAATGGTTAATGTTACCTTAGGATCCAAAATGGCGGCCAGGGAAATTTTTCCCTACTTCGGAGACTGCGACGGGGAAAAATTTTCCCTCCATTCAAGATGGCCGCGGTTCCGGCCGCCATCTTGAATTTCTCTGCAGACTCCGCGGATTTTTTCACCGAAATAAACAATAAAAAACAACAAAAAGAGGAGTTTTTTACTCACTTTTCGATTGTTCGATATTCTGAGTATGATCTCCTGTTTGGGGGTCGACGAAATTTTTCGAATGGTTGACAGTTCTATGTTCGACCACCTACTACTTCTATGTCGTCAATATGCATATATCCTTTCCATTCGTCCGTTATTATCGTACTGCCGGAATTCACGTATTTATAAACGATCCGATTCACAGTGTTTTCTGATCTGTCGTTCACCTGACATATGAAGCAATTCTTATCTTCATCGCAATGAATGCAAACGGGTTAATGTTACCCTTGGTGGCAAGATGGCGACCATAGGATTTTTCCCTACATTCTAGACGGCGACGGGGAAAATTTTCCCTAATTCGAGACTGCTGCGGGGATAATTTTTTCCCCTGCGTTCGACGTGGCTTACGCGTTTCCGGTCGCCATCTTCGTCTTCTACGGAGACTGCGCGCTGCGCACTGTTTCGTAATAACGCGACCTAGGAACTCCTATACTATAAGCTACTGTAAACCCTATTTTAAGAGAAAAAAAACATTTTTTTACTCACGTTGATTGTCTGTCATTTCCCTTTTTTACATTTACTCCCGACTTTCGAATTTTGATCTTCGTTTATAATAGATCCTTTTTACTCCCTTGTTTTGCGTCGGCTGCAACTTTCGATGACTTCTTATTTCTTCTTTTTTTACTCGCGGTGGTTGACGTTTCCTTATCCCGACCCTTCTTTGATTTCTTTGAATTCTTCTTATTATTATCGACGTTTTGAACGGGTGCAGACGGAACTGTCTCGGGTTCTACACTAGCTTTTCGAGATATCCCGGATGCTAAAGCCGAAATCGTCGCTCCACATTCTAGACATAGGTAGTGCCATATGAATGACAAGATACATCCCCAGGACAGACGACCACATTTGCTTTTAAAAGTTCCTTCGTACACTGAATACTTAACTGCACACGAACTGCATCTAAATAGACATTCATTTCTTTCGCTTCTGTAATATAATTTGCACGTCTTATCGCACGTAGAACACTGCGACTCTATCTGCTGTATACCTAATTGGACCGCAAATTTGAATGCATTATCAATTGCCGGGTTCAATCTCAATTCCGAATAATCTGTTTCCATCATTTTATAAAACTTCCTGGTAGTACATTTGGCCCAGAATTCCTTCGAACTCAAATCAACGTCGCCCATGACGTGCACGAAATTTAACAAATTTCAACAAACAAAATAGCAATTTCTTTTTGTTTTTACTCGTAAAAAATATAAATTGCTTTTTTAGCAATTCGGAAAGAACAGATATTGTAAAAAAAAAATTTCGATGCCAACACTGAACATGCAACACACCACTGTCTTCTAAACTCCCTGCAAACGAAATTTGCATAATTCGACGATCTCGGCACCAACACATTTCGTCAACATTTCCAAAGAGCTCCCTCTCACGTCACAAACGCGAAATCGCGCGTCTCCGTTTCGAGGTTACAGGAAACGCGGCCGCTACGTCGAACGCAGGGGAAAAAATTTTTCCCGTCGCCATCTAGAATGTAGGGAAAATCCCTATGGTCGCCATCTTGCCACCAAGGGTAACATTAACCTGCAAACGGACTCGGTCGGCTGTATGCCTAATTTTACAGCAAAATTCGATGCGTTATCGATACGGGGAGGCAAACCTAGCTCCGAAAAGTCGTCTTCCATCAACTTGTAAAAATCACGGGAAGTGCATCTCGACCAAAATTCGTCGTTGCAACTCAAATCAGCAAAAGTCATTATCGAACAATTGGCAATAAACTAAACGAGGGGAGGTAAAGATAGGGAAAAAACACGCTTTTTTCTTAATTTCTGATTACTTGGTTCTCTAACTTTTAGGATTAAATTGTTATAAAAGAAATAACAGTACTTACTAATACTGGAGGAAATAATAATAATAAATATTCAACGATAGCAATTTGTGTGCGAATGAAATATCGTTACGAAAAAAAAACACACAGCAATTAATCCAATACGCAATTCGTCGCAACACAGCAGTAAACGATTCCAACTGGAAACTAGTCGATTTGCATAAAATTGCCCAGAAATGACCAGAAATCACGTCACAGATCATGCATTTGCATATTCGTTCGTAACACAGCTACGAATTTCCCGCCGATTTTACTCTCGCACGACGTCACGAAAAGGCTCCCTCTACCGTCGCAAATTTACACACTACCGTCTCCGTTTCGAGGTTACAGGATACTCGGCAACGTCGAACGCAGGGTAGAAACCGAACGGGGAAAAATTCCCCACGTCGTCGACGTCGCGACTCTAGGGAAAAATTTTTTTCCCGTCGCAGTCTCCGAAGTAGGGAAAAATTTCCCTGGCCGCCATTTTGGATCCTAAGGTAACATTAACCTTTAAAATTAATAGCCAGGTCGAGTCCGAAGTTCTAAACGCGAAAACGTGTTCGTCGAACGTTGAGCGCCGCTTTCCCGTAAGCCTAGAAGTTTGACAATGGCGTTTGGAATGTCAAGCGCGATTCCACCGACTTTCCAAACGTCGTCGTCAAACTTCTAGGCTTACGGAAAAGCGGCGCTCAACGTCCGACGAACACGTTTTCGCGTTTAGAACTTCGGCCTCGACCTGGCTAATCTTTGAGATAATAAATTAATACGAATAAATAAATAAATAAATAGTCATAGTAAAATTTTAAAATTTATATTTAAAACAGTTTCAAAGTCAGGAATCGGACCGAATCGTCACCGACGTCATCAATAACTTTCCAAAATAAAAAAATTAACAAAAATTCACCAATAAGAAACATTTTTGCTTTAAAATTAAAGCTATTAATGACGATTTAACATAAAAATAATATAATAAATATACAATTAAAGTTATAAAATGTTTAGCATAGATTGAGGTAAACTCTAAAATAAAACTTTAACGATACAAGTACTTCTTTAAAGCCGTAAAAGTATAGGACTAAACAAATAAAAACTGTGACTTTTCGCCATTTATCGAAAGAAACTTTTGCACACTTTTACATAAAACAAGCCGAAGTTTGGGCCGTCGCGTGTCACGGATCGAGGCCAAACGGCTTTGGCACTGTCTATCTGGACGCGCGTAAGCGACCTAACTTTGGATAGGACCGTCGAGTAGAAGGTAAAGCTTAAAGCCAAAATGTCTTAAACTTTATGAAAATATTAACCCGTATTCTTAAAATAAAAACTTCAATTTTCTCCGTTTACGTGGAAATTCCAGCAATTTGCATTCTAAATCTTAATTATGACATTAAACGCGGAAGAAGCAATTCCTAGAATTTTATTTATTTACTTACTTTCGGGATAGACATTACGAAATAATCGACCAAATAATGTCGGTTTGAATAACTCAAAATAAATATTAAAAAAATTTTAAATTTATAGAATTATATCGTAATTAATTACATTTAATTATATCGTTTAATAATACGGATTTTAATTGACTAATTCAAATCGTTACTCGCCTTAATTCGCTAATTTTGCCCTAAAATATAGAATCAAATACGTACAAATAATGCGGTTTTACGCCTACTCCGCGCTTTAGTACTGTATTTCTGTAATTGTTTACAGAATTTATAAAAGAATCATTAACTTTATTTTAATTTAATTATATTTATACAAAATAAGAAAAATCCTCGGCAAACTCGATTAACTTTCGGAATGTAACCACGCTTTAGTTAATAGTTAATAAAAGATACGATAATAATTCCGCCGAGATTTATTTATTATCGAGTCGGCTTTAATTATCAATTAATTCGGAAATTTTGGCAAATAAATATCGTCGATTTTTAATATTATTCAAGGTGGAAGATGCAATTATAAGCACTTCGTTAGTCGCTCGTCGGAGCGTTATAAAGTCGATTTTAAAACGTAATTAACTCAATTATTAATACTTATTTAATTGGTGCCGTTTTATTTATTATTCAGGTGAAGCTTTAGTTTTTCTAAAAGTTAATTTATATCATTTTAAACTTTCTCCTTTAAAAAAACTTCGTTTTGGTGAAGCTCCAGATGCGATTCCGCTCGGTCTCCTATTTATTTAATAATTCTAACATATATAAATGCTCATTATGGAAGAACTGTCGTATGTATTCGGGTCGAAAGGAATTATTCGGGCTATTAATTTCTGTATTATTAATTTTGTTAGTGAAAGAGGAACTAATCTACCTCGTTATTAAGCTGTATGCTGTGTGAACGATAGCGTTGGCGGGCATTGGATAAACCCGGTACCGGATGTATATGGCATACGTCTCCCAGCATTAAGGTTAAATGCCTTTAAAATATGCAAAATATGCGCCCCGTACTTAAAAATTTTAAATACGCACGCATCTTCGTCCAATAATAAGGGGTAAGACTTGTTAGAGAGGTCAAAGGTTAAGTTAGATTTGGAGTCAAAAATTAACGTTTACGAAACTTTACCGACTGGTAAACGAGCTAGAAATAGTGGAGTTTTTCCCGGTTAAGCCCGCATTTTAAATGCATTCGAAACATTAAACACACGAAAGAAGCTTACAATATTTTTTAATTCGAGTGACAACGACAAAAGCGGGCATTCAATCAAACAGAATAGCGTTTTCGCGTAAGACAAAGTGATTGATCAATCGAGATCCGCACTAATGTCCCTTCTGTATTCAACATATCTCGGTAATCCCCATCCACCACAGATTTGATTGATTAGATGGAAGTAAGGGTTAATGAAGCCATATTCCAAAACATCCAATTCTTGGATTGGTACGGGCCACTCCGTTCGACCATTGGCCCACTCCACGCACGCGCTCTTTTAACTAACACGTGATGCAACACCAACACGTGGGATGACCTAACCACACTTTTGGGATGTCGAATGATAAGATGGATCTAGTCTCGTCTTCTCCGAGAGCGGGTGAGATGTGACAATTAATTATTATCCAATTTTATGTAGTATTTTAACTAAATTGTATCCTTTCGTAATGTTTTAGATGGTGGTAATTTGCCAGATTTATTAAAAGAATGTTTAGCCGACGATAAAAGCAAAGTTAACGAAGTAGGAAGAAAGCTACGTTTAGTAGCCGACAACTTTAATTCCGCTTCGACGATTAAGGTAAATTTAATTGCTATAACCTGTAGCTTAGGACCCGGTTTTATTCTTAAAGACAGTTTATATACAATATACACTGCCCATTATTGTTTGGTGAAGGAGGAATGCTCGGTCGAAGAGGAAAAGTCGACGTCGATCGAAAGTTCTAGGCGGGGGCTGGACTTAGACCGGTTAGGGTCCTAAAGTATAATATAGATAGAGAAGAAGTGGTAAACGGACCACGTCCTTCCCCTCTACCAACGTCGTAGGTAAAAATCAGACTCTAAAGTACAGTATAGATGGTAAAGCCAGGCCCTAAGCCGCAGCTCGTTTATCCGGCATACAGATCCGGCCTCGTTTTTTAGGATATTTAAGGACTAAAAATTTTTAAAAAGTATTTAAGATATTTTTAAAAGTTTCGAATTTATTTTGTTAAATTCTCCCTAAAATTTATGACATAAATACAAATAAATAAAACGAACAGATAACTAGTAAAACTTTATCTTTACTGCAAAATCCCGTCTAAAACGGAACCCGAAAAAAAGGAAAGCCGCCCAAATTGGTAAATTGTTAAGACAGAGGGCCACATTTTTCTAAAGCATAATTTACAAAAGAATCGAAAGATTTACTTTTAGTACGTAAACGCTTAACCTCCTAACAACGGCCATTTTTTATGTTGTCGTTAGTGTCCGTCGTTCGAAGGTTTGACCGTATTTGCTCACCGTTGAGGAAACTTATGCAGTTCGATAGTTATAGGACGAATTTTATTCGTTTTAATTTATTAGTTGGTTTTCGATGACAATAAATGTATGCAGAAAGGAATACAGAATTGACGTGGGTTAATCTAGAATATTTTGTTACGTATTTATTTTACAATATTTCAAATGCAAAATATAAATTACCCGTTTAACCGCTTCTATAAACTCCATTCGTCTATTTTTTATAATTCATTAAATGTTTCCAAAATTATCGTAGGCATTCGTTCCATCATATTACTGTACAATTTGACGTCATTCTTACAGTTTACTCGGGAGAAAATGTGACAATAACGTCATTTTGACGTAGAATCTAGCGAGAATCTGGAAATTCGCTTTTGAATTTCTAGATTCTTGCTAAACTGTAAGTAATTACGGCGAAGATAGAACAAATTAACGATGCTATCTACCAGTTTTGTCACAAATAAAATTAGACGTTAATCAATTTTAAATTATTAAAATTTTCGAGGAAAAAAATACAGAAAATCTTATTACCCGTATTTTGTGCATAACGGGAAGAATTCTTCGGGAAAGCAGCGATTTTCTGTATTTAAAAAACCTGTTCGAAACGGAAACCCGCCAAACCGGAAAACATATTCGATACCGCGCGAGTCCGGTTTAGGCGGGTTTTACCGTATACGATGGCTTTATAGTCATCGAGGATAACGTTGAAATTCGTACGATTGTAAGCGGGTGGGATTCGCGCACCAGCGTAAGGCCTGGCGTTATTGGACGGCAATTTTCAAATTGCAGGCCTATAGATTCTCACCGTCCGTCCGAGAACGGAGTTACGTGAATGGAAATCGGCATCGGATGCGGAAAACTTAAGGGCCGAAGGCCCGATTAACTGCGCAGAACTTCCGGTCTGGAAGGGAAATTACGCGATTTCGATTCAAAAATTTTCCAGAACGGAGTTACGTACGCGAAAATAGAGACCGAATACGGAGAGTTTATTTTCGAGTCTATAGTTTAAGGCCCGACACTTTTACCCGCGTTATTATTACCGGGAGGGAAAGGCCCCGATATAAGTTATAGTTTAGGGCGACCACTAACTCTAACACCGATTATAAGCGTACAAACGCGTATTTCGTAGGCTAAATGTAATCTAATCTAAATCTAAATTGTCCGTAAGAAGTATTAAGCTAAGTATCGAGTCGGCAATCGTTTCTATCCGCATTTAACTCGGACAATTGTAATATCTGGCCAAAATTAATGGCAGCGTATTAATTTAAGAGCAATAACGCTGTAAAAAATATATTAAATAAAGAAACGCAGTCAATGATTGAACGGCACTTTACAAAATAGGACGTAGGTATTGTGCGGCATCTAGACTCATCGCCATTAGAAAGTTATTCGAAAATGCAACACGTAACTCGCGGGAAGGATGAATGGGAGAATATCGCGGAGTGTTGTGACCGCACAATGACAGATAGACCTTCCCCCAATCAAACGGAGAAGGGACCGAAGCGTTTTTTAACATTTAAGAAAAGGCTTTACGTGCGATTAGCTCACGTGTGTTTAGTCGGTGTTCCATTTAAATGAGGCGCCAAACGGTTTAATGACCGTCCGCGGCACGTGACTCGACGACGTCGAATTCACCCCAAAGAACTGTATTTTTTATACTTTTTGTTGTCCGTGCGTGCGAAAATCTATTCTGTCGAGTGGAAATATATCATTGTGGAGAGAGGGATGAAAAATTGATTTATAATTACTGATGGCTTCGACGGTGCGTTACGTAATGACGCTTTCGGTGGGTGCAAAATTGTAGTAAGAAGTGATTTTGGGAGCGCTGCCTACGAAAAATTAAACGATTTATACGCAATTTAGGATAAATAACGGGAAATTTCCTAACGAAAACGAAAATACAAGCGTAATCGATACAATATTATTGCTTATACATTTATACACATATTTAATATACTACCGAACAATCTAATAGAAGAATAGGGGTTGGGATTCCACGTCGTATTAAAGAAAACTTGGATTTCCTTCTTCCAATACAGCCACGCCTTATAACTTCGCGGGGCCCGGGCAAATTTGAACGAGGGGGGCCTGGTGGACGGTGTCGACTTCTGACGTTTTTCTTCTTTGGGGGAGATATTTTCTTATAAAAGATTGGATCGAGACTCTCTATCGGCGGGGCCCTTTTTGCCAAAGCATAGATCCGGGATGTGCATTTTGAAAATTATTTTCACACAAAAATCTACTAATCAGCCGGTGTTTTCCAGCCGAATTTTCAAGATTAAACTGCTAAAAACTCCGAATAAAGTTAGAAACATTTAATCTATTTATATCGATCTGGGCAATTAAATAAGTAAATTATACCGAAATTCGTAGTCTATTTATTTTATCGTCGTTATTGTTATTAATTTTTAAACATTTTGAAATTATCGGTAGTTTCGGGTAATTGTAAAGGGGGATGGAAATCGGCTGTCCTTCGAGGCGGGTAAAATCACTTACTAAACTGAAATTTATCGCAATTACCACTTATTGTACCGAGATATTTTCATTCAATTTTATATTTCAAAAAACATTTTTTCTGCTAAAAACTGGCAAAAGCAACAAGTTACATCCTTGTCACAATAGGAAGGTCTAACGTATTACAAAGGCTTGGAATTTCCCGATCCAATATTTTAGCTTTAGGCAGACGATAAATCTTAAAGATTCGATTCGAACTTGTCATTTTTCGGGTTAAGTAAACTTAATCGATCAAACGAATCGACCAAAACAATGGAAATTACCTTCTCTTATCGAATAATTATCGCCTATCGGCCGCGTATAGATTCGTTAAACGTAATTAAACAAATTCTGATATTAAATAAATGCAAATAAAAGGCCGCGATGACGATAATATCGGAGTGAAAGGTTAAATGTAACAACTAGGGGAGAGCGCGTGATCCTACCGAAACCGGACGTCCCCCGATCCCGCCGGCCTTTCAACGTATTTCTTTTATTGTCATCTAAGTTGTAAAAAAACGTGGTTTAAATATAAATATTTTTTACATAAATTAACTATTTGTAGCTTTACTTAAAGATTATCGATACTAAAGTTAAGAAACTTCTCTTTTCGTTTAATTTAATAACGCGCGGATTAATTATTAGCAAAGTTAGTAGCGGCTTACATTTGGGGAATTGTTCTATGGAAAAACTAATCGAATAAATCTATATTAGTCGATGAACGAAACGTTCAACCAAGCATTTACATCGCCCGGACAACGGAATTGGTGGCAAGTGAGGTGTATGAAAGCTGCAGCAAGGGTTGACGCGGTGACGGATTACTCACAGAAGCAAATTACGGTAATAGCCGAACTGACTACCGACGGAAATTTTTTCCTTTTTCCCCGGATGATAAATGCGGATTTTTGATCGGCGCGACGGATTTACTAATGCAGATTGCGCGCGTTATAGGCGAGAATCGATACGATCGGCAGACGGATCGAAAGTTTGGACGGTCGTCGTCTCGGTTTCTTGGCTTTAACTAAGCCCGAACGCCCTAAAGAAAGATTAAAGAGGAATTCTTTTTTTGAGCGGACTAAATTCGGAGTCGAGTCTCGTATCCACTTAATTATGGCCATTTTCTGGCAATCACTCGGAGACTTCATTACCGACCGACCAGAGTGATAAACGATTCGGCAGCTTAACCCCTTCCGTTTCAGAATGCCACATTCAACTTCCTATATAAATTACAGGCAACTCTCGGCAGTCGAGTTCCACCGGGATTTAATTCTGTCGTTCGATTTAAGCCGTAGTAAATATGACTTAAGCTTAACTCTATCCAACCCTTTAAAGACTTTTTGGAAAATCCCTTGAAAGAGACCGTGCGAAATATATGGCGCAGTAAATTATCCCACGCACTCAATAGGGCTTAATTAAAATCGTGTTCCTCCGGCCATCTCTACACAATTGATTTTGTTTATGTTAATCGTCTTCGTTTACGACGCCATTAAAACCTTTTCTTTATCCAAATCTCCTTATTTAATAATTTATATTTCGTCGTGGACCAAATATTTTCTCGGCTTTTCGTCCGGGTATAAAACTTTCGATACAAACGCTGCCAGAATCAATCCACCACACGAAACGAGCCGGGGGAATTCTTATTCCCTCCGGTCGTAGGTCATTACAGTCGGTCCGACGTCCACTCGGCTCTTCTGGGAGCTAATATCTGTTTTGTCTCCCGCTCGCTGGCTCTAATCTCGTCTTTCTGTTTCTCCGCATTAATATAACCGAGGAAACGGTTTAAAAAAATAACCTTGTCAAACCCGCCGTAAAAAATTGATGCCGCCGGTGACAAATATACACTGGCGATTATCTAAAAGGCATCGTTTTATCGAGCGAATTTACTAGATTAAACCGAGTTTTCGACGGATTACCCGCTCTACGGCCAAATTCTCTCCGCATAAATCGGTAATTAATGCGTTTATTTAGGAGGTAAACGGCTACGAAAGATTTATAACAATCCTACAAAGGATCGCAATCTCGTAGGATCGTAAATATAGATTATACGTCGTACCTATAGGACGGTAATCGGCCGTAGCCACGTGCTTATTCGCATTTAACAATAAGTGATTTACAGTTTCGGTTACTTAAGTGGAATAATATCGTAACGCGTCTCTCTTACAAACGTTAACGTAACGATCGTAAAAATGGTTGTTTTAATACTTTTTTCGTTAGTTAATACGCAGCGAAACGGAATGTCCCGCGAGTCTGGAACTGTAGGAGTTACGCGTAAAGCGCGGTGCGTAAGGAGGAACGAATTCGAGTCACGTCGATGGCCGGAAGCGATCCGACGGTTTAACGGGCCGCATCCGGACTTTCCATCGATCACACGCGTCGCGCGTCTTTACCATCCGAATAACTCGAATTCGTTTCTCTTTACTCCACACCCGGCTTTGCCGGTAAGAGAGCAAAGGTCGACGTAACTCGCACGGTTCCGGTGTTAAAGGACAAACTGGGAATTTAAGAATTACTAGAAAATAGTAAAATGAAAGTTTTCCAAATATTTACAAATGCGAAGAAAAGGTTTTTAGGAATTGGATTTTGTCGAATATTTAAAGATATAAGAACAGAAACTCCGAATAATTGTCCGCTTTATAATATACTTTACGAGCTACTCGACAAACTGTCGTTAATGTTTTACCTTTACGTACAATTATTACTACGTATTAATATTTATATTTAAAATAAAGTATTCAAATTGCGCATTCGATAAATCCTATAATTAAATTAATTTTCGGATTTGGGATTTGTGGCCCCGACGTATAACGGAGTGTCCCCTTTCGCCAAATATTCGTACGTGTAAAAATACGAGGCCCTAAGATATAGATCGGAGGGACGAGGCTTTAAGAATTAGAAACCGAATCCTTCGTAGTAGATGAACTATTATTTAAAAAAATGAGCCAACCCGAAGCTTTAATACGTTTTTGATCAAACCCGATTACATTCCAGAAACAACATATAAAATCTTTCCGGACAAAACTAACATTTAAAAACTAATAAAATTATCCATATAATAGACATATTTATCATAAAAATTCACATTTTATCAAAACTTTAACGAGAGTATAAATTTTAAAATATTCGCCCATTTATAAAGACACCGCCCACAATTATTATAACTTCGATACAACCTTTGCGTTAAAGTCGTCCAAATTTAAAATATTTGACTCTTTAAAAGATACGGGAGCGAAGGTGATTTAAGTAGTATAACGTCCGACTACCGCGTGGGTGACACGGATTTGCGCCCGGGTATATATCACATTTTTTAGACTTCTGTTCTCTCGGTTCTGGACCACCCGTCTCCGAAATCGAACTAATACGTAGATTGATCCGGCGAATTAAAGGAAAGCCGGTGCGTGATTCCGTACGCGTCGTTACCTCGCAGGTAGTTAAATCGGTGCGGCCGTGTGCCTATTGTTCTTTACGCCTCCTCCGCGTACAGATAGTCTCGCATTATTTTTTAAAAAACGTTTGATAATACAACAAACTACATCTTATATTTTTAATTAAATTAAGCGAATATAAAAAAGTATTTTATTATAGACTAATTGAAAGTTTCGATTTACTTAAATGTGATCCGGGTTATAGTTTTTTGGGTCCGAACAGCCGAATTTGGCTTTAATTTCGATTGTTTCGCATTGTTAACGTGTACAGATTTTGATTTAGACGCATTCGAGTTTTATCTAAATCCAAATTTTGTGTATATAATAATAATTGCAAAATATTATTGTTGATTTTTATCACTTTTACTTTATTAACAACACCGTCTTCGTATCTACGGTGGCAACGATACAAAATATTTAAATCAAATTAAAAAGTAAATAAAATTAACACATTTATAATTTAAAAGACTTCGATTTAATAATAATTATTAATTTTTTGACATTTAAAATCGGTTAAATTACTTTCTACACACGCGTGTACCGTATGTGACATATTTTATTATAAATTGTTTTGTTTTTATCGGACGCTTCTTTCCGAAGCATTGCAAATAATTAAACTTATTGCGACAAATATAAAAGCATAAAATATAACGGTTGTGGCGAATCTCGCATCCTAATTTTGGATCTATTTCCTGTTCTTACGCTCATTTTTTTTATTGTTTTTTTTCCAAAGATAATTCAGTCTTCGTCGTAAACTTGTGTGGAATTAAAGGAAAATCGGATCTATTTACGTATATATTTTTGAAATGGACCGCAGTCGATTAAGTAAAATAGTTTAATGCTAAACGAACAGAAAGAAAACAAATAATTGTTTATTGCGAGGTGGTCGCAATGCCGGACTACAATTTTTAATTTACTTAATTTAAAATACCAGCTTTCCACCACAAATTAGTAGTGGCTTGCCCCCGTACGTCGTACCGTTCTTTTAACAACAGAGCCGTGCCGGTCCTCTAACGCTTTTCGGGGAAAAAATTTTAAATCGAATACGCAAACTGGAATAACGTCACTTCCGGTTTTCATTGGAAGTTTGAGTACAGCGAATTGGGGCCTCCTACCCCTAAGGTTTTCGTATCTGGTCTCGACTTTAATCTACCTAACCGTGTTCTCGAAATTAAGGAAAGATGGACGACAGTGGGAATTTATAGGTCTGAATTTTTTCGTAAGGTCGGTTTCGTCTCGCTTAAGGAGGTTAGATATCGTCTGGCTATTAAGAAGACATCTACTTCTCGTTGGTCGGACGATTTCGTCTGGCTAACGATAGTTTGCGATCGCGGGAACTACTACCGCGTCGTAAGGTGTTTTCCCCAACGAACCGATACGGGATACGAATTATTCGCATTCGGACGCCATTTATTGGACGATTAAGTTTAATAACTCGACTCGTGGGTACCTAAACGTTCGGCATTTTAATATTAATTTAATGCAAATGTATACGTACCCAATACTATTAAACAGAAAAAATAAATATATTCAATAAAAATCTTTGTTTTAACGAATGTACAATGTCGCGGCTCGGTAAATATTTACATTAACACCGAAACGAAAGTCTAGCGTAGGGAAAATCTGGGAATTACGCCGCCAAACGGCCTTCTTGCGAATCGGCGTAAACCCGGGGCTACCTATATTTTCTATGTATAAAAAACAAGAGAATTATATAAATGTATATTTTTTAAGTTCCTGTAATCTATTACGCTACTACTTTACAACACCGCAGTAATAATACCCGTTAAAATCTAATTTAATGACTTTGTCTTTTATTTAATTAATTTTATTTCTTTATTACAGATAAATAGAAAGATGAAATTAAGAGAACAGTGGTGTGAAAAAATAGCCAAAATATTAATAACCAGTATCGCCATTTCGGTACATTGGATCAGTTGGAGGTGAACCGAAATATCTCCCGTTTCACATATATTGTATATTATGCTAAAGAAACTTTTTTTACTTTTAAAAAATATTCTTCAATATGTAATACTACAATTTTAACAATAATCCTAATATTTGTTTATAAATTATTGTGTATTAATAAAAATGTTTTGTAATTTTATATATTAATCTAAATATATATATATATTTCGGTTAATGTTACCCTTGGTGGCAAGATGGCGACCATAGGGATTTTTCCCTACATTCTAGACGGCGACGGGGAAAATTTTCCCTAATTCGAGACTGCTGCGGGGATAATTTTTTCCCCTGCGTTCGACGTGGCTTACGCGTTTCCGGTCGCCATCTTCGTCTTCTATGGAGACTGCGCGCTGCGCACTGTTTCGTAATAACGCGACCTAGGAACTCCTATACTATAAGCTACTGTAAACCCTATTTTAAGAGAAAAAAAACATTTTTTTACTCACGTTGATTGTCTGTCATTTCCCTTTTTTACATTTTCTCCCGACTTTCGAACTTTGATCTTCGTTTATAATAGCATCCTTTTTCCCCCTTGTTTTGCGTCGGCTGCAACTGTCGATGACTTCTTATTTCTTCTTTTTTTACTCGCGGTGGTTGACGTTTCCTTATCCGGAGCCTTCTTTGATTTCTTCTTCTTATTATTATCGACGTTTTGAACGGGTGCAGACGGAACTGTCTCGGGTTCTACACTAGCTTTTCGAGATATCCCGGATGCTAAAGCCGAAATCGTCGCACCACATTCTAGACATAGGTAGTGCCATATGAATGACAAGATACATCCCCAGGACAGACGACCACATTTGCTTTTAAAAGTTCCTTCGTACACTGAATACTTAACTGCACACGAACTGCATCTAAATAGACATTCATTTCTTTCGCTTCTGTAATATAATTTGCATGTCTTATCGCACGTAGAACACTGCGACTCTATCTGCTGTATACCTAATTGGACCGCAAATTTGAATGCATTATCAATTGCCGGGTTCAATCTCAATTCCGAATAATCTGTTTCCATCATTTTATAAAACTTCCTGGTAGTACATTTGGCCCAGAATTCCTTCGAACTCAAATCAACGTCGCCCATGACGTGCACGAAATTTCAACAAAATAACGCAATTTCTTTTTGTTTTTACTCGTAAAAAATATAAATTGCCTTTTTAGCAATTCGGAAAGAACAGATATGGTAAAAAAAAAATTTCGATGCCAACACAACATGCAACACACCGTCTTCTAAACTCCCTGCAAACGAAATTTGCATAATTCGACGATCTCGGCACCAACACATTTCGTCACAAACGCGAAATCGCGCGTCTCCGTTTCGAGGTTACAGGAAACGCGGCCGCTACGTCGAACGCAGGGAAAAAAATTTCCCCGTTGCCGTCTAGAATGTAGGGAAAAATTTCCCCGGCCGCCATCTTGCCACCAAGGGTAACATTAACCTATATTTCTAATCCATTTAATTCAAAAACTTTCAATTACACATTATTAAATCGCTATCGGTATTTAAGATTTGAGGTTACCAAAAAAATTACACACTAATTCCGAAACGTTTATTTACATATTTTGAACTAATTTTCACTTAAAATTATTATTATATATCTATATCTATACACACACACGCACACACAAGCAACTTATATTACAGAGAGACTCAAACAGAAAATTTAAAATTGAAGATAACTTTTAATGTTATAAAAAACATACATGACAATGTCACTTTTATAACAAAGAATTACTGGTATACAAAAATTCTATCCTTACTCTTCTTTCAAATGATCGTAAATGCAATAAATATTCTTGCCGACTGTCAATGTTTTGCGGATGAAATTATACAAATGAAATGCCACTTTATTTTTACCTTCCGATATTTTCTACCACTCCTCCGCCTTCTTTTCCGTGAAATAAGAAGAAATTCTTGATGGGATTATCTTTACACGACACTGCCTACGTTGTTTAAAAAGTTAAGACAAATTATAAATAAATTAATCTAAACATTTTACTAATCGTATTATATGCGTAACAAATATATATATATAACTATATATTGTTAAAAAATTTAATTTTGTCGATAAAAACAAAATTGTAATAGATGTACGTATAATTTGACACTAAATATAGTACATATAAATATGATGTTTCTAAATTGGAGATCAGTTTTTAATTTTATTTGAATAAATTACATAAATGAAACTAACTTTTATCACTTCTTGCGCTAAAACACCTCCAACTACAGCAGAAACGGGACTTAACTCGCCAAATACTTGCCTAAAAAATAATAAACATGCCAACTGAACAGGTAGTTAAATATTTTATTTTAATTCCATAATTATTAAAAATCATCGTCAATAGTAATTATAAAGCACACTTATAGTATAGTTAAGAGAACAAAAAATATAAAATGAATTGTAACTAAAGAATTTTATGTATAATTAAAGAACTATTATATCTGACCACTACATTATGGCAGATAACCCGATAATTCAATTGATTATAAGGAACTACGTATGTGCAATGATGGAATAATTTTAACCATCTTCTACAGAAAGAAAAAAGTCTCTTCTCCCTATCCGTGGAAACTAAGCGAGATATGTTAGAATTATTTTATATTTGAAAAAATGATATAAATATGCAAAAAGGGAGTAACAACAAAAGATTTTGGCTTGATTGTTTTGTTTTTCATTTCTAATCACAAGTTAGATGGTCATATATCAATATAACATTTTCATTAAGGGAGAAAATTTTTTGATGATACTGTATTGTCAATAAAACTGCCTCTCTCTTAATTAAGAGTTTTGACCAGGAAGAAACCTATATAGCAGGAGTGGCCAAACCTTGTCACCATAGGAGCAGTATATTGTATATCAGAAATAGATAAGAACTGCATCCTATATTGAAACAATACCTTGTGTACATACTATATATATATTTTTTATATTAGGATTAGGAATTTGGTATACGGAAGTCGCGGTAAGGATCTATATAGCCACGGTTCGGCAACTGTGGCTATATAGTTTTATTTGTATTTAAAAATCATTTTCACATCTCCAAAATGAATAATTACTAATAATACTGTAAATTTTCTGTCGTTACTAACAATAATTGTATACGGTATGTGTATAAAGTTAAATTTATTAATTTTCGATCTCTGAAATTTAAATTTCGAAATTTCTCTCCGTTGCGTGTCGCCCCGGGTTGAATTTTTGTTGATGCCTAATGAAAATTTCCTGTTTTTGAAAAAAATAATCTTGGCTATTGTATTGTCTGAAATTATTTTTTTATTTTGCACAAACAATATATATATATTCATAAATGTAAAAAAAACTTATGTTTCGGAAGTTAGTTTTAATATAAAATCGAGGTCTGTATAAGAAGGCCGGGACGTGGGTGCCGGAGCCACTCTTTTGGGCCTCTTTGAGTCGCACGTTTAAAACAAACTTGTACGAGCGGTCGGTTTTATACAAAGTTAATTAGATTAATTTATGCAAGTTTAATTTTGCCCGGTGTTTTAAATCGATCGTCACTGCATTGTGTCTACGCAAGAAAGTTTAGTTTAATTAATGTCGTATAAAATCGACTGCTCGTACGAGTTTGTTTTAAATGCGCGATTCGAAAAGACCCGAAATGGCGGCCCCGGTACGCGTGTCCCGACCTTCTTATAAAGACCTTTATAAAATTATAATGACTAGCGCCGTCTACTTTGAAAAACGTTCCGACGCCAAAACGAAATATCTCGAATCGGCCGGTCGAGGTCGGCACGTGGCGACCAGAGATATGTGGGGAATAACACGGGATGGGTAAATGGATTTTTTTCAAAGATTCGTTTGTCAAAATTTGATTTCGCAGCATTCGCATTTCCGACTTCCCAATGAGCAATGCATGCACGTTTGTCAAAATTCGATTTCGCAGCATTCGCATTTCCGACTTCCCAATGAGCAATGCATGCACAAATCTCTCACTATTGACTGTTTGTAGAGTGTGTTGCCATTTTGAATTATATTTTGACTCTGTTCTCAGTCCCCGAGTACCTAGTCTGGTTTTATTTTGTGTGTGCATGATTTGGGCACTTAATACTCTGTGCCAAATTGCAACTCCTGACATGTATTCCTTCATACCTCTAAGCTAGTTACCCAACAAGCAGTATGATTTTATAAACATCATCTTGTCAATAATGCAATTATAATTTTAAAAATGTATATAGTAAAATTGGCATTCGTATATACAAATAAAATAATAATCATTAATTAATTATTGAATAATACTAATTTTTTCGAGTCAAAATAAATATTTTATATTGATTAACACAAAGTAATATATCGTATATGTGGTGCCCGTCCCCCGCGCCGATACGACTCGGTCGAGTCCGATGTCCTGCGTGGGCATCCTGCACGGGCGGAGAAAAAAGACGAACCGGTAGAGTAAGAAAAAGAAGAAGCGACGACGTAGCACGAACTATGCGTCTGCTTCCAGACGATTAATATCTGTTTAATAATTAGTATTGAGATGATTTGTTTAGTGTTCTTTGTTTTGTAATGTTTTCTGTATCGTATTAAAATATATGTCATTATATGTCATAAGAAGCTCTTTGTATTCTTTCTTAAACTGCATTCTGCATATGCTTCTTAATGGCCAGCCCAGCCATCTATAGATACCACATATACAATTTAATATACTAACTTACAATAACTTATATTATAGCAAAACACTGAACAATGTGTATAAGCAAAAATAAATAAATTTTAAAACCTTAGGCCCTGTTAAATTATATTTATCAAATGTATCTGGTAATTATATTGTCGCGCCGGCTCTGGCGGAGACTAGCGCCATCCTGTGGAGAGTGGCAGAACGAGAGAGAACGGTCTGGAATATTCAAAAAATAACGTTTAAGATGCTTCTTTTTACGAGTTCTGTAATGTTTTCGTTGAAGACTCCGAGTTGTACTGGAATGTCCTAGAGTACCGATCCACGGGTGTGTATACTTCTAACTTTTTCGACCTTTCGAGAAGTTACGATAGATTGGGGGAGCGGTAGTAAAAGAAAAGACTGGTGTCGCCGAGGAAGTGCATTTCTACCTCCTGTACGGATGAGTAACGAAGTGTCGTCAGAGTGACAGAGAAGTGAACAGTGTAAGTGCGAAGTAATTATAGTGTCTATTAGATTGTGAATTTGTTAGTGTATCTAAATAAAAGTGTCAGTTTCAATAAACTGTATTCTGAATTCATATTCCAAGCCCCACAGTTCTTAACAATATGAATCCAAATACACTATTTTATTAATTTTCTCAAAAAAATTATGAAAATTATGGGTTAACTTTAATAAAACATCACTTTCAACATGGTCAATCAGCCAAAATCAATAACAAATAATTTCTACTATCATTTTAATTTTCTCCATGCAAACGTTGATAATTTATACAAATAATAACAACTCAAAGCCCGACGAGTATATAATAAACCACCAAACAATCACCTATATCTAAATTAATATACTTCTGGAAGCAAAGACTCGCTTGGGATCCGGGTGGCGTAACTGGCAAGTGGAGGATGTGGGTTCAAGCCCCGTCCCAGGTTAGTTCTTTTATTCCAGAAGGTTCTAAATATTATTTAATAATTTATTTATTTAATTATAATTATTAATTTTCTTAAGAGATGGCGCCTAATGTCTACCTCTAGTGACAAATCACTTTGTACCAATCATTTATGTAGCCATATAGTAGCCCGATATTTAGGCAATCGTTTGGTGATTTGTTGACAATTTATATTATTATTATTATGTTAGGTGTAGTTGGTTATACTCGATTGACACCGGATGCTGTGTACTATGACGGACGAGTCAAAACATAGCAAACAAAAATTAAATAAGTGTGTTAGTATTCAGGGATTTCCTAATAATGTGGCATGTATTCAATATAGTGGCCTTCTATAGTGTGATGTATGTGTTTCTATTCAATTGTAATGTTCCCAGGCTTTGTGTAGTCTGTGTGGTATGACACCTGTAGAGGAGAGAATGACAGGTACAATAAGCACCCTATCCATCCTCCACAGATGCCTTATTTCCTGGGCGAGTTCTGTGTATTGCTATTTTTTCAGTGCATGCGTTTTGTATATTGTGAGTGTTTGGAATGGATATGTCTATAATGTATGTGATTTTATTGTGTTTGTCAATGAGTGTGATGTCTGGTCTGTTGTGGTAAATTGTTTTATCTGTAATTATGACTCTGTTGTACATTTTGTGCATGTTGTTTTCCAATACTGTCTGTGGAATGTATTTGTAGTATGGTTCGTGGATGTCTAATAATTTGTGTTTGTTTCCAAGCTCTTGGTGTATTACTGCAGTCGGCAACCTTTCTGACCTCACGGACCACTAAACTCATAATTTTGAATCCCGCAGACCACTATCGTGAATTTTTTTAAACAATACAAAATCCGTAGAATAATGATCATAAGAGTTCAATTTTACTACATTAATATGAAACTCTTGTGTTTAATTATAACAAATTAATGCAAGCCTAAAGTTTATTGCTACTTGTTTGAAACAAGTTTATGGATTCTTAGCACTTTTCCACGAAGGACAACAATCGCACTCACAATATTGTTTATTGTTCATCATTTATTGATAGCAATCGCTTCATATTTGGTTTTAGATTCGAATAAAACCCCCAACTAAGCATTTTGCATTTCTTTCGTAATACTTTGTGTAACCTTCTGTTAATCAATGTCCAAATTTCTCCACGGACCACCCAAATTTTCTCGCAGACCGCCAGTTGCCGACCGTTGGTGTATTATATTGCTACTTGATTATGCCTATGTAAATAATCTGTCTGTTGCAACCAGAAATGATGTATTGTACAGTTTCTGGCATGATGTGACATTTTCTGCATGTGTTATTTGTGAGTGTTGTATCTTTCAGTATGTGTTTTCTGTAGTTTCTAGTATTTATGACCTCTGATCCTGTACTGCAACCATAAACCCTTCTGTTTCCCCAAAGAGGCATCCCTGAGCTAACCAGCTGTTTGATACAGTTTTGTCAACAAAATTCTGGGCCAGGTTGTAGAAATGTCTGCCACAGAGTGCCTTTCAAGCCCATGATTGCTTAATGGTGTCTTGTCATGTCTTTAAATTTTATTAGTTCTTAACTATGAAATTATCTAGTTCATAATATAATATTAATTTCAAAATTAGAAAATGCTTACATTAAAACTTGATCTTCTAATCGTTTACTATCAATACTTAATTCTTTCATTACTTGATCTTTCAACTGTAGTAATTTATTAACATCATCTTCACGACTCTGTATTTGTGGATATCGTTGATTAATTTCCCAAAATTTGAAAATTACTGGACAGAAAAAAAAAGTATTTTAATTAAATTAAAATTTTAAGTTAATTACAAAAATGTAAAATTGAAAATTTATACAACAGATATAACAATAGAATATTTAATATTTTCAATAAACTTATCTTTAGTTAAAATAATCTTAATATAAAAATCACAATTATAAATGATAGAAAAAAAATTTAGCCATAAGTCTGAATAAGCAGTTTCTAATGTAATATTGATGTAATTCAGTGGTTTCCAACCTGTGGGGCGTCCCCCCCTAGGGGGCCGCGAGACTGTTGCAAGGGGAGCATGCAGCTGTTTCCAAAATATCATTTTCGAATACAAACCAAAAAAGTCGAATAGGTGTCAAAAAAATAAATCAGCAAAATAGGTATACGTAATCCACAATCCTCGCCGCGAATTTTTCGGGTACAAATGCCAAAACATCCATCCATACTCTTGCTGGAACGAAAACATCTCGCTTTCGCGTTTGGAGCCGAGCGCCGGCGGGGCGAGGAAACAAAAGACAAGCGCGGAACATCCCGGGTATTCTCGTGCTTACTCGCGCCAAACTTCAGTAAACAGAAGCATCTGTTTTTTTTTCTGTTGTCTATGAACAGAATTAGTTCGTTAGTAGTGCTCGCGATAACCACGTTGATATATAGAATGAAACACTTCGCTTTGGTAACTTCTAAATTAATATTGAGGTAAATTTCATAACTGTTATAATAGTACATTATTTTTAGTACATTTAAAATTATTATTTCTTATAATAAATAATTATTTTTTTATGTATATTTTTACATAATATTGTATATTATTTTGTAGCCCATTAAATAAATTATAATATCAGTTGAGTATTTATGAAATTAGATTGTTAGAAAAATTAAAGAAACGCAACAATTTTTTTTTTAAGGGGGGCACAGGTACAAAAAGATTGGAAACCACTGATGTAATTATTCAATATATCATTTATAATAGGAATCATATTTTGGAATTTACAATAATTTGATATAAAATTTTCAATTTTATTAAAAAATACGGCTAAAAGTTTTGTTTTTGTCCACTTTTAAAATTAAAAAACCCGAGTGAAATGCATTTTAAAATTATATTAAATTAACCAGTTTAAGTATCGTACATTTTTCTTCGAATATATACGAATGCAATATGATGTAATATTGGAGTATAGCACGTTTCACAATCTTGGCCAGATCTGCTATAATTATATTAGCAAGAACAAATCTATGTTAATATGTTAAGGGTACAAGTTATATAAATTTTACAAGATACAAAAGCATCTGTCAAGACACTAGCTTTACAATCTTTAAACAATTCTTCACCCAAAAACCTAATAACCGGTGCCAGTCCACTTAAATTATATGGCAAACGTTTTCGGACACTTCACTGCGCCCTTCCTCAAGCCTTCTAATCTTCTTACAACGAATTTTCGAACAAACAAAATCATATTTCCGTTACGCACGTGCCAACCGAATAAAATTTAAAAATCAAAAAAAAAAAAAAATTAAAAAATCGAACAACTCAAATTCCAACGGTTCAACTAACTTCCGTAAACGAAGCTTCCTCCGAACATTCTACTGTTTTGCTATTTACAAATTCCTACATCGCTCCGCCCTTCCTCTAACGAGTGATGACGTAAGCAGCTCTACGTCATTGCTAAACGTCGCACTTTTTAACTAATTTCAAAAACGCTCCTCCACTCTTTCAATAAAAGATCGTCATCCCGTTTCCTTTCTTTTACTCTGTCTCGTCTTTTTGCAGCAGGGCCTGCCAAGCCATCGATAATTTCATCTCATCTTTTGCGTTAATAGGCTGTGATGAACGGAAGGCCTTATAGAATTCTATTTGTTCCAGCCATCTAATTTGCTCAGCATGCTTAGTGGTAGCAAGCAACTTCGCTGCCCCGAAGTCCGGGACTATTTCCGGGTCGGACGCATAAATCGCTAATGAGGTGGTGGCTCTCCCATGCTCAATATCTTTCTGGTGTTCTCTCAATCTTACTTCCATCGCTCTTTTCGTGGATCCAATGTAGACCAATTCCTCATTGCACCTATTATCTGTTAGTGGGATAGCGTATACCCCAGGAAGTTTGCAACTATTCGTTCTGTCCTTATCATTCCGTAGTAGTTGCAGCATAGAGGGACATCTCCTGAAAGCTATGTCGAACCCTTGTCTTTTCGCAATTTTTCTATATAAAGGTGCCAATATCGGGTTGTATGAAAGGGGTACGATAATATTCGCTGTTCTTTGATTATTCCATAGGCATTCAGATAGCAACAGACGGGATACAAACAGCGGTGTACAGGAAGGCAACAGGCAGCTCAAGTTACATAACAGCGGATTCGTGTGACCCGTTCAGGTATAAAATGGCTGCGTTCAGGTCCCTGATTAAAAGGGCGTACACTCACAGCACCACCCAGGAAGCAGTACAGAAGGAATTGGATCACCTACGGGTGGTGGCGCAAGAGCACGGGTACAGCAGACTGATACAGCAACTGGAAAGAAATTATCTAAATGCCGACGGTCCTGACACTCCGGTGAATGGGAATAATCAAAGAACAGCGAATATTATCGTACCCCTTTCATACAACCCGATATTGGCACCTTTATATAGAAAAATTGCGAAAAGACAAGGGTTCGACATAGCTTACAGGAGATGCCCGTCTATGCTGCAACTACTACGGAATGATAAGGACAGAACGAATAGTTGCAAACTTCCTGGGGTATACGCTATCCCACTAACAGATAATAGGTGCAATGAGGAATTGGTCTACATTGGATCCACGAAAAGAGCGATGGAAGTAAGATTGAGAGAACACCAGAAAGATATTGAGCATGGGAGAGCCACCACCTCATTAGCGATTTATGCGTCCGACCCGGAAATAGTCCCGGACTTCGGGGCAGCGAAGTTGCTTGCTACCACTAAGCATGCTGAGCAAATTAGATGGCTGGAACAAATAGAATTCTATAAGGCCTTCCGTTCATCACAGCCTATTAACGCAAAAGATGAGATGAAATTATCGATGGCTTGGCAGGCCCTGCTGCAAAAAGACGAGACAGAGTAAAAGAAAGGAAACGGGATGACGATCTTTTATTGAAAGAGTGGAGGAGCGTTTTTGAAATTAGTTAAAAAGTGCGACGTTTAGCAATGACGTAGAGCTGCTTACGTCATCACTCGTTAGAGGAAGGGCGGAGCGATGTAGGAATTTGTAAATAGCAAAACAGTAGAATGTTCGGAGGAAGCTTCGTTTACGGAAGTTAGTTGAACCGTTGGAATTTGAGTTGTTCGATTTTTTAATTTTTTTTTTTTTTTGATTTTTAAATTTTATTCGGTTGGCACGTGCGTAACGGAAATATGACTTTGTTTGTTCGAAAATTCGTTGTAAGAAGATTAGAAGGCTTGAGGAAGGGCGCAGTGAAGTGTCCGAAAACGTTTGCCATATAATTTAAGTGGACTGGCACCGGTTATTAGGTTTTTGGGTGAAGAATTATTTACAATCCGGTGTTTTAGTAGGAGTTTATGTGGATTTAATCTTTAAACATTCCTAAGTCACATTTGGATAATGTGCAGCATCCATCCAGTATTTATGAAAACACCTTGTAGTTTATCCTAAAACTGAAGGTAAAGACTACTTAAAATGATATGAATAGTTCAAATATTTCAAAAAGTATTTCCAAGGCAAGATGTGATCTATTATAACAGATTGATGATATATAAGAATATTACTCTGTCTATGGAAAGAATTAACTTGAGAGCAATGTCATGTGATGGCCTTCAGTTAAACCAATCAGCACATTCTCTAACAATGTAAGCACTTCACTTTTTGCTTAATACATCAGGCAATATGTGAATTTTATTTTCTTTCACTAGATGGCAAAATGGCTTTTCCATTAATTAATTTTTACAGCATGCATTAACTGTAAAGAATTGTGCATTTAACAATTACTACAGTGAACTTCCTCATATTCCAATACCAGAATGTGATGCTTCCATAACACTGCTTGTAATAGAGTGACACATTTAACAAATGAGGAAGAAACAAAAAGTAACTCGCCACAAATAAGTAATCAATGGCTGATTCTCATTGGTTAATATTCAAAGTTGATTATTTCCATAAACAGACTGTAAGAACTTCAATGTTTGATCTTACTCTGAAAATTAATAAGTTTCATTACCAGCAATAAAAATTCTTGTCTATACTTTAAGAGAAGAAAAAATATTTTATTCAGTTTTCGCATATTATGTATTATTTAATCTCACATTACACATTATGATATATGTGCAGGTAAGATTGACTAAAATACAACATCCATTAAAGTTCTTTTTTTTTTAAAGACAAACAGTTTCTTAAATGGAGCTTAATAAAATTTAAAACTTATATATTGTTAAATGTAGGGAATATACAAAGTGAGCAAATGAAAACAGGGGTCACAAGAAGTAACATGAAAAGTTTGGCAATACTACAAGTCAGATAGGCAACTTCGTGAGTCTAGAGAATTTGTCATTGCCATGCTATGCAACAAATCCTTAAATCTCAAACACTTAGGGTGCTTATACTTTTAGCTCCGATCTTGCCCCTAGCGTGCTCGGCCCGTATACTTTTTGTTAGCTACCGACGAGCACGGCGTATACTTTTCGCACCTGTGACGTCATTGCTAGCATTCCTGGCGTGCTCGGAGAATTTACGACGAGCTTGACGTTTGTTCAAAGATGGCGGCGTCCACGTACGATGTTATGGTTACTTTACCGGACGGAAAAGAAGTTAATCTACAGGTTAACGAAGACGTTTGTCGTCAGATGGCGGAAGGTAAGTAAAAATGGATTCCGGTAGGATTCCTAAAAGTGTATAATTTTATATCATAAATCCTATTTCGATAACAGAGGACTTCATTACAGATGTAAATTATGCCAGATCGTCGTCTTCAGACGCCGAATCTAGAGACCGTAGTTGCGAAATTATTGCTACGGCCGCCGACACTAATCCGGAAGCCGCCATTACCGTGTATACTTTTACGAGCGTGCTAGTACAACGTCGGGCCGAGCTAGGTGTCGGCTCGGCGAGCTTGGAAGCTAGCAAAAAGTAAACGCACCCTTACTACGATCTTGAGAAATGACATCTTTTAAGGTTGTAGTAAATGGTTGAATTAAAAATTAGTCTAGTGAAATTGAGACATTTATCTCAAGACTGCATTATTTTACAAGTCTGTTCACATGGAAGATAATTCAGCCTTGAGTAAATGTCTCAAACTATATAGCTTTTTGTTTGCAATAATTTTTTTGTTATATGTATTTCTCTGGAGTATCATTTACTAAAAGATCTGTAAATTAACTTTTTTCAGCATAGGTGATAAAGGATATTTCCAAATAAGCCATTGTTTTAATTTTTCAGTAACTTTCCTTCTTTATTTAAATTTCCATTATGAAAATTTGTTCTTCACTGTAAGAATTATCAGCTATTGTAATATTTAAATAGTAACAAGCTAACACTACACTTGGGAGTTAGTAATGTGTGATGAGTCACTTAAGCACCTTACAATTTGCAACGTCGTTAAACTTCTCACACTACTTCTCGAAAGACCCGTTTTTATTTATTTGACAAACAGACAAAAACTGTAGATATAATTACTATAAATAGTAAAACTTTTGAGGTGCTCTCCAAATATAAGATGATAAATTTTAACTTCTGAAACATACCATGAAGAAGAAAAAATAGAGAGGAAGTTTGCTTATTAAGAGCTGTCCCAAATTTTCCAGCTTTGGCTGCTAATGCTTTTTCTAAAGATGTAAAATCAACAGACTGAAATTGAAAATATAAAAATCATAATTTTATACTTTAATACAATTTGTCAAAGTATAGCTTTGGTTTTCACTCACTTTTGTAATTATTTGAGTTGTTTTTTCTTCTGTACGGAGTTTCTTCGTTTTCGGTTCTTTACATTCCTGTTTCATTGTAAAAGTTGCTCTTTCTCTGAAAATAAAAAAGATAAAAAGTTTTGAGAGAGAAAATAACAACTAAATTATAAATCAAAATATTATTAAAATATAATAATAATTATATCATATTTTTGAAACAAACTGTAAAAACATTTCCATTATAAGAAATATTTTTTCTGATAAAAATGTTTTCACAATTTTTTATTTCAGAAATCAACAGATTCAATTATTTCAGGTTATATGTATACTATCTAACTTTTAGAAAAGAAAACTTGAGAATCATATAGAGCATTAAAATTTAACATCAACTACTTAAAAGCATATTATTCAGTTTCATAAATAAGCATTAACGGTGGGTACATTCGTTAAGTTGTACAAGTTAAACAAATTACTAATAAGTCGGTCATAAAGTAGTAATTCGGCTGAATATACATACTCTATTCTAATGATATTTCAAACAAAATTCACCAAAGAACGAGTTAGTTCGTATCACGACGAAAATGGCATCCGGTGATACCGACGTTTCTAAATTCACTCAAAGGTATAAATTGTAAATTAAAAGCCGAATAACAGAAATGATCCGAGAAACATATTTCAGATAAGACTGTACTAGTGACATCCGTAACTTGAATTTTAGAAACAGCCATTTTCTGTAAAAAAATCATTCAAAATGTCTGGCAAAAGCAAGAATACAATGACATCATTCGCCTTTAACTTGTTCAACCATATAAATGTATCCAGTGTTCTACATTCCTTAGGCTACAGCAGGTTGTTTACACATATTTTCATAATGATTAACAATCATAGCTCAAATGATTTAATTTCAAAAAGTATTTAAATTCTGTTGACAGTACAATCAATTTTATAAGTTTTTAAACAAAAAAAATTTGTTTTGAAGAATTTTCAACATGTGATAGATTGTATGTTTAAATTACGAAGCTGATTTTGAATTAAGAACAGAAAGGTACTTACTCAACATACGAGTGATGATTCAAATCTAAGAAGCAATAGCCATAAAATCCCCAAACATCACCACAAAAGAATTTTTTTTCGTGTTTTCTGCACAAATTATTTAATCGAATCAGAGTTTTGGTATTTGAACTAATTATACAAACTACATTATATGATAGGAAGAATTCATTATTTATATCTTCTACTGAATTAACATTAGGAGTAACCTCAACCATTGGATTTAACAACTGTAACTGCTGGCATGCAACTTCAGCTCGCTGAAAATAAATGTAAAAATAAAAAATCTATACTTTTAATAACTTTTAAATAAATATCAAACTTCATAAAAACAAAAAAATTAATTCTGAATATATAATATATTAATTTCATTAAATACTTCAAATTATAATTTATAAAAAAGTTATTAATGCCTACATACTTTGACAAAAAAAATTTTAGATAAACAAATTTTTAATAGACTAAATATAAAAAACATTTAAATAAAGAACCTTTAATGCATACAGTAAATCAATCAGCATGCAATCATTTAGGTTTTTACAATTCCACAATTCAAAATATCATTAAATCAAATTTATCACATATAGGTATCTTTCATTAAAAGTGATCTCATTTTGTGTGTTTCTGCCATAACATCATTTGCTTACATATCTGAGCCAATCATAATGACTCATATCTATGATTCAATTAGTATTTGTGCAGCCAGTGTTGCAAATGTTTGACTTTTAATAGCTGCAGAATCCAAAGCACCACAAACAACATTTTGCCTTTTAATCACTGTAAACTCTAGCCATTTTTTTTAATGACTGTTTCTTCAATAGAGTTGAAAATCATCAATCCATCAACCTAGAAAGTTCAATGAATATTTCAATTTCAATTCCTGTATCAGTTAATTTGTAATTTAAGTAAACTAAAATAACACTCACTTTAACCATTAACCGGTGTGAATTACGATTAACTCTCAAATATCGAACGTTTTTGTAACTCCTTCCGGGTTCTTCCTCGAGCTTCTTTCAATTTTAAACAGGCCGGATCTTCTAAAACAAACAAATATAAAATTCGAACATAATCAAATGGAGAGACGAAGATTTTAAATAATGTGTCCTTATGTTTAAATAAAATTGAACATTAACCAATATTGCCGATAAACAACCATAATATCAAATTTGAACCTAAAATGAAAGAGTACGAGTTCAAACAACGAGACTTATGTGCATGCATTCCCGTGTCGTCCTTAAATAAGATTGAATGTTAAATATCATTGCCAAGTAAAGTCTGCCATGCCATAGAAAGACACATTTTCCCGAAATTAATGCACGTGGATCTGCAGCTAGCTTTAAAAATCTCGATCGCCTCCAACCATTTGAGGTGTTCCGGGTGTGGGGTGGATTTATTTAAGGACGACACGAGAATGCGTGCACGTAAGTTCTCCTTGTTCGAACTCGTCCTCGTATTCTTTCATTTTAGGTTTGAATTTGATATTATGGTCGTTTATCGGCAACGTCGATTAATGCGTTCGATTTTATTTAAACATGTCACGAGTATGCCCGTGTATAAGGACACGTTATTTGAAATCTTCGTCTCTCCATTTGATTATGTTCGAATTTTATATTTACGTTCGTTTTAGAAGATCCGGCCGGTTTAGAGTCGAAAGAAACCCGAGGAAGAACCCGGAAGGAGTTACAAAAACGTTCGATATTCAAGAGTTAATCGTAATTCATACCGGTTAATGGTTGAAGTGAGTCTAATTTTATATTCATCCCAGCGTGGTGCAGATATGTAATCTTGAGTAAACTATCAGTTATAATTTGATTGTTAGATGGTTGAGGTAATATAAGTTCTAATCTACCATTCTAGGGAACTGGGTTCAAGTCCAAATCACCTCAAATTTTTATGAATATGTTGACTTAGATAATTAAGCCTCTTCCCTAATCACTCATCCAAATATACCATGTTATCTTGATTCTAACGTGCACTTTTTTTGGATTCCGTCTCTCCAAAACTGGAGTGCACATTAGAATTGGGCACAAAATCAACTCAATGCAGCCTCGTTCGAGTCTCTTACTCCTCATTTCCGCTCGGTAATTTGCATTATTACATCATCAGTATAGATGTGGTACATGTTACTTCCACTTGTTTTAATTTTGGTTTTGGCACTCAAATAGTATAATTACTATTTTGTGATCTTTTACATTACAGCAGGCCAAGTGAATAATATCCAACAGATAGATCACCTACGAAACTAAGTTTAAGCAGAGTTATCAGCTAAGCTGAAAAATATATACAGATTTCAGTGTGATATTATCTATCTGGAAAATTTAATGTTGATGCATACTGATAAAAAGTCTCTTAAAATATTGGAAATTAATTGGAAAAATTCAGCCTTTAAAATTTAATATTAAATGTATTCAACAATCAAATCTTTTTAGTATTTAAAATAAACCATGATCTATTTCACAAATACACTAAAACATCTGAATTATCAAGCATATTTTATATTACAATTAAAAATAAATTAATTACTATTAAAAAATATATAATTGAATAAATGATTTACTAAGTAAGTACACATTTAAACTGAAAATATTTAAAATAAAATGAAATATAAATTTTAGTAAATGAAATTGTTTACAAGACTACTTTTTTGATTGTGACAGAAAATCCTTAGATCAAAAAGTACCAGAAAATAATTTACACAATTAAAACAGTACTGAATTTTCTAATACATGCAGTCCCATCCATTCCCAAAGTTTGAACATAATGTATTCCTAATAGTGATGTAACGAATATTCGGTTACTACCCAGTGTTCGGCCTATTCGGCCTATTTTTCTCTATTCGGCCGAATACCGAATACCTAAAAAGAGGAGTAAGGAATAACAAAAACACAGTAAATTAATAATTTTGGAAACTTTTATTAATGCTAAACATTAAATTATAATTATTAAAGTTAATAAGAAATAGTGTCTAACTCTAGTAATCTAGCCCGATATCTTATGGCATTGATGGCGTGTAGGTTAGAATGTATCGGGCATTAATATTATTGATTAGTTAATTATGTTATATTCGTATTCGCGTATATTTTTATATTTTTTACGATATTTTAAAATGATTTACGAAACGTTTTATTGAAACTTATCGTATTTAATGAAAGAATTATTTATCTATTTCTAGAAGATGAGTAACTAATATATAATTTATTTTATATATAAAGCAAAGAATGAGCATTTCTCATTATATGCAAAAGATAACATTTGAAATCGTGTTAATTTTAAAAATATTGACAAAAACAATAGCAACAAATTATCACAAAACTTCACAAATAGAAACCCCCCAATAATATATTTGAACTGTTCCACATCTGGGGAGAAACTAGACCATATGTCCCCACTAAAGTATATATCCTTAGGGTACTATTCAGTCTACAAATACGTAGTAAAAATAAAATTTTACTGCTTAATTAAAGAGTTAAAAAGATCGATTGCAAATAAAATAACTTATAAGTTATAACTTACATCTAAATACCAACAACTGCCGAATCATATCGGGCTATTTACGGCTATTACATAAATTATAAACCAATTTGGTACTAGAGGTAGACGTTAGACTCCATCTCATATTAACTTTAATAATTATAATTTAATTAATTAAAATAATTTAGACCTACTGGAAGAAAAAATCATAGCGACATCGGGCCAATAGAGAGCAGAGTGCGCAATCCTTGCATAATGAGGTTTGCGCGCTAATTTTTATATGTGCGTTAATCAAGCCGAATATTTGGCCATTCGGCCACGCTCCTGGCCGAATATTCGGTATTCGGCTGAGGCCGAATATACTATTCGTTACATCACTAATTCCTAAACATGTTTATTAAAGTCAAACGGTCAAACCTCGAGCAATACAGGTATATTTGTAAAGGGAATTCTGTTCCCAGAACTATAAAGACACATTATAAAGTCTCTTATTAAGATAAGAAGTTTTCATTTTTCACAGGGATATGTTACAAAGAAAACAAGGTGTTTAAATCTTAGATTACATAAGTATTAATTTTCACAAATAGTTTTTTAATCTTAATAAAGAGAAAAGTGACTGAAAGTACAATATGGCGGCTCCAAATTTTTTTGTTGGCTAAAAAATGTACAAGAGAGCAAATTGTCTAAAAGGACTACCTCTAAATTAATAAATTAATACTTTTGTAATTTCATCAATAGTAGAATTTTACATAATATTTTACTGCACAAGAAAAGTTATATTATCTTATCATAAGAAAGAAAGATTTTTGCAACTTTTCTACAGTCAAAGCTTTAATTCACCATGCTGAAAATATTGAGTTTTCTGGACATTGTGTTGACATTTTAAGAAAATAACTAAAATAAATTATTTACTTTGTAATAAATCAGTTTAAATGAAAAATATAGTATTATTGTTCTCTTACAATATTAATCCAATGATCAGATATTTGAAAACTGTTTCTTTGATAAAATTCATAGGCTAGAATAAGATCTGACTGAACACACTGGGCACCAAGAATTCTCCATTTCCTATGATCTCTTGTAACAGAGTTTGCATCTTCCCAATTAATATTTCAGAAATCATCCTTAAATTATTGCCCCAAGTTTTGCGCGGTCTTCTCGTCACCAGGAGGAATCCACCATAAGGAATTTTAGGATACGTACGGATCTAATAAAAATAGTAGAAGGACTAGTCTTTGTAGAACTTCATTTGTAATATAGGAATAATATGGAAAATATAGTAAGAAATAAATATCGAATTTTGATTGCGATCCGTCTCTGTGTTAAATTTCTCAAAGTCGAATAGAAGAGAGTAATTTTTAACTTGTTTATTTCTGAAAATATAATTTTTAGAATTATTAATTCAATTCATTTGTAATGTTACCATAGTAACAAATTTTAAAGATCTTATGTAGACATCTATGATGGAACACATTTAATTTTTTGTGGTAGTCCTCCAAGCATAAATTTTTGTTGATTGTGCTAACAACCTTGGACAGTTCAGTTCAGTTCAGTTTTATTAAAAGGTACAAATTAATGTACATCCTGGCTCCGCAATTAGCACTACCAGGGTTCAATACAGAATACATAAATTGGAATTACAGATATATATAAAGTTACAAATGAATGTGAGAAATAAAATATAAAACAAAATAATAACAATAACAATAATAATAATAATACGATAAAAGAAAGTAAAAGACTTAATAACTAGTATGTACAATTATATACAAGTTGAACAGTATTGCAGAATGTATATAAGATAAGATATACAAACAAAAGAGGAAAGTATTACAATGTGGTGAGAGAAGAAAGCCAATTAACAAATAGTACAAAAATTTACATGCTGAACAGTATTACTGATGGTGATATAAGAAATGCAACGCAACAGGCAAGCAGGAGACAGACCGTAGTGTAAGTAGTACAGCCACGGGTAGTACAATGAGATCGCGTGATGAGTAGGCTGCCAGCTGCAGAGGAAGAGTCCGATGGCGGCAGCTGAATCTAGTTGTTGATGAGCCTCATTGAGTGGTTGCTGAAACTTCTGGCTAACCTTTCAAAGGCAAGGAAGATTTCCTTGCTGGCCCAAATGTTAGAGTGGTTGTATGGCCAGCTAATATTAAGTTCATCCATGAGGAGTCTAATATTCATGCGTTCGTGTTCAAGAGTATAGCAGTCAAAGAGGTAATGATCGGAGCCATCTTCCACTTGGCAAGTCGGGCAGACTTGTGGGTCCCTGTTGGTGAAACGGTGCAGGTAGGCTGCAAATTTACCATGGTTGGTAAGTAACTGCGTAGTGTAGTAATTTGGAGAAAACCACTGCACGGAGAGGAAGCGATGTAAGTCAGTCCCTAGTGGCAAGTGTGGCAATGGTTTCGTGTCTTTTAATGAGTTTGTAGAAAGCATCGAAGATTTCCTTGTTTTTAATGAAGACGTCGTGATCACATGGCCAATCAATATTGTAGCTGTTTACAGTGATTTTTAGATTGAGACGTTCTGTTTCGAGAGAAATGCATTTTAATATATAGGTCAATGTTATCTTGAAGATTACAGATAGCACATTAGGCATTACTTTTGTTCCTAAAACGCTGAAGATAATTGGAAAATTTAGCGTGTCCAGTAAGAAACTGGGTGAGAGGAAAACTTGGTTTAACCCATTCGTATGTATCATGAAAATTTTTAACATCTGGTACGAATTTGAAAGTAATGTTATTATGTTTTTGAGTCCAGTTATTTTGCCAACGATGGAGTATATCATCGTATAATAGTTTTTTGACACTTCTCCGGCAGATCTTATTATATATAGTGCAAGTAGTCATACCCCTGGCGGCTTCCTTAGCTAATTGATCCGCACGTTCGTTTCCTATTAATCCCTGATGTCCTCTTGTCCAAGTGATGCTATATTCATCGGTAGAATTGTAGAATAAGTAACGAATGCGAGTGGCAATAGGGTGCGGTTTTCTACTACGAAGAAGTTGAATAGCAGAATATGAATCACTAATTATATGGACGTTCTTATATTCCTGGTAAAGTTCGATCCAGTAGGTAGCCATGTATATAGCTAGCAATTCCGCCTGGAATACCGTACTTGCTTTATGTAACTTGCCTTTTACATTGTGTATTTCCATGTTGTGTTCGTAGACTACAAAAGCACAACCGATGGATTCGTCGATTCCAGAACCATCAGTATAAATTTCAAAGTCGGGTTGTGTGGGAGGATCAATCCGAAATAGGTTGTTAATGTATGGAGGTAGACTTTCAGCAGTTGGACTATGATTTTCATAGTTTTCCGATCTAATTTCACCGGTAGAAGTGCAAATATTGGTTCCTATTTTCAGTTGGTGTAGATTGTATTCGAGTTGGATAATCTCTGTAATTGGAGGTTTTCGAGCTAGTACCTGTAAGCTACAAGTAGGAGTTGTCCTATATGCTCTCGTTATTAAAATCAGTGCTTTCCTCTGTGAAGATATTAATTTTCGATGTAGGTGAACTTTATGAATGGCGTTACCCCAACTACAGCAACCGTAAGTAATAATGGGGATGTAAATTTGATCATAAATAATATTTATAGCGTCTGATGTGAGTCCCCAGTTTTTCCTAGCAATTTGTGAGAAAGCATGAAAGATTAAGGTTGTTCTCTTAGCAATATATTTGACATGATCTTCCCAGCCAAGTCTAAAATCTATCCATACGCCGAGATATTTAATGCTTTTTTTCAATTTTAATCGGCATATTATTCATTTTGATTGAAGGTTTGCGAAGGTATAAGTTGGGTTGTCGTGGCTTGTTGAATACGATTCCAATAGTCTTATTCGGATTAAAGTTTAATTTGTATTGTTTTCCCCATTGATATATTTTTTCGAGTATCTCGTTGCCACGTTTTTCCAATACTGCACGAGATCTCCCACCAATAAGAATTAGCACATCATCTGCATAGGCGGTAGCGAGTCATATCCAAAGTTTTCTTGTAAAAAAGCATTAAAAGTTAAGTTCCATAGCAGAGGTCCGCATACTGATCCCTGTGGGCATCCTCGTACAATGTTGCGTTCCACACAGCATGTTCCATATTTTAGTATGGCTTTGCGACCATGAAGATAATTTGCAAATAGATGATACATATTTGATGAGCAAGCAGTTTTCCTTAGTTGAAGGAGTACGAAAGGCCACCAGGCACTGTCGAACGCTTTAGATATATCCAAACTAACACCGAGCACGTATTTATGGTTATCTAGTAGATTTTTGATATTTTGTACGGCATCATAAATAGCATCTGAAGAGGAAATTTGCTGCCTAAAACCGTATTGAATGTTGCTAAGGAGTGCCTTGTTCTCAATATGCCAAGTTAAGCGATCTGTTATTAGTCGCTCAAGGACTTTACCGAAGACTGATAGTAATGAGATCAGCCTGAGTTCATTAGGCTTATTTGGTTTAGGGACAGGTACTAATTTTGCAATTTTCCATGGGGCTGGAAATATCCCCAAGCTTAAACAGGTATTATAGAGTTGCAATATTTGAGAGGGAATAAGTCTCCATATGTTTTTGGCAATTGTGGCGTTTATGCCATCAATTCCAGGGGATTTACCATCTTTGAGTCTGCAAAAAGCGTTATTTATTTCATCATACGTAAAATCTGGAGAATGATCATTATTGGTGTACGGGGTTATATCCAGTCTTAATTGCCTTTGCCATGGGGTATCTTCTTCAGCATTGTCATTAATGCAGAAGGTATCTATTTGCCGTTCTAAGGAATCTAGGAGACAACGGTCAGTTATTAGCTGATTCGTTGATCCCGGATCAGCAGTAGTTAAAATTTGGGGTTTGCGTAGTTTGTTAGTGCATAATTTTGTTAGGTATCCCCATGGGTTGGAGGAGGCAGCACTACAGTATTTCCGCCAGGATAAGATCTTGGCATCTTTTATTTCTTTTTTGTAGATAGCCTGGTGGTCGTAATATTGCTGTTTTAAATTGGTTCGGTGTGGCTCAGTTCTGCATGACTGAAATCGCCTCCTTAGAAGGTTGTTGATTTTACGTAATTCTGAGAGCCGACTGTTCCACCAAGGGACAGATCTATGTTTAGGAGAGGTTTTAGGAATATACCTATTACAGGCGTAATTAATTTTGTGAATGTTGTGCTCAAGAACTTCCGCAATTATATCAATGGAGTCATTGAAGTCATATGCTAGCATGTTATTTAACAGATAATTTTGTATGCTGTCCCAATCGGCGAGGGCAATGTTGAATCTGTCCTTAGTTGTAGTGGTTGCGTAGTTATTATCATTAATTTTTAGATTAAAAGAGATGTATGCATGGTCGCTAAGGCTACTCTCACGGTGTACTCTCCAATCCTCGAGTTCAGCCATGCATTCAGGACTGCAAACTGAAATGTCGATCCATGTGGTACCATGTCTGGAGACATAAGTGGGGGGTGAAAGTGGATTGTTTAGTAGTTGTAGATCGTTAGAAGCAAGAAATTCCTCAAAAATTTCTCCATGGTTGTCTTGCTGGTCTCCTCCCCATGTAGGAGAGAGTGCGTTGATATCTCCTACAATGATGAATTTTGCGTGTTGGAATTTATTAATAATATTCTGTATGTTATTGATCATTAAATTCATGTCCTCGTGCTGTGGGCAATAAATATTGATAATAATGTGAGGTGTTGTTATTAAAATATAATTCGTTACATACAAGGTGTTCATTTGATACACTCATGCGATGTAGAATAGAGAGGTTAGTATTGACAATGACATTTATAGCCCAAGGGTATAGATCAGTACCTTTTAGAATCGGATAGCGAGTAGGTAAACAAGCCGGATAGTTCCGTATACAATATGGCTCCTGTATAAATATAACATCGTATTTGTGACAGATGGATGCCAGTTGAGATGTTGAGGAAATTCCTCTCCCCAAATTTATTTGTGGAAAACGTAAGTAATTGCAGTTGTTAGAAGCCATATTCAGTACGTTCAATTATTGTATTTTTTATTCATTGATAAACTGGACAGGAGCTGTCTCGAGCATTATGGTTTATATCACTGTATTTATTGTGGTGACAGTTAATACATCTTGGTTTTGTGGATCTATTGGGACATTGTTTATACGAGTGTTCACCAGCACATTGGCTACAGGTAATTGTTTCTTGCTCACAATATTTAGTTGAGTGTCCGTATTTGCAACAACAAAAACATTGTAATACTGGACAGAAGTCCATTACATGACAGCGAGACCATTGCAGATTTATTTTACCCTCCATAAGTAAATACTTTCTTAACTGTGGTGAAACTTCCACCACCCAGTTTATATATGGAGCGTCTTTCCATCCCATGTTAAATTTAATTTTAAATCAGTCACAAAATTCCTTTTTAGAGTAATTTTCATTTAATATATAATTTTGTTCGTATATATGGGTTAAGAGTTCCTCACGTGACAGATGTGCTGGCGTGGAGTAGATTACGATGTGAAGATTCCTTCTTTTTGGTCTCTTAGCAACCAGTTCCGGAATTGTTTCCTGTATGCAATTTTCCAGCTTGTTAAGATCGTCTTTGTTGTGTAAATGTATTGCAACACCTCCCCCGCCAATACGATGAATTCTGTCGACTCCAATGCCTAATTTAGATGGGTTAATATGTTGTTGAATGATTTTTCGTGTTTCTTCACTGTTTTTATTTTCTTCTTTATTGTAAATTAAAAGAATATCTTTGGAGGGTTTTACTGGGGTATTCAAAGAAACAGGGTGGATAGCCCTTCTAGATTGTAACACCGCACTATATGTAGGGGTGATCATTTCATTTTTCTTGATATTATCAGTTTTGTCATCGAGTTTCTCAACTTTATCTTTTATCTCAGTTAACATAGTGAGGATTGTGTTATCTTCATATATTTTTATTATGCGATTTATACAATCGAAAATGAAATCGGTATGACAGGGAGTGGAGAGTTTGCATTTAGTATTTATAGCTATGTAACCCTTAAGCTCAGAAATTACTCCATTGGCAGCCATACGGGCTGCTGGAAAAGGTGAGTCATCAGATGCATTCAAATTGTAGCTATATGGCAAAAGCAATTTACTAGGAATGAAGTACAATAATTGAAATCAACAGATAGTCCTGATTCCAAAAATATATGATATGCAATACTTCAGAGGAATAGGCAAAGAATGAAAGCAGCTTCTAGTTTATTACACGAAGTTTTCAGACGGAAGGTCAATGACTGTTGTGATGAAAACTAAAAAGATGGAAATAGAATACGTTTTAAGAATTTCCATAATTTAAAATCTAATGAACAGAAATTGATAAAACTTTGCGATAATGTTACTTAATTGGTGTAGATGGTGACACCAAAAGATTTTTTGAAAATAACTAACTGGAAGCGAGAAAACGGCGTTCGATTACCGACCGGAAATGACACCAAAAAACAGTGATAAATCGCTGAAAAATGCACCAAAATTTAACAATTTTGAAGGCAGTACTTGTTATCACTGTACGCAAAAGGTGTCTTCACGAAAATCGATTTACCGGCAGCAGGAATTCCGGATAAGCGAATATAGCGAATTTTAGCTTCTAATTCAAAAATTTTTGGAAAAAAGTGGTCCTACTTGACATTATTTGTTCCCACGATCTTCCAAAAAAGAAATTGACATAAATTTAACGTATTCACAACGACATTACGCACAAAACAACCAAAAATATGAAGAGCACAATGACAGCAAACCTATCAGTCTCACATTCGAACGATCTCCAACAACCTTGGACATTGTCACTTTGACCCACATTGGTGTAGTACAGCCAGGTTTTCATCATACTGTCTATTGATGCTTTCCTGGCAGTGCTTACGCAGAGCCAGGCTGCACATTGTGCTAATAAATAATATTAATAAATAAATAAATAATGTCTATTGATGCTGAAGTTCAAATTGGTTACATTTGCTACAATACTGCTTCTGTTTTGCCAATCCTGTAATTAACATCTACTTCAAATCCGCTGCCTTTGCAAGACTCTTGCACTAAGGTAAGTAAACCGATAAACATTTTCGACGGACTGATGTCCGACAGTTACTGTACGTTGTAAAATTCAGAGAACAGAAATTAAAATAAGTCTCAATCACAGTTTTTTCAATTCAGATTTTTCTGTCACATAAATTCTATAATGAATTCCAAAAACTGTCAAGCTTTAATCATCAGATTAGTGTATGCAGATTTTATCAACATTACGAGTTATCTAATCGAACGAATAAATAAAAATAAAGTAGAAACACGAACACGAAGAACTTGAAACACGACAAACAATTATTATTATTTATACACAATAACAATGCTAAAAAATAAATTTTTTCTACTGCATATAAAATGAGTCATGATTAAATATAGAAATAATTTAAAACTATGCACTGTTTGTTCTCTGTCCAAACACAAACTAAGATTTGAGTCGAAGCACTGGCAAGTCAATAATATTGTTTCAGAGAGCCATCTACATCAATTACTTGCTGCTACCGTGGCAGTAAAATCACTGCTGGCATTAAAAAATATATATATATATATATATATATCATTTCCTCACGATATAAAGTGACAAAGTTTAATCAGAATCAGCCAATCAAATTTTGAGAATGAACTCAATTCTATAAGTCACATTAGAAGTGGCTTTGATAATGCTCTGCCTCAATAAAAAATACAATAATAGAAAATAAGTGCATTATGAAAAATTCATTGATGTTAATGAATTTTCTATTAGCATTATTTGATATACTTACATTTTGCCCAATATCTTTACTGGAAAATAAAAATTGTAATTTGGTATCCAATTCTGAAACCTGTAAAGTAAATAATAAAACATAAGTTTTTTTTAACAAACTTTATTTATTATTTATGTATATTTTGAATAGGTATTATAAAATAAATGCAAAAGAAGTGGGAAAAAATTCTATAAATTAATTTTTGTCTAGTTTACAGGCTAAATAATCTTTTTGATTAATAAGCTTTTCAATCTACAAAGCATCAATATACATAATTATGGAACACCGTCAACTGGGTGCCAGACATCTGGGCAACAAAATAAGAGACGAACAATAGATAAAATACCATTCTTTTCTTTTATGACCCAGTAAATTTAAATAATATTTTTAAAGAAACAAGTTAATTATTTCTTAAAAACGATTATTTAAAGTTACGAGTTAAAAGAACGATTTTGTAATTAACAAACATATTTACCGTGTTTTTTTAAATTTTTACAAGTAATAGAAAAGTCTCAAAGAAAAGTTGATATCTACCCCCAAAATGACCAAATATATGTAAAAACAAAGACAATATTTACATAAAAGTAAAAATACATTACATTATACATTAAATACAATATAAATTAAAGAAGTATAATTTTGGGGTTGGCAACAACTGGGTGACAGAAACTTAAACATTTTTGCAGGCTTAGCAAGCATACAATTTGACGGATATTTTTTATTTTTTTGTAAATACCGGTAAAATATATATAAATACGGTTAAGATTTACGAAGTACGAGTCGTAAGTTACGAACGAGTTACGAGTTATTTCCGACTTAGGAAAAAGAAACATTTTTGAGTAACATCCTATAGCATCATTAATTATTTTATGTCAGAATGGTTAATAGAGCACATCAAAGAAAAGCAGTTCTTTGAAAACAAATTCTTCCGAAGAACTTTTATAAGTTCTTACTCTCGGACTTACGACTCGTACTTCGTAAGTCTTAACCGTATTTATATATATTTTACCGGTATTTACAAAAAAATAAAAAATATCCGTCAAATCGTACGCTTGCTAAGCGTGCAAAAACGTTTAAGTTTCCGTCACCCGGTCATCACCAACCCCAAAATTGTTTAATCTAAACACAGTTTTTATGAGATAGTGGATAATTTTTCTGGTTTAAATCAAATAAACATATTTGATTTCCAAAACCAAAAAAAAATTCACAAATTTATTCAACAAATTTTCTAAATTGAATAAAAACATTACCTAAGTACACTAAATTTTTTAAAGTTTAGTTAAATATTAATAAATTGATTAATTTTATATATAAAATTCTATGGAACATATTTTATAATTTATAACATACACATGCAATTTAACAGATACATGATTTATATTTTATTATTATTATTATATGCTTTTTATTAACTTACTCTGTCTAGATAAAATCTTTCAACTCAATTTTCAGCCACTTTCCAATTTGCATACATATGCATCACCAATAATAATACATTGTTTTTTAGTTTGCAAACAATTTTAGCAAAAAATTACCAAAAAATTTAAATTTTTAATTTTATACGGAATCGTTTTAAACACGGGCAATTTTGCTCGACATTTTTTATTTATTAACTTACATAATGTTACATATTTACAAAACCAATAAATTAATTACACAATGACCAATAATGAAATTATTAAAATATAAACTGTTATTTGTTGCTATATTCACAGTACAAAGTATAGCAGCAAAGTAATAATTTAATAGCATGGTGAGTAATTTAACACTTGAGCATCTCATATTTTTATTTTTGGTTGCATAATACCAAAAATACTGTGAAAGCTGAATAAAATTTATTGTTTCTTTTTTAATGTATTTATGAGAATAAAAGCAATTATTTGGAATTTTAAAACATATTTTTATTACATTTTACATCAGTTATCTGCATAATAATGATAAATCATTGCTTGTTGATATATATTTAATATTCAACAATTAACACACAATTCTAAAAAATATTTGAAATTTAAACATATTTTCTGAAATGTTGCTTTATTCTATTATTTTAACATTGCTAATATTACTATAAACATAGAAATTAAAATTGAAGAAACATGGCCATGGTTTCTCTAAAATGTCTTTATTGAATAAATTAAAATTGATTATAATTGTATTTTTCTGAATTTAAATGGAGATTATAAACTAATATACTGATGTTTTAGAGTAAATTGAATCATACTCGGTATACATACGTTATGAATAATGTATGTATAATAAATATGAAAATTATCACTATCCGACGAACGACTCGACCTAATTCGCAATTAATAATATCGCGGCCCAAATGGCCGAGCGATCGAGGCGGTAGCCTACCGCTCCGGGGACCTAGGACCGAATCCGGCCGGCCGGAAAAATCCCTAAGAATTTTTCGGGGCGCGATCCGACCGGATACGTCGGCCCCCGTCTCCCGTCGCCGGGCCGAACCCGTAACGGGCTTGCTAAAAAGAGGCCCTTTTAGTGCCCACGGGGTGAAAAGATTTTAAAAAAAATAATTAATATTAAGTAATTTATCATTAATTTAAACAATTACATATGTCTTAATTACCACAAGAATTTTTTAAAACTGATATACTATTTATTACACAAAAAATGAATATAATTTTACTTATTGAACTTTTATCTTAAGAAATTAAAGGACAGTTCCATATCATACAATCACATTTAACAGATGAATAAATAAACATTAGAAAACAAACAAGGAATCTTTTGTCAAGGAAACATTTTTCTGGACTCATTTATTGCTAATATTTACTTATTAACAAAAAGCTAAACTTTTTATTCTTTAAGTAATAATTTTACTAATAATTGAATTAAGGTCTGATAATTTGAACAGATATTTTTTAAAATTTATATCAATCCTCTCATAATGTGTATAAAATATAATATAAAACAATAAGGTAAGAATTTGTTGTAACTTCTGATTTTTTTGTGGCAAATAAAGTAAAACTTTGTTTTTACAACAGAAGCAAAAATTATTTAGAGAAAAATTCATTCTACCAATATAAAAGCATAACAAAAATTCCCAATAATTTAGAAGATACAAACAGTCTTATTGTTTGATCAGAGACACTATTGAAATAATAGTGTAAATAGAAGATAAATAGATACTTGTGGTCCAATTGTAATACCTACATTATGACATCAATGACCTAAATTTATGAATTATTATTTTGACATAGTGATTGAAAGAAAATTGGTGGCCAGAAGATGCAGGAAATAGAGCTTCTTAGTTATTTAATAAGAAAATTTGTATAAAAAAAAAATACTTTTAAATAAGCAATTTAATTTTTCTTACTAAAAACTTACTTTGTTATTATCCATAATAGTAAGCGATTTAACTCCTGCTAAAACCAAATTCTTTGCAACTTCACCACCTAAACTGTTTATTCCAATCAATAAAACGTTGGAAGAACGTAATCTGAAATATTTTTTAATATTACATTAAAATTTAAGTTTTGACTTTTATTATAACAACTTAGAACTCAAACAGCTACGAATTCATAAAGATGAATGTTTTTAAACATTCAATAAACAGGCTTTTAAGAAATGAATTTAAACACATTGATGCTACAAAACACACTATTTAAAAAACTGCATTTTTTTATTGTAATTTGTTTAAGTTTATTTCTTAAAAGGGTATTATAAAAGTATTACACATTATTATAAAATGTAATAGCTATTAAATAAAACAGGAAATAAAGTGTTGATAATTTAATATACATTTTATATTTGTTTATTGTATAAAAAATGAAGCAGATATCTGTTTCCTTTACAGTTTCCCATTAATTAAAATTAACTTAGTAACAGATTTACAAATTGCGTATCGTTGGCGATGCATCTGCACTCTCGTCTCGATCGTTACGCTTCGTCGGTAGCACGTCTGCAGTGTGAAATGAAATGTCACTTAGCCAGATTACAATTTTATATTAGGAGTTTATATTTGGATGCGAGTGTACAGAAAACATTTTTATCATCACATATCAATTTCTGGAGCATAAGCACTTCTTTTGATGATGCCAATGATATATGAAGTTTGCATGTGTTGAATGCACTTATTTTGGTAAAAATTAAAATTTCCCAATGAAAGTGATACTACTGTTCTTTAAAGATAATTTAATCTTTTAAATTAAGAGTTTATTAAAACAAAATAATCTCTCTTTAAAACACTTTTTACAATTATGAATTTAGAATTAGAATTTATTAGAATTTTTGGAATAAGAAATAAAAATATGAGTGAATGTTTATTTGCATTTTTTCGTGTTGATCCTGTTGAATTTTCATATTTACTACACTGACACTAACTTGTAAGAGTTTGATAATTCTTTACTATATGTGGATTGTCCTCGAATTCAAATTTTGATTTCCAACTGGAAAACCAGAAAATATTTCCTCTCAAAACTGCTGCATATTTATTCATTATCTACTGTTTACGACACGAATAATTCAAACACTTGCAATATTTATTTCACGATCGAGTTAAAAATTTCGTCGTGTATCGCCTGCGGATCGGGCGATGCACGACGAAATTTGTACGCGACGGATTAAAGAATATAATAATTAGCCGTCACATATACTCTGTAAACACAAACATTATAATCTAATTCGCCACAAAAAATAACCTAGAATTCTGAAACCAATTTTAAAGGCAGCAAATCTAAGTGTATACGTTTCAGGTGAAAAAATTTCACGTTGAAAATGTATTAAGAAAATGTTTCTTCTTCTCTACATATTTGTACAAAAGACAGAAACGTAACATTGATGTATTTACTGTACTTTTTTTTTTTTAATTGAATTAAAAAAAAATTTAATGTTTTCCTTAAAATCATAAGATTACTTCTATAAATCATATATTCCATTTGTATAACACTACCCTTTACAGCAATAATACATTGGAATTTCTAAAATTATTTATTAACTGAAGATTTAAATGTACAAGTTTACACTCGATTAGATGAAATAATACATCATATTCTACAATGATATTGTAATATTCTGTCTATAGTTATAACATTAATAAATTTTTATCTTAATATTCTTGACGAGTTATCGTAATAAAAGCTATTCCCTAGGAAAAAATCTTTTATAAAAAGTTACCGACGATAACTCGTAGCTCGAACATAATATATTCGTCACAATCAAATTGAAATTTCGAGGACACGTCTTCGTTTGTTTCCAATTTTCTTTAAAATAGTCGATTTGTCCCCAAATGTCGAACGTTCCCGGCGAACGGCATTCCCAATAATTCTTAGCTTAATCTTTCGGGCCATTTCGATTACGTCCGATCGATTCCGTTACTTAACTCTTACCTTTATAATAAATGTTATTTTACAAATTTTACAAATAAAAGAATTGCTTAAGTGGGGCTAGTAAACTGGACACTTTATAACTTAAATAAAAATGCCACTAACGTAACCTACACGATTTAATTAAACTTCCAAAACCATTATCTGATTTATAACATATTCAATTTATTATCGCCATTAAAATATTTATTGGTTAACTTTTCGGGAAGATAACTTGTATATTTATTTTAAAATAATAAAATGATAATATTCTTCTCAATAATTACATAATAACTTATATATTTTTAAACAATTTTTGGTACTTTTCGGTTAGCAAGACGCCAGTCGATTCGCGCGTGTCGGGTTAATTTCCCAAATCGGTAAGTACGAAAATGGTCGGCGAGTTTCGAAGAGATTACGAGAGCTCGCTAGGCTCGCACCTCCCCGGCACGCGGGGACCCGGGGCGGGACATGCCGGGACCCGCCAGACTACGTAACGTCCGTCCGGCAACGCGGTCGATAACCTTTTCTATTTCCGGCCCGTGCGATAAAAGTTCGCAAAATAAAAGTTCGACTTTACTAAAAATAGCAGTCGACCGACCGGCATCCCGCTAACCAAAAAGTACCCAAATTTTTTTTACGATACGTTTATATTTAAATAGTATAATAATATTTCAAATACATTAGCAGTAAGCATAATAACTTTAAGCCGAAAGTGGCAGCAATTTCTATGCATGGATTTAAAAGTATTTTAAGTTATTTAAATATCTCGAACATATTTTTTCACCCGCGACTCAATTTGTAATTTCTTCAACAATATACAGTAACTAAACAGAGCAAAGAGCACCTTATTCATTTAGTTTTAAAATGTTATTTTTTAAATCTCAACTTGTTTAAAAACAAACGTATATATTTTTTCTAAATCGAGTCATTGTAATATATTATTTGTTTCGTTTTATAGTTTATATAGTATATGTTTCGAGACATATTTTAACTGTTCATAAACTAAAGAATAAAATAAAAAATAAAAGTTTACAACAATAGAAACAAGCGATGCATTGCTTCGTACAGTTATCATTACATATTAAACGCAACCGAAACCATTTAAAAGGTATCAGTTGCAAATACCTTTTCTGGGCATCTAATCCCCATAACCTTATTTGTCTGTCATATAATTCAGCTTCGTCTTCGGTGATTTCAAATTCGCCGACATCCGCCATATTTACTTAACCTCGCGGGAAAACCCTCGCGCCAGTCACGCTCTTTCTTCCTTGGCTGGTGGTAAATGACGACATCTCTACGTTCGATGACGTTTCTACCGGAATATGGCGGCCACCACGATGGAGACGAAGGATTACTCCGTCATGTCAGCGGATTTGGAGAAACGCGAACTGGAATCGCCGGGAGGAATCGCTACACCTCAGACTTACGGGCAGTTACTCGCAATATATCTTTTTCAGAACGATTTGCCTAATGCTAAATTACTTTGGAAGAGAATACCTCAAGGTGTGAAAGAAGCAAACCCGGAATTGGGACAGATTTGGATTGTTGGACAGAAATTATGGAACAGAGACTTTCCAGAATTATACAAAAGTTTAGATGTCGAATGGCCGGAGCATATTCTGCCGATTATGAAGGCTTTAATGGAATCCACACGCACTAGAGCACTTCATCTAGCCGCTAAAGCCTACTCTTCGATAAGTATCGAAGATGCTTCCCTATTTTTAGGTTTGCCTCCCGATAAAACCATCGAAGAAGCGGTGGCGTTCGGATGGACGAACGACAGAAATCAGCATCTGATAATGCCGAAGAAGCCGGACGTTCCCACCGACGGAGTCGCGCCCAGCGAGGAACAGTTGGCAAAACTCACGGATTTTGTCGTGTTTCTAGAGAATTAGTAAATTCGGCCCGTTCGACGTACGTTTTACTTCGTTAACGTAAAGTCCGTCGGCGGCCGTCCGGGTAACGTGACGCCGCGCGTCGAACGGCACCGTGCCGCTCTTTCTCGTCTTCGAAAGCAAATTTTACAATTAATTTTATAAATTAAATTTAAAAGAATCAGAATTTTTCGTTTGCACGGTTTGTTACGTAGTAATGTAATATACTTACGATGATAATAAAATATGATTAAAATACTATAGCTAAGAGTTTGAACTAAAAATTCTTTAGTGTGACAAACATCATTTAAATTTTGCAGTTAGTTAATATTTATTGTAAAAGAGTGAATCGAAACAAATTAAGACCAAATTTTTCTTGTCGAAAATATAGAAGTAACAAATTCTAGATTTTTATGACTAAAGATTGGTTATCGATGCAGCTTTCCAAAAAATTACGTAGAAGTACGATGCTTTGTTTGTGCCAGAATGCTCCTAGAAAAGGTCATCCGTTGCTTCCTATGATAAAATGACAATATATGCCTGTATATTACTAACGTAGTGACAGTTTTTGCCAAGGAAAGTATCTCGTTCGTTTCGGATTTGGCACCACGACGAGTTGGTTACGGAACTCTTTCCGCGCATAACTACGGCGGTTAAAGTATTAGAGACTATTCCGAAGAACGTCTCGAAGGACGGGCCGGCGTGCGCGGTCGAGGACTAGCGGAAGTACGTTAAATTTTGCCGAGAATACTCCGAGAAAGACGGCGGGCGCCGCACCTCTAAACGACAGACCGATTTTTTTCCGGCGAGATAATCTGTTTTGACTCGCGCTTGCACCCGTATACTTTCGCAGATCGAACGTGTAACTAAAAGAAGAAAAAATTTAAATTGTAGACAGAATGAATTCACACAAAAATTTTATGTTGAAATTTTCATTCTAAAAGTAAAAAAACAAACAAAAATTTTGTTCCTGGACACATATCATTCTAAATTGATTTATAATTCGTAAATACATTTTTGCTGTTTCTTATGTTTTATATACATTTTTTAACTTTGTGTACATCCATGTTCTCTGTTTATACATCTAGATTAACTGCTAAACTCATTTTGCCATACACTCAAACCTCTTTTTGTGCGGTCTATTTTTGTGCGATTTGTTTTGTGTGATTTTTTGTGTGTGGTATATGAATTTCAATCAAATTGGTATACTGCACAAAAATAATTGCACAAAACACATTGTACATATAAAAAATCACACAAAAACAGGTTTGAGTGTACTGTAAAACTTTGATTCAGTTAATGATAAATTTTTAATTAAAACCATTAAGTCCTCTCATTTCTTGCTGAAGTCTATCATTTTATTTATTTAATTTTTTTTCTTATTTTTGTAATTTTTATTCTATATGTTCTAAGTTTGAACTTAAAAATTGTTCAGAGTAATTTAACTTATAAGAAATTCCTAAAATCAGTAAGATGGTATCAACTTCATAACTTATTTTAACTTGTAAAAAAATAGTAAATTATTATTTAAAATATTATAAATGAAGTAAAATGTTTAAACCGAATGTTCAATACGTGAATTAATTTAAATTTAATTTAATCATTATATTTTTATTTTAAATAAAATAAAATATAAATGAGTTTGTAATATATTACCTGGCCACCAGATGTCGCCAGGATTTGTTTTAGTAGCTTATTGCCACGTGTTGAAAGCATTGTTCAGGTAACAATATGTTACTGGAAAACGAATCGGTGAGGATTCCTTCGTTATTTTATTTGGATTTAATTCGTTCAATATGAATAATTGTTTAACATTTTACTCTAGTTTTTAAGCGAACTGACTAAATTATTTCAATCTGGAAGATCTTCGGGATCAGTATGTATTACCATGAAAAGATGTAAGTGAATACAAATTTAATTATAAATTATTTTCCGAGTTACAATACTTAATTTTTTATTGCTTTATCGGTGAATATATCATTGTACTTTTATAAATGATAACAGGAAAATGTTTTCCTCCTTCCTTTCCCTACGAGAGCCATGTTGAAATTTAGCAATAGTCTATCTTTAAATAAAATTTACTTAGCTAAGTAAATAATCAAACTAATGCTTTTATATCATCAGCTGATGATATTAACAATAAAATATCAAATCATAAATCAATATTTTCAATTCAAATTTTTTTTCTTTATTTTTTTAAAAATTAATCTAACAATGATGGAAACATTCTTAAAATTACAAACAGCATTTCCCACTACAATAAATTTATATGATAGAGAATAAATCCAAGAACGAATAGGTGTCTTTCTTTATTTTTTTGGAAAAGTATGCGATACGCATTCTCGAATTTATTTTTGTACCGACAAAGTTGTCCCTTAATTCGTGACACGTAATCGTCGTATTTAATATACGTATATTAAATAATTTTATTAATTTTACGTATCTCGATTAGAAAAAATTTACGTATAATTCTAGTAAAAGAAAATTATGTATTGTGATATAAATTTTATTTTGATACGCAGACGACGGAAGAACGAAACCTCGTCCTCGTGCTTCCAAATTAATGCAACCTCTCCCGCCTCCCGGCGAATATAAATGTTTATTTAGAGCAACTTTGGGAAATAAAAAAATCAGCACTGTGGTAAGAAGTATTTTAATATTGAATGTGAAAGACTATAAAAACTAAATTAAAATGAAACAAATTTTATATTAGCAATAGACTAATGTTAGGTAATACTTCTTTAATCGTATCTGACAATTCCTTAAATCTGCAGTAAAATTAAGAGAAAAATTACGCACGGTAAAATCCACAATATTCGGAACTTGTTTAGTATGTACGTAAACTGTGATTAAATTTCTTTAATTTTATTCATTTAAGAGATGCTATAAAATGCCAAACTACATAATATATTATTTGCCATCTTTTCTCCTTTTAAACCTTCTCCTAATTTTAAATTAAAAGGACGGTTTTTTGTCTTAAAAGTCCCGCGTGTCGACGGATATTTTTCCGCCGATATTCTCCGGGTGTAATTTTTAACGTGCGGACCATTTATTTTGAAAGTGGTGTAAGTCCATTTTTTCTTTTTTCGAGATATTTGAACATTTGCATTTTAGTTGATTCAAAAATATAAATAAAGTGTACTAAGTTTGACAATGTTTCTATGACTTTAGAAATATGTAAGTTGATTGCATAAAGACTTCTATGTGAATTTAACTAAACTAATATATTCTTTCTGGGCCATAAATGGATTACACCACTTTCATAATTATTGAACTAAAATTCATTAAATTTCTATTATGTAAAACTCAATGTCACTTGAAACATATTGTGTTGTATTCTGATTTTGTCTATATATAATAACAAGAAATAAAATAGTGTTGTTTATTCTGAACATTAAAAATATTTACTTATTGTTAAACTATTTTATGATAAGTTTATCATTATTACGAGCTTACCATTAGACACTGCTTTTCGTTTAGGTTCGTTACACGGATTTTTTCCATTTCGTCAAATTGTACATTTGTTGGTAATATTCGTAGTTTTACTCCTCTGTTGTAAGGGGCCGTCCGTAAATGATGTCTACACTGGAAGGAGGGGAGGGGGTTAAGACAAGTGGACAAGAGCGGTTGAGCATTAGTGGACATCCATTTATTTCATTAAATTTTATAGAGTTTATGCATTTTATTATATTTATTCCAAAGTTTCTTGTATGTTTCATTTCTACTTACGGTATCTATCATTCATAAAGTGACGAAGGTTTTAACGGGTGTCGAGTTATGTTGGACATCCAAAGTGGGGAAGGGGTTACGAAAACTTGGACAAACTGGGACGAGAGGGGAGAGTAAAAGTTTCCAGGAAAATGTAGATGTAATTTATGGACAGCCCAAGTGCTTAGATGCAGAAAATGGACTTACACCACTTTCGTAATCAATGGTTATGCAATGTCATTTACCAATGAATTTTTAATTGATCAAAGCGTACGGTTATTTTAAAATGCTAAGTGCGAATTGATTATAAATAGAAAGTTTACACTAAATTGTATGTATATGATGTGATTTCTCAATTTTTTCCAAAAGTGGACTTACGCCACTTTCAAAATAAACAGTTGATATGCACGTTTTTACTATATTCTTTGTGATGACTGCTTTTTATGTCGGTTGACTCTAAAGATGGGTTATAAGTACCGAAATTTTAAGGGTTATGACGATGTAAACTCCAGAAAACCAGTTTTTTTTTTTTTTTGTGAATAAATACTTGTCTATATATATAATTTTTTTATAAATACTTATGAAAAGGTAGTCTTTTAAGTTAGTATATAGCTTCAACATATCTCATTCTTTAATACACTAATTTGACATCAAGTGGAACTATCTTCGAGAGCTTCATTTTTCACACCGATTCTAAAATAGAATGTACGAACTTTGGACTCGACGTCGGCCTATAAATTCGGCCAAAAACATTTGTCGGTATATTAAAATTTTCGACGGATTAATGAAAATTAAGGTCGTCTTTATGATTTGATCTATTTCCAGTTTTTGAGAAGTTTCTTACTTTAATTAACACCAGTTTTCGTGATGGTAACTTATTTTAAAAATTTGTTTTGAAGAAAATTTGACATTTGTTAACAAATGTGTATTTTATAATTAATTTTATGTAAATTTCATTTGGACATTCATTTGAAATATAAAGTAACTGCATGTAAAAGAAATAAGTTTATTTATTACAATGTTTAATTATGTTAATAATAATTCAAATATTGAATTATTTTAAAAATTAATGTTATTTAACAATTTTACAGGTAAATGCAAGAGACATCAATAAATTCCAAATGGTTAGTGATTTTTATTTGAATGAGTTTTTATAACTTTAAAGTATTAAAAAAATTATAATTTTTTACTGTTATTAAATAAATTTTACTTGTACAAAATATTTCTTTAATATTTTAAAAATGTACAATATATACTTGCTGTGCATATGCAAGGTATGTAATGGTCTGAAAAAAAATTACTCTAAACTACCCATCTCTAGCCAAGAAAGTATTTGTGCATATACAGGGTGTTTCGCAATGTTTTGACGATTTCAAAGTTGAATAACTCACAAACTAATTGCTTAAAAAAAAGTCGAAAATTTTACACGAGGTACAAAATTTATTCAATTTTACTTACGAAATACTATGTCGGACAAATGACGACCGTTTGCGACTACGCGAGATTCGAGGCATTTCTCCTGGCTTTTGAACACATTTTTCGTAACTGCCAGAGAAATTCTGCAAATTTCATCTTGAATTCAATCTCTTAATTGTTCCGAGCTTCTTGGCCGGTCGGAGTACGCTCTTGCCTTCAAATAACCCCATAGGTAAAAGTCTTGTGGGGTTAAATCGGGCAAGCGACGTGGCCGTTCGAAACGAGTGCGTTTGGAAATTATGCGGTTGCCAAAAGCTTCAACTTCAAAAGTCTCGTCGACTGCGTGGCATGTCACGCTGTCTTGTCGGAACCGAGTCGACCGGAGACGTCTACGACGGCAAAGGGTAGGGATTAGGAACGTATTCGACATCTCCGTATACCGGGAAGTGTTTATGGTTCCTTTGAAAAAACACGGGCCGACAATGCCACACCTACCCTTACGGTTACTCGCGCATCGTGTAATGGCTTCTCTTCGACGGCCTTGGGATTGTCGCGTGTAGGAGCCCAGTAATGATAATTTTGTTTATTCGCCGCACCAGTTAAATGGAAGTGCACCTCGTCGGTCGTCAAAATTTTATCGGGATCAATTTCTTTATTCTCGATTTTATCGAGCATCTCCTCGGCGAATCTTTTTCTTTTTGGATAATCTCCGGGATCTAACTTTTGTATCACGGCTAATTTGTAAGGACAATAATACAGACCGTACCGTAATATGCAACGAGTGGATGCCGGCGACGAGTGGAAATTTTCGGCACTCGGGCACGCTTTCTTAAGGAACGACGAGGGCTTTTCCGTAAACTGCTATGCACACGTTCAATGTTCTCGGGAGTTCGTAGGGTCTTCCCGCGGCCGGTCGACTTTCGATTCGATGCACCGGCAGTTTCGCAGAAGTTTTTTACCCAATTCGATATCGTTCCACAAGCAGGAATTAGATATCGTGGCCGAATCTTAAAATATTTACGAAATTCACATTGCATGCGCACGACAGATTTGCCAATGCAAAAATAGCACTCTATCACAAATGCACGACGTTACTTCGACCTGTATGCCACGATACTATGTAGTAACCTATACGAGACGAAAGTCGACAGTCTACACTACTAATAGAGAGCGCCACCATCGCCGTATCTCGGTTTTAACGCGAATTATTCGACTTTGAAATCGTCGAAAGATTGCGAAACACCCTGTACATTGTGGACAATTAATACTATACAACAGTGGTATTCCAACATTTTAACAGTGCGACCCAAGGTAATTTTCTTTGACCCCCAAATGGGGTCGCGACCCATAGATCTAATACCACTGCTATACAATATTTGGCACGAATATCAACCTATTGAGTACATACCTTGTATATGCACAGCAATTTTTGATATATAATAAGGATTCAATAAAATGTTAATCTATTCATTTAAGATATTTCATTTAAATAATAACAAAAGTTTTAAAAATATTAAATAATTTGTTGTTATTAGAAATTTATTTGTGAGGGGTTGTTTTTGCTATTTTATATTCTAATTTTTAAGTTTTCTACAGACTATTTTTGCCATGAGCTGGTCATGGACCATTCTTCTGGAAATGTTATTTATTAATCATATGCAATTTTTGATTTAAAGTACAGCATTTGATTTTAATTGAATTTTTGTTATAGGCATATAGCAATGTCTTGAAAGGAAATATGGACAATTTGAAGAAAAAAGGGAAAAAGTCTGGAATTAAAGCAACTTGTTGATTGGATTCCGTAAAAAGCAAAAATATTAATTATTATTATTATTTGTTTTAATTAAAAACAAAATACAGTATCATAGCAAATTTACAGAGATAATTCAAGTATTATATACATTTAAGTAACATACATTTGTTATTCGATTATGTATATATACTTTTATTAAGAGGCACAATAAGCTGCAGTAAAATTTGATCAGTTTTCATTTTATTAGTTTACAGAATAACGAAATATGCATTAATAATGAAGTTTGTTTAATTGAAGTAAAAAAAGCAAAACTGTAACGTAACTAGTGACAAAAGCGAACACGACGACTGGGAAAATCGTCAATAATTGCGTTCGTACGTAATACGTACCAATCAAATTTTACCGTGGCATATTGCACGTGAAAAAAGATTTATTTTTCCACTTTTACAAAATTCTGTCATAAGAAATGTATTAACGACATTTCTATTAATATGAAGCAAGTAAGAAATTTGCTTCATAATAATTTTATTGTTAATTTAAATGAGAAAAAATTCATCATACATTGTATTAAACATTAAAAAGGTAATTTTAAATATATAAACATCAAAATAAATATTTAATAATTTTGATAAAGAAAAACAAAGAAATACGAAATCTAAGCTTGACAGCCCAAACATTTTACAATTTTAGGAAAAAATTATTTTTAAGAAACATGCTTTTTTCATTTATTTTTCTCTCATATTCTCTAAACACACATTTTCAAATATTAAAATATCTGTTTTAATCAAATCGGAGCTGCACAAATAAATTGTGTGCACGCATTGCACAGAAACTTCCCAGAATGTCGAAACTTGAAAAGTATGAAAATTTTCATTTTTCGTCACTTTAAAGTTTATTATTTTTCTAATTATTTAATGTTTTTTTAATCAATGATCAAACTGATAAAAGTATTATGTAAATTAGATAAATTACACAGATAAAATCTAGACCAGTCTGGTCGATTTGAGTAACGCGAGGCTAATCCGGCGAAATTAACCGGTGCGATCGACAAATAGGGAAGGACGTCGTAATCCTTACTACCGGCGATAAATTACGGGAGTCCCGATCGGATCGAATTCGGATTCCGAGACGGCGGGCGGATACCCCACCGCACGGCTTTGCGGCCGAGCGTAACGTGCAATTTTCGACACGAATTTAATTCTAAACGAACGTCGACAAAATGCCAAAAAATATTTGTGCGGCCAAACCGGTCTTAAATCTAAATCTCGTTCCCGTAAAATTTGTCCGGGGGCTTCGTCAATTCCTGTGATTTAACTTTGATACTGTGATTTCATTTAACATTCCATTATATTATCAACATGTTTTTTTTATACATTATTTAATACATTTTGAAATGAACACAGTAGAAACATTTATATAACAGTTAATCTGATAGATGAAAACTAAAATATAGTACACACAGAAATGATTAATAACAAAAAGTGTTTCCATAAAACTTTGTCATCCATTTAAATAATTTTGGAATCTTTTTCACATTGTAATTCCTTTAAATCATTCTATTAAAAAGTCTTGTTACGAGGAAGATATGAAAAATGAATAAGAGCTTCTAAATATCAAATATTTTTATATAATATATATGTGTAAAAATTTAGATATTTTTTATATTCATGCTACATTTAATTATTACAAAATTAGAAAGCGACCGGGGATTTGCCGTATCGTATATTTGATACGTCGAATCGGATACGAATCGTACGTATTAATTCTTACTTTTTTTAAAGAAAGACGACGAAAATAACGACATTTTTAATACGACGACCGTCGAATAAAAAGCAAAACTCGTATTTGGTGCGTTCGACAACGTATTTGGGTATCGTCTTAGAGAGGGCATCGGGAATACATTCGTAGATAAATCTAATAAATAAACATTCTTTATATGCGTATAAATCTCACCTTTATTTAAATATTAGAAAATCGCATAAATTAATAATCGTTACGTAAAGAAAACTCTCGATAAATTCTCATTTTAAACTTTTAATCGCGCGGTACGTACCCTTCTGCCTTTTGAGTATACCCGCGGTTACGTTAATTTTGTTCTCGAACGTTAACGGAAAAATTCAAAAAGTCCGTCGTATAATATTCCAATAGAATTATATTTATTTAAGAAAATGCTAATAATTTTGTCATATTTGTGGTTGTATAAATATTTTTAACAAAATAATTACTTTAAAAATGATTATCGTCGTCATTATTGTAAGCAGAAATATTCCTTCTTATTTGTAAAAGCTCACATTGGACAAGATTAAAAAAAGAATCTTCTAATTCGTTGTCAGCTTGTTATGAACAAAAAATGACATCAGATGTTAACAAAACAATATATACTTTATGAACAAATGACTCTATACAATTTGATTAAATTAGAAATATATTTTTACAATTAATAATGACTCCTATATAAATAATCAGCATTATCTGTAACTTTTTTGTATTTAAAAAATAGTCATTCTGTTATATAACAAAAATTAAATCTCAATTTTAGAAAAAAGATGTTTCTCTAACAGTGTTATAAAGTTGTCTTTGAACTTTTTAAAAAAGAAAAGTATATAAATATGTAAAAAAGTTTATTTCTGTATTTTTTAAATTTATTATATAGAAATATTAAGAGTGTTGCATAATTTTAATCATAAAAACAACCGAGTAAAATCAACAAAACCATTTGGATTTATAAAAGGTATATCGATTATAAATTATTCGTACAGAAGCATTTAAAGAAAAAATTTAAATAGTGACATTACATAATTATAAAATATTTGAATATTTTTTAGTGCTTTCAGATTTTATAAAAAAATGTGTTTAATATTTACTTGTTAATTATTTATAAACTTGTATTATAAAACTAAAATTTGTATGATTATATTGCATTTATAGTTTTAAATTATAAATTCGGTAAATTTTTGATCGACGTTAAAGATTTTACATATTTGATCGAATGTTAAATCTACTGTGTTTATATCGTTATGTTTTGTTATTTAGCATTAATTGAAATATTTTATAAGGCTTTCGTATATAAAATAAAGACTTGTACCATTTTTACTTCTCTGAGATTTTTATTTAATAAATGAAATGATCGCAAACTGGTTGCAGATAATATGTATTCTTTGAAACAGCAGACTACATTTATCACAAAGATGTTTATAACTTACATTTCTGGATTATAATTTCCCTTTTCAAATAAGTCCATAGAAATTGCAATTACTAAATCCATCAAATTTTAAGTAACTGGCGAAAATTAATGTTTTGTAAATATAGAATTAATATCTAAAGTGATTAACATAACATCAGCAAGGTTTTCAGACGATACCAACTGATTATACTATACGGAATTATCAAAAAAACAAAAAAGGACTAAATATACACCTATTTTTCAATAAAATTTCTGTCTTGTCAGATTGCTTTATTATATTCTTAATTAATTTTGTATGATGTTCTTAGCCTAATTTCTTTTAGCTGATCATAAAAAATATTTTGAATAATATATTTTATTAAAATTATTGAAACACACAATTTTTAGTAAAATTGAAATAACTTAATAATCTAGAAACTAAAAAAATTGCTAGTTTCTTTATCTACTGCTAATCTAAAATGTATTACCGAATAAAATTTTTGTTTTCCAGAAATTCTGTACAATTTCGTGTCAAATTAATTCTTCGGACGGTCTCTTCTAGAAATATAAACGCGGACGGAAACCCGACGCTAAGCAAATATACGTCCGCGACCGCCGTGAAAGATCGGGCTATAATTTGGATATAATTAGTGTCGAATTCGTTTCTAATTTTGGAGGGAGGCATTGGGTGCCGTATCAAAATTAATAATTATAATTTTTAAATAATTTAGATTAAACCGGAAGAAAAGAATCTGCCCGAAGCGGGAACTCGAACCCGCAATTCCCGCTTACCGTGCGGACGCGTTGCCGGTTACGCTACCCGGTTCTACGGTCCGATCTTGTAGTAATCGACGACGGTTATATCTTAAGCTTATATATACTGGAAGAGGAGATCGTATCGTGGGTAGCGTAACACGGTAAGTGGGAGTTGAGTCCCGCTTTGGACAGATTCTCTTCTTCCGGTTTAATCTAAATTATTTAATTAAAAATTATTATTATTCGTTTTAATACGAGACGGCGCCTAATGCCTCCCTCTAGTATAAAATTCATTTGTAATTACGATCGTTATATCCAAATTATAGTCCGATCTTTTACGGCAGTTGCGGGTGTATATAGTCCATTCTAGAATCGCTTAATATCTATCTTCATTTACAAGTTATTAAAAGATAAGAATGGGATGTATTACCTGAAAAATTCCATCTTATTTTTTTTTTATAAGTAGAAATATATTGTGTCAAATAAAAATATATATAAAAAAAAGAAATATATGACAATAAAAGTTTTGCATTTTTTTATTTTATCAGAGTTTATACAAAGTGCTCAGAGCTGATATATCCAAAGCAGTTTATATTTCAACAATAGGATGTGAAAAAATCTTTCAAAGCCATATTTTATTTAACAATCAAAGATAAATTTAAGCCTATAAGCTTTCTATATAAATTTGTGAAAAAAAATAATTACATAATGAGAAGAATAAATTAAATTTTTTATTCTTCTGGCAAAAAAGTAATGTATAATTACACAAAAGTTACAAAACTTTAAGATTGACTATTAAAAAATATTTATTTGTAATGAATTAACATTTTCTCCTAGAAAATTATGAATAAAATTAACATATAAATTTTAGAAATAGTTCAATTTTCTAATAATAAATAATGATGGGAAGACCGATCGGTAATTAAAATTTTCATGTGAGAAGTGATAACATTAATTTATACAACAATAGCTTCTAGTCACTTTATACATAATACATCGAATATGCTTTTAACAACTGCTTCGCGGTCCGTTTTGTAGATAAAATCGTCCGCCGCTTTTGGATTTCCGTCGACATTTACTAAAGTTACTTATGTTTTATCTAGACGAACGAAGTGTTTCACCGTGTGTAATAAACACGATAGTAGAGAGTTTTCGAACGCCACAACGAATAAGAATTGTCGAATTTCAATAAATAGATACCTTGTCCGGGATAAACGTGGCTGCCCGCGTACACTTCTTCGTGACAGTCCCTTCTATAAACGGGTATAATTACACTAGTTAACGAACGATTTGTAAGAGAGAGACCCGACTCCAGATTTCCTTCGATTTCTTTATGATTTCCTTGTTCGTTTTCTAAAAATTATCAGTAACATAAAAAATATTTATATTTTGTATACAATGTATTTAATCATTTCATATATTTATAATTTTTGCAAATGATTATTTTTAATGAAAATTTATCTATAAAATAAGCATTATCCAGTATAATTCAAATAGAATTTGTATTCTTTTTTCATAGTTTACAAATTAAACTACAATTCTATGAAGAATTCACTTACATCTAGTAAGAATTGCATTTTTAAAAAGTTTTTTTAAAAATCAAAAATAAAAATTTCATATTAAATTCTATGAAAAATTTTATTTATTTTTTTTTAAATTTTTAAATTTATCAGAAATGAAAAGCCTGTAAGTACAGTTTCTTTATGGTATTGGTATAACAGTTTGGTAAATTAACATATCATAAAAATATAATTTACTTTTTCTAAAATTGTTAATTAAATATTAAAGTAAAAAATTAATGGTAGGCAATTATAAAATAAATAAATAAATAAATATATATATATATCCAGGATGGCTTGCAAGCTGCATATGGCTTTTCTGCATCCTTATTGCAGCTCCCATATACTTACACAATTTCTTTTTATAAACTTTGTACTTACACATACTACTTACACATACAGAAACTTACAAAAATATTACAATCTGTCTGTTTATCATATATAAGTGTTATTTACAACTTAACCTTGAACAGGCAAATGAGAGCTAAGGGCGCATTGTAAATCATAGGAGTTAAATGATTGTTTACCTACAGTAGGTAAACAATCATTTAACTCCTATGATTTACAATAGCCAGTAAAGCAAAACTGTTAGTTTGTACTATTGTACTATAGAACAATGATAAATATAATATTTTGAATATATATAAATAGATGATGTGACTCACCAACAGACATTCCAATAGAGGATATTTCTGATAAGCAAATATGGCTGCTATCATAACACGATTTGGCTCACTACTATACATATTACAGTAGACCCCCCTATAACATGGTGGATAAGTTCCGTGTTACAGGGGGATCTACTGTAACTATCTCCTTTATTTTCAGTAAGTTTGCTTCTACTCAATGTAACTTATTTATATATGCTACATTGGCCTCATTCACTGATTCACTGATGTGATATAAGAAATTTGTAGAAAATAAAAATGATATAGTTGAAAGGAACATCAAGTACATTACTATTTTTTTAGATTTCAGATTTTTCTGGTAAAATATATGAAATGTTAAAGTTTAAAACTTATTGTATATAAAATTTAAATGGAGTTGAAATGAGTAATTTGAAGCACCATCTGTCTGTTTTCAAACATATTTATTAATTTTCTTCACATTATAAAGCTCTGTTTTGTTTTAGTGTCAAGTATTAAATGTTTTGATTATATATTATTTACAATTAATTTATGTAAGTCAGTACTGTTTATGAAGAATAATTGTTATAAATTACAAAAAATATGGAATAAATTACAAAGCAATACAAAATATCAGGTTGGATCACCACCAAAGGGAGCTCTCTCCTGATCCCCTTTATACATTTGATAGACTTATTGTTTTCCTTATTTTCTGCTGTATTAAAATTTTTGAATTGTTTAACTTTCTAAGACATAATATCAAAAAAACAGTAAAATTTAAATTTTTATTTGTAATTATCATAATTTTAATAAAATGTATTTTCTAGTCTTCAAAACAAAAACTCATAATGCTATTTACTAGCTTAATCTATATATATAAAAACGAATGTATGTCTGTCAGGCTGTCTGTTCTTCATGCATTACTACACCATTTATCCAATTGCCATGAAACTTTGGGAAGTTGTTTAATACACTCCCGCGAAGGTTTCTGGCATATGTGAAGACCACCATTTCCCCCCTTCCAAAAATATCTTTATATATAGATTAAGACTTTCATGTCCAACAGATGGCACTAACTCTGACAACCTAAGTTTGCTTTTCTGTGAGGCATTATGCTTTTCTGTGAGGCATTATGCTTTTCTGTGAGAATGGACTAAAGCAGATCATTTTCTATCTATCTATATAAATAAAATATAACATTCGTTTGTTCCTACCGATTCCTTTGAAATTTTGACACAATGTCGCATTCAAATACGCACGTGTTTTCATATAATATACATGTCGAAATTCCCCCCACTGGGGGGAGATGGACGGGATTAAGGCTTACCGTGAAGAACTCGGCTTCTATTTATACTGTTTTACATGCGTTTTTGATTCCGTTTTAATAGGGTACGTCAAGAGAATGTACACTAAGAAGGGATTTTTTGAAATTTTCCCACGTGGGAAGTGTTATACATTTATAATAGATACATTTTGAGCCACAACAACGCGTGGCCGGGTCAGCTAGTTCTAAATAAATTCATTGTGCATTCTTCTAAATGAACAATTTATACAGTAGGTATTTTAAAGTAGGTAAATAAAGAGAGACTAACAGACCATTCTGGTTAGTTATCTTCATAATCAAACTAGATCAGAATATTGTTTAGTTATCTGTCACCTCAGAAATGAAGAGAAAAAGAAAAAGCAAACATACGGAGATAGAAATGGAGTCACTTTGTTTGTATTCTGTTTCTGAAAAACATTAACAGATTTTTTTTCTTTATACAGATTAATTGTATAAAACAAACAAGACATACATTTATTTTTAAAAGAGAACTCTAAATTCAATTCTGTCTGTCCATTTTTCAAGCTCCCTTTTTCTGAATCCTGACTCAAGACCTTCAATCTCTCAAATCCAGTTGCAAAACTATGTTCTAAGACAAAAACTTTGCAATTCATACAGTATATTCCAAAATATATAATAATTTTTTTTTTAAAGTTCAAACTGTTTGATTCTACTAAATACTAAGAGTCATTAGAAAATACAACTAATCAAAATATTAAAATAACTGATTCAAACTGGCAACTTTATCATAATATTCATCTGTTTATTGTGATATAATGTTTATTAAGATGCCAGCTGTATAGCTGCATCACAAAAGATAGGTTCTGCTGAAACTAGAAAAGATTCAAATTTTCTATAAAAGAAATTAGGATCCTTCTAGTTGGAATATTATGCTATCAGACAAATGGGATAACTGTTTCATTTTCCTACTGGATGCCTAGTGAACAAGACTGCATCAATGAAGAAACTATCTGCTATTTATTTTTACTCATTGCACAATGTTTAGAGTTCAACAAATTGTATAACTTACATATAACTGATATGTAGGTTGTTTGAACATGACATTTAAACTTTAAAGGCAAGATTCAGCTGGCTTTATGATGTAAATTAATAATACTCAATTTATTCTGTTTTCTTTCAAAATATTTCTTATTGCATTATTGTGTTAATAAGAAAATGATAATAACTTCTTTTATGAAAAAAATGCAAATCAAATAAACTATTTTTTATTCAACTATGATATATAAAATGAATTGAATTTAATCTCTCTATATCTTACAAACTTCATAACTTTTACAATACTATTATTAACAAGATTAAATATTTTTTAGTGTGTAGAAAATGTACAGATATGAGTAATTTATATTAAAAGATATATTCAAAAATAATACCAACCTTCTTCTTCTTCATCATCATCATCCTCACTTTCACTTATATGAACTGATACTTGAGTACCTGGATTTTTTGTCCATTCAAAGTACACTCCAAACCCTATATCATAATTATCAGTAGCAAATTCCCAAAATAAACAAGTTCCATCATCATGAGTTGGAACTCTGACTGTAACAGTTTCTCCATGTCCTACTTTAATAATACCATCACCGCCTTCTTTTCTGATTGTCTCCTTGAATTCCCATACATCTTTACGGGTCCACATAGATGCAGCTGGCATAGCTGGCAGTTCTGCAATTTAATTCATTAATCTCTTCAAAATTTATATTATTATATTTACATATAACATAATACAACTTGCTATAAATTGCATTCGTGTGACAGAAGTTATAAGTGAATATCAAACCTGAATCATCTTCACTGCTTTCGGGTACATCATTTTCATGAAGTTGTTGCTGATCTGAATTTTCTTTATTTGAATCATTAACAGTGTTGTTTTCATTTTGAGTTATTTTTTGATTTTGTAAAAGCTGCTGTTGTAATACCTGTTGCATATATTGTTGATAATGTTGTTCTTGCAATTGTCTTATCAGTACACCTTGCTATGTAAATAAATAATCTCTTTAGCTAATTTGTAAATGAAGTGATAACAATATAAACTAATAAAGTGAAATTATCTTATAATATACTATGCTTAAAGATTTAATATTGAAATAAATATCAAAATACAAGTAATCCTTGACTCAACTCACTCTTTCTTAATTCCTTGACTCAACTCAATCTTAAGGATAGTGGAAAGTTTAAAAGATTTAAGTCACTGAAAGAACGTATTGCAGTTCTTTGCTGTGCTAATATGCAAGGTTAGAAACAAAGATTTCTAGTGATTGGAAAAGTAAATATCCTAGATGTTTTAAGGATATGAAACATTTACAAATGAGTTACTGTCCAAATGTAAATGCCTGGATGACAACTGGCATTTTTAACAACTGGCATTTTTAACAACTGGTTAGTTAAATGGGATACAATTTTTAAATGAATACTTATTATACATTATAACATATATGTAAATATCACAAAGCCCAATGTATTAATACTAAACCAAACAATCACTATAATTAATTGAGCTATTTTTTGCTACTATTAAGAACCATTAACAATTGTTTTAAAAATACAATTTAATGAACACATCTGAACATGAAGTTTTGTCTGTTAAAAAGAAGATCAAAAATATTCCACATTCCAGCAAATATGTCAAAAGAAAAGTTTAAAACTGGTTGGCAACTGAGAAGAAAATTCCAATGGTTGCTTTGATGACATCGTCAGAAATATGCCAAACTGAATCAGAAAATTTTCCAGAATCACCTGATAAAATTCAAGAAAATCAATATGAAGATAGTCTTTATCAGGGATGAAAAACCTTTTTGAGTTCTCATGCCATATAGTAAATATAATTATCTGTAAAAATGTTTGTTTGCGCCAAAGTTTTAGACTTCAAATAACAATATTCAAAGAAATTAAATTAATATACTTTAATTCAAATGAATGTAAAAATGCTAACTGAAAAAAGAGATGTGATAAACCAAAATCATATGCTATATTACAATAGTTCTCCCAATGTATCACTATGGGTATCATGCCATATGTTTGCCATCCTTGGTCTGTATCTTTCAACAAATCTCAAATTTGAGGAGCTCCATGAATACTTTGTTGTGGAATACAGAACAGATGTAATGGGTTTTGAAAATATTTTGAATACGAAGATCTGATTAATGAAATACAGTAGAGAGTCGTTTATCCGAATCAATTGGGGACTGGGGTTGTTCGGATAACCGATTATGTACGAAAAAATATATTAATATATTAACCTGTCCGACGTTGAAATTTTTCTCCGTCGCGTGTCGCTTCGTGTCGAATTTTCGTCGATTTTAAGCCTAACGAAAATTTTTATAATAATAATAATCGAGGCTATCGTATCGTTAAAAATTATTTCTTTATTTTGTACAAACAAAATAAATATATTGAAAAATATAAAAACATAAAAATTATACTTTAGAAGTAAATCTAGTATCAAAAAAGTTCGATTCGGCACGACACAGTCCGACTGGAAAGCGTTCGGATAACCGGTGTTCGGATAAACGACTCTCTACCGTATTACCAAAAAAATAGTTGGCAAATAATGCTGGATGAACAATGCTGTTTAAAAAACAAATTTAATAATTATTTTTAATAGTTTTTAAACTATCTGATTCAACAAAACTACTTTCCACTGATTGTTGCTGATAATTACTTTCATCACATAATCACTAAATTATTGTTACCAGTATATGTTAGTCTCAAAGTGATTGCAGTAAGTGTCACCTACTGTATTTTAAAATCATCATTAAGAATGTAGAATTTCCAATGAAATTTTTAGAGTATCTTCCAATTTTAAAGTCATATTTTTCATAGAAAAAGTCCTAACAGGGCCATAAACAAAACAATGTCTAGTATTAAAAAGAAGAAAAGCATACACAGAAATATCCTAATCAATTTCAAAATCACAAAATTTGAATTCCAGCTTGAAAATCATATAAAAAACTTACTTGTTCAGGATTTCCTGGATATTGCTGTTCAGCATAAGCTTTAAATTGGTGATATGTCTGTCTGTTAAGGGCTTCTTGAATTAATCTCCTGAAAATTAAATAATGCATAAATAATCAGTGTAATAAAAAGAAGAAATTTAATTTTTTTTGAAATAGATTAATGAGAAAATAATTATTAATTAATAAATATAATTTAATTTATAGACTTCTAATTAACTGTAAAAGTCCAAAAAAAAAGAAAAATAAATATGTCTGACACTATTTCAAATATGGTAAAACATATTTACAATATATTTATATTCAATATGTATTCATTAAAATCATTTTCTAGCATTAGACTCAATAATTAATATACAGTATAAGTAGGAGAAAATCAAGATTTTGTTGCTTTTATTACAATGAAAATAATCCTAACTTCAAGAACCTACAAGAAAATATAAAGAAGCATTTAGGTTTTGCTTATAGTCATTAAATATTATATTTATGAATATTCCAATGCTAACATATTCATATTCATCTTATTTCAAAAAATTACATCTATATTAACAAAAATAGTTTTTGGAAAAGCTATAAACTCACACAAAAAACCAAGAACAGTGCGTTATCACATATAATTACGATTTTCACAAACGTTTTCGAACATAAAAGTTCTTCATCAGGTGAAAAAACGGACAACTTATAAAAAACGTTCGATGGAACAGATTTTCGAAAGAGCCGTGCGCAAGATTCGAAATGTTACTCGTGCGGATGTCGTCACCGCTGCGCATGGGCGGAAGTGGAAACTTTCCTGTAATGTCGTCCGTCATATATGAGCATTTGCCATGCGACGGATAACGATAACTCCTCTTTGCTGTTAATACAATTTTTATCCCGGGCGGTTTTGTGTATGTGTACTGCCTCCATCCATCTCAAATGGTGTATAAGGGGTGTGGTGTGGATGATCCTGGCCTCGTCAAACCTTGGCTGAATATCCGGTTCCGTGGCGTAACGTGCCAAAGCGGTTGTACATCTTTGGTGACGGATGTCTGCTTTATGCTCTTTAATTCTCGCTACTAGCGATCTTTTTGTGGAGCCGATGTACCATAAGTCTTCGTCACACCTGTGGTCTTTCAGTGGGATGGCATACACTCCAGGTAGCTTGTCTTGGTTGGGGGGATCTTTGGCATTCCGTAGCAGCTGATATATATTCGGGCATCTTTTATAGGTGATGCTGACTTGTTTCTTCTTGGCAACCTCCAAATATAGCTTCCTTAAATACGGATTGTAGGTGAGCGGAATGTTGTCTTTATGCTCTGTTGTTACTTGCTCATGCTGGTTGGTTTGCGTTGACAGTTGGTAATTCCTCCATTTTTTGGTTAATTTACTTATAAGGTTGTAGTACCCATGGCTTTGAGCAATACTGCGTAACGTGTTAATCTCTTTTTGCAGAGCGTGTCTTGTTGAGGAATGGGTGTACGCCCGTTTGACTAAGGTGTTGAATGCTGCTAGTTTGTACGGTATGGGGTCACAACTCGGTACGACAACTCGAAGAGAAAATCCTTCCTAACCACCTCCACAACATACAGCTCTATAAGAGATACATGGATGACATACTCATCTTGTGGAAGAGCAAGCCGGACATAGCGGCATTCGTCGACTCATTTAATAACAACAGCTATGGCGTAACTCTGGGCCTGGAACAGGCGAATGACACGCATGTTCATTTTCTTGATCTTAGTATCATGGTTAAAGGAATCTCCATCCTCACAGAAGTGTACAGGAAACCGCTTGCAGACCAATTGTACATCCCCATAGGCTCCTGTGACCCCATACAGTACAAACTAGCAGCATTCAACACCTTAGTCAAACGGGCGTACACCCATTCCTCAACAAAGCACGCTCTGCAGAAAGAGATTAACAGGTTACGCAGTATTGCTCAAAGCCATGGGTACTACAACCTTATAAGTAAATTAACCAAAAAATGGGGGAATTACCAACTGTCAACGCATACCAACCAGCATGAGCAGGTAACAACAGAGCATAAAGACAGCATTCTGCTCACCTACAATCCATATTTAAGGAAGCTATATTTGGAGGTTGCCAAGAAGAAACAAGTCAGCATCACCTATAAAAGATGCCCGAATATATATCAGCTGCTACGGAATGCCAAAGATCCCCCCAACCAAGACAAGCTACCTGGAGTGTATGCCATCCCGCTGAAAGACCACAGGTGTGACGAAGACTTATGGTACATCGGCTCCACAAAAAGATCGCTAGTAGCGAGAATTAAAGAGCATAAAGCAGACATCCGTCACCAAAGATGTACAACCGCTTTGGCACGTTACGCCACGGAACCGGATATTCAGCCAAGGTTTGACGAGGCCAGGATCATCCACACCACACCCCTTATACACCATTTGAGATGGATGGAGGCAGTACACATACACAAAACCGCCCGGGATAAAAATTGTATTAACAGCAAAGAGGAGTTATCGTTATCCGTCGCATGGCAAATGCTCATATATGACGGATGACATTACAGGAAAGTTTCCACTTCCGCCCATGCGCAGCGGTGACGACATCCGCACGAGTAACATTTCGAATCTTGCGCACGGCTCTTTCGAAAATCTGTTCCATCGAACGTTTTTTATAAGTTGTCCGTTTTTTCACCTGATGAAGAACTTTTATGTTCGAAAACGTTTGTGAAAATCGTAATTATATGTGATAACGCACCGTTCTTGGTTTTTTGTGTGAGTTTATTGTTTATTCAGCACGGTGTGCGATTGATGAGTAAATTTGGAAAAGCTTTTCATTTTATTTACAAGTTAATAATTACATCGAATGCTAGAAAATAGTTGTGCTTAAATTTTAATTCATAATAAAACATTTGAGCTGTTAGGTAAATAAAATATTATTACGTGACTTTTGAAGACTGCATATTTAAAGGTTTAAAACAATTGTATTTACTACAATTGTGTTTTTATATTTCATATTTCTGTTAACAAATCTAAAAAAATATTATATTATTTAAAGGCTATTACTTAAAGCATATATTATAATTTCAAAATTTTGTTCCATATGAAAAATTTCAAATGAACTATGCCTTTATATATTTTACATAAATCTTTCATTTTGTATTATTATGTTGGGTTAAGTGAGATATACTTGGTTAACACCGGTGGCTGTGTACTATGCCGGACCAAAGTCAAGGCATAGTAACCAAAACAGAAATTAAAGAAGTGTATCAGTGTGTGTGTGTTGTATTCAGGAATTTTCTCACAATATGACATGTATTCAATATAGTGGCCTTCTGTAGTGTGATGTATGTGTTTCTATTCAATTGTAACGTGCCCAGGCTTTTGTGCAGTGTGTGTGGTATGACACCAGTAGAGGAGAGAACAACAGGTACAATAAGCACCCTATCCATCCTCCACAGATGCCTTATTTCCTGGGTGAGTTCTGTGTACTTGCTAATTTTTTCAGTGCATGCATTTTGTATATTGTGAGTGTTTGGAATGGATATGTCTATAATGTATGTGATTTTATTGTGTTTGTCAATGAGTGTGATGTCTGGTCTGTTGTGGTAAATTGTTTTATCTGTGATTATGGCTCTGTCGTAGTACATTTTGTGCGTGTTGTTTTCCAATACTGTCTGTGGAATGTATTTGTAGTATGGTTCGTGGATGTCTACTAATTTGTGTTTCTTTGCAAGCTCTTGGTGTATTATATTTGCTACTTGATTATGTCTGTGTAAATAATCTGTCTGTGCCGAGAGCTTGCAACCAGAAGTGATGTGTTGTATAGTTTCTGGCATGATGTGACATTTTCTGCACGTGTCATTTGTGAGTGTTGCATCTTTGAGTATGTGTTTTCTGTAGTTTTTAGTATTTATGACCTGATCCTGTATGGCGATCATGAATCCTTCAGTCTCTCCAAAGAGGCATCCCCGAGCTAACCGGCTGTTTGACGCAGTTTTGTCAACAAAATCCTGGGCTAGATCATAAGGATGCCTGCCATGGAGTGCCTTTTGAGCCCACAATTGCTTAATGGTGTCTATGCTTTTTATATGTAGTGTTGTGTCCATATGATGTGAGTGTAAGTTTAATGGTGTGTTATTTGAGTCTGCTAGAGTTACTGCTTTATGTAATTGTGATGTTTCTTGTTTTTTGTAGAAAAACTCTCGCAGTGACTGTATTTGTTTGTAGTGAAGGTTAACTATGTCAATCAGGCCACGTCCGCCATCTTTACGTGGAAGGGTTAATCTTTCTGTGGCGGATTTAGGATGATGTTGTTTATGCTTAGTAAGTGTAGTTCTTGTTTTCCTTTGGAGTTGCTCAAGATCTGTGTGAGTCCAATGTATAACTCCAAAAGAATATGTGAGTACTGGAATGACATATGTGTTTATTGCTTTGACTGTGTGTTTTGCATTTAACTGTGTTCTGAGAATAGCATTTAACCTACTTTGGTATTCTTTAATTAATCTTTGCTTTATTTGTGTATGTTCTGTTAGTTTGGCCTGTTGGAATCCTAAATACTTGTAGAACTCGCCCTCTTCCATGGATTCAATAACGTCTCCATTTCCAAGCGCAAAATCTTCTTTCTTCAGGATTCCTTTTTCTATGTGAAGTGTTTTGCATTTATCTAGGCCAAATTCCATTTGTATGTTCTTGGTGTATGAATGTGTGATTTGTAGGAGTTGATGAAGTTGTTTTTGTGTGGATGCATAAAGTTTTATGTCATCCATGTACATGAGATGTGACAGTGTAAACTGTGTTGTTTTTTCGTGTCTGATATTGTAATCATATTGCGTGTTGTTTAACATGTTGGATAATGGGTTCAAGGCTAAGCAGAACCAGAGAGGACTCAAGGAATCTCCTTGAAAAATTCCTCGCCTAATAAAAATTTGGTTTGTTTGTATGGAAGTGTTACTAACCCTGAGATGTAGTGTTGTTCTCCAGTGCTGCATGGTGTTTTGGAAGAATGTAATGAGTGATGGATGTATTTTGTACATGTGTAGAATATGTAGCAGCCAACTGTGTGGAACACTGTCGAATGCTTTTCTGTAGTCTATATATGCCATGTGTATGTTTCTGTGTTGTTTGTGTGCTTGCCATAGAATGACTGAATCTATGAGTAACTGTTCTTTGCAACCCCTGTGATTTCTACGGCAACCTTTTTGTTGTTCCGTGAGAATGTCGTGTTTTTCAATATGTTTGTATATTTTGTTTGCGATACAGGATGTCAATAATTTGTAGAGTGTTGGAAGACATGTAATTGGTCTGTATTGTGTGGGGTCTGTGGTATTGTTGTTTTTAGGTTTCATGTAGGTGATGTCCTGAGTAAGAAAATTTGGCATGTCTTGTGGATTGATGATGATGTGTGTTAGGTGTTTAGCTAGTTCCTGGTGCAGTGATGTAAACTTTTTGTACCAGAAATTGTGAATGTTGTCTACACCAGGTGTCTTCCAGTTGTGTGTTCTGTTGACAGTGTATTGGAAATCATGTATGTTTATTTCAGCACAGGGCATAGTTGGTATGTTGTGCAAGTTTCTGTTCTCCTCCTCGATCCAGCCTGCATCAGCATTGTGCGTGACAGCACTGGACCAAAGAGAAGACCAATATGTTGTGAGTTCTTCTTCTGTTGGTGTGCCACTGTGCTGTGTATCAGTGTTTGCTTTGTTATTAATTTGTCTGTAAAAGAGTTTTTCATTGTTTGTAAATAATTTATTTTGTTGTTTTTGTAGTGTACATGTTTTGTATCGTTTGAGTCTACGTGCTTTGGCAGCAAGTTTTTGTTTTAGTGTATCAATGTATTCTGTAATGCGTGCGTTGTGATGTTTGTGTTTTGTGTGTGTTTTTATTTTCTTGAAAATGTTTTTGAGCTGTTTCCTTAATTTGGGTGTTATGTTGTTTTTAGTGTATTGTGTCAGCCTGCCTAATTGCTGTCTAATGTCATTTATTTGTATTTCTATTCTTCTCTGCCAGGCAGGCTTGTGATAGAATTGTGTTTTCTGTGTATTTGTCTGTGATTGAACTTTCAGTCCATGGTGTGTCACCACTGTGACTGCCCCAGCATAAACTAATGTATGAATGTCTGCAGAGTGTAGAAATTGAATGAATGTAGTGTGGTAGTAAGTGAGTGTTTACATAATTTAATGTTTTTCCAACTTCCTTTGATGTGTTGATTTTTGGTATTCGTGGTCGTTGTGTGGGATCTGTGCCTGTATATTTAGTGAGTGTTTCCTGAAATATAAGTGAGAGCGTATTAACTAAATCCATGTCTATGTTATCAGTGATTGACGAGGAAGTGTCTGTAGTATCATTAGTGGTAATTGTTGTATGTGTGTTATTATCAATGCTTGTTGCTGGATTATCCTGACAGGTTACGTAATCTTCATTAATGTTAGATGTTTCTGTCTGTTGATGTATTTGATCAGCCACCTGTTGTTTGATAAGTTCAAGTGTTGTTTGTGGAATAAGGTTGTTGTGTATAATTGTTCTTTTTTGATCAACAACCCTTTGTTCGGTGACAGTGAGATGAGGATACTGTTGTGTGAATCTATGGTGTAGTTGTTGTCTGTATGCTGTCATGTTTGCTTCGAGTTTTGTGATTGTGTAGTAAGTACGGATGATAAACTCGTTCATTTCTACTGTCCATTTCATCCGTTGGCGTGGTTTTCCAGCCTTTACGGTCTGCGGATGCATTGCCACAGAAACACCAAGGCTGGGTTAGTTCCTCACATCTGTTGAGGGCATTGCAGTAGCCATGCTTGGGCCGGTGCTGCTTTCGCCACCGGTAATCAAGGGAGACTGTGGCCTATTTTTCGAACGTGAGCCTCTGCCTAACCCACAAACGCGGACCTTGTTAACTCGGGCAACGTCCGAGCCGGTATCACATTTAGATCTAGTTATTACCATAATAAATATCTCCACAGAATGTGGGTGTGGTCACTCTTAGCTTCATTTCTCCCCATAGACCTTACTGGCATGGGTGTCCCTACCAGGAGCTTGTGCTCCAGCCTGTATTGCCCTATGGATCAGTAAAATTACTGGGCTCTCCCACCACAACCAGGTGGTGACCATGGGAGAGTATTATTATTATTATTTAAAAGATAACAAAAGATAAATCTAAAAACTCTCTCGATACTCCAGCTTCTTTGTTTTGTTTTAATTCATTTCTAAATGAATTTATAGCTTATAATAACTTTAAATCCTTTAAGAAGTAAAACCTGTCTGTTGTTATTACAGATAAAAACATTTAATTGAAGAGTACTTTTGACAGTATATAACTGTCTTCAGATAATATGGTGGATAGAATGTTAAAAATCTAAAGAGAGTACACATTTTAAAACTGCTTTTTGCATATGAGTGATTTGAAAATTACTCAAAAGATTAAGTGCATATATAGTAATTAAGAAATTAGAATATTTACTTTTTGATTAATAAATTAATTTATGATCCTAACTCAATATATTATTGTGAGAGTTCGAATTGACCGGCAAAATAAAAATGTAGATTAGTCATTATCTTGACATCAATAACCAAATTCCAAACCAAAAACTGACCCGTCTTAGGGGATTGACCGTACCTATCGCCACCCCTCAAACCGCGAAACTCAAAACTGAGTCACACTCGGAACTAAAGACAAAATTTGCCTATTGGCGAGAAAATTAACGAGGGGACGAAATAAAAAGGAGGGGAGCAAGAACCAAGGGGTCGTCGCTCGTAGCTCCCACCTCTAGTCGAACTCGAAGCCTCGAACGCCTCTTACTTGTTGAGGTATGACGACCATTTGTTTGTAAACTCACTCTCGGGTTCGAACTTTCCTATGTTAGTACGTAATATCTCTGTCAATATTATTCGGTGTAACTGTTCGTTATCGTTTCGTAATAAATTCTGTTTGTTCTTGTAACTGGTGTCATTTTTTCGAATCTCGCCTCTGTCTTATCAACGATCCCGCTCTTTCCTCCTCCACTCGACCTGACAAATAATTAGTTCCAGACTGGACAAGCCATCCTTGACAGTGGGCAGGTCATAACTGACCTGTGAACCGAGAAAAGGAGGTCCGACTCCGTCTGACCTCCCGGTGGTCCCACATTATGTTTAACATGACTATCAAATAATTATAATAAAATCAAAATAATTTAATTCAAATGTCAAACAGTAAGAAAATTATAATCAAATAATTTATTTCATTTATTATATTTATTATCATGTAATTCAAAAGTCTATAAAAATCAAAGCATTTTATCTGAGTATATTTTGAAGTCAAAAGGATCAGAAGAAAGAAATGACCTATTTATTAAAATATGGTTAAATATATATAGTAAAATGTTAAATTTCATTTATATTTTGAATTAAAATGCATAATAATTACATAGACTATCATTATGAGTAATGTGTATGAAACTTTATATATTAAAAATTTACATGGAAAATGGTGAGTTTCAAGTGACTTGTTCCTAAGTTATTTCAATTACAAATACAATCTGAGAAAACAGTAATCTGAATTCATGTTTTCAGAACTTCACAATATGGAAACACAAAAATACAGTTCAGTATTGTAAATAATACTCAATACTCAAAATTAAATATACAATATTGTAAAATACAGGGCAGCCCAAAAACAGGTAACCAAAGTTTATTGCTCATGTATGTGTTTATTGTAAGTGTCATTTGGGGCAATGTATCACATGGAGGGAATATGGACTTCTTGGAGGCCACTTTTCCAGAACATGTTACATTGAAGGATAATATTCAACATAAGAGGAATTTCACCTGACAAATGTAATGCCACAGTGGAGAATACTGTACAGCAAATGGAGCTATACTTGAAACATGATGGCAGATGTGGAGTATATAGTTTCCCATCAACAGAATTAGATCTTACTTACTTGTTAGTAAAGTGTACAATATATTGCTCTCTTGTGTTTCGGTACTGTACTTTTTTTGGGCCACCCTGCAGAATTTTTATTTATTAAAAATTGTATTTTACAAATCATTTATTACACATTATATTTTACTTATATCAACTATATTTTACTATTACATTATGTTCTTTAAATTATAAATATACAAATTATATTTTATAATATTCAGTATTGTACAATTTTTACAATATTGAATAAAAGTGAAAAATTTAACATTATACGAATAATAATTTTAGCTGTAATAAAGTATTATATTAGAATAACATTTTAATATGTTAAAGAATTGCTTACTCATGATTGTAGCATTGTAAATGTTTATGATATTGTACATTAGTATTATTATGTAAGTTTTGATTAGCAACGAGTATAACGTGAGGATTTATCATCCTTGAAGTAGTCCTCTGAAGAAATATCAAATGATCTGAATTATCATTTGATATCTCATGGTATCAAAAAAATACCCGTTTTTTCTTTGTGAAGTAATTTTCAATGACAGTTTGTGCAGTTTTTTCATAAAATATATGGTAAATGGTAACTTTTTCATTGGAGAAAAAGAGGAAAGAAGAAAACCAAAGAAAAAAAAATTTTGTAATAATTTAATCATTATATTTACCATTGAAAATTAAAAACTTAAATTACAATGATGAAAATTGGCTAATGTTTTCAAAAAATTTCATGTACAAAGAATTATGAATGAAAAACATTTTAATTTATCTTGTGAAATCTTATATATTTAAATTTAATTTAAATATATTGAATGAATTTAATGAATTTTATAATAACAATATATTCAAAATTTACTTTTGTTGAGCTTGATGTTGCAGCTCTTGTAATTCTTGCAACCTTGTTTCTTCTTCCAATCTTAATCTCTCTTTTTCTTCTTCTTCTCTGCGTTTCTGTTCTTCAGCTTCCTTCCTATTATATTTAATAAAATATCCTAAAATTATTTATATAATTTAGTTTATTACATAATAAAAATTGAATTATGACTATTTACAAAAATTACATAATAATTTTTCTATTAATATTAATCACCAGATATTAAAGATCCTATGGTCCATAAATCAAGGCAACGTTCCTTCCTTTCCACAAATATTTTATATACTAGATGATTGTAATTAAAGTATTTTTATTCAATATTATCAAGAAAGAAATTTAGCAGTCTAAATGCATCCAAATCTGGTAATAGTAACATTTCAATACATGTGAAAAACATTTCTGTAAAATAAATGCAGTGAAATTTATTTGAAAAATATATCTCATGATTATGTTGAAACCTTAGTAATAAAGGGGATTTTGCTCAATGTGATCTCCCCATTCTGAAGATGTAAAATTTGAAAGCAATGAACAGTGTGTTAAATGAACAACCATAATTGATTCTTTGTAATGCTTCTCCCTTATCATCTTTTAAGGCTGCCAAATTTGAAACATGACCTCTACAAAACCACACTTTTTAAGTGTCCCCACAATCAAACATCGCACGTTTTCATTGCCTCCTGGGCTCTTCCTCAGGCCAATTCTGGATTTGATAATCGAACAGCATAAATAAATGGAACGTGTTCCGTAATTTAAACGATCGAGTACGTTGGGCAACCGCGTGCCGTTCCAAATATTTAAATTTTCTTTTATTCCGTTTGGGAACGATGTGCGCCTCCTATGATAAATACGCGTGACGTCAACTGATTTACGGCCTTTCTTCTAATAAAAACTGCCAAGCAGTGGAGAGTTTCCTTTCTTCCTTGAAATTAATACATGTTGTTGTGCGATCGGCTTTATAAATTTCAATTTCCTCCAGAGTTCTCAGATGTTCTTGATGTTGGGTGGTGCGGATCACCTTTGCCTCGTTAAAATTCGGTGTTATATCCGGGTTTGCTGCATACGTTGACAATGCCGTTGTGTATTTATGGCGGGTAATGTCGGATTTATGCTCCTTTATTCTAGTGCATAGTGGGCGTTTAGTGGACCCTATGTACAGTAATTGTTTCTGCCATCTGTCGTCCTGTAGAGGGATACTGTACACTCCCGGAAGCCTATACGGGTTAGGTGCGTCTTTTCCGTTTCTCAATAGGCTGTATATGGAAGGGTTTCTCCGATAAGCGATTTTAATTCCCCTTTTTTTCGCAATTGTGTTGTATATTGTTTTAAGGTGCGGGTTGTATGTCATCGGGGTCCTTTCTGTGTTTTCTTCTCTGGTAACTTTTTTCACTACGCTTTCTTGGTTTGTTATACTGCTTGTATGGAGGTGCCGGTTATATAACTTTTTTACGATGTTAGTGTAACCGTGCTCTCTTGCTATTCTATTAATAAACGTTAATTCCTGTTGTAGAGCATCGTTTGTGGAAGAGTGCGTGTAGGCTCTTTCTATTAAAGCCCTAAAGGCAGCCATTTTATAGGAGTAGGGGTCACAGGAATCGAAGGGGATGTACGATGGTATGGTTGTAGGTTTTCTGTAGACCCTCGTTTGTAGTATCCTTTTTTCGATCCTTATTTCTATATCCAAGAAGTGGATTATTTCAGGACTGTGTTGCTCCATTTCCAGTTGTAGGCCATAGGGGTTGTCGTTCATGGCCGTTTTAAACTGCTTTAGGTCCGGCATCGATTTCCAGAGGATAATGATGTCATCTATGTATCTTCCGTATAAAATTATGTTTGAGAGAAACGGTGACAGTGTTTTGGCTTCCAATGCTCTAATTACCATTTCACATAGGTCCCCGGATAGCGGACTCCCCATGGGTACACCCCTCTCCTGTGCATAAGCCTTTCCTTTGAATTGGAATACTGAACTATAACACGCCAAATGGGCTAACTCTAAAACTTGATGGTGCAGGCTGTCATCATTTACTTTCTCCATGAGGAAATCTCTCAGTGCACAAAAACAAGGTTCTATTCTAATTGAGGGGTATAACGATCTAAAGTCCCATACTGTGGCATAACCGGGTGTGTCTATGCCTTTAAGTTTTTGTATCAACTCTTTCGGACTTGAGATATTGAACTGATAGCCATTCAGATGTGTGGATAACATATTATGCACTGATTTCTCCAGTTTAATAGTAGGAGCTCTTCCTTTGTCCACTATAGGTCTTAGCTCATGGCCTTGCTTATGCGTTTTAGCAAAAGCGAAAAGTTTAGGTACGTCCGGAGCGTCCGTAATGATGTTTCTCATACTCAGCTTCTTTGCGAGTTTGGTGTTGGCGAACCGCTTAACTCTCGCTTGCATTTTATCTACCCAGTTTGCTTCCATCTCTGTGCATTGCGTTGCGGAGAGGTATTCATTTAATTCTCTCTCATACGTATCCCGCTTCATTAAAACCATTATTTTGGCTTTATCTGCCCTTGTTACGACTATATCGTTAGATTTTATCCATTTGGAGGCTTGGCTTAGTTTATGTTTAAGCTGCATGATCTCCTTTGACTGTTTAGCGCTATTAATTCTTAAAGCAGATAGCCATCTGTAATATTCTTTTTGGTTGTGAGAAAGACCTCTTAAAAGGTTTTCTAGGTCTGGGATACAAGATTTGACCGTTTCATTTGGGGAAGGTGGTGGTACAAATGCTGGGCCAAGTTTTAGTATCTGCATAACAAATTCTGGAACTTGTATATTATCCCAAACTACTACCGGTGCTTCAGTCTTACTTAATCTCTTTGGTACTTGGAATTTTAGAATCCATTGCATTTTTTGATTAAAATGCACCTTCAGTTTATACTTCAGCCTATTTTGGATGTTAATCTGCTTCGCATTTTCAACTTTTAAAACATTCGGATCCCACTGGAATAAATCGTTCTCTACTTTCACAATTTTGGCTATCGCCGAGTATACATTCTTCCTGGTGCATCTGATTGCCCTTGTAAGGCACATCCATCGTACTTTGTTAATTATAGGCTCATTACCTGGAGGTAGTCGTACTCGGAAAATGGTCATCGGGAACACTCCGTTATTTTTACAATTGATCAAGAAACCAGTTTGCCATGAACGACAACCCTATGGCCTACAACTGGAAATGGAGCAGCACAGTCCTGAAATAATCCACTTCTTGGATATAGAAATAAGGATCGAAAAAAGGATACTACAAACGAGGGTCTACAGAAAACCTACAACCATACCATCGTACATCCCCTTCGATTCCTGTGACCCCTACTCCTATAAAATGGCTGCCTTTAGGGCTTTAATAGAAAGAGCCTACACGCACTCTTCCACAAACGATGCTCTACAACAGGAATTAACGTTTATTAATAGAATAGCAAGAGAGCACGGTTACACTAACATCGTAAAAAAGTTATATAACCGGCACCTCCATACAAGCAGTATAACAAACCAAGAAAGCGTAGTGAAAAAAGTTACCAGAGAAGAAAACACAGAAAGGACCCCGATGACATACAACCCGCACCTTAAAACAATATACAACACAATTGCGAAAAAAAGGGGAATTAAAATCGCTTATCGGAGAAACCCTTCCATATACAGCCTATTGAGAAACGGAAAAGACGCACCTAACCCGTATAGGCTTCCGGGAGTGTATAGTATCCCTCTACAGGACGACAGATGGCAGAAACAATTACTGTACATAGGGTCCACTAAACGACCACTATGCACTAGAATAAAGGAGCATAAATCCGACATTACCCGCCATAAATACACAACGGCATTGTCAACGTATGCAGCAAACCCGGATATAACACCGAATTTTAATGAGGCAAAGGTGATCCGCACCACCCAACATCAAGAACATCTGAGAACTCTGGAGGAAATTGAGATTTATAAAGCCGATCGCACAACAACATGTATTAATTTCAAGGAAGAAAGGAAACTCTCCACTGCTTGGCAGTTTTTATTAGAAGAAAGGCCGTAAATCAGTTGACGTCACGCGTATTTATCATAGGAGGCGCACATCGTTCCCAAACGGAATAAAAGGAAATTTAAATATTTGGAACGGCACGCGGTTGCCCAACGTACTCGATCGTTTAAATTACGGAACACGTCCCATTTATTTATGCTGTTCGATTATCAAATCCAGAATTGGCCTGAGGAAAGAGCCCAGGAGGGGCAATGAAAACGTTCGCCATTTAGAAAAATAGTTCGCACCGGTTATCGGTTTTAGAAGGTATTTAAGATGTAAAATTTGAAAGCAATGAACAGTGTGTTAAATGAACAACCATAATTGATTCTTTGTAATGCTTCTCCCTTATCATCTTTTAAGGCTGCCAAATTTGAAACATGACCTCTACAAAACCACACTTTTTAAGTGTCCCCACAATCAAACATCGCACGAATTAAGATCTGGAGAATGAGGTGATTAAGTAGTAGAAAACATCTAACTAATCACTCTGTTCTTGAAGAATTGTCACAAAGTTCTACATCATAGTGTAAGTACACCGTGTCCAACATGGAGGTGCTCCAACTTGCTTGAAAGCAGTTGACTCAAAGCATTGTCGCCATTTCAGTTAGGATATAACAAAAGTGTTGAGCATCATTGGGTATGTCTGGGCCATCACAGAGTATGTCACAGGCCCATTCAGACTAGCTTCTTCAAAGAAGAACAGTTCTAGTTTAAATGTGGTTATAAATCTACATCAGACTAATTGTGTGAATGCAGTAAAATCTGTTGGTTTTTCTGTGACTCAAATGCAACAGTTACAGATGTTCACTATTCTACTGAGTTAAAAATGTGCTTCCGTGCTTTACAGGATCTTCCATGGCCAGGACACATCTACGTCCATTCTGGCAAGAGATCAATGTAAAGGTTAGTCGGGTTTCCCTATCGACGGAAAGCAATTGCCGATTGTAGCCGATCTTATATGGATAACACACACCAGCTTTCAAAATATTTTCTACACTGTGTTATACATACCGTACATCTGACTGCCATAACATTGCACATTCAGTGAGAACCAGAAACATTATTCATTAACTGATCAAGAACAGCTGCAGTAACATCTTCAATTACTTGTGAAATGGTATGTTTTCTCTTTGAGCAAGATGACTCAGACATTCAGATTCTTGAAACTGAGTGAACATTCTCTTGAGAGCTTGTAGAGTCCTTGGTCCTCAGCACAATTTCTTATGACACTGAAATTCCCAAAGTGTAATCATAGATTGCCATTGTAGCTGTGGCCTCTTTACACACAATCAATACAAATGACATTTGATAGCTGTGGCCTCTTTTATACACAGAACTTGGCTTAACATATATACTTATGCAAAGGAACTGCTTTTTCATTGTTTGTAGTGCCTAAAGTGTCTCAGTGATACTAATTTATTTTTATGGAAATATCTTCCACTTCTCCTGAAATGTCACCATACCAGAAGTTTACCAGTCTAAATGCAACCAAATTTCTCTAGACTGCATTGAATAGGGGTACTTTAAGATCATCCGGTAAATTAGATATAAACATTAAAACTTCAAAAATTAAAATAGTTGCAATTTTTGAAGTAAATAATTTTTAAAATAAAAAACATTTATGTCTAAAATTAATGATGATAAAATTGTATTTAAACTTGCAGTTAATTTATTTTGTTTCTATAATCTGATTATAGAGCTATAAATTTCTTACGTAAAAGTTTCATTATTATTTTTCAGAAAATAACTGTGACAGCAAATAAAAAGCAATTTTTAGGATTATTCATGACAAGATCTTACTAAGGTAACCTTAAATTCATTGAACAATCAAACTCTTAAAAAAAAGCATGCTCTTACATACGGGGCAAAACTGCATTATATTCCACAAAGTATCTAAAAATTCACTTTATTAAAAAACTTTTATAGTGTCAGAAGCAACTTTTTCTCTTATTATTTTTGATAATGGTTACCACAGAGATATCAATGAATAATTACTCTATCAGTACATTTAATACTGACACAGCAGTACAGTGCTCTTATAAGCCAAAACAAGATGCCTCACATATAAAAGCAAGTTCTTATTTGTGTAGAAATAAGACATCTATTTGTTTATAATCTATGCATTTGTTTGAAGTTCAAAACATCCATCATAATAAGATAAATTTTTTCTGTAATTTATTCTGGAGTTTTACCATATTATACATAATATAAGGACTGATGAAGGGCATATGGCCCAAAATGCATTTCCTTTTATAAAAAATAGAAAATAAAATTACTTTTTCCATCAAGAAAGTGTTCCTGCGTGATAAGTTCTCCATAGAAATTTTGCTTAATTCCAAAGCACAGAGAAAATAAATTTAAGTCAAAAAATATATAGTTGATTAGCTGGAATAATATACAAATGTAAGTGTATGAAAACTATTTACATCTTAAAAAAGAAAAGTGTTCATCAAATTTAAGACTCAAAATATAAGAAAGATTAGAAAACTAAAAGATTTTTTTATATAACTTTTAGATATACTTTTAACTACAAAATTCTTTTAAGATATCAAATATACAAACAAACAAAATAATATTTAAGCAAACCAAATAATAAAATACTCTTCAGATTATAAGAGAAAAGGACATTTTGAATTTATATCATATTGAATATTGATATCATTCTCTTCATTACCCATAAACAGATAAATATACAAAAAAGACTAGCATGAGTGAAGGTGTTTTGAAAAAGAAAACGAGAGTAAAAATTATTTAAATTCTACATTAAAAAAATAAATTTGAGTTTATTGAAAATCAGTAAAAAATAATCATATGATTTGAACTAAATATAGATCTAAATTTAAGAATATCATCAGAATTGATTTAATGATTTTGAATACTGAATATATTAATAAGTAGTAGGAAAAAACAGATTTTTTCACTTTTTTTTTCTACAGTTGAAAAAAACATGTTTGGAGATTTAGTTTGGTTTAGTTAATTTTATGTGTAACTTTATTATTTTACTGCATTATTAATATTATTATTTCTCATGTTTAAACCTTATAAAACAATAGATTAAAACTGTGACATCATTTCCTGTTTAACAAAAGCAAGCCTCTATCAACTTTACTCTATATCATTAAATAAAACTTTTATTTCTTCACATTTATTTTCACATATTTTACATACTGTGTCCTCATAAGCAAATAAGCTTCAGACATTACTGCACGTGGATGAAAAAACAAGTGATATGATTATGGGGTAGCGAGTCGTAGCGTTTTATTTTTTTAATTGTTAGTATTATGGACATTAACGTTATTAATTTTCTCGTGCGTTCGTGTTTCTTATACTTCAAATGTCACAATACCACCATATCTAAAAATAAATATGAAGAAAATTTTATTTAATAACCTAAGAGTTAAATCTACAGAGCTCGTTTTCCATAAACAGGAAATGACATCACAATTTTTAATCTCTTGTTTCATAAATTCAAATATGAGGAATAATAATAATGGAGTAAAATAATAATGTTATACATAAAAGACGAAACTAAAATTTCAAAGAATCAAACCTACGTCATCTAGCTCCATTGCTTAGCCTCTTCTTCACTTGGCTATTGCCACTCTTGGAAATGAAACTTCAAAGACATAAACTAAACCCTAAATTTTCACATGCCCATTTTTTGGAAAGGCTCAAAAAGTGGGTCCTATTATTTAGACAAGGAGCTACTTGTGTTTAAGGCTATGCGCTCACCAACTTTCGTTCAAATTGGAAACCCAAATGTCTGGCCTCTCCTTGTAAATGACAGTTTAACATGTTACTTTTGCTTTCCAGATGCCAAACTGATAAGGCTACTGGTAACTTATTATACTGTATAGTTTTTATATTAATTCAGAATATTTACATTTTAAAATATTTCAAATGAAAGATAATCTATTTTAAACTGAAGACTGATTATAAGCTTTTTCTAAATATATACATTTGTTTTAAGATATAAAATTTTGGTTTCAATATTATTGAATTATCTATCTTATGAAATTACAATCTTCAGTTTTAATTTTCTTAATCAAGATTAAAAATTAAATAAACTACTAGAATAGTAGTGTATACTATCCAGATTAAATTGACTAATTCACTTTTAGGGAATTATTTTTAGCATTGGTATATAATTCACAACTCTGTTTTTAACTAAAATGTAAAAAATATAACTATTAATTGCTTAATTTATTGTTCAAATACATACAGTGTATTAAAATTTTGATTACTAGAACTAAATTTAATATAAATACATAAATTTTTATTACATTTGCAGTTAATAATTTTTCCAGGTATGTCAAGAAGAGTTACAATTATATCATCATTTATTTATATCAAATACTATTGAATATCATAATTACGGTTCATTGTTCTGTTTTAAATATTTAAGTAACTTTAGTGATTGAACTGCATAATATATAACTTGTGATAGTTTTTCCTCTATCTAAATTTTATTTAAATATAATAACAGCATTTAATTTACCTTTGTTTACTTATGTAACATCTATTACTGTGTTTGTATCATTTAATAACAATCAGTTTATTGACTTATAAACGTAAAATGTTATATGTAACAATCAAGATAAAATTACAACGAATTTGTAAATTAATAATACTGATTTACAGAATAAATACAAATTTTTCTTAATTTAAACTTGTTTTTAATGTTGTTACATTTTATATGTCATTATTATTTTATAGTGGTTTAAACAGATTTAATTTTATATCAAAATTTTCCATAAATCACTCTTTATTTATATTTTTTTAATTTGATAATCACTGATAAAATATCTTAAATTAATTTACACCATTATTAAAACTTGAACAATAAGAAATATTAATCCACTAAAATCAAGTATTTACTTACAATATTTCAACATTGTTATAAAATTGGTTTTTCTAATTATCTTCTAAAATGTTTTACATACCTAATTCTTTCTTTTTCTTCTAAATCACATTTATGTGCTAAGACGTATGGTCTGAAAAGTGAACAAGTTGAGTCAAGTAATTTAATAAATTCGCTCATAGCTGTTTCTTTAACCATGTCTCCTAATGAAGCCCATGCCTGCCTAAAAATATTTTTAAAATAAAGTAAGATTTTAAAAAATAACAATCATTTATCATTAATATTAATTAATTACCTTCTATCTCTACCAATAACATCTAAATAGCCTACAGGTGGAAAATTTTCAGGTCTAAACTGTCCATGATTTACTTGTTGCATATAAGCTACAAGAGATAACTTATCTTTATATGACAAATGAATTGCCTTGCCTTCTTTTTCTATAAATAAATAATAAAAATTACAAACAAAATCATTTGACATTGTTATTATTACTTAAATTATATTCAGTTCAGTATTTTCAACCAAATAATTTTCAAAATTTTAAAAAATATCTCAAAATACTATATTTGAATTTTCTTAATTATAAAATTGATAATATATTATTAAAAGATATGAATTAATTATTACATTACTTCATTCAAAAGAGATTCAAAGCCATAAACAGGAATTAACGTAAACAGATTTAATGCAGAGTCAAAATAGTTTTTACTTTATTGTGAAGCTTCCAAACTCCTATTTCAGATCAATAAGCTATTCAAATATCTCAATGCAATTAGAAAACGCTATTCAAATGCAAATATTTTTGTTAACTATATAATTTTTAATTGAAAAGTCAGAAAAAGTTTGTTAAAATTAAAATATAGAATTTCTCTCTTAATACATTTCATGCAAAATATTAAAAGATATTGGTTCAAAAATTCTATAATTTTTAGAAAAGAAAATTATCTAAAAGACTATATGTATAGATAAATCTATAAAATAAAAAAAAACTGAAAATTAAATCTTTATGTTGTTCCCAGAATGAAAATGCAATGTTCTTTTTAAGTAGTTATTTCAAAAATGTAAATTCAACAAAATTATTTCTAACAAAAAAAAAAATATTGATATGATTTTAAAATTAATTACTTAAATTATCTAAAGGAAAATTATATATAATCAAATATATGGAAATTTTTCTATTATCTGGTAACAGAAGAAATTTTCATTTTGTATGTTTTTGACAGCTAAATACTCTTCACTTATTCAAGTGTCATATAAATGAAAAGATAATATTAATAGGTCTTATGTAATTCAATGTTGAAAACATATATATGCATGTAATCACCAAAATTTATCATACTCATTAATAAATTTAATAGCTACATATAAAAAATTAACATATTTCAAATGAGTTTATAGATATAGCAATACTTCCTAATATTTGTAATAACAGAATAAAATTTATGTATTTAAAAGTCAACATCTGTTCAAAGAGTAAGTCAAAAACAAATTTATTGCCCAAGAAATTTTAAATTAAATTAAATTAAAAACTTACATATTTACTGTTCCCTAATATATGTATACATACATTTTTAAAAAAAAAGTTTCCATTATATATAATAATAATTAAAAATCAAAAACATGAAAATTTTCTTATTTGTTTGAATGATAAACATTTTTTTTTTTAATACAAAAAGCTCCATTCATAAAATTTCAATTTTTGAGATAAAAGTATAAGATCCTTAACATTTTTGAAAGGCATTTACTGCTGTAATTTCCCAAGTATAAAATCTATAAATGTTTTTCTTTTATAAAACTATAAATGTTCTTTTATTCAAAACTGAAATTTTAAAAATATGTACAAGTATATTAAAAGTTTTTAAATATTGGGAATGTTGCAAGACAATTTTTAGATAATACAACAACATACTGTCAACAATCAACATATGCAATTTTAATGTAGAACCTGAAGAAACATTGACAACAAATAGAAAACTGCATGTAGACAATCAATAATACTAGAACAGAGCTTGTCTATGCTTATTATTCTTATCTGAACACTATCACTTAAGTACATGAATAATAAAATATCTAAATATCAGATTTTTCTGTGGTAAATTTATGCTAAAAAATCTGGAATTTAGCTTTCTGGTGATTAAAATTCAGGCTTGATTATTATACATGAATAAATAAGATTGATAATCTCACCACCCCATAATCTGTAGAAAAAATTTTAAAATATTATTTAGAAAAATAAGTCACAAAAATATTATATAAATTTAGTAATTATATTTTTTCAACCATTTGCATTTATCTATTATAAATTTTACAAGTCAATATGATTCAGCACCTATGATAAAAACAGAATTTTTTCTATAATACTGACAGAAAAAAATTATATACTTGTATATTGAGGATGTAGAGAAAAGTATGTTTATGCAAAGTGATGTGTTTATAATTATTATAATTAAAAGAATTGCTTATTGCTGTTATATGGTATTATAAATACCACATAACTAAACAAAATTAGATATATGTACTGAATGTCACTAATTTTATTTCATAAATAAATTTTTAAACAATTCTAAATTGTTTTCAAATAAATATAATTTCTTATAAATTATAACTAAAGTTATGGAAAAGTTAAAAGTTACATGGCATTACAAAGTGACATTTAGCATAATAAATTTTCCAATTTGGGCCTAACATTTTACACATTTATTTTTATATTTTTAAGCCTGAACACGAACAATTTGCATTAAGATAAAACTGTGTTTAAAAAAATAACATCTTTGAATGACTGTAAATATGTTCATAAAACATTTAAATTTTTATATTTTTATTTAATAAAAATTTTTAGCATTTTTACAAAGATTTAAATTGTTCTTTAATAAAACTAAAATGCTGTTCAGTAAAGAAATGATTTACAGTATATACAATATTTAATAAACTATTTATATTCTATATAATAAATTAAGTTATATTATAATTCTTTGTAAATCAAATACAGTAAACTTCTGCTAACTCAAACAAATTTTTTTGAAAAATCATAACAGTAATTTAAAATTTCTTAATAATAGAAAAATTATAATTAATGAGTGATTTCAATATTTGAAAACTTTGTGATACCATGCATTATATTTCTGTAGTCAGTAAGTTACTAAAGACTCTACATTACTGTAGACTGTATTACCCTAAAACTTTGAGCTCATTTCCTGTGATAATAAATTCAGAGTATAAAAGCTCAGTAAACTTCTGTACAGAACTGATCATAATAAATTATTGTACTGTATGTCCACCTGCTCATTTTCCACATCATCAGAGAAAACTCTCTGCTAACTTGAACAACTTTAATCTCCCTTATTAAGCTAAGTTAGCAGGCATTTACTATATTTCAAAAAAGTAAATTTCTATTAGAGACCCTCCATAAATTACGTAAGGGCAATTTTGACCATTCTAGACCCCCACCCATCCCTGTGTAAGAAACTAATATTTTCTTTCATCCCCCCTTCCCTATCTTACATAACATTTAGGCATTAATTTTATAGAAAGACTAGCTTGACCCGGCCACGCGTTGTTGTGGCTCAAAATGTATCTATTATAAATGTATAACACTTCCCCCGTGGGGGGAATTTCAAAAAATCCCTTCTTAGTGTACATTCTCTTGACGTATCCTATTAAAACGCATCTAAAATAGTATAATAAAAGCCGAGTTCTTCACAGTAAGCTTTAATCCCGTCACTTTTCCCGCTGGGGAATATCGAAAAATCCCTTTTTAGTGTATATTCTGTTGACGTAACCTATTAAAACGCAATTAAAAACGCAAAAAACCGCATGTAAAATAGTATAATAAAAGCCAAGTTCTTCACAGTAAGCCTTAATCCCGTCACTTTTCCCGCTGGGGAATATCGAAAAATCTCCTTTTTAGTGTATATTCTGTTGACGTAACCTATTAAAAAGCAATTAAAAACGCAAAAAACCGCACGTAAAGTAGTATAATAAAAGCCGAGTTCTTCACAGTAAGCCTTAATCCCGTCACTTTTCCCGCTGGGGAATATCGAAAAATCCTTTTTAGTGTATATTCTGTTGACGTTCCCTATTAAAACGCAATCAAACACGCATCTAAAATAGTATAATAAAAGTCGAGTTCTTCACAGTAAGCCTTAATCCCGTCCATCTCCCCCCACTGGGGGGAATTTCGACATGTATATTATATAAAAACACGTGCGTATTCGAATGCAACGTTGTGTCAAAATTTCAAAGGAATCAGTGGGAACAAACGAACGTTATATTTTATTTATATAGATAGATAGAAAATGATCTGCTTCAGTCCATTCTCATAGAAAAGCAAACTTAGGTCGTCGGAAGTTAGCGCCATCTGTTGGACATAAAAGCCTTAATTCATATATAAATATATTTTTGAAAGGGGGAAATGGTGTAGGGGTATGAAAAATAGATAGTAGCCGATTCTCAGACCTACTGAATATGCATATAAAATTTGGTAAAAATCGGTAAAGCCGTTTCGGAGGAGTACGGTAACTAACATTGTGACACGAGAATTTTATATATAAGATTTTACCAAAAATAAATTTTTTTAATGAAACCCTAAAAGACTTAGGTCCAAAATATATAATTATTAATTAGTTAATTAATATGTACTATTATTTATAAAAGACTATGTGAACAAATTTAAAAATATAAAAATTTAATAAATTTGAATGAACAATATATTTTAAGAACTCTATTTTTTAATTATTAACAATCTTTTTATATTATCATCATCATTAATCAACGTCGTAATATTCATTTTTATATTAATTTTAATTTTCACAAAAGGACGCAAAAACTTTGACAGATCTACTAGCTAGTGCACGTATAAACAGAAACGTCATACAAAATAAAACAAGACAGAATAGAGAGAAACCACATTCTGTTGCCATATTGGTTACATCTTGGCTACGGCCAAGAAAATAAAATACATGCTGCTAAAATGTGCTAGGTGCACTCGGGGACTAAATCGTAAAGCTTATAAAACTCTATATAATGGGGCAATACAACCAATGCTACTTTACGCGGCCTCTAGCTGGGGTCATGTAACTAGTAAAAATTCAGTAGCGAGTAAATTACTCTCTCTTCAAAGACAGTTTGCCATCAGAAATTCAAAGTGCTGCAGAACTGTTTCTACTAATGCCTCTCTGATTCTAGCAGAGCTCCTTCCTTTGCCACTATGTATTGTAGAAAAAAGATTCTAAACTACATCAAGGATCAACAACAGTTTCTACTCCTATCTGCAGATGTTCATATGCTACCATATTGCAATTATCCTATCTCTGATCATCACTATATAAACAAGGTTATTATAAAATATAACACATGGCCGACGGTAATACATTGTATAAGTATATAAAAAACAACGTTTAACAAATTACTTTGCTTTTCGTTTATTCTTCCGTCGTTCGCTACCAGTTGACCAGTCCACATTTCCACAAATACGAAGGCGACCTTTCTTTATAGAGAGGTTTCATGTCGACATCACGAGTGACGTTCATGAGCATGCGCAATTGTCCAGCGCCATCTTTGTGACTGTTTGTGACTTGTTTACGTTTTGTGTGTGTTCACGTGCGTTTTAACTGGAGTTCTTGTGTTGTTTTTTTCGTCGCGAATATCACTATGGTGATTTGTTGTGTAATTGGGTGTAATGCTAGTTCACTCAAGAACAAAGGAACATCATTTTTTAAAATTCCCGGCATTATTTGTCATCAAGGATCTCAAACTGAGGAGCTTTCACGACGAAGGCAAACTGCATGGCTCTCGAGAATTAACCGGAAAAATTTCGTTACGAATAAAGTGAATATCAATACAAGAGTTTGTCAGAAACATTTCATTTCAATATTTACGTTAATAAACACTAAGTTATATTTTAAAACCTAAAAGAGTTTACTGATTTGCTTATATTAATTTAGTTAGGTATAATGCATTTATAAACGAATAACTAACGTAATTTCAGGCTTTAGCTAGTGCAAACTTATAAACATTACACGTTAAAACGAAAAGCAAGTAGACTTATTATATGCTAGTTTCAACTAGAAAATAAAGGTACTGAACAATTTGAATTAAAAAATTTCCACGGCTGTTTTTAATTAGACTTTTACTTTCAGACAAAAATTCTTACTTAAGAAATACGTAAAAACACGAGTTTAAACAAACAAAAGAAAACATATCTTTCCAAGCAATATTACTTCGCTGTTATTAATTACTTTTACTTTTATATCAGGAGAAACCCAGCCACTTGTTAAATAGTTATAGGCCTCTAAAGATTTATAAGCTTTCATTTGTGACAGGGTGTAGAAATTTGTTGTAAAAACCAAATAGTTTATAATGTCACCAAATTCTACTTTCGGCCACAACTCTTGATATACGACGAAGTCTGATAAACTGGCTTCGTATGGATCGCCTTGACATAACGAAATTTTCTCTTCGTACAGAGCTGCATCTCGTCCTGTTAGACTGCTAGAATAGCTTGCAAGAAAAGAATCTTTTTTAACTTAATCCATGATAATAGAACTGCAGTATTTTTGTACGTTTAAACTAAAAAAAGACGTCGAATAACAGACTACGTGCAAGCTAAGCGAGCGAAAACTACCACAAAAATGGCGAATGGGCGGAGCAAACGTGTGTTTTATCACGTGACATGCGACCTTGAAACCTCTCTATAGGCTACTGCCGACGTAACAAAACGACGAAGCGAACGACGGAAGAATAAACGAAAAGCAAAGTAATTTGTTAAACGTTGTTTTTTATATACTTATACAATGTATTACCGTCAGCCATGTGTTATATTTTATATTTACCTAAATTGTAATTTTTACGAAAAGTGGCGATAGCTCCAGAGGACGTTTTACCTATTTTACATTTTGTTACGTCGGCAGTAGCCTATAAAGAAAGGTCGCCTTCGTATTTGTGGAAATGTGGACTGGTCAACTGGTAGCGAACGACGGAAGAATAAACGAAAAGCAAAGTAATTTGTTAAACGTTGTTTTTTATATACTTAAACAAGGTTATCCCTAGGGTACATTTGGTGTCATCTGCTTCCTCCATGGATAACCATGCAGACATTAATATCTACACAGATGGGTCCAAAAGCCCCCTTCGTGTCGGCTCAAGTATCTGTATCTTCCTCCAAACTGACATATTTTGCCAAAATATGTTAGAAGGTACAGATACCCCCCCAAATATCAAGCTGAAGTTGCGTCTACCAAGCTGTTCAGTGGGCCACTTCACTACCAAACAAACCTCGGTCTATCAACATTTACAGTGATTCTCAGTCTGTCCTAAAAGCTCTATTAAATCCCAATTGCAATAGCAATAAAATCACATATATCCAGCACCATATTAAAAATCTTGTATATCTTTTATATTTGTTCCTGGTCATACTGGCATACTAGGAAATGAAAAAGCTGACTTCGAGGCTAAGTCAGCTGCAAAGAATACTGACAGACTACATTCACATCCGTCTCTCATGTAGCAGCCTTAAAAATTTACATTTGTGACACTATGCAAAAGTGGAATCTATAATGGTCGAGCAGTAAAACTGGAGAATAACAAGACTTTATTTTCCTAGTGTTGAATGCAGGTTCTCATCACCACTTAGAGATTTAACATTTGCTACTGCTCAACTACTTACTGAGCATGATAATTTTAGAAGCCACCTGGTGATGTATAACCGGGCAGAAACTGCCTCTTGCTTTTGCTCTACAGAAAACCTGGACATCATCGACCATATGATTTATTATTGTCCAATTTAAGATCAAGATAGACTTATACGAAATTAGAAATCTTTACGCTTGGTTTCGGGTGGCCATATCCACTCGATAAGTTTATTCAGAAGCCACTGTTTGATGCTTTTTACAATTATGTTCAAAAATATGGAAGACTATTTATGATTTCTAATTTCACATTTTAGTTTTCAATAAACACCGAATACTAATTTTATGTTTACTTTGTATCATGTATTTTGGTTTATGTATTCTTAGTGTTATACACCCATAGGAGTGGTGCACTTATTCTAATAATTAAAAAAACGAGAGAAACCACCAAACGGCCTTTCTCCCATTATAAAAAATGTGTCTGCTAGCATTGTTATTCTATCACGTCACACGAGACGGCGTTAGTACGAGCATTCTTAATAGAACCCGCCAAATCGAAGCCAAATTCAGAACTCCACCACTCGACAAGATCAAAAAATAAAAATAAAAATATTACGTAAGACGAGATCTATTACCCCTACCCCCGAGTAAGAAATCGTACGAAATCCTCAACCCCACCCACTCCAAAATACCTTACGTAATTTACGGATGGACCTTTAGGTCAACATTCATTTAACAAGTTTAATTAGAGTATATAATGTTTATATTGCATTGTTAATATACATAGTCACTTTATATTTTATAAAATATTTCTCTGTAAAACTTATGAAATTTTATAATGTTAGATATATATTTGTTTGCATAACAGTGTTTTTATTTAAGATTGCATAATAAATTTGTTTATTAAATTTGAAGTTTATAGAGTTTATATATTATCAAGTTTACAAAGAAATACCACTCTCTTTAATTAAAAAACAAAACTTCATCTGTAATAGAAATTTAACAAAACAAACAAACTTTTATTTTTAACTTGGTTATTAAGGAAAATCAATTGAAATTTCAGAATTAAGACAGACAATAATTTTCAAAAGGCATAAAATATAGATTTAGAAATTTGTAAAATTTAATACTTTTAAAATTATTGTTTATGTGATCAACATTTTAAAGAAAATTTGAAAAAAAAAATATTATGCTATATACTTTTTTAAATTTTAATTTATATATATATATACATACATACACGCTAATACAACACAAATGTATTTTTTAATGGAGTTGAAATTATCAGAAGTGAATATTAACTATTAAAAAATATTTAATTAATAACTTTATTCATTAAAATTAATTAAATTATATTGAACATATAATAATATATTTTTATAGAATAAAATTAAAAAGTAATGACCAGTTTCATTTATTACAAAACATTTAAAATACTTACTAATACATGTTACATATTATTATACAAGAAAACAAATCTACTCCATAAAACTGTCTTAACTTAGCAATTTTTTTATTTTTAGAAATAAATCTGATTTATTACCATCGACCAAAATATTGTCAGGAGAATATGACTGACATTTATTTTTATTAAATAAATCACATCAAAGGTTAATTCGATCACACCCACCCCAATGAAACTCTGTATTGTCTATCATTTTTATAAAATATTTTAATTGGCTTGTTTATTTACTATACTCCAACATAATCACATAATAATGTCAAAAATTATTTAAATGATTATAAATAATCAATTTAATATAAATAAGACCAAAGGTTCCTCTCTATTCTCGTGTAAGTGGAAATAATCGAATATTTATTTAATTATATGTTCATTTTTAAATTTGCTTTCAAAAATATAGTTTGCGCTTACTGTGCATTAAGTTAATCAAATCTTCTGCAATAAAAGGTAATTGATTAAATAAATATTACACGTAACAATTGTAGTAGTGTTACTCCCCTTCTCAAACACTACACGATACTAGGCCTATGTATTAATGCATTAAGAAATTACCTTTATAAAAAGTAGTTGCCATTTTATATAGGTCAGAAAGGCAAAATCCCCACGAATCGCTGAATTCATCCATTTCCTCGTTTTTCTCGGTTAATTGATGACAATCATCAATGCCTGTAGCGGGACCATTGATGGAAGTCGCCATCTTGAATCGGATCGAGACACGTCAACGATACTTGACGTCATATATTTCAAATATTTATTAAAATAATTTCTGTTTACGACTCGAAAGTAATAATATATTCAATTTTACAAGCATTATTATACCCTATCGCTAGATAAATTTAAATTGAATGATGACGTAAACATTTTCTTTCCGATAAAATTCCTTTGCTTCCAATCTTTGTAGGCTAAGGGAAAAAAATCGATAAATAAGGCATAATTGTGTATTGCCTTATTTTTATTTTATTTTTCTGTGTTTGATTGAATAACAATGTTAAATTACTAAAAGTAAATTGTTTAGCTTATAAAATAGAATAAATTTCTTCTTTTTTCCTTTAAATCTTTCCGCGCTGTGGGCATTAAGAGGCTTTTTTTCATACACATTATAGTTAGTCGGATGATTGAGGCGTCGATCTATGGCTTTGGGGAATCAGGTATCGAATCCGGTGAGCAATTTTTCGGGGATTTTTCATGGTCAAGGTAGGTTACCACCCGGCCACTCCCATTGTGGGCCTGGCCGATCCCATAACGGGCTTGCAAAAAGAGGCCTTCTTAGTGCCCACAGGGCGGAAAGAGTTAAAGAGAAGAAAAAGAGTAACTTATTGAAATTATTTCTTGGATAAACAATAAAAATCAAAATTGTATTTAATAATATAACTACTAGAGATGGATTTTGACACTATCTTAATTAAGAAAAATTTCTTTCAGTATTTTTCTAAAGGGTACATTATTTTTTATTAAACCAAACTCTGGTTCAAAATTGGAAATTTTTCTCAAAACGTCTCACATAATATTGATAAGTCGAATGTTTATTTTTACATTTAAAATCGGTGGCGAATTCTCTGGGCAGAATTAAATAAGCGGTCCTGCCTCGTATTCAATCTTATTATCGGGGACGAAGGTCGGGAGATGGAACACGTGTATTTTTCCGCCGTGTATTGCTTTGTTTACGCGCTGTTCGTACTGCATAATCAGACCCGTCGAGAGCTTGTACAGTACCCTGTCCAGAGATAGAGCTGGTCCACTCTGCTCCTTAGGGGGTCATTTTGTCATTTTGTTTTTGAACAAATGAAATTCGCAGATTGTTTCTTTATTAATAAAAAGCAGTCTTAAACATTTTATTTTTTTAATAAGAATATATGCATGAATATTCATTCCATATTTTGCAGTAAGTTACTTGACTATAGTTTTATCTTTAATAAATATTCATATCTTTTAATAGTTGTATTTTAGCTATGTTTGTCGCTTTTTGTTGAAGAAAAAACATATTGATAATTTATAATAATATTCGCTTAGATATATCTTTAATATTCCGTGATTTTTGGGCTACTATCATTATTCGGAAATTCAGTCTATGGGCTAAATTAACACAATTTCCTCGACCGTTTCATGCACTTAAAAAATAGCATACAATTTACGATCGAATCTATAACTGTACGGTTATAATTTATATTTTTGAATTTACAGCAATGGAAGTACAGTTCTGTATGATTCAAATAAAATTTTTAAAAATTTCATTACGTTATTAATTGGGTAGTTTGCTTACACGCGTTATTTTTTCGTTTTGATCTATGAAAAATACTAAATTCAAGTATTTTTTAGAAAAACTAAACAGGAAAAATTCTCGCAGGATATATTGAAGTGTATAAATTTCATAATTAGAATGATACAATCGTTTATCTTTTATTTCGTTTCCCGAGAAACAGGGAAGATAAATTCGAAGGTTAATTGATAAAAAATACCATTTCGTAAATAATTATGCTATCATTAATTTATGAAAATTTTTAACTTACAATTTAAGATCTTACATGATTACATCATATTAAATAAATATGCTAAACTAATGAATAACGCTGTAATTAATATATTGTGATTATCATCACCTGTTTACCTATTTATTTTTCTTTATCTATGTGTTGGCTTTCCTAATATTTCTCTTAAATAAATAAAAAATATATGATATATAACTATTAAACTATTAAATTAATTGAGTTATATTGCTTAAACCACAAATTTTCAGGCATGAAATAGGCAGGATGTCTCGTAAAAAGCCATCCAGGCTAGTAGTTTAGAAACAACTATCAGATTCCTGTAAATGAATTTTTTCATATATTATCGAGCATAGGCTTTTCTTTGGTGTATCAATGAATTTCTTCTACCCCAAAGATGACTAAAATTATCTCAGCTCCTATTGCAGCTAGAACCAAATGTCAAACAAGACCAATTTAGTACATTTCACATTTGGTAAATTGAAAAGAGATAAAGAGTGCGAGCCACGTACTACCGAATATTTGAAGGCTGTGCAAGTTCGGCTTCACTGTAGTCAAAGTTGCTTTATAAAGTGTTTGCTTCCCAAGCTTAAAGTAATTTGTGATAAAGCTCTCAGCGAAGAATACATTTTGTTTGCATTAAAGAGTAAACAGCACAAACAGAAGGCTATAATTTGAAACCACCTCTGGGTGCAATAAAATGCTAAGTTCTAAATTATTGCCTTCCTTTTGTCCTGTTTGATCTTTAATGCAAACAAAATGCGACAGCTTTATCACAAACTACTTAAAGCTTAAGAAATAAAGCAGCTTAGACGACAATGAAGCCGAACTTACATAATCTTTCAAATTTTATTAAATCCCTGGAAGAAAGCGAGTTCTACAGGTATTTAGGATTCCAACAGGTTAAACTAACAGAACACACAAATAAAGCAAAGATTAATTTAAAAAATACCAAAGTAGGTTAAATGCTATTCTCAGAACACAGTTAAATGCAAAACACGCAGTTAAAGCAATAAACATATATGTCGTCCCAGTACTCACTTATTCTTTTGATACATTGGACTCACACGGATCTTGAGCATCTCCAAAGGAAAACAAGAACAACACTTAGTTTACTTGATAAACAAAAGCATAAACAACATCATCCTAAATCATCTATAGAAATATTAACCGTTCCACGTAAAGATGGCGGACGTGGCCTGATTGACATAGTAAACCTTCACTACAAACGATTATAGACACTGCGAGAGTTTTTCTACAAAAACCAAAAAACATCACAGTTACATAAAGCAGAAACTCTAGCAGTAACTCAAATAACACACCATTAAACTTACACTCACATCATACGGACACGACACGACATATAAAAAGCATAAACACCATTAAGCAATCGTGGGTGCAAAAAGCACTCCACTGCAGACATCTCTACGACCTGGCCCAAGATTTTGTTGACAAAACTGCGTCAAGCTGGTTAGCTCGGGGATGCCTCTTTGGGAAAACGGAAGGGTTTATGATTGCCATACAGGATCAGAGGTCATAAATACTAAAAACTACAGAAAACACATACTCAAGGATACAACACTCATAAATGACACATGCAGAAATGTCACGTCATGGCAGTAACTATATAACATATCACTTCTGGTTGCAAGCTCTCGGCACAGACAGATTATTTACACAGACATAATCAAGTAGCAAATATAATACACCAAGAGCTTACAAACAAAAATAAATTATTAGGCATCCACGAACCATACTACAAATACATTCCACAGACAGTATTGGAAAATAACACGCACAAAATGTACTACGACAGAGCCATAATCACAGATAAAACAATTTACCACAACAGACGAGACATTGCACTCGTTGACAAAAACACAGTAAAATCACATACATTAGAGACATATCCATTCCAAACACTCACAATGTACAAAACACGTGCACTGAAAAAATTAGCAAGTACACAGAACTCGCCCAGGAAATAAGGCATTTGTGGAAGATGTTTAAAGTGCTTACTGTACCTGCCGTTCTCTCCTCTACTGGTGTGTTACCATACACACTACACAAAGCCAGGAACAATGCAATTGAATAGACACACATACATCACACTACAGAAGACCACTGTATTGAATACATGCCATATTGTTAGGAAATTCCAGAATACAGGCACACATTGACACATTTATTTAATTTTTGTTTTGTTTTGGTTGCTATCCGTGCCTTGACTCTGGTCAGGCATAGTACACAGTAGGTTTTTCATTTCCCGGTCCTTTGCTTGTCTTGTGATCTAATAAAGAACATCAGATGCGGTAAAAATACCAACTTACCCATTTGAAAGACAAGCAGGGCCGGATTTACCAATCCAGGGGTCCTGGGCACAAATTTGGTGGGGGTCCCCCTTTAAGAGTAGGCCTTTTTTTTTTTTTTTTACAACTCTTTCCGCCCTGTGGGCACTAAGAGGGCCTCTTTTTAGTAGGCCCATTATGGGTTCGGCCAGGCCCACAATGGGCGACCGGGTGGTGAGGGACGGGGCCCGACATATCCGAACGGACCACCCCCCGAAAATTCCTGGGGATTATTCGACCCGTTCGGATTCGATCCCGGGTCCCCCAGAGCGGTAGGCTGCCACCTTTACCGCTCGGCCATCCGGCCGTCTTAAGAGTAGGCCTAGGCAAATTTGATTATTTAGAAAGTTTACACAAAATACTGTACTTTCAATTAGATTTGAACTAGGAAGTTGTAAATTTCATTTAAAAATAAGGTTATTGTAAACATACATATACAGTATTTTATAGCGTAAAACTAATTACAGTATTTTAATTTAACTGAAAAATACCTATGTGAAATTTTTTCCCGAAATTTTCCGATGTTTCATAGGTTTTGTCCCGGGTTTGGTTTTTTCTGCCTGTTGCCCTCATGATTAGGCCACACTAGGCTGTCGCGGTAATAGAAAAAAAATTATGTTTAAACATAATTTTTTTTTAGTTTTGTGGGGGCCCCTATCTTGTGGGGCCCTGAGCACAGGCCCCAAATGCCCTTATGTAAATCCGGCCCCGAAGACAAGTGTTCAAATTCAGGTTCAGTTTAGGAAGTTTTATTGTTGTATTGGTTCGGATATGTCGCTCCCTGTCTCTTATCTCCACTGCCCTGGTTATGAGCCTGTTTTAATTTTTCAGACACGATAAACATGTAAAAAGACCGTCTTAATGGTGTATATATATATATATATATACACACGTACCATTAAGGTTCTCATATATATACGTACCACTAAGATTAGTTTACGAATTAGAGACTGTTACGTTATAAAATCAACACATCCGATAGGTAAGGCCGCTACCTTACCTATCGGATGTGTTGATTATAACGTAACAGTCTATACTAATTTGCCTTCTTGACGCGATGCAAGTCATTTCTCTGCATTCGTCGGCCTGAACTCATAGTCCGCTTGCAATTTCCAACACGCACGCCATATTTTTTTGAACAGTGCAAAAGGATCGAAATAATACACTGGAATTTCTACATAAAGTCATAACTTGAAGCAAATAAAATTGTACAAAACCGCAAAAATTAAATTTCCCACAATCAAGCAGAATGTATTGGCTGGGAATCGAACCCGAATTACTCACTCGGGAAGCGAATAGTTTACCGACGCGCTAGATGCCGTCGTCATCTCTACAAGAAATTCCACATAAAATCGTCAGCGACTTTCCTCCAACATTATTTCGCTTTGAAACCATCAACCAAAACGATCCACTAAGCGATGCAGCGTTTTCGCGTTATCCAAAATACACAAACCATCAGTCAAATTAATTTAATGAGTGGAATTTTTTCCGTCGTCATTAGGGCAGTTTGAAGGTTGAAATGCAGACTATCGTAGGTTCTCGGTTTTATTTTGACAGGCAGAGTAATATCTCTCGATCAATACTTGACAGGCGTTCCACAGGAATTACGTAACCTTCGGATGTTGCCTTCACTTAATCGTATCGATGCACGATAATCACGCCGACGCACCAGCGGCTACTGGACATTTTTTCGATTGCATTTCTATGAAAAAATGCGCGAATGTCATCGAGATTGCTTTCGAAGTAATAGCCAATAGTCGTTTAGGCAGACGTCGGTGGTTCAGTAGACTACTCGGCTTCCCACGGGTTCGATTCCCGACCGATGCAAATCGCTGGTGTTTCATTTCGTTGAATGCAGTGGCGTAGCGTAGTGGGGGCGGCAGGGGCAGCCCGCCCCGGGCGGCACTTATAGGGGGCGGCAAAATTTCACAATAAATAATAATATCTTGTAAAAATACCTAAATAAGGGGGCGACGAAATTTTCCTCCCCACCGGGCAGCTGACACCCACGTCACGCCACTGGTTAAATGTACCTTTGTTGCGTGGTTGTAGAAACTTTCTTTGACCATAAAATTAAATTAATAAATAAGAAAGTGGAATGCATCGAATTCGCTCTGAGGAATTTGGACGTTGCTTTCCCAGAAATAGTTTATTGGTATCTGTCCCTACTGATTGCATTGCATGCGAATCTCAGATTTTAAACGCTAAACTTACTAATAAAAAAAACTTTCCACTCGTCACCGGGTAAGCTCGAACCACCAGCCTTTCGGTTAACAGCCGAACGCGCTAACCAATTGCGCCACGGTGACACGATAATTTCCGTGTCCAAACGTCAATTTAAACACTCTTAAAATACCAATACAAATACAGTTATCGATTGGTTATAGAAGATCGATGTCATATTAGTAAATGACCAAATCGCTCTCGTTTTTACAGAACAAGGCATTGCTGCCGTCGTTTTCTCTTCAAATACTGTCTCTGCCCTAGATCGCATTCTTCCGAATTTTAATGAATGACTAACATTTGGAATCGGATAATTCGCCTTAATTTACGAGTTAGTAGAGATTACAGTGCCATCTATTTTCTCATAAAGTATATTTTAAAATCGTAATAAATAACACTACCCTTTTCTGTATAAAATCCGAATTTAATAAGTCGTGAAGTACTGGCTAATTACGATTAACTTTAACGGCGGAAACAAGAATAGTTAATACATTCTAATAACCAAAAAAACTAATATTTATCCTACAATTTGATTATTTTTACATATTATATATATCAAATAGCTGGATAAGATTCGGGATTTTATCGTTTACGCCAATTCGACGATATTAAATATAATGTGATCGTTGTAAACTATGAGGACGAGCCATACGAATATGTCGATCTTCGCTTAAAATTAATTCTAACAGGATTTTTGCTACTGGCGATAAGGAGAATTAACCCTACAGATAAGTTATCAAATTTCTAAGAGTCCTTACCGGATTATGTTCTAAAATGAAGCTTATTTATTTAACTTTATTTTCATTTTTATATTTATATGCAACTGTTTGCTGTATTATAATACCTATCGTGATTTCCATATTACAAGTAAGAAAATTTATATAAATATATATAATGTTAATGTATAATATAATATAATTAATATTAAATTGAATTTATAGTTTATCTTCCTTTTTTTTATCAAGGCAAAGTTCGTATTTTCCGGATGCGGTTTATTTATTTCTATGAAAACAGAAACAGAATGGTGTCATCCGGAATATTCCTTATCACTTTGTGAATATTTGAAATTTTCTCCTTCGTTTATATTCCTTTATTCGTTTCCCATGTTTATTTACCATCTTATACCAATTGTTAAGATATTACGTCGCGAACCGCAAATGTAATTTTATTTATGTTATTATATATATATTTACGTGTGTTTTATCCCTATATTTATATAATATTTTATTATTTATAGATATACAGTTTGGAAGAAACCATTTTATCCGGCGAGTATTTTCTTTTTAAATATGTTTATATTCAACAGCTGCCTAACGACGACTGGCATTGCTCTGTCGTGTAAATCTATAGGATCTGAATATCCGCGTTTCAGGTGTGTAATTGGATAATTGAACTGCGGGAATATCTTATTTATTTATTTTATATCATATTATATAATTATATATAAGAAATTAATAATAAATCAGCATATTATTTATGTTTAATTATTTTGTTTTTTATTTTCAGTTGTAAAACGGGTTTTGCAAACATTTTAAGGCAGAAAAGTGATGACAAAGATGACAAAATAATTTTTAATTTGCTAATTTTAATTGGAGTAAGTTTTTTTAATTAAAGTAATTACTATTTTAAATAAATTAATTTTAATACAGGATTATTTTAAACGTCAATTTTTTACACGGTTATCGTATAGTAAAAAATAAGTTGATATTAATAATATAATAATAATGATAATTTATAGTATTATTTGTTTTATTCTCAATCTAACAAAAAATGGGACCCCATTGGACTTCAATAAGCCTTAGGCCCCGAAAAACCTAGATCCGCCCCCGAATATAGGCGACGTTGCTAAGACAATACTTGCCACCTCCTGATACAACCAACAATGAATTCCCATTAAAATACATGAATACATACAGTAGTAAAATACAAATACCGGTAATATATACTGGTATTTGTATTTTACTACTGTATGTATGCATGTATGTATGTATATGTATATATATATACGTAAATACAAAATAATAAAATATATAAGAATTAATAAATTGATAAGAAGAAGAAGAGGTAATAAATTAAGCAGCATAGAGTATTTTTTTCTTTTACAATTTAACTTAACAGTTAAATATTTATATTATTTATACTAATATTATTTTTAAAAATATATTTAAATGTGTTATTTACAAAACAAAATTTAATTTAGTGACAACCGATTTTCTAAAATATAAAAATGATTAAAATGTATGAGTCAGTTCCAGCTGTTAGCTATAAAAATGGACATTCTCGGTCTTTACGCCAGAGCAGATGGCAAACAACTCGATATTAAAAATGAATTACGAATATTATATAATAACGCGTCATTTTTCTTTTTTCAGATATGTCATTGGAGTGCCTCGATTGCCTATGTTATAATTATTACCGCATCTTCCTGTTTAATATTCCAGAGAAAGTCATTTTCGGTTACGGATTCGATTATATCCTTACAGGCGTTGTGAAAAATTCATTTAAATATATTTTAAATGACGTAAAATATAAGTAATTAAAAATATATACTAACGTTTTCGCAACAAAAATTTTATTATCAGTTTGTTATTAATAATTTTGACATTAAAAATAAAATTTAATATTTATATCCTGATAAATGATTTCTAATTATTCACTGCCGAGTGCCGTACTAGGAAATGAACACGAAATTTAAAATACAGTAGACCCCCCTATAACACGGGTTCATATAACACGGCGAAAAAATTGCAATCGGTTTCGTATAACAAGCTAAAAGAGACCAAGGTCCTAGAATATATTCTAGGACCTTGAAAAGAGACTCGTATAACACGGTAAAACGTCATCGCCGACTCGTGTTGCGGCAAGATTGGTCGAATCTGGACCAATAGTGGACTAGCGGCCGAACTACTTGCCGCCGTCCAACGCCACGCGTGTATACGGAGAGTTTAGGCGGGAAAGTATTGATAAATTTTTATACAGTTCTTGTGAAAACAACATTTACAGTATTATATAACGGCCATAAAAATTATATTTCTATTAATGATGTCTCCAAAGTTCAGCGAATACTTCGCAGAAGGAATAACTTATTAGGAAACGCATCCGCCGTTCGATGTGTCGCTCCGCGACAAAAACGAGCTTAGGCAATGGCGTCTTCGAACGGTGCACACTCGGTAAGTAATCCAACGATTTTTTGTTTATAGCATAATTTATATGGATTATTCCCAAAAAATTATACGTGATTTGGAAATGTTGAGTCAAATTATTCTAGAATCGATTAATTTTATGGAAGAAAACCTTTCAAACGGCCGTAGCCCCTAAACTGCACACGTGCCGGGCTGTGATTGGCTCATATATTAAGAGACTCGTACAACACGGATTCATATAACACGGAACGTATCTACCGTGTTATAGGGGGGTCTACTGTATATATTTTTAAATCTGAATTTTTCGTACGAAAAATTTGCATCTCAAACTACGAGTTAACCTCTTAGTTTGAGAGAGATGCAAAGTTTTCTTTTGTTTATGGCTTAGTTTTCTTTTCATAAATAGTTGAGGCTTATCTTGCAATGAATCATTAATGCCACAGAAGTCTTCTATCCTTTCATCTTATCGCTTTATGTTTCTGTCTCAGTTTATATGGGGTATCAATCGTTTTGGCTTTATTTCTTTGATAGAGGTGTTAGGGTTTCTCATTTCCGATCTTTTGCTGGTCCCGTAATTCCGGGAAAAAAGTGAACTGTTTCCCGGCATCCCGAGATATAATTAATTATTTGTAAGATATAAAATAAATTTTAAAATCGAATAATATAATTATTTTTCATCTAACTTAATACGTTCCGCAACCTCCAAAAAAAAACTGGAAGTTCGGTGGTGAAAATATAATGACATCTCTAATGTCATATTACGTTTAAACGTTAGACGCGTGAAGAAAACCCCGAAAACTCAGCCTGTTAGCCAAGAGCGAACCCGCAACCAACTAGCGTTTCAAACGACAACAAGCGTTTTCGTTTAGCCATGTTATCCACTCGGCCAGAAACCGTAATCTGTCAAATGATTTTTAGCCTTATAGCGTCCCGAGTTGACAAATTAATCAATCATAAAAAATGTAATAATATGCCACGAAATTTTATTTAAAACAGTATACAAAAAATTACTTAAACCTGGGCAAATAAAATCCATTTGCGGGTATTGCAGCTAAAAGATTACTATAATAAGTATCAAATGATCTCACTATTGTTCCTCTGCAAAAAAATAAAGTTAACTCAAATTTTATCAAGTTTCTTATCAAACAAGGAATACGTTACATTGATTTTTTAAGTTTCAAACGCTGTACTTACAAGAAAATAACTTGCCCTAATTTTTTGTTACGTGGCGGGGACCATATTAGAGTAGCCGAAATTTTAGGTCTAGCATTAGTGTGAGTTATGGCAGAACACGGTAGTGTATCCATTCCTCGGCTTTTTAACCAAGTTCCGATTCTCTCGTTTGTAACGGGATCGATTGCTGTTATGAGAAAACCTTTAAATGGAGCTCCTCCTAAATCAACTAGAAAAGTATAAAATAATTTAATACAAATGGATTAATAAAGAATGATCTCAATTTGGTTGCTTACGCGTAAATTACGTTTACACGCACACCTATTACTTACTACGAACAATTGAATAACCTGGTATTATTCTAGCAAATGAACTTACCAATTATTTTTTTCGATGTTTCGTTATAATGATTAGAAGAGGCTACAAATGTATAAGGAGAATTTGAATTTTTTGAAGGTTTCGTCGTAACGTGTCGAGGAATCATGGATTCGCACGTTTCGGCAGTGGCACCTTGAGGAAAGGCGCCGGCTCCCATACACAAAATAATAATCGCAAAGAGCGACGTAACGACGGACATATTCTCGACTGTTACAAATTACGAATGTATAGTGTTTTTTATTATAAAATTATAAGATATATTTAATATCTATAATAATTCTAAATTTAGAGTGGATGGCCTTTGTCATTATTATGATTTCATTATATTAGTCTTGGATGATAGACGAAGCAGAGCGAAACCTTTTAGTTATGCCGTCGTTACTGAATTGTATCGGTTTTTTGTGTAGCGAAAAGTAATATCTCGATAATCATTATAAGAGAGATTGATTATTCTAATTTATTCGTAGATACGAATTAAAATTTTAATATAGCAGATGTACTTTCAGAAATGATAATTAAAATGTAATTATTTTTTTCGAAATTGAATTACTGTATAATGGAAATATTATATTTTTTCTGATTAAAACGCGTCATTTCTTTGTTAAACTTTTACACGTTGTGCAACACGATAAAAAATTGTTTTTTTCTCATTTTATATTTTCCGCCTTGTGAACACTAAAATAATCTTTTAAATCATGCATATAGTGGATTAGCCAGGCTCATAATGGAGAAGGCCGGAAAGTGAGGGTTGGGGCCCGATATATCCGGGACAGACTTCTGTGCTCATTCGCCCGGATTCCCCAAACCGGTAAACTGACGCTGTAACTGCCTGGCCACTTTTATGAAGTGATTATTAAGTCAAAGTTCTCAGTTTTTATAAAATTCCATTAAAATTTCGAGAAGTTATTTTAATTAAATGATTTTTGAAAAATAATAATTCTCGGAGAAATACGACAAATTTATTTTTAAAACTCCGAATAACTCGAATTAAAAATTTTCTTTTACAATTTGTAATATTATATAATATGTTCGTAATATAAATATTTCCAATTATTTAATTATATTTTTATTTAGTAAGCTGGCAACTTTAAATCAGCGCCACGTTTGAAAATGTAAATATGTCATCGAAGGAGACGTAAGTCACGTGCGCCAAAACTATTACCTAATATATGTTAATTTACATAAATTTACCGCTATTTATTCAATCTTCGTTCTCTTTACGCCAGTGATAGGTTTATAATATGTTGCTTTTCCTATTGCACCAGTTACTAGTAAAATGGCTCAATTCGAGCTCCGAATGACGCGTGTGGGACGTCGACAGAGCTGTATAGCGTATTGAAGTGTGGATAATTTATAAACCACCACCATACAAGCAAACTTTGAATTTAGTATTGGTCGTAAGTCCAAGTTTGTCGAGACAATACATTAAAGGTGATGCTACCTTGAAAAGGGAGAATTTCTAGCTGAGTGACAATTGCTTTTAAAACCAGATTCTTAGTCTGAAGGATAGGGGTTGGCAACTATGCATTTGTTAATGACACGTGGTGTAACTTATATCGGTTGGCAGGAAGTGAATGATATTAAATGACGAAACAATTCCGAATCGTCGTCAATCGTCTACTTTGTATAAGAAAATTATTAAATTGTGAGAGATGATGGTTCTTACCGGTCGGTTTGGATTTTATAATGTAGAATACGGTATGTGGAAAAGTTTTATTTCGGTCGAGTGCGCTAGTTATTCTGTTAAGATTTTAGGCTGTCCTTATACGAGTGGAAATTTTTCTTTGCAAGACGAGGAAAACTTTAGAAGGCCGTACGTCTTGATTTCGAATGGATAAAACTACTAAACGCCAGTATTAGTGTTCGTGCCCGACGGATAGGCCGACCGTGTGGAGTTATCTGGGTTTTATTTACGCATCTAACGCATAAGTAGTGGCCGGTTTCTGGTAAAAAATTGGGTGATATAATATGGACGTGGCCTGGATGTAACATTCTTATGTCGGTAAACGTGTAAGAATGTTATATCCGGAATAAGTAATTAGGTAATGACCGTCGACGATCGATCGTAAGTGAAAATATGCTCGGAAAAGCTCGCTTCCCGTGCTCCCTGCCACTCCTTTACCCGTTAACACAAATAAGGCCTACTACCCATTTTGGAAACTGCTAACTTAGATTATTAATAATAAATTATTGTTTTTGTATTTTCTTTCTCGAAGAATACTAATGTATCAATTTTTCGTACATTCCAACCATTAATAATTAAAACAACTTTTTGTTATGTTAAATATATGAAAAGCTTTATTCATTTAATTATAATTTAGTCACAGAAGAGATAAATTATAATTAAAAATTACTAGTAAATTTTTATGTAAATACGAAATAAAATATAATAGCAATTTTCTTATTAATAATAACAACATATTTTTTTACAGAACATATTCTCAATAAAAATAATTGCAGTATGGAAAATTTAAGAAAGCAGATTGAAAGTTTAAAATCTAAAGAACATCATCTTGATGAACAAATTAAAAATCTCAGAGAAGAGTGTGTATATTTTCAATAATTTTCTTATTGGCTATCTTTAAAGAACGTTGTGTAAATCTTCCATTAATTTCGTGAAAAGAATAATGTTTGTAGAAAAAAATGATAATTAACCGCTTTACCGAAGTTATCGACGTCGATAAAGTAGTCGCAAATATCGATGGTGTTTTCGAGCACGCGGACCTATTTCTAAAGTTATTCGATTACATAATTATTTTTTAAAAATATATTTTAAAATATTTAATAAATTATGAATATTTTTAAATATTGCTATTTTATTGAGTAACTTTGATGATGATTTCTTATGCTTGAAAATATTAAGATATGTTTATTTTTAAAAGTATTATTTTCATATATTTTTGTTTGACTAACTATTTTAAAATTTGATAAATTATTGAACATATGTCATATTGTTCAATAAATTTTTTTTTGTTTATAAAATTTTAATCCTGAAAACACTATTAAAATCAACAAAAATTTCTGAAAGAAAGATACCATTTTATATTAAACAGTTTAATTATGATGTAACTATTGGGTTCAGAAAGTAATTTTGTTTTTTTATTACTAGACAGCTGACATTTTAAGGCTTATTTGTAAAAAATTTTGTTCGATTCTGTACAATTGTTTTTTTTTTCGGTGACCCATCAAATATGGAAAATCGAAAGCATCATTTTCGGCATATTTTGCTTTTTTATAACTAAAAAATCAAAATGCTGTTCAAACAAGAAAAAAATTGCTGGTACATGTTTGGAGAAGATGTGTTGAGAGAAAGATGGTGCCAAAACTGGTTTACAAAATTGCGTTCTGGCAATTTTAATATTGAAGATACACCACATTCTGGATGGCCATTCGAAGCCAACGAAAACAAAATAAAGGTACCGATTGAAGCAATCTGCCGTATAACAACACGCGAAATCACTCCAAGATTAAATCTGTGAAATTTGAACCGTTTATTATTACTTAAAACGAATTGGTTTCGTTTCAAAGCTTGACATATGGGTTCCACACGTTATTAACGAGAGATGCTCTCTATGGTTGGATTTTAAAGAAATTTTTTTCGAGCTTTTACCAGACAATTTAACAATTGATTCGAAAGTGTACTGCCATCGAGTAAACAAATTGAGTAATATCATCAAACAGAAAAGACCAGAATTGATCGACAAATAAAGTGTAGTGTTCTACCATGATAATGCCAAATTTCACACGAGTTTGGTAACTCGTCGGAAACTGTTATAGCTTAGATGGGACGTGTTATCGCACCAACCGTATTCGCCAGATCGGGCACGCTCGGGATTATTACTTATTCCGGTCTATACAAATTTTTTTAACTGTAAGACATTTACTTGAAATTACAATGTCAAAAATCACTTGGATCAGTTTTTTGTAAACAACGATCAAAATTTTTATGAATGTGAAATCGTGCTACTACCAGAAACAATGACAACAGATATTTGACCAAAATGGTCAATATATAATTCAATAAAATATTTATTTGTTATAAGAATATTGCTTTGATTTTTCTATGGAAAAAACGAAATTACTTTTTGAACAACCCAATACTTTAACGTTGAGTCACAGTAATAATGTCTATGAAACTTTCACAGATTAAATAATCTTGAAAATATATCTTTTACCTCACCAAATTTGATTTTAAAAAATATTCAAAAATTTAATGATTATTGTGATTTTTCTAAATTACTAAGAATAAGTGTAATAAAAAATATGTTGTTTATTTTTTATGAAACTGATCAAAACTTGGTAGTGTTTGTTTATATTTGAATTAAGTATAGTGTATATACACATAATAAATACAGCTCATTTGTGATTCTTGATCAGGCTGTAAAAATGCACAGTAACAGAGTGGTCTAATTATTTAGTGAAGGGAACAATTGTTTGATAAATCTATGGCAATGTCAATGTGCATTACTAAAATGGAGTCTGGAACTTCATAAAACTTCCACAGCCTCAACCGAGTATTGTGCATTATCCAAGAAAGATACGTGAAATAATCTGTAACTAAGTTTCAGTACAATTCAAAGCCTGAATCTTATTTTCAAATATAATCCACTAATATAAAACTTAGGTTTGTTTAATATTATACTTAGTTTATTGGAGGGCATCTTGACAGATGCTTGTGACTTTTTTTTTAAATTTATTATCCTTTGAAAAAAAAAACTAAATATTGGCCAAAATGCAACATTCACCAGTAAAGCGAGGAAGACCACCATTAAATCATACTAAACTGGGAAACAGGTGAACTAAATAAAGAACATTATTTTTGATCTGTAAGACTAAATATCTGCATCCATAATTTCCAGTATAATAAGTCCTGTTAATATATAGAAAGTACTAGTATACAAAATAAATTTTAAATAGAGTTAAAAAGGACACAAAGGCATAATAATTAATAGTATCACAAAGTCTTCAGAAATCTCCAGGCGAATCGAACGTATTTTGTCCTGCCTCATTAACTAATCCAGGCAACTTATCAGACACTTCAATGACAGTTTGAAAGTATTGAAACTGTCGTAGAATTTCAGATTTAATAAATACCTCCAGCATAGATTCTCTAATCAAATAACTTCCATAAAAGATTTAGATTTAATTCATGAAAGTATTCATGAAACTAAAGAACAGTATCAAAAAATGGAAGGACAAATTGATAATCTGAAACAACAAATTGATAACTTAAAAACAGAAAAGAACTTATGCAATTCAAAATGGATGCTTTAGTCAATGGTCTCCATCATCATAATATAATATTGCATACTACTCAGATCCCTTATACTTCTGAGAAATTATTAATTTAATAATGCGAACGTTTTCCACCTGTTTCACAGGTCATCTTCAAGCAATTTTTACTTTTGGAATGTTATCTCGTGCAGGATCGAATGTATATGCGCACGATATTTCAAAATTTTAAAAAACCGTTGGAACATTCCATGTAAAATATAAAATATAAACAATAATAAAAACATTAATAAAATTAATTAAATAAACGTATTGATCTGGGATGTATGTTGACATAATATATATCTATATTCTATACGGGATGAGGATACGTTGTAAGCTCGATTAAATGGGGTGTTTGTCAATCATGTATTTCCACGCAGTTGGCAAATTCGTTGCGTCTTTATAATTCAAACATCTACCTGTTGTCCCTGTTCTGTATATTTCAAATTTTTCCATGGTTAATGCTAACGATGGTGAGCGTACTTGTTTGATAACTTTGGCTTCATTCCAATTAATTAGTGATCCCTCCGCTTGTGCCATTCTTGATAAGGTGGTAGTGCAATGTCCTTTACTAATGTCATACATGTGTTCTTTTAGTCTTTTGTTTAAGGCTCTGTTAGTGACTCCTATGTATTCTTTATTCAGGCCCAGTTGATCATTTTCGTATGGTATTTTATAGACGCCAGAGCATTCATCCGCTTTTGTGCTATCTTTATCGTTCCTGAGGGCACTGTAGATGGTGGGTGCCCGCTTATAAACCAGCTTTGCATTCTTACACTTGGCTATTTCCTTCATTATGGTGGACAATCCTTCTCTGTACGTGAATTTAGTTATTTCTCCATTTGAATTCCCTTTCGGTTTCTTTTTATTAGGTGTTACGTAAGATTTTATTAGGTTTTCGACTATTGACTTTTTAAATCCTAGAGTTGCCGCAACGGTTCTGATTCTATTCAACTCTAGTATTCTGTCATAAACGTTGGAGCAATAGGCAAATGCTCTTCTAATAATGGCCCTAAATGCCGATAGCTTGTAAGTGGGCGGATCGTTTGATGTGGAGGGAATGTATAGTGGGTCATGCGTGGGTTTGATATATACTTTCGTAGATACGGAACCTTTTTTAAATGTAAGTGTGATATCCAAAAAATGTACCTCCGTTGTGCTGAGCTGTTCCAGTTTTAGTATTAGGCCATGGTTATTCGAATTCATCGCATTCAAAAAATGTTGTATTTTTTCGTCTTTCTTCCATACAATTAGTATGTCGTCCACGTATCGTTTGTATAAAACGATATCATCCTTAAATGCTCTAATAGTAGTTTGCTCCAACTTACGTATCACCAATTCACAAAGTAGCCCAGACATTGGGCTGCCCATGGGCACACCTTTCCTTTGCTTATAAATCTTGCCATCAAAAACGAAAACTGAATGGTGACATATTAGGTCAGCCAGTAGTTTCATGTCCTCAGGATAGGCTGTTATCCTTGGGTCTAACGTGCTGAGGGTGTCCATCAAAGCTTGAAAACATGCATCCAGTTTAATTGATGGATATAGATTTTCGAAATCCATAACTGAAGCAATTTCTTCTTCTACTAAAGATATGTTTTGGAGCTCGTTAACGACGTTCAACGGGTTCTTTGCGACATATTGGTTATTCTCAATGTACTCCGACAGATATCTATGCAAATTCTTTTCTAGTTTGTAAGTTGGACCTTTGTGCTTTTCAACCACTGGTCTAATCTGCTTATTATCTTTATGCGTTTTAGCGAATCCAAAGAGTCTCGGTACACTTGGGCCTGTTACACTTGTTCCTTTGAGAAATGGTATTGCGGTGATTGGTGATTTCTGTAATTTTTTTAACCTTCCCGTCTATGTTATCAATTATATTTTGATCCACCCTTTCGCATTCTGTATTTCTTACATAATCTTCCAGTGTGTTGATATAATGTTGCTTATCCATTATTACTAGGTGTTTGCTTTTGTCCGCTCGTGTCAATATTAAGTTGTTGTCGGCCAACCACCGTTTCGTGCGCTTAATTTGTTTCACCTCTGTTTGCCTTGGTCTTTGGTTCATGCTCTTAAGGGTTGTTTTCCAACGAAAATAGTCTTTGTTCACTTCTTCCATGCCTCTGATTCCTCTTTCAATTTCCGCCATGGTGTTTTTCCAGTCCTTGGTGTTGTCTAGGGCATAGTTGGGGCCTTTTTCTAGTACGCTTTTAATATCCGGTGGAATCGATATCTGGTGCCATAATATATACGGAACTGGCTTTTCCTTTGTAATCACCCTTATTTGCTTGGCACATATCCAACAAAATTTTTTCTTATACTTCATATCGTGCGCATATACATTAGATCCTGCACGAGATAACATTCCAAAAGTAAAAATTGCTTGAAGATGACATGTGGAACAGGTGGAAAACGTTCGCATTATTAAATTAATAATTTCTCAGAAGTATAAGGTGTCTGAGTAGTAAAATTTTGAACTCTGAGCATTTATTCAAGTATAATATTGCATAATTATCACATTTGGAAAAACATCTCTAAACTAGAAATTTAGGTATAATTTTATCAAATCATTATTGGACTTACTGTGTCACAGGATGACGTTTCAGATATAATCCAACTAACCAAGTCAACCAACCCAGTTTTAAGACTAACACGTAGAAATAATCGGATCCAGGATCAAGTTTTTACTGCTTTTATAAAAAAGAAACAACAAAATCTACTGGAAGATTGGAAGAACATGCAGTTTTCACCAGACCTTACAAAGGAGTCAAGAGAAAGACAAAAACATTTACTCCCAACCTATAATGAAATAAGAAAACAAAACCATCGAATAAAACTATGTAATGATATCTTGTTAATAGGCCAAGATAGACTAACATATAGTATGAGAACAGGGAAATTAGTTTGTGGATAATTTTTTACCATTTCCATTGCCAATGAAATTGAAAAGCTGATATCAGACAAACTAAGGGAATTTGATAATGGATATTTATAGAAAGACTAAAGCAAGAGTAAAAAACTATGAATGGATATATGGAATCATTTGATATAAAGACTAGTGTATTGCAAGGGAGTCAAGAGAAAGATGAGTTTGTCTATTTCTGTTGATAAAGAGCTTCATATATTGATGTATGCCAATGATACAATCATTATAGCAGATACTCCAAATTTTCTACAGAAAAAATAAAGATTTTAGCAGAATTTTGTGACGATTATGATTTAAAATGTGGCCTTTATTAACAGAATTAAAAGTATCTAATGTTAATACTTGCAAGAAATTATTGCATTTGTTAATATATGCCGAGTTGTCTTATGGATCTCCTATCTGGACGACGAACCATTTTCAAGATCTAGAAGTTATTTTTTGTATATTTTTTCATAGGATTTATAAACTTTCCAAATTGATTCCAGGATATATGATATGATTAGTAATGGGATGTTTTAGAATTTCAGTTTTGTTGATTAGATTAATAATAAAGTTCTGGATAAGAATTTTGGAAATGTCAGAAGATCATTATGTTAGATTATCGTGTTTGAACAAATGAAAAAATACTGACATGGTTTCAAGAATGTTAAAAATGTTAGATTATGTTACAATAGAATGATTAAAATACGATCTAATAACTAACATCAAATATAATTGGATTCTTTCACTAAAGAAATAGTGGATTACTCTGGTCTTAGTTTTTTGGTTGTTACAGGAGTCAAATGTGATGAAAAGATACTTGCTGAAAATTATAAAATACTGTTGTGAATGAAGTATACAGAGAGACTGGTCTGAGGTAGAACAGAATGTTCATTGTAAATTATATTGTTCTTTTAAATCGCATTTTTACACAGAATGGTATCTTAACTCAAATATTAATTATTTTGTCAAACGTACTTTAATACAACTAAGATTTAATCAAAGTTCTATTGTATTGTATTATTTAATAAGAAAATTTGTATTAAACTTAATGAAAAATGTGCGTATTGTACTTCAGGTCAAAATGAGACTTGGAAACACATCTTTTTGTTTTGTAATAGATATATCATATTTTATTCTACAATCATTATATCTCAATTTCAATGATGGGAAGACATTATCATCATCTGTCTATGAAGATGAAATAATACAATTTTTTGAGATACTTTTTGTATGTCTAAGGTTAAGAATATAATTATACTTTTGTATATTGTAAAATCTGTTATATTATGAGTTGTATACTAACAATAATGCTTATAAAAATGTACTCCTCCTTGTAATGGCCGTTAATGTCTAAAATAATATAATATTATTTCTAGTTTATTTTTTAAAACTAAAATAAATGTTCTCTTATTTAATTATATAGTAAAATATTTTATATAAATTATGTAAATGTTTATTAATTCAATATTATATATCTGTAGTACATTGGTTTTTATTATAGATATTTTTTATAAGAAAAGGATTTATAATATACTTTGAAATTTACTTTTTTCAAGAGGATTTAAAGAAGAAGAATTAAACATGCATATTGAAAAACTGCATGAATATAATGAAGTGAAAGATATTGCTCAGCTTATTCTTGGAAAACTTGGTAAATTAATAAAATTAATTTCTTCCTAAAATATTTCCAAATGTTTTAATTCTATGATTGTCATACCTTAATTTTCTTTGTATATAAAGAACACTTTTTAGTAATGTACTATCTAGTTTTAAGTCACTAATTACCACATATTTTCAAGAGTGGATTCTAAAACCTTTTACATATTTAAAAGTATTTTAATAGTTCTATTGAAACATATTACAATTTAAATATCAATTATTCTAAATGATGATATTAATCTTATTATTAGTTTATTTAAATTTAATCTTATTATTAGTTTCAGATTGTGTATTCTTTGATATACAGGGTCATTATAATTAAAGTTCCACTTTGAAATGACTGTAAAAGGAAAACTACTGGACAGAATGTTATCAAACTTGGTAATAGTTTACAGGAAGTCATGGAATTTTATTTTCCTCAAAAAAAAAAAAAAAAAAAGATAAAATCCATCTTAAGAAACAAAGCAACGACGGGGGTTTAGAACGAAGGGTCACTCTCTACTCAGATCCCACCCGAAGAAGGTCCTAGGGGACCGAAAACGTTTGTGGCTAACTATACTTTGCAAAGCTATTTAAGGTTATTAGAGTAGACATAAAAAAAAAGTTCAAAAACTCACCATCAGCAGGAAATGGCACTGTATGCAATATTGTTAAATGAAATAACACATGAAGACATCAGTTGAAAATGTTTTTAATGTGTTATTTCATTTAACAATATTGCATACAGTGCCATTTCCTGCTGGTGGTGAGTTTTTGAACTTTTTTTTTTTTTTTGCAGTAAATAAAATCCCATGACTTCCTGTAAACTATTACCAAGTTTGAAAACATTCTGTCCAGTAGTTTTCCTTTTATGGCCATTTCAAAGTGGAACTTTAATTATAATGACCCTGTATATATAAATTAAGAAATGCGTAAAATGAAAAAAGTACATAAAACAACATAAAACAAGAGTATATTACTCTTGTTTTATGTTGAAATAATACACCAATCACTGAATAATTTATAAAAAAAAAAAAAGAAAAAAATTGTGTATTTATAAATTAGATTTGAATCAGTTACCGGAAGTAGAGAGAGAAAACATGCAATCTCTTATAACCACTTTCCTAACAAGGAAGATTGGGTAGCAAGAGGTAGACTTGTATTTGATGTGTTACAAATTTTGAAGCCAGTTTTTGGCATTTGAAGGAGTTGGACAAAAAAGAACCTGATCTTTGCTTTTCTCAGAAACAAATACATCCAGAAACTCTTGAAACATCATTTATATATGAGTTGGAAAGTTTTCTTGTAAGAATTGGCATTATAGTTCTTTCCTTTTAAACTTTGAATAAAACTTTGTTCCAATATTTTTATAGTAATTATGAATTATTTTTTCCTAAAGATAAACTATTAAATACATGTGTTTATTGTCACGACTAGGTGCATAGATAGACACTGGGCATTTCTGACATCATCTTTAAACACAGCTATTAAATACATATCATCTTATTGCAAATTTGTCAGTGCACATAAATTATCTTATTAATTATTCCAGAAGATGTCCCAACAGTTTTAATTATCTTAGTTATGACACAATTATAAAACCAATCATAATTACTTATTACATACAAATAATTGTGAAATTTTGATTTTTTAATAAAGTACTGGAATTTATAACTAGCCCTTTCAAAACCTTTTTATTTCCATTAAAATATAATAATATTTACTTGCACGAACGAATGTTTTCGTATCTCTATCGAGATCTGCTTCAGGTTCGATGATAATCTACCAATGGAATGCCCAAAGTTCAAAAATTAACTGCCAATTAATTCAAGCATTTGAATTATTTGATGCAAATTAATTTGGCTATTTATGTTCTACTCCATTATATACATTCACTGTCTGCATACTAATATTTTATCCCAAAATTCTATGAATAAGATGTCAATTTTGTTGTGGATCTTTCTGATATGTATATTGCCATGCATATGATATAGTATTGTTGTCTTTATAATTTATAAAGTTCCTTGCTCTGCTAGCTTTGTATATTTCCAATTCTCTTATATGGTTCATTTGGAATGATTTCTTTATAAGGGTAGCATTCCCTAGGTCAGCATGTATATCTGGGTCTGATGCATATGTTGCCAATGCTGTGGTATTCTTACTTTTGTCTATATCATATTTGTTCTTTTAATCTTTTTTGTAGCGACCTTTTTGTTGATCCTATGTACACCAAGTCTTTATCAAACCTATTATCTTTGATCGGTATTTTGTATACCTCTGGTGCTCTCATGTTACTCAGCTTGTCTTTATCATTTCTAAGTAGTTCATATATTGTCTGGGTCCTTGTATATGTTAATTTGATCCCCTTCTCTTCTGCTATTTCTTTATATATATGATGAAGGTTTTTATTGTATTTAGACAATCATACAATTTGTGTTATTTTCTTGCTCAGGAATCTTAGTAGATCCCACTTGTCCCATGTTATTGCAGATTCTTGTGTGTGGATTGTGAAGCTTCCAGGCTAATTTATGAATATGCCTCTATTATATCCATGCATGGCTGCTATATCTTCAAAGTGCCTGAGTTCTTTAGCCATGTCTTCACTTCTGCTATTGTGGGTAAATGCTGTTTTTACTAATGCTCTGAAGACAGCTATCTTATATTGGTATGGATGGGTCTTCTGATTCTGCTGTATAAATTATAAAGACAACAATAGTATATCATACACATGGCAATATACATATCAGAAAGATCCACAACAAAATTGACATCTAATTCATAGAATTTTGGAATAAAATATTAGTAGGCAGACAGTGAATGTATATAGAACATAAACAGCCAAATTAATTTGCACCAAATACTTCAAACGCTTGAATTAATTGGCAGTTAATTTTTGAACTTTGGGCATTCCATTGGTAGAATATTATCGAACCTGAAGCAGATCTCGATAGATACGAAAATGTTTGTTCATGCAAGTAAATATTATTATATTTTACTGGAAATAACTAGCCTTTTCAAAATCTTTTTATTAAAAAATTTAACTTAGGAAAAAAAATGACTAAATAATAATTTTCATAAATTATCATTATATTATCTACTTAATAAAAGTAAATGAAGTGATATTATTGAATTATTTTTAAAAGCAATGTAATTTTTAACAACACAGTAGTTCAAAATAATGGACTTATGAAGGACTTTAATGTCAAAATTAATTAAATCTCTTTTGTGAACTATAGTTTTTATTAAAAGATGGCTTTAAATAAATATTTAAAATAAACTTTGCATTTATTAATTTTTATTTCCTCTTTTATAAGAGAGTTTTACACCATCCTGACATATTTAGGTTAATATTGTATTTAAATTAATTGATCTCTATTACTGCAGAAGTATTATATTTTTATTGTAATGATATGTTTTTATTTATAGCTATATTTGAAGGAGTTACAATCAAAGAAATGCATGAAAAGTATGGCTTAAATCCAGAAGATTAATTGAAAACAAACATAATAATAATGATCTGTAAAGAAAATAAAAACTTAATTATACCTTTTCATACAGTACAATTACAAGATTTCTTTTAACTTAAATGGAATAGAAGTAGAAAGTTTTCAAATATTAATACGTAACTGGTTCAAACACCGTTATTCTCTAGGAATTATCACATCCACAGATTCCAAAAATACTAGTGTATCAACTTTATTTTACCTAGATGCATTTCGAAAATTACAATATTTACTTCCTTGGTGGGCTTTCTTTCAAATGAGCCAAATGACGCACAAACACTTTTTTTGATCATCCAAAATATTGTATAAGATTATCATAAAAGTGTGTAATTTGGCTCATTTGAAAGAAAGCCCACCAAGGAAGTAAATATTGTAATTTTCAAAATGCATCTGGGTAAAATAAAGTTGATACGCTAGTATTTTTGGAATCTGTGGATGTGATAATTCCTAAAGAATAATGGTGTTTGAACCAGTTACATATTGATACTAGATTTTTTTTCTATAATAATTTGAACAAAACAGAAAAATAAGATTATAAAATTCTTTTGAATATAGTGTGAAGTAAGATTAAATCTTACTTCACACTATATTCAAGAGAATTGTTTGGATTGTATAAATAAATCATTACAATTTGTTACTTAATGTCTTTTGATTTATGATCTTAGTATTATAAAACATGTCTTTTGGCGTTTAAATAAAATTATCTTTTGGTCTACCTGTTGAAAATTTTGATGGATGTCATTTGCTTTTAAGATTATAAAACAATGAAATAACAATACTTCAATCGTAGGGATAGGACAGGTGTGCTATATACAGTGGCGTAGCATGGGTGTCAGCTGCCCGGGGCGAAGGAAAATTTCGCTGCCCCCTTATTTAGGTATTTTTACAAGATATTATTATTTATTGTGAAATTTTGCCACCCGGGGCAGGCCGTCCCTGCCGCCCCCACTATGCGCTGCCACTGGCTATATAATACTTGAAGTAAAAAACAAACCTAATAAATTTTCCTAATTAAAATTTTTTTTTATTTATATTGTGTCTTGTTGGGCTGCAGTTTGAAGAAAATTATAAATCTATAAATTCCCACTGTTATCTGTCCATCTTTCCTTAATCTCAAGAATGGAGTTAGATTTCATCTATATGAGACCAGATATGGAAACCTTGGTCAGGAGGCCCCGATTAACTGTATAAGAACAAATTGGAGTCGTGGGTTTATTTCAATTCAAAAATTTCCCCGTAAGGTGTTAGCAATAGAATCGTGCTGGTCATTTAACAGGAAAAGTATGTTGTATGGGGGCAAGCCACTACTAATTTGAGGTGGACAACATATATTTTAAGTTAAATAAATTAAAAATATGATTGAACATTGCATTGGGACGACGTCAAAATAAATAATTGGTCGTTTTCTATTTCTATATTACTTACGAATTAACGGTCATACATAAAAAAGCTTTTAACGCAAATTCAATAAAATTCCCACCATGTGTTTAACTCTGCTCCCCATGATTAAATTTTGGGTACACCACTGATGTAAGATATAGGCAAAAACGTTACACCAGTGGTGAATCCACGGGAAACAATCGTCCACCTTGATGTCTTAAAAGTAATCATTTAATAAATTATTTTTCTAGTTGCATTGAAATACAATTTTTTGAAGTAAAAAATGTTCATTACAATGTGTGATTACAAGAATCTGAAAATTTACTAAAAGGAACAAGCTAAACTTACACATATTTATTTATAAATTAATAGTTAGTCCTACACAACTATATTAGTTAACTACCTTACTGGTAGTTATATGACAGTAAAATTTTTACAATATGGAATTGTGGAACAATGCATTGTTATTCTAACAATGATATCATTTAGCCAGTGTAAAATATTTTAATATAGTATTTTTAGATTGTCCAATATAACTAAAAAGAAAAGTAAATTTGCCCCCTCCTGAAAGATTTTCTGGATCTGCCACCGGCACCAAGATATATGTTTTTTTCAATTTCTTCCTAATAGTGGCACCCTCAATTTGAAAATTTTTTTTTGTGGCATTCCTATTTCTTTATAAATGTGGTTATGTGTATTACTAAAAGTATGAAAAATGCTCTGTGTTAAAGAATTAGTGTGCCATTTCACTCCAGTTGAAAACCATTGAGCTATATCTTGTTTCTGCTAAGTATTAGCTAAATACAAGTGCAAAGGAGTACAGGTAATTGATAGTGGACTTTTTATGGTATAATTGCCATATACTCGAGGCCTGTTCTCATGGAGCCAAATCTTATCTCAGTTCCTACAAAAGATAGCAGCACAGTTTAAATCAGTCATAAGAATTTCAAAATTAGTATATTTGTTCAGTTACAATTCTCAAAGAGGAAACAACTGGACATTGCCAAAAAATGGAGAGAGGAAATAGGCTTCTTTGCATGGCAGTACGTGCATGAGGTTATGAAAAAAAACTTTAAAAATTTAGTTTTATGCTTTAAATAATAAAAATTACTTCATTTTTCTCAAATGGTTTATCATCAAAAATAATTTGTATACATCTGTACATTAACATTAATGTAATTATCTATAAAATTTATATTGTAAAATGACATTCTAACATTAAAAAGTTGATATTATAACTTAATACTGATTTCTAATATAATACTGTTTTAAAACTGAATATTAATAATAAACATTGATTCATTAACTTAAACTGTAATTTAAAAAGTATTATTATAAGTTTTTGACTGCGTTCATATACAGATGGAATTTTACAATGTCTTGTGACTATAGTCAAAAATGTTTGCAGTTAAAAAGTAAGAGCTTTGGTTTTAAAATATAGTTTATAGGCAAGTTTGCTTGCTATTATAATAATTTGTAGAATAACTGTCATTAAATTCACTCTTCTCATCATCTGCAAATGTTGATTTATGGTCATCATCTTGCAGCCATACTTTTTGTTTCCAGGTTTTTGGCAAAGTCCTATTATAACGGTGCATCCTATGCCTTTCCATAATTTTTAAAATTTGTCTATTTTCCTTATTAGCATGAATCATTGCACTGTATAATCTTGATTGTGTCAAGTAACTTTCTGGATTACTATTTGAATTTAATGAGGATTTATCCTCAATATGCACTTTCAAATGATTGTAATGTCTATATTCTGTTAGTTTTGGATTATTTTCTATTTGAGAACATCTTTTATGCTTTGTTTGCTTTTTCTTCATTTCATCATCAGTTCCCAAATGTCTAAATCTAGAACAGTGTGGAAAGTTTTGATAAGTGTCTAAACATTTATCTGCCGATTTTAATGATTGTTCTTGTGTTGTCGTAATTTTTTGAGGTGTTGTATTCACACCAATACTTCTGTATTTACTTGGCTGTTTACAAGATTCTGTTTTGCTTGTTTCTGGAAATTTATAGTACTTTTTTGAACATTTATGATGTTGACAACATGATTTCTTTGAATTAGTTCTAAATTCAAATGCTTTTGGATAACACTGATTTTCAGGTCTGTATTTCCAACAACAGTTGTGCTCTCTATGTGAACCACAAAGTAAATTTTCATTATTTACTTTTAAAGCTTGCATATGCTTAGTTATTTCATCATATTTTGTATGCATGGTTGTTATTCCACATTTTTGATTCCTCATTTTGCATGAATTCTGACATAAGTTTTGTGAACTTAATAGTTCTGGTTGATGAATACAGTGTTGACAACACTGTATAGGAAGAAATATTTCACCATTAGAATTTGATAGATGATACATATTTGTCATGCAGCCAACAGCAGGAACATTATTTTCAGTCTTCTGACTTTCATGGGAGTTTTTACTTGAATTTTTATGTGAAGAAAATTTTAACCATGATAAAAACTTTGATTTCTTTTCCATAATTATATTGCATTTATGTAGTGTATAGGAAATCTGTAAAGAAAATTTATGTAAAAATAACTTGTTTACTATAATTTGAATTTTATAAAAATATATAGCATCTAATTGCAGTTATAATAAAACTAAATATCAATCTCCCAATCAAATTAGTTAATTTTTAACATTCTGTATCCAGACTAGAATTCTACTAAATGAGCTGAGCTTAGAATACTCAGAATGTCAGCTCAGCTCTAGTCTGTATTCAAAGTTCTTTGTAATTTGAAGTAGTTTTGGTCCCATCCAGTTCTCCACTTGGAATTATCAGGACTTTACTGTGTATGTTATCCTAGAAATGATTGTTGTTATTTGTATTTCCACTATGGGTTTCCAACCTTTCTTATGTATCGACTTCTTTTAAAAAATGTTTTTTCCAATAAACTCCCTTAAATATATACAGTAGACTCTCCCATATCTGAACTAATGTAGGCAGGGGTGATCCAGATACAAGAAAAATCTGATAAGGATATGTGATATTTTTTAAATGTGAGTAATATACAATATATACCCATTGTATGTACAAAAAATGATTTTGATGCTTATTTTTGACAATTACAATGAATTTTTGAATTATGCTATAGTTGTTTGTTTTGTTCTTTGCTTAAATTGCTGACAATCTATTACATCATGCCAATGCCTCATCATTATCATATCAGTGGCAATTAATGCATTGTGCTCATCTATGAACTTCAAGACAACCTTAATAAAAATTTAAAAAGTACATGCTGCAGTACATAAAGGTAGAGAGAGTAATAAAAAATAAGCACTTATTTCTAACGCTCGAAATGCTTCCTCCGAATACACGTTTCTCTTCGATGGGCCGTCGTTCGTCGTCACCGCTCTCGCCATTTTCCTCTTTATTCACAAACTTTAAAATTTCTCGATCCACGAGTTTACGAACTATTTCGTTCTTTACCCACTCTAACTTCTGCTTTGCCAGGCTTTCACAACTGGGAACTTTTTGTGTAGTATTTGTCAAATCAATCTCTGGGATTTCTTCCGAATCTTCAGAAATTTCATTGGAAACTTTATTCCAACATTTTTTCAGGGTAGAGCTGTGGACTTTTTCCCATGCTTCAGCACACCAGAATATTGCATCTTTTATGTTTATCAATGTAAGATCATCAAAAAAAAAAAAAAAAAAAAAATAGTATCAGAGTCAGTTGTAAAAACTGACCGAAGCATAAGCTTGTGATAATCTCTTGAATGTTTCTACTGCACATTGATCTAAAGGTTGCAACAAGCTAGTACCGTTTGGAAACAAAAAGAACCAATTCAATTCTAGAACCGTTGAAAGACAAATCATTTGATTCTAGGTATTTTTTAACTTTTGGGACAAATTGTTCACAAAAGCAGTCACTAAACAATTTGGATGATATCCAGGCATTCTTTTGATTTTTATAAAACACCGGTAAAGCATTTTTATTTTTTAATGCTTGTGATATTTTTGTCTTGCCAATGACTATTAGAGAAAGACAACTCTCTCCAGAAGCACTGCTACAAAGCAAGTGATTCGGTCTTCTTTTTTTTTTATAACCCAAAGCACTTCCTTTTGATTTAGAAGCCAGGGTCTTTGTCGATAGCATTTTGAAATTAAGACCGGTTTCATTTGCAATAAAGATTTGATCCCGAGAACACTCCCTTAATTTTTTTAAACTCCAATTTAAACACGGAAGCACTACTTTTGTCGGCCGATAATTTCTCGTCGGTAATTGCCGACCGTCTCGTTACGCCTTTTCCATTTGCTTAGCTAGCCTTCGCCGGCCGTAAAATCTTCGAACTTCCTCCGAAGTTCTCGGCAAGGACGGCCACTTTTTTCCGGAATCGGTCCAGAAACCCAAACTCCTTTTTTCTCCCTTTGCGGAATAGGCCAAAAGAAATAGCACCACATTTACTGCCTCGCAGACACCAATTTTAATAATCTTAGGCTCGTAACTGCCGCCACCTTTTCGTTTCGTAGCGCATTCGACAAGCTTCTTCGATTTAACCCGGTCGCCACCGTCGAAGTTCCGGCGTTAAGTTCGCCCGCTATATTCTTCGTTAATTCACCTTTTTCTACTCTTCCTTAATTTTTTCTTCGACGGCAATCGCTACACGTTTCCTCTTCGCCGACATTTTAAAATGCATAAAACGCATCCATTCCGAAGTAGAAACACGCAATCATGCACGTGCGAGGGCCGGATTAAAAGAAAACGTTACGGTTTCGTGGGGGTAACGTTTTCTTTTAATCGGCCCCGGCGCGTGCACGCTAAGCGTAGAGATTCTTCAAACAGATAGGCAAAGTTCCGGTTACGTTACCTACGGTAGCGAACACGGCGGAAAATTTGGAATAGCGTAGAACACTTTCGAAAATTTTCGAGTGCCTTCGATCGACCGAATAAGGACGAATCCAGATATGGGAGAGTTTGCTGGACATATATAATGTATTAAAGACAAATTTAACCAAGCTTAAATTATTTTCTTGTAAAAGTTAATTATAAGAAATTTTAATTAAAATTATACTAGTTTAAATGTATTTATTGCATGCAAAAATCGTGAAGATATTCGGCACGTTTTATTTTCCTCCAAACAAAAATTAACGTTCATATCACCGACAAGAAATTTGCCTTTTAAAGGAAGTCTTATATCTATTTTTGTATAAATAAGTAATGACAAGGCGTAAATTAATTGTCGATAACTTACCTCATTATTAACGTTTTAGAAAAATAAAAAGATAAGTCAACAGTTCAATTTTCTAGAAGAAAGAAAAAACATCTAAGATTTAAGCACTGATTTTATCGGGAGTGAAAACAAAATTTGAAATTCCTCGGATACGCTCACGAGCTCTGTAATTGGTCAAGATTTCTGTTAACTCCGCCTTTTCTTCTAGTACATTTTCAGTGACGAGGTTTGAATGACAAATCGACAAAAATTGAAAAACATAATCGTCTCGATTAATAATTATAATTTAAAATTAATGGTAATTTTACATTATTAATTTAAATTATATCTATAGACATTTCTGTCGTAAATAAATTATTTGAAAATATTATACGAGCGATACGATAATAAAATTAAACTTAAATAATTGGATAAATTTTAATTTTTGTTTTCAAATTTCTCTACGTTATTAATTTGAATTAAAACTGGCGATAGTTTGTTTAATTAATAAAATATATTTTTGGGGGTGGGTGCGAAGCGTACGCGTTGGTGAGGGGTCAGACGTGCGACTAAACATCCAGATGGCACAACGCGCTGATTGGTCGGCTGAATGACGTCAACCTACTGAAATCGGAAATGTTGATCGAATAGCCTAAACTTTGTATTGTTGTTGTTGTGAGAGCGGTTAGATATTATATTTATAGACATTTCATCTAAAACTTGATAAAAGGCACTTATTTATAATTTCAATAGCTCTTGTGTGTATTGACATTAATGTTAAAATTATTGCAAAATTTTCAATTAAACCGAATTACGTGATATCAAGGATTTTAATGTTGAGACAGTTTTAAACATCAAGAAGTAACTTTTATCTGTTTTGTATTTTTGTAAGCTATTTTGTATATTTGCTATAGTAATAAAATAATCAAAAACAAATATAAATTGCAAATTAATTTTTTTTTTTACATTCTTTATTAGACAATACAGTACTGTATTCTTAACCTTACAGAAACTTGTAATATATATATATATATATAATTAAATACAACAGACAATGCTAAGTGGAAATGCAGATTAGTTAACAATTTAATATATATTTTCACCTAAACATAATTCATCCTTTTTAATGCATAATTGTTAAAACATTTTAAATAATAATTTATTTTTTCTACAAATTCTCTAATCCATTAGTTTGCTTTTCAAATCAAATCTGTGGAAACTTAAATATAGACAATGGATATAACTTCACTTTATATTTTCCTATGCAACCGGGTATACAGCACATACAAGGCATCTAGAAATAATTATTCATTAGTATGATGATAATATTTTAACAAAAAATAAAAAAAAGGATTAAAAAAATGGCTTACTATAAAAACATTACAGCATTACAGTACAAATGCAACATTACTTTTTCCTGACACTTATATTAAATAAACAATTTCCATGATGAAATGTATGGAAATTCTTATTTAAAACATATATAACTATTATATTCAAAAAAATTTAAATACTTACAGTATTATTGATTGATAAATAATTTATAGAAGAATTCTATACTTTTAATTTGAAAAATGGTCATACAAATTTGATTAAACATATTTACAGATACATCTATTATGAAACTGGATACACGAAATTTCTGTAAATTTGAAAAGTGTTGTTTCTTAACACACAGATTTCGAACTGACATTCAAAAGCACAAAATGTCTATTGGCAGAAAGAACTGTCAATCCTAACTAAAGCATTAAAAAAATTTTTTTCTGATGAGAGTAATCTGTGGAGAATATTCTTTATTCAAAATTGTTCAATAAGTTTTACATTTAAACTTTATAATTTGTCAAGCAAGATTTGTGAAAATTTCTCTTTCACAGGTATAGAAAACTCAGTTAATTTTATTGTTTCATCTAACTATATTAAATGCATATGACAAATTCAAAAATATTCTGACCTGTCTCAACCATAAATTTCATCCTTTCTTGAACTTTTAATGAATAATATCTGTAACAAAGTATAAATTTTCTGTTATTCATTATCTGTGCACGTATATTTAAATTTAAAACACTAATCACACTATTAAAATTATCTAATATGTATGATTTGGTTGAATTGAAAGTATGAAGTTAAAATTCGTTCAAAAAAAATAAATAATCTTAGTAATTTATAAGTAAAAGTAAACCGTTTTAAAATTATTCCTACAAATTTAAGAAAACACTTTTTATTTTCACTTTACAATATTACAACTAAAAAAAAAATTATTTCGGCATGACTTCGTTCTGACAACCACAAAATATAATCGACCAGCATTTCCTATTTCGATGGGTTGACGCAAGGCCGTCTAGACGTACATCTAGACGGCCTTGGTTGACGTCATTCAGCTAACCAATCAGTGCGTTGTGCCATCGAAATATTTAGGATACGTTCGTTAAGTCAAACGAGTTAAACGAGAATGACGTCATCGTTATTCTTGTTTCGTTAGACTTTTCGAACGATTCGTTATAACTAAATGGCTGTTTCTAAAATCGAAGATACGAATGCTGCTAATGCAGCCTTATCCAAAATATTTTTCTTAGGTTGCTTCGGACAGACAGTTATTTCAATCATTTCACCTTTTAATTCACAATTTAAACACTCGAGTAGATCTAGAAACATCGATATCGTCGGGCGCCATTTTCTTAACGAAGTAAACTAACTCTTTCCTTCGTGAGCTTCGTTAGAGTTTCGTTCGATACGTCATCACCGCGGAGCATGCGCACTGAGCGAGACTACTACTTTTCGAACGATTCGTTACTAACGCGTTTAACTCGTTCGACTTAACGAACGTACCCTTAGTCGCACGTAACGGAACGACGACCATAAGACTTGTTTATTTTTTCGATTGCTGCGAAGATGAATGTAGTGAGAAGATTATTATTGCTTTCCAATTCTACTCAGCATGGAGAAGGCTATTTAGATTGGTGTTCTGACCAAGTTAAAAACTTCTTTTCCAGGTATTTTTTTATTTTATATTAATTTTAGTTGGGAGTTGCCTTTTATCTGATGTGATTAATCGTCACATTTAGTTAATTGTGTTTCGTTAGTTTAAAACGAGTCGAACTCGTTCGTTGCAATTCCTTTTACATTATAAATGCCGAATATATTTAGTGATTAACTTGAACTACGAAATGTTTTTCAACATTTTTGTACGTTACACTTTAACCGATATACTCGATTCTATTTATTAATGCGTTGAAACTTCTTTCTTCTTCTTCTTCAATTTAATATGGAGATTATAGCCTTTGCGGCTCTTTCTCCGACCGACGTTGCCAGTTGCTAAGCGAAACGGCTAGTGAGGCTCGAAATGCCGTGGTCGAGTTTATATGTACCGTAAGCGTGGAGCGATCGTAGAGACTGCTCGGGCTCGGTAAAATCTCGGGGTTCCGCCGCCCTGCCCCGTGCGATCGTCCGATTGGATCCCATCCGCCGATCTTTTTATTTGGGGGAAATTTTCCGTACCGAAGTGATATATCCTTGCAAATAAACAAAGAAATTTACTTTAAAAAACGGGCTCGCGTGTTCCCTATGTGGAAGAGTACTGTCGAGAATAAATTTGTAAAATGTACGTTAATATTGTTTTTAATAAACCTAAAAGCAATTTTTATTCTTTTCAAATAAATATATAATTCTTTATTTCAAACATTTCTTATTTAGCTTTGATCTGACAACCGAATATGTATGAAAAAAGTCTGTCTTTGAATTGTTTATAAATTTAAGACCAAATAGTTGGTGGATTTCTTTTCGTTTGCCAAAATTTTGCAATATCGCTGTTATTCTATTCCTTCCACTTTCGTTTCTCATTTTAATTCTTATTTAATAAAATTATTGACATTATTGGAGACTTTCAGAATATTATTTTGGCAGAAAACATTATTATTATATACAGTCAAACCTGTTTTTATGCGGGGGATAGGGACCGCATTAAAAAAAACGCATTAAAAAAAATCTCACGAAACTTCACGAATGGCTGTAAATAATAGTTTTCGCAACACAATTAAAAAATAATTTTTTTATGCGGTCAACAGGGACCGCATAAAAAAAGTCTCACATAGAAAATAACTCAAAACCGTACGAAATAGAATTTATTGACAACAGATGTCAGCACTTGACTGCATCGTCTGGTCTATCGTCTGTTTTACATATTTTTGTCCAGGTGGTGTTTTGTTGACTTAAAAAGTAAATTATTTCATTTTTCGCATATTCATGCAATAATATTACTATAATAAGTGCATTTATGCTATAATAAGTTTATTTAGCTATAATAAGTCAACGTGAGACATGACGAATCGCACGAGACTAGTCGCCAACTATACCGCACAAATTAAAAATTCGCATTAAAAAAATCGCACAAATAAAAATCGCACATAAAAAGAGCGCATAAAAACAGGTTTGACTGTACAGTCAAACCTGTTTTTATGCGGGGGATAGGGACCGCATTAAAAAAGACGCATTAAAAAAAATTTCACGAAACTTCACGAATGGCTGTAAATAATAGTTTTCGCAACACAATTAAAAAATATTTTTTTATGCGGTCAACGGGACCGCATAAAAAAAGTCTCACATAGAAAATAACTCAAAACCGTACGAAATAGAATTTATTGACAACAGATGTCAGCACTTGACTGCATCGTCTGGTCTATCGTCTGTTTTACATATTTTTGTCCAGGTGGTGTTTTGTTGACTTAAAAAGTAAATTATTTCATTTTTCGCATATTCATGCAATAATATTACTATAATAAGTGCATTTATGCTATAATAAGTTTATTTAGCTATAATAAGTCAACGTAAGACATGACGAATCGCACGAGACTAGTCGCCAACTATACCGCACAAATTAAAAATTCGCATTAAAAAAATCGCACAAATAAAAATCGCACATAAAAAGAGCGCATAAAAACAGGTTTGACTGTATTAAAATGTTATATGGCAATATAATTTTGTTTTACAGAATGTAATATCGGGTTGGTTTTAAATCTTGTCCGATATTTATTTTTCCAAATTTATCTTCGTTATTTAAGTATTATATATTTTATGAGCTGTTTTGACGAGGATAAATATTCTAATTTTTCAATTATAATATTTTAAATATTGTTTACTTGTGTTTAGAATGTATTGCGCTGTAATAACAATATTTTAATAGTGTAATTGTAGTAAAAATAATATATGATAAAAATATAAATAAATCGCTTAAAATCGTATCGTAATACGAATGTTGCAACGTCGTTTTTCGTTATTTAGATAATTTATCGTCGTGCACCGAGATCGACGGAATAAGAATTTTTAATCTGCAAATTAAAAATAATTTTATATAAACTAATACTTAATAAATAGTCATTGAATCTGGTTTTAAAAATTCTAAAAGTGTTAAGTGATTAAATTAAAAAATATTTTATCTTAATTTATTCCTTTAATTTTCTAGATTATAACAAAATAAAACGAGTATAATCTGAATAAATTATCTTTAAACCCATTTAAATACATTTTTTCTTTTTTTTCAGATTAATAACTTAATCGTTTCGTATTGGACCAAAACTACAATTATAGTTTATTTATATACTGTTAAGTCGTAGAGTAAAAAATTACAACGATACTTTGTATTAAAAAAGACGGTCGTTTTAAAATTCTTAGGCCGTTGCCACTTTATTTTCTCCCGCGTTCTAGAACAAACTTTAGACGGCCGGACCTTCCTTTTAGGCTACTTAGCCGTCCGGCAAACCTTTCTAAGTGGATATAAAGGATCCGGTTAAAATGCTCCTTAAAAACATAGAAATTATCCAATTAAAATTAAAAATTTTAAAGAAAATCAGAATGTCGAATCTTACGACGTCTTAAAGTTTTCGTCCTTTTCCCTTCGGGAGTTTCGGGTCCTTTATGTCCACTTAGAAAGTTTGGCCGGATGGCTAAGTAGCCTACGAAGGAAGGTCCGGCCGTCTAAAGTTTGTTCTAGAACGCTGGAGAAAGTAAAGTGACGATTGCCTAAGAATTTTAAAATGACCGTCTTTTATTATTTCAAAAAAATTTTACCATTTGACGGAACTTCGAAAAAAAAAGCAAAAAAAAAGAAAAAAAAAGCTTAATTTGAATTGTAGATTTTTAACTAAAATATATTTTTATTATTACAGATATAATGTTAATTGCATTCTCTTTGTACCATATGCCTTTAAAGATCATGACAGATATGCTAAAAAAGTCAAAACAAAATTTCAAGAACTTGGTTTGTATTTTTATAAATATATTTACAATGTTTTTCATTATAAATATTAATAAATTTTAAATTTTATTAATTTGGTTTCTTAGTACAGTCAAACCTGTTTTTATGTGGGGGATAGGGACCGCATTAAAAAAAAACGCATAAAAAAATCGCACGAAACTTCACGAGGGGCTATAAAAAATAGTTTTCGCAACACAATTAAAAAAATATTTTTTTATGCGGTGAATAGAGACCGCATAAAAAAAGTCTCACGTAGAAAATAACTCAAAACCGTACGAAATAGAATTTATTGACAACAGATGTCAGCACTTGACTGCATCGTCTGATCTATCGTCTGTTTTACATATTTTTGTCCAGGTGGTGTTTTGTTGACTTAAAAAGTAAATAATTTCATTTTTCGCATATTCATGCAATAATATTACTATAATAAGTGCATTTATGCTATAATAAGTTTATTTAGCTATGATAAGTCAACGTGAGACATGACGAATCGCACGAGACTAGTCGCCAACTATACCGCACAAATAAAAAATCGCACAAAAAAACCGCACAAATTAAAAATTCGCATTAAAAAAATCGCACAAATAAAAATCACACATAAAAAGAGCACATAAAAACAGGTTTGACTGTACTTAAAATATGAAAACTGTAAAATGAAAATTTCTTAATCTCAATAAATAATATTTAAAATTCTACAAATTACATCATGCATAAATAAAAAAATTGCACAACCCTAAAAACCACCAGAAATAATAAATTGTGCACAAATGTTAGAATGCTAAAGCATTCAAAAGTTAAAAATTTCTATCAGCATTCTGAGAATGTGATTCTGTCATATTGAAAAATGATAGTACAGTTCATAATTTTTCACAAACTATTACTAATAATCTTAAATGAATCTATCAATAGAAATATTGCTTTTACACCTTGATGCAAATATGGCACTGTTTCTTACTGAATTCACAACTAAAAATACATAATTAAAGCAACCTTCCCATTTGTTTGCCTCAATTAATTATATCTTTATTGAATAAAATATTAATTCGGTTTTCCATTGAATAAATCTTTTAAATTTAATCATTTTTAAAAACTTTTGTGTACTTTTAATCTAATTAAAAATAATTATTTATTGTATTTAGGTTTTGAAATGGAAAGTATTCATGAAAAAGAAAATCCTGTTGAAGCAGTAAATATTGCCCAAGGAATATTTATTGGTAACAAATTTTTATTATATTTTTAAATTTAATTTTCAAAAACTTTTTATCTTTAAAATACTTAAAGGGACACAATTATTTTTTATACACAATCACTACATGTGCAAAACTCCAGCAGAGAATGAAGAGTATGTAAGAGTACAGAAAACATTTGTTCTTATATACATTCTTATGTACTTTTCATTTTCTACTGGGTTTTACTATCTCTGCTGTTATGTATATATAACAATGGAAAGTATTGGAACTATGTCAAATTTGACTATCTGGGGTTTTTTTAATGCAAATTTCCACATTTTGAGATCTCCTGAACTCAAAAAGTAAAAAAACTTCAAGAAAATTATTATAAATAAAATCGTGTGTGGCATCATCTGTTATTAGCTTTTGTTATAAAAAGCTTTTTATATTATTAATTATTATAAAATGACAAAAAGCTTAATTTTGAGGATAGTGATAAGTTTCATAAAAAATTGTAAATGCTAATAATCAATAACGTCATCATTAAGTCCAACCCTTCACAAGATATGACACCCCTTTATCTCCTCACTCCAAATTTAATAGCATCAATGCCCCTTATACACAAGGCTACCATGCAAAATTTCGTTTCTTCATCATTACCCCATCCTGAGATATTTAATGAAATAGTACTAACACGCACACACCCACAGAACTTCCCCCGTGTTTTTAACTTTTTTAGATTCGGGTTTCAAAATGTGGAGACTTTCAAAAACTCGGAGGGTCCAATTTGATATGATTCCAATACTTTTCCTTGTTATGTATACATAACAGCTGGGAAAGTAAAAGGAAAAGAAATTTGCATGTGTGTATGTTAGGGTCTATTTCACTTAATATCTCAAGATGGGGGAAAGATTAAAAAATGAAATTTGGTATGGTAACTTGTATATAAGGAACATTTATGCTATTAAATTTTGATGATTAACCTGTTGCATGTTGAATATTTTCTCCATTGTGTGTCACCCCACATTGAATTTTTTTCAATGTTAAACCTAATGCAATTCCATGTTTTAGAAAAAAATAATTGTGGCTATTGTATCATTCCAAATTACTTTTTATTTTGCACACACAAAATAGACACATTAAAAAATGTAAAAACAAAATTTTATTTCAGAAGTTAATTTTAGTATGATAAATTTCAAAGCAAGGAACAATGCATAATGGAACGGAACATTGTTTATGTTGGTAATGTGATTCTACTCACTTTTTGTATGCCAAACATACTTTACAAACTGGTTAGATATTTTTCTTTCTCTGTAGGTGGTATATAGCTAGGAAAATGCCATTTGGATAAATGCAATGGATTTTCACGTGACAGTCAACCGCAATGGGTTACATTTTTGCTTGTGTGAAACTTTTCCATAATTTCTCTGATAACGACCATACAAAAATCAAGAAATGACACACGTCTGTTTGTTAGTTGTCGTTATAAAACACAAGCATTATAAAATGCAATATCCAACGTGTCAAAAAACACCTTTTTATACCATTTACAGTTTTTCTCATGCATGGATAACTGTGTAACACATCATCACACAGATCAATTCCACCCATGTTACGATTATATTCTATAACACAATTTGGCTTCATTATTACTTCTCCTGAGCTATCACATTTACCAGAATCTGAGAATTCATTATTGTACTTAGCATGCACACATCCCTCTTATCTTTCCAACAAAATACAGACAAATGATCTTTTTGACATGTCATAAATTCACCTTTCTTCAATTTATGATCAGGAAAATTGCATGGCATTCCAATGCGATTTTTGTTTATAGTTCCACATACATATGTATGTTCATCAAGAAGTGTTTTAGCTAATGTTGGTGAGTTGAAAAACCTATCTAGAAAAACCTTGTAATTTTTACTGAGCAACAGTTCTAATAATGTAAGAACAACTTTCTCACCTTGCCCACCATCAAAATTGCCATATTCTGTTGTAGCTCCTGTATAAACTAGAAAATCCCAAACATATCCTGTACGTGACTCACAAATTTCATAGCTTTTTACACCAAAATGAGCATGCGTGCTAGGTATATACTGCCCGAATCCAAGTCTACTTTTCCATAGCATAAGACTTTCATCTACACACACATTTTCATCTGGAATGTAAGCATATTTGAATTTGTAGCATAAATGATCAATAACACTGCATAATTTATGCAATTTAACACCACCACTCGATGCTTGATCATATTGTCTGTAAAATGTAAACATGACAATAAAAGTAGGAATCGGTAGCTTGACATTGCACTTGAAAAAAATGGTGTTGAAAAAACATCTTCCGATGTAAAATACATTCTTATGGAAGGTTTCTAATTATACTCTTCTTAATCATAACAAGTCTAAAAAATTCTTTTATTTCTAAATTTGTTATAGGTTTCCACTGTTTTCACGTAATTGGTCAGACTTCTTCAAAGTGTCAGCATACCTGTTCGTTTCTTCAACAATCTTGTCCCCAAGTTCATCAGCAAAAATACACTGAAGCAGTCAAATGGTGTTGCATCACTTTGTAACTTAACATTGAAATTCCTGCTTGTCCAACGAAACTATTCACTTGAGGCTTGTGAAATTTGTACGACACCACCATCGTCATTACTAACATGCTGATGTTTTACATTACTACTTCCACGAGCATGACTGTGTGATCAGCCTCTGTTACCACTCGTTTTTCACGATCATTATCACTACTACTATCACTCACATTCTCACTTTGTGCAAATTCATCATTACTGTTTGATAATTCAGACTCATTGGAACCTAAATTGAACAAATACTCAATCATTTCTGTTTTTTCAGAGTGCAATTTCTCCCAGCCACTGCCATTTCTAAATAGACTCTCACTAAAGGCTGTACTTTCTTTTGCTATTTCTTCTGAACATCTAATCCTATTATTGTAGTACCCTGCTGTGCAAAAACTAGATAACATACCCATTCATGTGATATGAATCACTAATTTTGAAATTCAGTACAAGTAGCAACATCTAATGTTAAAAAAATGTTCCGATGCATAAATGAGATATCTTGGGTCAACTGGTCAAAGTCATTGTGTTTCGACCCGAAATATTTTGGGAATACCACAGAACAGGTTAACCCATCTGATGATTTAATTCAAATTCCATTTGTATTACAGTATATCATTTATTTGATGTTTTAAATCATAAGGCTTAGAAAATTAAACATTTTCAATGTTATAAATATTTTAAAATTTATCAACAGGACTTTCTCTATAAAGTCCAATTTTTATAATTTCTGGAACTGTAGTTTTTTTATACAGAATTTTGATGGAGGTCAAAAACACAAAAATATCTGACATTTTGATAAACAAAAATTGTCATAAATCAGTAACCATCTATCATAGAGAGCTGTAATCCCATTTGGATGTAATTCAGTTTCGTCTCTATGAAATAAAGTAAGAGAATATTTTAAATTTTTAGTCACCGTTTCAAATGCACTTTTAAAAGTTTTCATTCTTAAGCTATAATTAAAAATACATTTAGCAAGAGAGAATTTGCTTTACATTAGATTGTTTTTTTTCTTTTTGAATATGTATCTAAATATTTAGAAATGAAAACCCAGAATAAACAAAATTGTTTTTCATTTTTTTAAAAATGTTTTTTTTAAAGTTTTTTGAAGTTATGAACATATTATTAATTTTTATAACTATTTCAAAGAAAAATGAGATAATTTTATGAAGATTTTACTATATATTTATAAGAGAATTTAATTCTTTGTTTTTGAGTATCTTCATGAAAATTTTAATAATTTTTTATTTAATTATTGATAGTAGTATTTTGTTTAGCCCTTGCAGTAAATTTTAATAAATTTTCCAGTTAAATTTCAAAACAAAAACAGTTACATACAGTAGTTAATATTTCTGGAACTAATGAAGTTATTTATCAGATTCTTTGAACAAACAAAGTGGTAAAATATTTTCAAACAGTTATTCTAAAACAGACCTGGCCAACCCACGTCCCATCATGTTAAATTGTATGGCCCCGCTAAGTGATATCATATAGCTATTAAAACTTTTGTTTTCCATTATGTGTATACCAAAACAATTAAATTAATGAAAATTTGCATGTGTCATTGTTATAATGCACAAGTGTGAGTATGAACTCTTGGTATAACAATAAAATCTTATTCATTTTGTATTTGTTTTACTTTTTTAAAAGCATGTTTGCCTAAATTGTGGCCCACCGTAATGTTACGTGTGATCAAAATTTCCCGCGAAACACTTTGGGTTTGCCAGGCCTGCTTTAAAAATTTGTTTGTTTAAACCTTCCAATGGTGAATAAAAACATCTATAATTATTTAATTTGAAAATAAAATTAATAGCTGTATATAAACATTTCTTACTTTAAAAAATAAATTTTTAATTATAATATAAGAACTTTATAACTACATTAATAAATTTAATATAATTTCAATATAAATCTTTAAACATATTTATGTAATAGTAATTTTTACTGTTAAATTTTTATGATTTAGGTGGTGGAAATACTTTTCTGTTACTTAAAACTTTATATGAAAATGATTTGATTGAGGCAATTCAAAACAGAGTTCTGAAGGTATTGTAAAGTTTCTTTCAGTAATTTTGTAATATTGGTTTAATTTAGTAGTTAGTTAATTGGGCTGCAATTTTCAAATTGCAGACCTATACATTTCCACTGTTCCATCTGTCTGGCTGTCCTTTATTAAGAAGGGAGAGATAGATTCTAGAGAATGGAGTACAATAGATGAAAATTAAGACCAGATATGGAAAGCTTAGGGCTAGAGGCCCTAATTAACTATATGGAGGTATTCCTTGCTTAACATGGGATTTTATTAATGCACGAAATTAATTGCAGCAATGCCTTTATATATGCAGCAGAAGTTGTAATTAACACAGCTTTACCAGCTGTCTTTACTTAACATAGATAATGTATTTGATTTACTTGATTTTGATAAACGTGGTAACATTGAGGATTAATTAACTGCGTTAATCAAGGGACATGTGTACAGACTTCTGGTCCAGAACAAAAGTCAGGTAATTTTAATTCAAATTTTCTCAAGAACAGAGTCAGATAGATAACTGGCATGACTTGATTGTTATCAGGAGAAGTGTGATTTACAGGGACCATACACCAATAAAATCTAGACCAGATATAGGAAGCTTAGGGGCTAGAGACTCTTATACTGTAATTTATTATTACAATGTTAGTATTGATGTTCTATAATAATTAGTAAAGTACATTCACCAAATAAGGGTCACCTAACATTTTAAGATGTTTTGTATTTTCAATATTAGAGGAAAAGTCTGAAAGTTGTACTGCAACATACTGTAAGATGTGTACTTGTGGAAATTGAAATTAAAGTTAGCATCATTTGAAAACTCTTCTGTAATAATACATTTTTCAACAGTTATGTAATGGGTCTTTTTTGAAACAGGAGGTTCCAAATAAGACCATTAATAGTCTCAAATAAGGCTCATATGTAAAGAAATAATTTATTAATTAAAGTAAAAAGTAAGACCTAATTAAATTACAATAAATGTATTTAACCCAATAAAATACAAGAAGTAACTTAAACATCACAAAGAAAACTGGATATTTTGTCTTTAGCCATAAGTCCAATGCACTCTTCAAGAACATATCTTGAACACTGTACACATGGTCTCATGCCAGAAATTTGATCTTATCTGCATAAATGACAGAACCAGCTTCTTTTCTCATTGTTTGTTTGCCACTAGATCTAGCTGCAAGATCTATCACAGATCAAATTGATGAAAGTTGCTGTGGTCATTGATCCTTTCTCAGTCATTTCAACCTCTCTGCCAGGTGGAACATTATCCTTCCATTCAGGATTTAATCTTTTCCCTTTAAAAATAATCATAGACAGTATGACATGACTCAATGCCTTTCCACACAACACAATAGACACATTTTCACTGTGTTCAGGTGCTGCAAGATGCATTCTTTTTTCTTCTTTTCTGGCATACACATTTTGCTGTTTATGGAGAACAACACATCTATTGATCTTTGCTGCCCTACCCAGGTTCATACTCTGAGCCTTTCTTCCAGCAACGTCAGGATGATTATTATTATTATATTCATTACTGTATCTTACAGAATGTGTTTATGGGGCTTATAATAACAAAACGCTTGCAAGAAAATTAATGAACCTTATTTAGAGCTCTTGTTAACCTGCACTTTCTAACAGTGTTTTACTAACAGATAAATAAATGCACATTAACTGGAAAATATCAGTATCTATACCTTATTTTACTCATCACATACCCTAATATGATATATAACATGTTCATGTACTGAAAGATGAAGAACATTTATCAAATTACCATGAAATAGTAAGAATAACAGGTTCTGCCGATGTTCACACTTCAATTGCATCAAACACGGTGGAATATTCTTCTTCATCTGATATAGTTTTTGATCTAGCTGCTTTCAAAAACATTAAAAATCTTGCGGAAATGTCAGCATTTTCTTTATAAAAAGAAAGATGGGCCTTATTTGGCAGATGCACCTTATATGTTAGTATTAACAAACATTCTGCAATAAATTGCAGAATGTTCTTCATACTAGATATTGGGTTATATCAATAAAGGATACAAATTAGTAAAGACCATCAAATGCTCAACTTGATTTTCAATTTTTTGGACATACAGCCTTTTGTCTTTGGGAAGTAGAATTGTGTAAATCAGCATTTCTCAATCTAGGGGTCGTGATGATATTAAAGGGTGAGTCACAAAACAATAATGAAATAATTTTATGAGAAAAAATCATTTATTATAAATTTAAAAACATTTTACTTACAATAAGTACACATGTAAAGAAAAGAAATTAATGTAATGGTTACGTTTGTTTTTCATTTAAAATTTTCTCCGTATGTGGATCTACATTAGAAACACACAAAAGCAAATTGTTTTTGAGTGATAATAGACTATTCCTGTATTTAGTTTTTAGCACAACCATAGACGAAAAACCCTTTTCACAGAGATAAGACATGATGAAAGGGATTAATATTTTCAATGCTTCTGTGACTAAATTTTCATATTCATGTTGATGAGCGAGCCAAAATGTATTTACATCTTCAGATGTAAATTGCAGTTGTAGTGCTTTGTTGGCAGACATTTCGATGAGCTGGTCGTGAATCTCAACTGGTAACTTAGCAGCAGCAACAACATTTTCACTAAACGCATACAGTACCCATCTCTTCGAGAAATCATTTTTATCTTCCGGGAAATACTCCGTCAACTGAGTTTTTAGCTCATGCAAATGCATCATGCAGTCCAAACTGTGGTGAATAATAGTGTCTTGTTCATTCAAATTTTTCTCAATATAATCCAAAGTGAGTGGGAACATATCCAAATTTTTGCTTTGAAGGTGAATAATCCAGATATCAAGCTTCTTAATGAACGCATGAACTTTGTCTGTCATTAATAAAATTTTTTTATCACGTCCTCGTAAATTCACATTAGAGTCGTTTAAATGCGAAAATACATCAGCTAAGTAAGCCAACAACAATATACACTCATTATTCTGTAAAAACAATGAGAATGGCATTTGTTTATCCTGGAAAAATATTATTAATTCATCTTACAATTCCAATACTCGGGTTAAACACTTTCCCTCACGATAACCATCTAACTTTTGTATGGAAAAGAAGAGATTTTTTATTTTTGCCCATTTCATCACATAGTTTAGCAAACAGCCTGTTCTGTAATGGTTAGTGTTTAATAAAATTAACCAACTTTATAGCTTCACAAAGAATTTGATTGAGATTTTCTGGCATATTTTTTGTGACGAGCATGTCTGCGAAGGAAGCAGTGCGTCCATTCCGCCCTTAGTATACGACGATCTCTTAATATTTTCATTAATCCATTGTTCTTTCCTGTTATCGCCTTTGCACCATCAATACATACTGCAATACATTTTGTCCAATCTACGTTAGTATAGTTTCTCGTAGCTTCATAAAAAACATCAAAAAGAAATTGTCCCGTTGCATGACCCGGTACTGTTTTGCAAAACAACATATTTTCTTCAATTGATGTGTCCCTATCGCATTCATACCTCACAAAACATAAGAACTGAGACATGTTTGCTACGTCTGTTGATTCATCAAATTGAATACTAAAAAATTCACTCTAACTTACTCACTGAATTATCTGATCGGCAACCACGTCATCGATTCACCTCGATATTGTGTCGTTAGAAAGCAGAATGTTTTTCAATTTTTTTGCTTCTTCTGCACCTATTAAAACACTGACCGTATCAATTGCAGCAGGCAATATGAGGTTTTTGGCGATTGTATAGGGTTTGGACATCTTAGCTACTCTTAATGCTACTAGATAAGATGCTTCGAGTACACTTTTATCAGTATGGCTTAACTTGTAAATAGAAGTTTGTTGATTTCTCAAGGTATGTAATTTTCTTTCAAAAAATTCCAAGGGTTTGTTTTTTTATGAGCCGGATGTTTAGTTTCCAAACTAATTTTGATGGCTTTGTGCTTTCATTGGAGAGAATTTGAAAGCAAACAACACACTATGACTTTTTATCCAATGAGGTGAAACCGTAATTTAAATAACTGTCATTGTACAACCGATTCACTGGATGTAGATGGCTTACTTCGTTTTTTTACAAATTTATCCATTTCACATTAAAAATTTAAAAAAAAAAATAATTCAGTTTTACGGTTGACCGTACATTAAAATAAAAGCACACCAGAAGCACGCTTTGCATTCGAAACTTAACCGAAGTGGTGCAATCACCAGTGCCTCTTTTATACTAGTGACAGCATGACTTGTTCAAATGCATCCATATGCATGTTCAAACATGCTCTCACAGCAAGTATTATAGAAGATCAAATTACAAAGAGCTAGTAGACATCAGTTGGAACTTGTAAATTGCTCGTGTATGTACACGTCATACATGCATGTTCATACCCATTGCTATAAATGCAGCGACATAAAATAATATGAATAGTATTACATTTTTTATACTGTCAGTATTTCCTTAATGTATAAAATTAGTGCAATGTGATTATATAATATTTAGAAAAGTTTACATTTATAATTACAGTCAAAATTTAATTAGTAATAGTAAGGCTTACTGTTATTATTCCTTTGGGGATCACGAAATATTAATTTTATTTATATTTACTATTTGGGGGGGTTGCGGAGCTAAGGTTGAGAATCACTGGTATAAATCATTTAGAAATAGAGCAATCAAAAACAAATCTTAATTTTTATGAAATTATTTTAGAGTACAAATTTCTATCATTTAAAAAAATGAACCTCACTTTCATTTTGATTTTTTTCATAAGCAAATTAGAAATTTCAATGATTTTCATTTAATATAAATTTCTTTATTTTAAAATTTAAACTAATAGAATGATATTAAATGAATCCAATAGTGTATATTTATTATAAACAAAATATTTAGTTATAGAATTTGATCTATTTTAAATGTATAATTTTACTGATGATGATGATGATTGGCATATAAGTATTTTTATTGTAAGTTAACAAAAATATATTCATTTTTTTTATTATAACATACAAAAAATTCTTTCCTTTTAATATATGTTGTAATTATTGTTTTAATATAATTTAAAGAATTATTAAGATACAGCCATCCTTGATTTTCATACAGTTTGCTCTTTTAAATCTCTAAATTCCTTTTTATAAGGCAAATTCATACTTGAATGCATTTTCATCTAAAAAACAAACATTTTGAGTTATTGTGCAAAGTTTTTTGCTTTATCAAAATGATTTGTGAAAGTTAATTTTCATTGTCTTTTTTAAATTCCTACTATTAGTTCACACACTCCCTATATATATATATATATATATATTATTATTATTATTATTATTATTATTATCTTGTTCAAATTTTCAATTGTTAAAAATACTTTTTATTCATCCACTCAAGTTCAAATACATTTTTTTAAACTTGTAGTGGATGACACTTGATGTTAATACAGTTTTTTCAAATATTAATTCATTAATTAAATTTAATTATTGGTTAATATTACCTGTGGTATCGAAGATGGCAATGGGGAATTTTTTCCCTAGATACTAGAAGGCGATGAGGAAATTTTATTCCCCTACGTTCGAGATCTGCATTTCTGGTAATCTCGAATCAGATTCTTGAGCGATAATCTGGAAGCGGATCAACAATGGATAATCTCGAAGTAGAATACCGAGTGGTCTAAACGTTAGGGGCGTACCCGTACTATCTGTCGCATTATGCAAATTAATAAATTTCCCCGTCGCCATCTTCGATACCACAGATAACATTAACCTAATTATTAATACTTTAAATAGAGTTTTAGCAGTTTGTAATGAAAATTGAAATCAACAGGCAGTAGCTCGATCGGTAAAATGCAAGAATTTCAGTATTTTTCACGCGAAGGTGAAGAATGCGAGTTCAATTCTTGCAAAAATCAATAATTTTTTGATAAATTTTTTGCTTTAAGTAGACGTTTTATCCAAATGATTTTTGAGAGTGAGTTAGCAGTTGTGGCTTAGTGGTTAGAATGAAGGATTTTTCTCAAAAAATAAAATTGAAGAAATTTTATGCTTTCGGTTCAATTCCGATTTCTATTTTGCTACTTAATATTGTGATTTTGTCATATGTATATACATATTTATATTAATTGTAATTATTTAATAAAAAGTAACTAAAATAAAATTTTTCTTTGTTGACCTAAGTAGGAATTGACTTTAAAAAGTTTTTTTTTTTATATTACTTGTTATTTGAATGAATAGTTTTAATGTTTTATGAAAATAATATAATTTATTTCTTATTTTAGTATGTAAATTCGTATGACATATTTATATTCATTTAATATTACAGATATTTTGGAATATAAAAGTTTTTTAATTATAGGATGGTATTCCTTACATGGGTGCAAGTGCTGGAACTAATGTAGCAACTTGCAGTATATGCACAACAAATGACATGCCTATAGTTTATCCTCCTTCTTTTAATGCCTTATGTTTGGTTCCATTTAATATTAATCCACATTTTATTGATGCTGATCCAAATAGCAAATATGCTGGAGTAAGAATATTTTATTATTTTAAATTTCTGAAATGCTTTTCAGTTTGAATTTTTAATACTGTGTTTAAAATACTGTGTTTAATAGGAGACTCGAGAAACACGAATTAAAGAATATCACGCTATTCCAGAAACACCCGCTGTTTTAGTAAGTTGTTTTTTTGTTTTAAATGTTTATACATTTAATGCTACTTATTGTTGTTTCTATAAAATTAAAATATATAATGTATAATGATTGTATTATAGAGATAAAACAATTTTAAAATATTGGAGAAGATTGATTTAGTCTATTCTTTTTCTTAATCCATTATTTTGTCTTAATGTAGAAATTAATGACTGACAAGAGTAATCAAATGTTATGTGATAAATAGTTTTAAGTTTAGCATGTTTTACTTTTGCTTCATTAAGCACATTCAATAGCATAACTGTATAATGTATTAGAAAGACATATATGAAAGGTATGTAAGAAAAATCATATGAAAATTCATATGAGTACATATGAATTTTCATGTAAAAGTAAGGTATATTTTTCATATACCTTACAATAGATCAGCATGTAGAGTGCATAACATTTGTTTATTGGTTGTCATTGTCTTAAGTTTTTCTCAGATATCGTGGAGAATGAGAGTCAATCTTTTTGATTCTGATTCTCCATGGGCTTCTTGCTCAATTGATTTAGTGACCCTGCATGCCTCTATCCTTTTTGTTTTAGAATGCATCAAATACAGCAACATGTTTATGTAAGTTTGTGTTTCTTACATTATCATGTTGATTTTAATCATATCCAAATTACCACTTACGTATTTATTCTGTTTTGAATCTGTTACTCTATGCATTCTACTTAATATTTTCAACATTTCTGTTTTCTTGTTGTTTTTTTACTGCTTAGCATTATGTTTCATATGGCATTACTAGCTTGATGATTATCTTATAGCATTTTCCTTGAGTTTCAATAGTATTCAGCAATCGCAGAGTATTGCACTACTTCTCTTCAGTTGTATCATTTTATTTGGATTTGGTTTATTACATCTTTTTCAATCTCCCATGTTGTTTCAAAATTGATCCCAAAATGTCTAATCTACTCTATTTTTATTCCTTTCCTTCTTCTGCCTTTCTCCTCTTCCACTCTTCACATTTTCTTCATTTTGTCTTTTTTCTGCTGATTTTGAAGCCTGTGAACTTCAGTACTCATCTCCTTTACTACTATCTCCTGAATCTATTAAATTACTACAATCTCTCTAAACTTGTTCAAACATATCATCTTTCCATTTGCATAACATCTGGCATTTCCATCTGCATCTTTGTCACTTCATCCAAGATGACAGCAAACAACAAACTATCCACTTTTGGAAATTTCTAGGATTTTTCACAGTCACTACAATGTTTGCAATTCTTCTTTATAAATCTTAGATTGTTTATGAGGATACTTTTTAACAAGCATGCAATATAAGATGTTTCTTATGATTCTGTCTTTAAGTTAACTACAAATTAATGAATGTTGATCTCTCTTCTATGAACTAATTAATGAATAATGATTATGATAATTAATGAATACTGTATTTTGTAAATACTGAATTCATTAATCTATTATTTATCTTATAGCATTGCCCAAAAAATGTTGGTCTTCAACCTCCATTAATATATTAGCACAGTTTATGATTTGTTTACTGCATAAATAGCCAAATTATGTATTTTTCTGCCTATCAAGAGCATAGTATTAAAGTCATTTAATCAATCACCAATAATAATGGACTGTTGGAAATTCAGAAATGTTTAACAAAGTTCCAAGGATAAAATTGTTGAATAAATCAAATTTTGGCCATACAAGTAAACTTGGGTCAGTACAAAATCCTTTTTTAATGTTCCAACTAGAGTCACATGGTTAACAACTTAAAAACCAACAAACGACATTAAAAAACATACATACAATATACAATTGACACCAGCCGTTTCTTGGAGGATTCGACGTCAACAACACGGTATTAAAATTCTTCATAATATCAATCAGGTACACCAATGAGTTGTATTTATATCCATCTGTAAACCTCTGGTGGAAAATTAGGAAAGCTTTGTAATTTGCATATCTAGATGATTAACAAAGTTCCAAGGATGAAATTGTTGAATAAATCAAATTTTGACCATACAAATGTTGTTAACCATCTGATTCTAGTTGGAATATTAAAAAAGGATATTGTACTGACCCAAGTTTATTTGTATGATCAAAATTTGATTTATTCAGAAATGTTGTTTAGTACAATGCTAAAATTTGATATTTAGGTTTTAGAAATATAATAGTGAATTTCTTGTTCAAATATTAAATGTAATATAAAGTTTTTAATTTTAAAGGTAAATCTATTTCATAAAAGCATATTTGAAAAACTATTCATAAAGCAAAATGTTTTACTGTTCTTGTATATAATTTAATTATAAAACTGAAGTTTTTTAAATTTTTGAGTAAAGTAATAGTTTATATATAATCTATTATATTTAACTTTAAATAGTGAACACATTGGTTATGGATGACGGCATCCATTATTTAATCTTAAGAAAATGTCCCACCTTCAAAATTCTGAAAGAATTAATTACATTTGAAATATTTTAAAACAAAAACAAAGAATTGGTTCAAATACTCTTTTAGACAACAAAGTTTGATTGTAGGTGTCTAATAAAGACTGGCTTAAAATAGGAATAGGGAAGGAGGGCAGGTTGTAAAAAGTAAAGCAATATTCTTTATCTGTTAGAGAAGTTTAATCTGGTTAAGTTGTCAATCACCATTTATCATTATGCATATTAATGTTATTAAACTTCTGTCTTATTGTTGGAATTAAGCTTATGAAAATAATAAATTTTTCTGAAGTTATTTATTCATTTGACAAGAACTGTAGTACAGTAGTGATGATACAGAAACTTAAGATCATAAATGATGTCATAAATGCAAGAAAACTGAATATCTTCCCACCCTTTAAAACGGTTGGCAAATTCTCCTTCATAACACGACCTTTGAATTTTCACCAAACAAACACTGTTGTTATAAAAATTTTAACAGCTTTGTGGTGGCTAAAGTGTAATTTTTAATAAATCAGTTACCGAAGAAAGCAAAAATGTTCGAAAAGTTACACCTACTTGATAACTACAAAGCAGACAAATCCCCGTATTGGTTTTTATTAGTTGGTTAGATCATAAACGACATTATAAATGTCACAATTCCGAACATATTTCCCATGTTGAAGTGGATAGCAAATTGCCATTGTAACTTGACATTTGAATGAGATTCAATTAAAACAAGATTTTTACAACTGAAAAAATGTATAATATATTGTATATATATTTTTATTATATGTGCTACATATATTTTTTGGTATATTCACATTCCTAATGCAAATTTGATGTTTTTTATAATCCATTGTATTCTTCAGTATATGATGACCAGGTTAAGATACAGTATAGCTGCCAGTACCTCTGAATACCAGACAAACTTCTCAGTCACAACGGTGTCTGCTATTCAGAGATTATACTGTATATAGAATTTGTTTTCTTATATAAAAGAATTTAATATAGATCATAAACTTTTATTCTTTTATTAATATTAGTTATAAGCTTTTATTGTTTTCTTCATTTCGTGTTATAAATTTCATAAATACAGAGTATGGCAAAATTATGATAACAGTTAAACAGAAAAACATTTATTAAATGTGGAATTTTATTTTTGTAAGGTCTCAACTTCTTGTCTGTTGTTATCAATTCACATAGAAAACAATTGAAAATAGTAATTAATGCCATGATGCAAAATTTGGAGGTGTTAACATAATCTTGACATACCTTATTTTGTTCAGAACATTTGTTGTTTATCGCTTAAAAAACTTTTAATTTTATCAAAAATTAGAATGAAAACCTAAAAATAATCTCTCTCAATTGTTTTTGCAATTTCTATTTTTAATAAAATTTCAGGGTTTAAGAGAAGGATGTTATTTGCTTGTATGTGAGGAAAGGACTGAAATTAATGGATTATCAGGAGCCAGGTTATTTGTCAGGTGAATATTTCACATTACTTGAATACTTATAGAATATTTATTGAAATTTTTAATACTGCAGAGTGATCTCTTAAATATTTTTAAAATCCAGTTTATTTATCAAGAATGTGAATGTATGTTTTTAAATAAATGTTATTTATTGCAATGGTGTCTTCCAATGAAATAAATAATCTAAATATATAAAATTACTTGTCCTGACTGACTGACTGACTGATTCATCATCACTCAGAGCAAACCACTGAACCTAAAGAGGTGAAATTTGGTACACAGTTAGGGTATGTTGTGAAAACGCACACTAAGAAGGGATTTTTCGAAATTCCCTTGCGGAGGGAGAGGAGAGGGAGAGGATTAAGGCTTAACCTGAAGAACAGCTTCTACTGTACTATTTTAGATGAGATTTTTTTTGTTTTCAACTATGTTTAGTTTTCATTGAGTATTTAGGTGTGTTAAATTGATAACATTTCAGACATTGTTATAAATATTTTTATATATTTTGATTTTTTAACCAAATGTTCGAACCGTTTTAAATTCGAATTTGTTATTGCATATTGGTTTGATTATAGAACAATTGTAAACGTTCCAGAAAATTGATCAAATTGAAAATGGTTTGTTTGATTCTTGGCAATTCTCATTATTCTCAGTGGTAGGTGTTATATAACAATTACTATGGTTGTTGAAATACTGAATATAAATGATGTTTGCTTGCAAAATCCGCACGTGCGAAGTCGCGGGTAACAGTTAGTATAAATATATATTTCCAAAGAAATATTACTGATATGCTTTTTCCAAAACCAATTTATTTACTGGTAAGGATCCAAAATTTTAACCTGTGCATTTGTGTTGGATTGGTTGTTTTTGCACCTGTGAACACCTAACGACCAGGGGTTCGATCAGATTACACCTATGTGTGGGTGAGAGATTTGTGGATGTCTTTTGTTTGGATCAGTTGAACAAGCAGGACATGACCAGAGTCCACTCTTGACTGTTATAACCAACCAACTTGTAGTTCTTTGTGAGATTAAATGGGAATTTTGCAATTAGAGATCCTTACACCTAAGATCCTAACAATTTGTTTTCTTCATAAAATTAATAATGCTAACAAAAATAATAATAATAATTGCTAAGCACTTATGAAATTTATATTTTTTTAGAATTTCTGTTTGTTACAAAATTTAAAAAAATGCTAAATTATGTTGTTATATAAAAATAAATTTGTTTTCAGAGATTATTGAAATGCTGGAAAAAATATAATATATTATAATATTTTTGAACACATGAAATTTATTAATTGAAAATTATTTATAATCAGTAATGTATTATTACGAGGGCGACTCTGAAAGTTTCGCAACACAGGAATACTATAAGGCCGAAACAAAATATTTTTTATTTATCTTCAATGTACTTATGTAATTGCTCCTTCCAAAGATCAAAAGCACAACACCACTCATTTTCTGGAATGCTATCAAAATACTCTATTAAGGAAGCTTCAATTTCATCCTCAGTGTTAAATTTGCAACTCCTCAAATGTTTTTTGAAATTAAAAAATAGCCAGAAGTCACACAATGTTAAATCTGGTGAATATGGTGGATGTTGAATGATTCTTATATTGTTAGTTTGAAGGAAATCAACAGCCTTCTTGACAGTGTGTGATGAAGGATTATCATGATGCAAAATTTGACCTCAAATTTTCAGTGACTCCAGAATTCTAATTAGACAAACTGTAGTGTACCAATTAGCTGTTACTGTCTTCTGTTCATCAAACTTAACTGCTTTTGCCAGATCAGTGTTATTGAAAAAACAGCAAACATGACTTTTTTTATTGCTCTATGCCTTTTCACAGTTGTTGGAATTGGATCATCTTTGTGGATCCATATCTGACTTTCTTGACATGTGAGACAGTCATAAAATGGTATGTATGTCTCATCACCTGTGACAATCTTGAAAATAATCTGGTGTTCACCTTGGTTTAACATTTTCAGAATTTTCTTAGAGATTCTGACACATTCTGACTTGGAAATCTGTCAACTCATCAAGACACTACTTTTTTTTAACTGTAACTCCTTATGCAAATGTCTGCAATCATACATAGCAGTTACATTTTTAGGAGTCATTGCTATTCGTGGTCACCCTTCAAATTGTTCATCATGGAAAGAAATACCTGAAATTTTTTGTATCACCTGAACACTACCAAAGATGGAGCATCTTCCCCAAAAGCCAATTTCAATCGTTCATAACAGTCTTTGTCATTCAGTCTATCACAAAAACCATAGTAAATCATTGCATGAAGTGATTCTCTAGTAAGTTCCATTGTTTTATTAGAAAGAGAGCCTGTCTCATATAGATTAAGGGAGATTGATGAATTTTAATTATTATGCCTTTATGTCTTTTTTAACTCTATTTAAAATTTATTTTGTATACTAGTACTTTCTATATATTAACAGGACTTATTATACTGGAAATTATGGATGCAGATATTTAGTCTTACAGATCAAAAATAAATAATGTTCTTTATTTAGTTCACCCGAACACATACGCTTTAAACACGTGTTTCGGACTCGTCCGTCCCTCCTCGGCAGGCTTTAAACGACACTTTCTACAATTAACAATAAAACATTTCTCGGTACAATCATAACTAAAATTAGTTAAAAACACAAACATTTCCCCGACAATAAATTTAAAAATTCTTACAATTTCTGTATTTCCGATCTTCTCTACATTTCCACTTAAACTTCGATTCACAGCAACCGTACAATTTTACACATTCCTAATTTTTATACATTAAAATCAGTTTAAAACAATAAATTTAACTATTATCTAAAATATTATTATTTCAATTAACTTACTTCTTTTCGTTTATTCATTTCTACTTAATTTCTATTCTAATACGTTCCCATCACTTATTACGTTACACTACGTTATTTAATAATCTATAGCCAAATTTCTGGAAAATTGAAGACCACAGAGAATGGGGAATACAGCTGAAGAAATAACAAATTTAAAAACAGAAATATGGTATTTACAGAAATGTAAAATAGAAGCCATAAAATTACCAACGTTGAGTTTACCAGTGAGTATCAGCAAAAATTTACGACATGATGTAGAAAAAATAAATTAATTAATAATAAAATCTAATATAAATTACAAAAAATACAAAGTAAAGAAATTACGAAGGAAAAACAAAAGAAATAATGAAGCCAGAATTTTCACTTCTTGTTTCAACAGAACAGACACACAGAAACAAGAACAGAAGGACTCTTCCAGTAAGTTTTTCTTAAATAAATATAACAAATTGGTTAAAAAAATAGGATATCCAACCTTAAAAGAAAAAGAAGAATACGAAAGAAAATTAATATTAAACGTGACAGATGTAAAGATACCAGAACCTGTCAGAAGAACATTAAATCAAGAATTAGACTATAATGGACTGGAAATATTGAAAATTGAAGACATTGCAGTCTTTACAGAACACTTATTATGGAAGTTTTTAGAAGAAGAAAGAGTGCAAATAAGAACAGGTATACAAAATATAATTAAAAATAAGAAATTAAATAAAAAAATGAAAAATAAGATTAAAAATTTTAAGAGAAATTTAAATAATGTGAAATTGTTTTTAACACAAAATAATTTAGAAACACTTCGAGGGGATAAAACCAAACAAATAATAATTATGGAAAAAGAAAAGAAAAATAAAGTCATTAAGGAATTAATCCAAGAAGGAAGTTACAAACAGCTCAACAAAGATCCAGTAAATGGTCTAATAAAATCATTAGAAAAGGAATTTAAAAAATTTAAAAATACAACAGTATGTAACAAGACGACATCAACTACATAAAAAGAGAAGATAACAGAACACCGAAATTTAACATCGGGGTAAAAACACACAAAAATCCTATTAAGTATAAACCTTTAATAGATGTTAAAAATTACGTATATTATAATTTAGGAAAATATTTAAAGGATAAATTAAATTTATTAGAAGTTTCTCGGTATAGTATAAAAAATGTGGATGACTTATTAAATAGATTAAAAAGTATAACAATTAATGAAAATATGAAGTTAATATCACTTGATGTTATGCTAGGATACATGTTTACAACAATAGAAGATATAGAAAATAATTTAAGAAAAATAAATACACCAGATTGGATAATTAAATTGTGCCTAATTATAATTAAAAATAACTACTTTCGGTTCGATAAGAAATTCTACACCTAAACAGAAGGAATACCTACGGGTACACGTATAGGTCCAAAATTGGCCGAAATAACAACGATACAAATAGATGAAAAGACCAAAAATATAGAAGGTATCGAATTTTACAGCAGGTATGTGGACGATTGCATAATAATTTTTGATAAAACGAAAACAAATGAAAATATAATTATAAATAAGACCAATAAGATAAAAGAGAATATCAAATTTGAATTAGAAAAAGAAAAACAGAATAGTATAAACTATTTAGATATAACAATAGAAAGAAAAAATAGTAGATTAATTTACAAGAAATATGTTAAACCAATACAAATACCCAAAATAATTAATTATAAATCTGTGATTCCGGTCAGTATGAAATATAATATATTTAAAATGTATATGAATAAAAGGTTAATGTTACCCTAGGATCCAAAATGGCGGCGGGGGAAATTTTTCCCTACGTTGGAGACTGCGACGGGGAAAAAAATTTTCCCTCGATTCAAGATGGCTGCGTTTCCGGCCGCCATCTTGAATTTCTCTGCACACTCCGCGGATATTAACCGAAATAAACAATAAAAAAAAAGAATTTTTTTACTCACTTTTCGATGGTGGTTGCCTGCTTCTTCCTATCTTTTTTTCCTTTCCGAACGTATTTTTAAATATACGCCCTTTCTCGTACTTTCTTTTACATATTACGGTCTCGTCGATTTCCACCGTTTTATTCGGCACTCCTTTTTTAAACGATGTCAAATTACTCAAAGCTATAAGCAATACCAACCGTATGTGATTGGACCAATCGACTCCCGTTTTTCTGGATTTGCCCGCCGCAATCGCCGAGGTCGTCGCCGTACATTCCAGACATAGTTAGTGCCATATAAACGACAGAATGCAACTCCAAGAAATGTGGCCAAATTTACTTTTAAATGTTCCATCAAAGGCAGAGGTCTTCGTTCCGCACTTACTACATCGCAAGAAACAGCTTTCTCTATTACTCCGATAGTATAATTTGCATAAAGAATCGCAATGAATGCAAACGGACTCGGTCGGCTGTATGCCTAATTTTACAGCAAATTTCAATGCGTTATCGATACTGGGAGGCAAACCTGGTTCCAAAAAGTCGTCTTCAATTAACATGGAGAAATCACGGGTGGTGCATTTCGACCAAAATTCGTCGTTGCAACTCAAATCTGCAAAACTACTCATTATCGAACAATTGCAAATAAACTATACGTTTACCGATAATAAATTGTGCGAGAATGAAATATCGTAACGAAATAAAACAGCAATTATTCCAATACGCAATTCGTCGCAACACTACAGCAAACGATTCCAACTGGAAACTAGTCGATTTGCATAAAATTGCCCGGAAAGGAACAGAATCACGTCGTAGATCATGCATTTGCATATTCGTTCGTAACACCCCTACGTATTTCCCGCCGATTTTACTCTCGCACGACGCTACGAAAAAGCTCCCTCTACCGTCGCAAATACACACTACCGTCCGTTTCGAGGTTACAGGAAACTCGGCCACGTCGAACGCAGGGTCGAAACCGAACGAGGGAAAAATTCTCAACGGCGTCGACGTCACGACTCTAGGGAAAATTTTTTTCCCCGTAGTAGTCTCCGAAGTAGGGAAAAAATTCCCACCGCCGCCATTTTGGATCCTAAGGTAACATTAACCGAATAAAATAAGGCAAAGAACAAGCGAAATAGAAACACAAAAACAAGAAGAAGAAATAATTAAAATGGGTTAATGTTACCTTAGGTTCCGAGATGGCGGCGGTGGAGAAATTTTCCCTATCTTGGCGACTGCGGCGGGGAAAAATTTTTTCCCTAGAGTCGTGACGTCGACGCCGTTGAGAATTTTTCCCCGTTCGGTTTCGACCCTGAGATCGACGTTGCCGAGTATCCTGTAACCTCGAAACGGCGACGGTCGTGTGTAAATTTGCGACGGTAGAGGGAGCCTTTTCGTGACGTCGTGCGAGAGTAATATCGGCGGGAAATTCGTAGTGGTGTTACGAACGAATATGCAAATGCTCGATCTGTGACGTGATTTCTGTTCATTTCAATGCAATTTTATGCAAATCGACTAGTTTCCAGTTGGAATCGTTTACTGCAGTGTTGCGACGAATTGCGTATTGGAATAATTGCTGTTTTTTTTTCTGGTTACGATATTTCATTTTTTTTCCTCACCACCTCCCCGCGTTTAGTTTATTGCCAATTATTCGATAATGAGTAGTTTTGCCGATTTGAGTTTCAACGACGAATTTCGGTCGAGTTGCACCACCCGTGATTTCTACAAGTTAATGGAAGACGACTTTTTGGAGCTAGGTTTGCCTCCCCGTATCGATAACGCATTGAAATTTCCGAAATTTGCTGTAAAATTAGGCATACAGCCGACCGAGTCCGTTTGCATTCCGTGCGATTCTAAATGCAAATTATATCATCGGAGTAATAGAGAAAGCTGTTTCTTGCGATGTAGTAAGTGCGGAACGAAGACTTCTGCCTTTGAAGGAACATTTAAAAGTAAATTTGGCCACATTTCTTGGGGTTGCATTCTGTCGTTTATATGGCCAAGTAGTAATAAATCGAACAGAGGGAAACGCCAATCGACCAATAAAAGAGCAGCCGAATCGAAAAGAACAGGGAAGAAAAGAGCCGCACCAAGAGAAAAGGAAAGTATCCAAGCTGGCAAAACCGAAAAAAGAATGGATCGGAAAGGGAAAAAAAAGTAGGAAGAAGTAGGCAACCACCATCGAAAAGTGAGTAAAAAAATTCTTTTTTTTTTTTTGTTATTTCGGTTAACGTCCGCGGAGTCTGCAGAGAAATTCAAGATGGCGGCCGGAAACGCGGCCATCTTGAATCGAGGGAAAAATTTTTTCCCCGTCGCAGTCTCCAACGTAGGGAAAAATTTCCCCGGTCGCCATCTCGGAACCTAAGGTAACATTAACCATATGATATAACAGAGGAGAAAGGAATAGTATATTCATTTGATTGTAATTGTAATCCAAAGAAAACATATATAGGAGAAACAAAAAAGAAAATTAAAAATAAGATTAAGTGAACGTATCAGAGCAATCAAAGGAAACTATGCAAATTCGGCAGTAGCTGACCATTGTAATACAGAAGGTTGTGCAATTGATCTAAATACGGTAAAAATCAGGAAAAAGGAAAAAAAAAACAATTATAAAAGACAACTATACGAGCATTTAAATATAATTAGGCAAACTAATAAAATGAATAACAACAATGGTAGAGAGATCCACCAATCATGGTTAAGCATTATAAGAAGGGGGAGGAAGAGGTATAAAAGATGTGATGGGAACGTATTAGAATAGAAATTAAGTAGAAACGAATAAACAAAAAGAAGTAAGTTAATTGAAATAATAATATTTTAGATAATAATTAAATTTATTGTTTTAAACTGATTTTAATGTATAAAAATTAGGAATGTGTAAAATTGTACGGTTGCTGTGAATCGAAGTTTAAGTGGAAATGTAGAGAAGATCGGAAATACAGAAATTGTAAGAATTTTTAAATTTATTGTCGGGAAATGTTTGTGTTTTTAACTAATTTTAGTTATGATTGTACCGAGAAATGTTTTATTGTTAATTGTAGAAAGTGTCGTTTAAAGCCTGCCGAGGAGGGACGGACGAGTCCGAAACACGTGTTTAAAGCGTATGTGTTCGGGTGAACTAAATAAAGAACATTATTTATTTTTGATCTGTAAGACTAAATATCTGCATCCATAATTTCCAGTATAATAAGTCCTGTTAATATATAGAAAGTACTAGTATACAAAATAAATTTTAAATGGAGATTGATGAAATTTGTTTATGCATAATGTGTCATATGAATATGAAGTTTATTACTAAAAAAATTAACACTTTAATTCATTTGGTTTTCTTATATTGCAAAACTTTCAGAGTAACCTCCATATTTGGTTAATTACACAGAAATATTATTATTTAATTATTTTTCAATTTTATATATATATATATATACAATCACCACGATACTACTGGTATATAATTAAAATAAGCAATTACCATTAAACCAGCAATTAATTGTTCAATTGTTAAACGTTTTCTTCTGTTTACGAATATCGAGGAGCATAAATACACTATTCATGGCCCTTAGTCTTGAGTTTTTCGTGTTGTACTCGAATTGATGTCATTGAACTCACTCGTGTTACTATGACTCACATAATCGGTAGTCTCGAGTTAGACCCATCAAGCGAACTCGAAAGGCGAGCAGAAATACGTCATACTCACTTGGTTATGTATGTTGTTAAGCATGATGGGATTATTTACAATGCATCTGGGTTTGCCATTAAAATGATTCGACCAATAAACTTAACTGTAACAAGTCGTAAACAAATCAACGTAAATTAACTGTAAACGTGTTACAGTTAATTTTGTCTTATAGCAATATAGTATGCAGAAACAAAATGGAAATTTCCAATGCTTTATTTAAAAAAATAAGTGAAGAACAAAAAGAAATATTAGTAACATATATAGAAAATAATAAGAAAATGAACAGTGGAAAATTCGACAACAAATTTACAGGAAAAAGTCGATTTGATTTGTGGAGATAATTAATTAAAAAATTAAATGCGTGTGTTGGAGCCAAAAAATCCGTTGTGGAATGGAAAAAGTAAGTATTTTAATTTAATCCTTTCTTCATATAGTTTTCTTCCTCGATCTATTTTTTAAATTGTTCAATGGACTTAATACTTGTGATTAATAAATAATCTTAATATAGTGTCTATGCTCTTAATAATTTATACATATAATTTACTATCATTTTAATTTTTTTTCAATGAATTAGATACTACTTTTTATTTTTGGAAAAATTTGTTGTATAATTTTATCAATTATGAATTAAAATTTTTTTATTAGTGCAAGCTTGACATAAAAACAAATGCAAAAGAGAAGGCATCTACTTGTGGTCGAAAAATTTGTTTCCTTCTTAAATGACGCCTTTCAGCTCTTTCAAATGTTCAATTGCGCTCAGAATAGCATATCCATCAGCCATTTTCACTTTCATCTCACATGCTTAACTCAAAGTGAGTAGGAACTCACATGGTGAGATGGGAAAGCACGTGAGTTATAACTCGAGACTACCAATTTGATGTCGGAGTGTGAGATGGTACCACATGACACCTTCAACATGTTGGGAGTTGTAACACGAAAAACTCGAGACTAAGGGTCCAGAAGGGTCTTTCCACTACCGCATTGGCTTCTTTCACTGTTGATAATGATGTCCGGGATGACTTTGACAATGTCCGATTACTGCAATGGTGCGAGGACCCAGCCAACATGAAATATCTCGAACAACTGGAGATATTTAAAGCATTTAAGAGGGGAACAGCGATTAATTTTAAGGACATGACTAATTAACAGCTGCCTGGAGGGCATGCTTTGACATACGATATATAAAAACAAACTTGACAAGGATCTATTTTTATAAACTTAATGTTTTAAAACTGGAATCCAGTTGGAAGACTAATTTTTTAAACACATCATTGAGCATGCATGTATCTTTACAATGTGCAACTTTTTAAATTTTGGAATTTACATTCTTTTACAAACATTCCATCAAAACCTGATGATGACTGTTTAAAACGGAAGAAAACATTTGTTTAAATGACAATTAATTGCTGGTTTAATGGTAATTGCTTGTTTTTATATATCTATGTATTTCTTTATTCAGATAAATTTATACTACAGAATCTAAATATAGGTAAAATTATTTAATATATGCATGTTTTAGAACAAATATATTAAAATATTTTAATTTTGTAGCATTTAGAATAAAATTTTAGTGTATAAACTTGAAATTTTTGTGGGTTAAAAACAAACATACCACTGAGCCTGTTACTGATGCGCGTCATCTAGTAAACAGACCATTATGAACATTTTCGAATTCTCAGGTTCTTCCTCAGGTAACTAATAACCTTTGAATGAATACAATTCAAATTAAATTGACAGAGTGATTTCATCCTTATGGTTAATGCAATTACCATCTTTGAGTGTAGCCATGCAGATGTAAATAGCCTCTAGCCATCTAAGATGGTGTACGTGTTGCGTAGTGTGGATCACCTTTGCTTGATTGAACATTGGTTCTATGCCCGGGTCTGAGGCATAGATGGCTAGAGCAGTGGTGGTCCTCGCATGTAGAATATCTGCTGTGTGTTCTTTCATTCTCACTTCTAGGGAGTGCTTGATGGATCCTACGTAGAACAGGCTTCTGTCCCATCTACGGTCCATGATCGGGATGGGGTACGCACCCGGGAGTTGTTCTTTGTTGGGGGTGTCTTTTCCATTCCGTAAAATGTCAAATATTGTAGGACATCTTCTATAAGCAATGCGAATATTCTTTTTCTTAGCAATCGCAGTGTATAGCAATTTAAGGTACGGATTGTATGTAACCAGGATGGTACTGGGTGGAACTTCGTTGGATGCTTGGGCTGGGTCTAGTTTTTGGCAGCGGTGCCTTCTGCGGATCAATCTACGTGTAATCACGAAATAACAATGTTCTTTGGCTATATGTTCAATATGCCTCAGCTTGGCTCGGAGAGCTATCTGAGAAGAGGAGTGTGTGTAAGCCCTCTTACTTAAGGCGTTAAAGGCTGCCATTTTATAATGGGGAGGGTCACACGACCTTACCGGTATATATAGATGTTCCGACCTTGGTTTACGGTATACTTTCGTGTGGATTGCTGTTTGCTCAAACTTGATGTTAATGTCGAGGAAATGGGCCTCGGAAGCATGAGCCTGGTGTATCTCTAGGGTCAAGCCATACAGGTTATCATTGAATGAATCGACAAACACTGATGCGTTTGGCTTTACCCTCCATAGGATGAGAATATCGTCGATGTACCATTTATATAGTACGATGTTGGGTAAATGCTGAGGGATGATCCTAGATTCTAATTGCCTGACCACCATCTCACAGAGGTCTCCTGCAGTAGGCTACCCATCGGGACTCCTCTCTGTTAAGCATATGTAACATCGTTGAATTGGAACAAGTAGGTGCACCAATTCTAGTATCTGTTGATGCATAGCGCTATTGTTAATGATTTTGAAAAGTACATCTCTGATGGCACAAAATGCTGGTGGGAGTCTAACAGACGGGTAAAGTGACTTAAAGTCTAAAACTGTTATGAAGGCAGGAGGTGCTGATATTTCCTTGAGGAGGGATACTAGGTCTACTGGGTTGGTCAGAGCATACGGGTATCCTTCCAAGTGGGGCGAAAGTAGCCTGTGTATGAGCTTCTCCAGTGGTGCCCTGTCTTTATCTATAACTTAACTGGTCATAGCTGTTGTCCAGGTTTATGGATTTTCGCCTTCATGAGAATCCATAAACCTGGAGAGTAGGGTTTCTCAAACGGGATTCCAGGATCCCAGGATCCTGGTCGTTTTTTAACCTGGGAAATTTTTCTTATCCCGAGAAATCCCGCAAAATTTTTAAAAATTCACTTTTTTCTTATTTTATGTTAAGGTTGAGGAAATTTTGCAAATAGAAAGTATCATTAATTCATAAACTGTCAGAATACATTTGTATTTATTAATTTTAAACCTACTTATTAATTTTTTAAATTTTTGCTGGTTATGGCAGGTCACAAATGGTCAATAATCAGTACGTAGTTTATTTGTGGCGGAACTCTCAAAATTCTTTACCAGTAATATCTGGAATAAGTGTGCTTACGCTGTCTTAATTTTTAACCATGCTTAGTAGCTTCAATAACTGCGTAACGCCAAGTTGTGCAAATTGGGCAAGGATACAAACGAGTACGAAGTCTGCAAGTATGAAGTTTTTCTTCATAACCTGATTATTAAAGACAAACGAACTGCCGAATTATTGGGCTACGATGTTTCTATTAAAGCAGCCGAGGTAGACAAATCGAGAATACTAGAGAGCAAAAGAAGTACTACAATCTCGAAAACGAACTAGAAATCTTTCAGGATACAGATGAAAACACATAATATTTGTCTTCTCTTAAATGCATTAAACACGATTCCAATCGCATCAATTGAATCGGTAAAGGCATTCTCGGTAGCAAGACTTTTCATTACTAAAATAAGAATCAGATCGAGTGATGGGAGTGTCGACCATCTTTGCTTTTTAAAATCTTATAAATATTTACAATATTTTGTATTATATTTTATTTAAAAAATCAAAAATTACCTTCTAAGTTAGAAGTTTGATCTAAGTTCATTTTTTTTTTTTTTTTTTTAATTTTCAACTCAATTCGAAGGCATTTTTGTTGTTGTATGCAGTTTCCAGCAAACTTTAATAAATTTTTTCTATTTGTGAAAATTTCTACGTAATTCAAAGGTAATTTTTAATACATATCTTATACAGCATTATTAATATAATTTTGGAGGATGCAGAACGTATTAAATTACTTTAAAAAACAAAAAATAATTAAATCATTTGATTTCATGACATTTTGTATATCTTAAAAATAATTAATTTTGTCCCGGGATCCTGGGAAACAGTTCACTTTTATCCCGGGATTTCGGGATATGAGAAACCCTACTGGAGAGGAGTATCCTAGGAGTATCTGGAGATTCAATTGTGATATTCTTTAACTCAAGACATTTGGCAAGCTTTGTACTGGCAAAGCGTTTAACTCTTGCCTGTAATCTGTCAATAACATTGTTGTTTGCGATGGTACATTGGGTACTGTTTATATGCTCCTCTAATAGTCGATATCATGTTTCATGATATTGACGATGTAGTACGTATCATGTTTCACGAGGACTATAGATTTGGTCTTATCAGCTCTGACCGACCTGACTTTGTTGTAGTGATTCCATCGCCTTGTGTGCTCTCCAAATTATAACTCAAGTGTTTCGTATCTTGCAGCTGGGTGGATTTTTCAGGCGTGTGTGTGGCCTTCCATCAGTAGTATTCTTTATCGATATCAAATAATCCCACCGGTAGAGATTCCAATTTGGGGATGGGGTATAAGTCTTCCGTGGTCGGAGGCGGTGCAAACTCAGGTCCTAAACTCAAGACCTCGACTGCATAAGTTGGTAACTTTAAGTCGTCCGAAATGAGTTATGGGAATGAGGGTTGTTGCGGCTTCCGGGGTGTCTGCATCCTTATGATCCTTCGGAGTTTCCGTTGGTAGCACTTCCGTAAGGTGTTCGTTAGTCTTTCTTGTATGGCTACAAGCCGAGCATTCTCTTGGGCTAAGGTGTAGGGGCTCTTATCAAAAAGTGTGTTCTCGATCCTGGTTAATTTTAATTAGCGATGAACGGGGCGCATGCCCGAACGACGTTATCGATATCCATACGATAGAGTTCTGACTGGTGTTCCAATTGAATTTAATTTGAATTGCATTTGTTTAGAAGTTATTAGTTACCTGAGGTAGAACCTGAGAGTTTGAAAACATTCGTAGTGGTCTGTTTACTAGAAGACGCACACCAGTAACAGGCGCAGTGGTATGTTTGTTTTTACTCTGGTGTAGTATCACTGCTGTTGTTTGATTTTTGTGGGTTGTAGTGAATTGTGAATTATTAAAGAAATTATTAATAAGTTTAACCAGAAAGTTTTTCAAACAAACATTTATAACTTTAGAATAAATAATACTGGAAAATATGTGAAAGCCGAAATTGCGCAGGACTTTTATGAACAGTTTGGTTTAAGCAGGTTTTTTTGTCTTAGACAGGCTGAAACTGGAAAATAGTCTGTTTCAAAATGTGAATGCATTTTTATCAAGTTTCAGTCTACACATATTATTTGTTATATTCATTGAAATTATCTGAAAGGAAAAGGATGCAGAAAAGAAAAATATACATTTCTGTAATGTATGTACTCTCAACTGAAAAACAAAACAGAGGTTTTAAGTGAAACTTTTTCATTTTGTGAAAATATAAACTTTTAGATACCTCAGATGGTTTACTTGCTTGAATGTGAGTGTCAAGACAGATGTTGAATTCAATACTGTCAATCTGACTTAGTCATAATTTTAACAATGAATTATTCAACATTTTCAATAATTACTTTTATAATACACTGGACAACAAAAAAAAAAATAACGCACCATAAAGGACTTGTTGGATTTGAATAAAAATTGGTATGTGACATCGTCATAGCTAGACAGGTATACGATTGCAACCATAAAGCAAAAACATACTTTATCGTGCAGTAATGTGCAATATAGTGCAGGTGCTAATATCCCGTCGGGTTGCCTCTAGCGCAGATACAAGCCGCGATACGCCTCGGAACGTTGCGTATAATGTTCTGTGGCACGTCTGTCCACGCGTGACGTAACCGGGACTCGAGATACGTCGGATCCCGCGGCCGTCGCAGCCGGCGTCCCGGGTGGTCCCACACACGTTCGATTAACGATAAATCTGCAGAACGTGCGGGCCAAGGAAGTGGTTCTGTTCAGTTAGTGAACTGAACCGAACACTTCCTTGGCCTGCACCACGACCAAGAAATGCTTAATTATAGGAGTCTTGACTCTTATAATTATTTTTCAAGTAGTAAAATAGGTGAAATTTTAATTAGTTAATAAATTGTCACAAAACACTCGTGTCCTTAAGATAAATGTAGAGCCATAACAAACCCTATCTTCAAGTAATCATTCTATATGGATTTGTGTCTTACGACGGCAAAGTTATTTATCTAGACGGATGTATATTCACGACCGGTTACCCATTCTCTTAAATTTTCATCACGTGGAAACGAATGCGAACGTACCGTAAACGGAACGGTCGAATACACGGACAATCTCGATGCATCGTGTTTTCATATACCGTACATTACATACAGCTTCGAACCACGTATAAACAACTCTCTGGCTATTACGGCAGCCAATCACTGCAATTTTTACTCTTTCGTTGGTGACTTGCCTTATAAAACCGGTTCGGGTAGGATATGGTTTTATAAGGCAAGTCACCAACGAAAGAGTAAAAATTGCCGACCCGCACTAACTACTAGCAGTATCTTAGTGGCTGCTAAGACACTCTCCCACGTGGATAGTTTGTTGGATAGCTACAATCATATTTTAATCATATGTGAAGAAAAATTTAGTAATTTTAATTAAATTTCAAGTTCAATTTGCTGAATTTTAAATTAATGTTATTTTTATTATCTAACTTTTAATTTTTAAATAATTCATAATAAATGTTTAATATGTAATTTCCAATACTAATTAATTGCATATTTTTATTAAAGTGGTAAAGATCCCGTGGAATACTCGGCAGGAAGTGACATGAGTTTTTTGTTTAAATAAATGAAGGTTGACACAATGAGGAAATTTAGAAGATATAAAAATATATCATTTAAATATTGGAAAAATTATTTGTCATGTTTTATAATAAACTGCAAAATATATGTATAATTGTTATTCTTGAAATATGCATAATGTTAATAAATTTAATTTCAAAACAATAAATTGAAAAATAAATTTGTTTATATTATTGAATTTTATTTTGCTTATTCCAGAGATTTATTAGAAATTATTGGAGAAAAATTTGTAAAATTATGCTTTGTCATATTCATTGAATAATATTTAAAAATAAAAAATATGCAACATTTGATTATAACAGAGAAGTATAAATAATCTTAAATTATGAAACATAAAAGTATGTAATTGTTGAAAGGAAATACTGTATATTAAAATTCTTTTTTTCAAAAATAACTGCATAGCGGAACAATTTAATATTTTCCGAATTGTATAACAGTGTCGTCATTACAAATATTCACTGTTTAAAAAAGGTAAAGATTGAGTTAGACTAAATTGAAAACTTCTTAACAAAATATAAGTTCAAACTGTATATGCAATATATTTCTAAAAATATATATATATTTAGAAATATATTATATTAAAAACATATATATATAGAATTTTATTGGATCATATTTTTATAATGAAATTCTTTAGAATTTAATAAAGTAGATGATGATTTATTAGGAAAATTTTCAGTAGAATTTTTATGAAAATTGAAACCTTACTTAAATTTTAATAGTTATATAACAATAGATTATGTAAAGTGAATTATTATTTCTATTACTCCATTGTTATTGAGTTACAATGATGACTTTTTTAAATATAACTTTTTAGATTGATATTTCTATATTACGTATCAAAAAATATTTTCTGCTTTGTAAGAAATGTTTTGTTTCATTTATACTGTGTTACTGAAATTTAATGCATATCCCAGTCGTATAAGTTATGACAAGAAATGATCATATAAACAATTTAATTTATTAATTTCTTCAATATTTGTATATAAATTATATAGCTTTTTAAAAAATTTAAAACACATTGATGGCTAGACAGCCAAGCAATGTGTTTTATGCAGATTTTATTTGAAAATATACTTAACACATCTATCACTCTATTATTAATGTCCTAACTTGAGAAGAAAATATTAACAGTTGCAAATATCAAAAGTAAATCTATTACAACACAGCTTTTTATTATTATAACTCTATTTTTTGCCCTTAACTTTTAAATTAGAGTTTTCGGGAAAACCAAAGGTTAATGTTTTAAATGCTGCCGTACCACCAGCCCAAATATATTGTTTAAAACCGTTTTGTTTACGTAAAAACAAATACGTTAAACGGCTTCTTAGTTATAATAGAAATACGCCCGTGGAAAACGTTTTCGAACTTTTATACTATTTTTATGAATTGGTAAAATAAATTTCTTAATTTGAATGCTTAATTCATATTTTAGAAGAATTTACCAAGTTTCAAATAAATGATTATTACTATTATTAACGTTTTCGGGGTCCTTGGTGTGTATACAGGGCCGGATTATCGAATAGGCAAAGTAGGCAAATGTCTAGGGCCCGTAATTCGGAGGGGCCCGGCTTCAGTGCAGAAGATTTCTGTTTCAAAACGAGTTAAAAATTATGTAAGAAATTCGATAGGACAGAAAAGGCTGTATTTAACAATTCCTACTAACAAGGGGAGGGCACGACCTGGGAAATTCACTTTGGGATGAGACTTGGTATATAGGTAGTACTCCTTTGGGATGTTCAATCCTCAAAACAAGAAAGCGCAATGGCCAGCCAATTTTAAGAAAAAGGCCTTTAAAAATTTGAGCTCAGCTTATGTACAGTACTACTAAGTTTCGCTAGGTTAGTAGCTGCCGAGCAGCTCAGTCGACATCGTTCTCGGCTACCGCCAAGTCATTCAGGGTTCAAATCTCTGTCTCGATTAGTACTGTATTTTTTTTTTCTTTCTAAACATTTTTTAAAATAAGTATTTTGAATATATATAAATATTAAAATTTTATTATAATAAATAATTCCATTTAAAAAATGTTTAACACATATTACGTGTCATTTTAATTATAATAATACAAAATAATTAATAAGTATATTAATAATCATCATCATCAACTGTTGGTAAACATAGTATCTTCATTCACAGACATTTTACTGTAAAATATTGAAACTATTTGTATTATGGTGTGATATATTACGGAACACTATGATCTCTTCGAAATCCAAAAGTAAACTGACACTCCAAATATCAGGTTAGTCCATAAGTCCATGCGCATTTTTATGACCTCGAGAAAAATCTTGTTTTGCTGTTGAAAATGTCAGTCTAATGTGATACTTTTCACACTGAAGTGTTAAATTGGATCTCATATATATAATACTGTTGGAATTAGAAACATTCTAGTTGTTTATTTTTGTTAAAATGGAAGTAAAGAATGAATATAAAAGACATGTTTTATACTTTTTATTTTTAAGTGGTGAGAATTAATAAGAGTAGTAACCTTTGAAAAATTTGATACAATAGAATAATAAATGAAAACTATTGTTTCATAACTAATTATTTATAACTATTTTTATTAATTATTTTGTATTATTATAATTAAAATGACACGTAATATGTGTTAAACATTTTTTTAAATGAAATTATTTATTATAATAAAATTTTAATATTTATATATATTCAAAATACTTATTTTAAAATATGTTTAGAAAGAAAAAAAAAATACTAATCGAGACAGAGATTTGAACCCTGAATGACTTGGCGGTAGCTAAGAACGATGTCAACCGAGCTGCTCAGAAGCTGCCGACCTAGCGAAACTTATTAGTACATAAGCTGAGCTCGAATTTTTAAAGGCCTTTTTCTTAAAATTGGCTGGCCATTGCGCTTTCTTGTTTTGAGGATTGAGCATCCCAAAGGAGTACTACCTATATACCAAGTCTCATCCCAAAGTGAATTTCCCAGGTCGTGCCCTCCCCTTGTAAGCTCCGCTCGACTAGCCGTTGCCTAAAAAAAAGGTCAACGGTCACCCGTGCGTCAGAAGTAATGTACTGTACGCCACGAGATCTTTTCTAAATCTAAACTTATACGTCGCGACATCGCATATTCGGTATAGCGTTCGAGTTGCTCGAGTGCGAAGATATTACAATTCGATAGTGTTTTATAAAAGAGTTAAAAAGGGTGACACTACGGTGTGACTCGGGGTGACACCACGATATCCGCACCGGGTGTCACCCACGCTAGCTACGCTAACGTCACATTATATAAGATTTGTTTAGAAGCAACTTATTTAAATGGGGCCCCGATTTAAATTTTGTCTAAGGCCCGCTAGAGGCTTAATCCGGCGCTGTGTGTATATGACGAACATTCGCAGATATTCATTTTGTCTTTATACAAGGAAATTTAAAAAATAAAAATAAGGGTTAATGTCCAAAATTTAAGTTTTTAATTCTAAAATTAGAATATTCAGATAATTTTAAAACCGAGTAATTACCATTTGATTTATAGACAATTTAATTGTGCAAAATTGTTTCTTTTAACAAAACAAGGTATAGGAGAGAGCATTTGCTGGTAATTTCTAGTTTCCATCAAAATTTTATTTATGCATTTTGATTATTTTGTCAATATTTGGATGTTTACTCACTTAAAAAAGCATATATGTAAGTTTATAATAGCGTAATGTTATAAGATGATTCATACCTGTTAATGTTATCTATTCAATCGCATAAATAAATTTCTAATACAGAATTAACATAAGAAATAAATTGATATTTAAAATTCTCAATCTTTTTTAAAAAGTTTTTATTTAGAATGATTTATTTTTAAATATAAATTTCACATTTTCATTACTTTTATGCACTAATGAATAATTTGATAATTACAGCCAAACAACAATTCAGTTAATCATATTTAATAACAGATTAACAAAGAGATAATTATAACTAAATAATTGCCAAAATTTTCTCGTTATTAATATTTTCTGCTTAATTTAAATATTAGTGTATTTTAATCTTCAAATATTCTTATTTACTGTTTTCTGCACACAACACATTCTCTAATCTAATTAATTGAATTTTATATTACAAATTTTTCCTAAATCAAATGATATTATCCTTCTATTATCACTTTTTGGACTGCAGTTTGAAAAAATCGTAGACCTATAAATTTCCGTTGTGGTCCGTCCGTTCCTCCGTCTTTCTTTAATCTCGAGAACGGAGTTAGATAGACGAAATCCGAGACGGGATACGGAAACCGTAGGGGCGGGAGGGTCCGATTAACTATATACGAACTTCCGATGCAAACCGGAAGTCACGTTATTTCAATTCAAAAATTACCCCTAAAGAGTCCGATAGACGATCGGCACGATTCTATCGTAAAGGAGAAGTACGACGTATAGGGGCAATGCGTTACGGTACTAATTCGAAGCGGAGAGCATATATTTTAAATTAAATAAATTAAAAATATGATTAGAAATTGCAGCCCGGCATTGCGGTGTTGTCAAAATAAATATTTTTTATTTTTGAAAAACGTAACGTAAAAAAATGTTACTTTGTTTTTCAAAATATTCTCGAGAAAACTAAAGCTTTATGATAAAACGTTTCAAATAGTCCAACATTCATTTTCTCGCCAATTATTTATTGTAAAATGACATTTTTATTTACACTACCTTTTCTTATAAACTCATTATTTTATAATTTAAATACAGTACGAGATTTCCGGTACTATCCTTTATTTCTAATGGTATTAGTTTCGTTTGTTTAGAAACTATTAAAAATTGCTTTTTCCCCTTTGTGTTTAATAGTTTTTGCAGAAGTTGTTGAAATTCTAATTGGGATTTTTCTCGGGATGAATCGTAAATATTGGTAAACACTTTGGATTATGCATTCTAATCATGAATTACTCTTACTTCGTAAGTTAGTGATGCAATTGTTTTAATTATCATTTCATCAGTTATCCTTAAGTACACTTTTCTGTCACGACAGAATTCTTTTGTATTATTTCACTATCTGTTTTCGTTCATATTCCATTTTGAGTTCGATTCTGAGAAAATGTCTTTTCCTGTTTATGGAAACTAGGCGATATATCGGTTTCCTCGATTTTTAAGGCGACGTCGATTAGCAGAAAATGCTTACATCGTGTAGTGTCATCCGTAGTCTTTTTATTAGAAGCAGGAAAATGATTGTTTGGTTTTTTTAGCAGCGCAATCGGATATATTTTTTTATATTTTACATATTAAAGATTGACTTTCACTCGCTATTTATTAAAAAGAAAATAGCATTCGGCCCGATATCTTAGTTACAGAATTCTAATAACTTTTCTAGTTTGAACTTAAATTGATTCTTTTATTAATAATGCGTAATTTTTTAAAGTAATGCATATATGTATAATATGTATATTTACATTCTCTATAATATCTCATTTTCTTCGTTTGGGGCGCTCGCTATATGCGGCGTATGCGGGTTAAGTTGTCGGGATTATTTTGTGTATATTGCTATATGCGTTTCTGGAAACGGGAGGGGACGTCGATAAATGGTCGTGCCCCGGGCGCCAGTTACGTTCGCTACGCCACCGCCTATGCATCGACTTTACGCGACACTTTACATAATGCGATTTAGGAAAAAAGTTTGTTTTTTAGCTTAGAGCCCGAACGGGTTAACATTTTGATAGGGTTTCGTTTAAAATTTCAGAACTCCCACGTGAGTCACAGCATTTCTTTAGTTGATTTAATAAAGCCTTTTCTAACTCGAATACCGACGAAGTAATTATTTTTAATCGTCGATATCGGGCCGTAACACTATTACGGCCACCCTCGTACGTACGTTATACAGCCAAAACTGGATTATCCGAGCTGGGACTGAAGGTCTTTGGAATAAACGAAATTTCGGATAATCCAGAAACTCGTTTGTTTTGTGTTTTAGGTACATCGTCGAGCACCGTGAAATTAAAGTTTCGCGAAAAAATAAGGATTGCGAGGAAAACCGAGGCAGGTCGGAAAAGTACGTGGTTTGGATGTTTTTATCGAATAATCGTTAATGTTAGCGTGTTAAATGTCGTGTCGTCGGATGTGGCAATTAGTTGAACGTCATTATTTATGTATTTTCAGAATGCCATTTGTTTCGATTTCCCCGAACCTAGGGTATGTTGAAACTGAGCGCGAGGTAAAGTGGCTAGACATCCCGGGTCAACCGGGACAATCCCAGTTTTTGACTGTCCGGGCTTGAAAAAATGTTCCAGATTATCCCTTTTTTTTATTTATAAGTAAATAGTTCGTATTAAAAAATTAAAAATATTTAATTTAAAAAAATTGCTTCGAAGAATTCTTTTTAAACATTTACTATATATAAGAATATTCCATCCTAGTAAATTACCACAATGTTACTTATGTAGAGATGCGGCTAAGCGTAGCGCCGTTACCTAAATCATACCCTAAAGCCTAAACGCTAACTGCCCCGATTTCGGATCAATAAGGTTATTACTGTAGATTGGTTTGTCTAGAATTAGGTCTTATTACACTTTTGACACGTTTTCGTATATCGTACTGTGAAAATTAATGTGTAATAAATATAATGCTATAAAATTATTTTCGTAATATAAGTAAAATTGTATACCGCAAACTCGCCAAAATTTTTAAAAAATACTTTTTTATTAATTTTTTTACCTTCGCGCAGTTATATTAAATTAAAATTTGCTTTTAAAGTATTTTTTGGTATTAAATTTTCATTCAAAAAAGAACACTGCGAGATTGTATTGCCAAAAAGAAAATCTCTCGCAATATTAGTCGTCGATATAGACCAGGGGTGGGCGAGCGAGAGTTCGGTGGGAGCCGAAATGTTGGTTTTGCAAAATGCACGGGAGCCGCAGTTCTGTACTGTCGTGGCGGGTAGTATGGTAAGGCGCGCGATTTTATTATATAATATAAATATAATATAAAACAAATATCGAATTTTTTAATAAACATATTTTCACAAAATTATAAAAATAATAATAAAAAACAGAAATTAACGCTTTCGGCAAGAGCCGCGTGTAACTCAAAAAGAGCCGCATTTGCCCATGCCTGGTATAGACAATAACATTATTAAGCAACGAATTCATTCTTCTTCTTCTCCGTGTGAAACCGTACTACGGTTTCGTATGGAGAAATGAAATAATTCAAATAACTTCACACCTTATATTTCCTACCTTCAATTTTTAAAGCATCCCGGGTTGGAGTTCAGAAAATCTGGTCACTTTAGCATGGGATAAATTGGAACTGGTTTCAATTTTGAATTGGAATTGGAAATTCTGGTTAATGTCAACCACAATAATAAATACAAGTACATATCATAGAGACATTATTCTTAAGTTGAAAATAATTAATTCCATCCCGAATAATATAATTTAGCTGCGCAATGGACACGAATACCGGGAGATATTTTAAAGTAGTTTTGCGCAGAGTCATCCGAGTTACAATGATGGCGTACGTAGAATGGATCACTATCCGCGCATCTTTTATCCGATCATCTTTGCACCGTGTGCGCCGCGAAGAATATTTATGACGATGGATCTGTATCGCGTACTTTTGCGCGTCGTAAGCCAGCCGCCCGACATCGTCAGATGCCAGGCCGAAGTAAAAGCTGCCACCTTCCTCGATATAGCAATATCGCTTTCTTGGAAATTGGTAAAGATCTTCCTTAGTGCATCGGTTGCAATAAGCTATATGTATCTTCACGAAAACGGCCAAGACGGTCGTAGATGCTGTTTTTACACTTGTAAGAAGAGAAAACTGCACGTCGTGTACGCATATATACATATATACACAACGTGTTATATAACAGGAAATTATTAAATTTTCCTTTATTTAATAAGATTCGATTTCATCGTCAGTGATTATTAAAATATAAGCTCGCAATTTTTTAATATTCGAATAATAATAAGACGTTTTAAATAAAAAAATCTAAATTTATAAAATTTATTACGAATTGTATTTTGAAATATTTAATGGCGAAAATATACAGATTCGTCACTTAGAATTTAAAAGAACAGATCTGTTTCCGATGGCGAGCGTACTTTTATTTCACAATCATTAGACGTTTTGAAAGAATTTTTTAACACGAATCCGATAAAAATAATCTTTAACGGTAGGCCCAGTAAATATCTTTTACTACGAAAATGTATTTTAAATCGTGCCGCCAACACTTTCACGCGGCAGATTACGTAAGATAAATCGATTCCACCGATGCTAATATAATTGCGTCGGGTACGAGTCCGAAGCGGTAACACCGACCGGAGAGATTGATATTTATTGTCCGTAGTCAGAGTTCGAACGCATCGTTATATTCGTCGATGGAATGTCCTTCGAGCGGCGAATAATTAATTCAAATCCAAACGAACGGCCGGATTTTTATCGGGCTATAAAGGTAAATAATTAGTAAGCAATTTGGCAGAGGCGGGCCACTATTTCTCGTTAAATACAATAGTTATAAATAAATTAATTAATAAATTTCGGAATATTCTGGAAGAATTAATAACGAAATTATCATCTGACGATTCGATTACGCGAACCCTAAACATCCCAGAAAATGAGGTTATTAAAACATAAAATGTATTTTTTTCGTAAACATTGGATATATTCGCATCTTTTTTACGATATTTTTGATTTCCAGTGAAAAAATGTTTTTTTTTAATGGTGATTAGTCCAATATCAAAGCAGTTTTAATTCTTGGTCGACTAACGAAGAATTCTTTCCACTAACAAATCGGTCGAGTCGAGTACGCCGTCTGATTAGCCACGGAAGAATCTTTAACGAGGGAATTTCGGAATTATTAAGAATATTAAAATATTGGGTTGGTAAAAGACGTTTTAGTCGATATCTTTTACGTTAGTTCTTACGCAATGTCGCTTCCGACCCGGAGGAACCGGGTTCTACTCCGATCCGGTTGGCGAATAGTCCGGATCGAGAAGTAATTTTCACTTTTATCGTCTACGCCCGTTATAAACGGGACCGAAGCCGGTCAAATAAGCCGCGGTTTAACTACTCGCTTCGATAAATAACAACGAAATTAGCATTAACTTTCCGAAGAATGCGTTCGAAACAAAGTTTTCCTTAGAACCGTCCTTAAAAGAAGGAAATTGCCGCGACTCGAGTGAGAAATTTCATTTTAATTCGTCCGGTAAACGAGGAAAGGAATTACGAGCGAAACCGCGGCCGTCTAAAGGATACTCGGTGTCTTCCTTTCGGCACTTTTTTCTATTTATTAATCACTCGAAAAGTATTGTAGAATAGCGCGATAATTTCTTAATTAATACAGTCCATTTTATATACTGTATTAAAATACATATTTGCCGTAGACGAGACGTTTCCGAGTTTTAAATTTTCTCTCGTCTCCCTACGTCTCGCTGGAGGAAATCGAAGACTTAAAAGCCTGGCCGAGTTCGCTAACGAAGAAACTGCTTTTTAAAGTTAGGAACGTCGCTCCGGGAGGGAAATTTACCTTTGCCGGAATGGACAGGACGACCCGCCGAAAATTCTACGCGTAAACTGAGCGGACGAAAATCGCGTAGACAAACAGACGCGCAAAAAAAATGATGCTACTCGAATAAAGTAGATTAATTAAAACACCGCGCTAGCTCTTTTATAAATGGTCGAGTTATTTGAATTTATGTACGATTATTAAACTTTATATTCGCTTTATGTTTATAGAGTATAAATTATATTCTAAGCAAATTATTGCTCGTCGATACGCGGGTGTTAAATTTTTTAGAATAATTACATTAGAATTCCTGGCAGTATAAGTAATAATTTCCTTTCTTAATTCGTAGATTTGTTTATATACGTAATTCGCGGAATTACGGTCACCCGAAAAAATTTTAATTACTAACAATTTAAATGCGCTTCGCATCCAGCGACTAATTCGGTTTTATTCTGCAGGAAATAGATCTACATTCTTTATTTTAATAAATCAAAAGTCGCTTTCGTATTCGTTAGCGTATATTTATGTAAATTTATTCCGCCAATTTTTAAAATTTTTAATAGCAATTTCAATTATAAAGTCGCGATATATTTATTCGAGAAATTACCAAAACCGTCAACTTAAGAGTTTTATCGTTTATTAACTGAAATATATATAATAGAATGGTATTTTTAAGTACAGAGTGTAAAAGTAAAAGGAATCGACAGTTTATATTTTGAAATTTGTATTTATTGATTATTTAAAACGATCAAAAAAAAAAAAAAAAAAAAACGTATGTATCGAGGTTAATAGCGGGCGTTTCATTTTCTTCTTTCCTTCGACCCCAGTCCGGTCCTGGCTCGGTAATAATTGCTTTAAAATCGTGGCTTTTTCTAAGTCGCGTTATCCGGTATTTTGTTTTAAAAATGACGACGAAATACTAGAAGTGAATGTCGGTACTAAACACGAAAACATCGCTCGTCACCTGACTATTAATAGAACTGCAAAAATGATCGGATTTCTTAGTCTCGTGACGTGGTCGGTCTCGATTACTCGGCATTTCTTTCTCGTCACGCTCGCTTTCCGAATATTTACAAGATATTTGACGAATTTGCTTCCGGTTTTTGCCGGCTAAACCACTTTTTCTAACCAATTTTTGATAGTTTCGTAGTATTTGGACATCCAAACGACGTTGGCTTCGGCCGTTTCTAACGATTGTTTAAACGCGCGATTCGCAGTTCCCAGATTGCCTTTGTGGACGTTATAGAAACTTTTAAGCTAAAAACGAAAATAGAGTAGAATAAATCTGTACCAATTCTTCTTCCCGGGATTAAAAAATACTAAAATTTCAAATTTACCGACCTGATCGAGTCCGAATTGCGTATTTAACGACGACGTGATGGCGATTACTAGGTTTCTGAAGGCGAAAAACGACTTGCCGTAACTACAAAATGATATCGAATGTGAGAAAAAAAGGTTTTAAAATCGTCTTTGAAAATAAAAGTGTAACGTTACATCTCGAACACTTTGTTCCATTTGTCTCTGAAGTAGTTAAATGCGATGTCGCGACCGTACTCGTTATTAGCTACCGCTCTGAAGGCGTAACTTCCGTCTTGTTTTCTGATGCCGGATTTTGCGTCCAGAGACCAGTCCAGATACCTGCGTAATAAAAATAAAAACCGCTATCGATTTTTGCAGGCGTTAATAGTGCGACGATAGCCGGCATTTAATTATACCTGGATAACAACCACGGTGTCCTGCTGCAGGCCAGAGCTTTCATTATTTTATCCTTTTCCGACGCTATTTTGGCCTTTTTGTATTGTTGCCATCCGAATTCCCATTCTTCTTCTTCCCCGTTTTTAATAGCCGTGCAGTAGACGATACTGCGGAAATTCGGCGGTATGCTGAAACGAGGAAAAGAAATATTTAGCTATACTTTAAATAAAAACACCGGGAATATTACGTGTGTCGAATATTTACACGTCCGTGTTGTTCGGGTCGTTTTGCCACATTTTATATCTTTTCTTGGCTTCTTCCACGCAATGGGGATGGTTGTACTTACACATCCAAGCGATGACGTTTATTCTTAAATATCTAGTAGATGGATAAAAATTATCGATAAACCGACCACTTTATCCGCGGCCGGGCCACGACTCGGGCCATTCTCTCTACTTAACTGTTTTAATACGGATTCGTTGTTTACATCTTCCTCCCATCCCAGTAAATCGTATACCGGTTCCAGTTGTCTTTTGATGTATTTCTGAAAGAGGACGGGGTCAGACGGCTTTACACTACGAACAACGCCAGAAAATAAACCTTACCTTCCATTTTCCTAACGTGGCGGTACGGCTCAGCATCGTATCTAAATAACTAAAGGCGCTAAGGGCCGCCTCCCAAGGAACGTATTCTCGTTCGTTAGATAAGTATAGCGTGGTATTTAGAGCCAAACCGTAATCCAGGATACCGGCTCTAAATGCAAAATAGTTTCGTCGTATTAATTTATTGTTTAAATTTTAATAACAGATGGCGCCACTCGAGTTTTTTAGTTTTAAGGCGCGGTCTTTACGTATACCATAAATAATTGTTTAGTAATAGTTACTCGGGCTAAAAATAAGAAAAGAAAAGCGTATACGTACTTCGCGAGATCGAGGGCATCGTCCAAAATCTGCGCTCTGTTTATGACGTGTATTACCTGTAAATTAAAAATTCTATTAAAGTTTAAAAGACAACTTTCTCTCTCGTCTCGGCGTCGAATGTTCGGCTTACAGAATGGTCGTTCCGTAATTGGTCGATTAACAATTTCCAATTGCGTAGGTCATAGTTGGCGCGATAGTAACCCACTTGTTGAATATTTAATATGACCCAATGTTGGTCGGACGGTAAGTTACTAATACTCCCTGCAAAAAAATCGAATAAAATAGAAATTGTATTCGAAACGATCGTATATTTTGTTATCCGTATTCGTTTAAAAATTAAAATTATTTTACGCGTTTTTACACGCAATCAATATATAATTTGTGTTTAAAACTTATCGAATAGAAGTAAAATTTCCAATTATTGGTTCCCAGATAGTTAGTGGACCATTTAGCTTTTAATTTTCCTTCTCTTTTTGTATATTTAAAAAAAAAAAAAAAAAAACAAATCGGGACAAAAACTGAAAATGAATAATAATGTACTGTACTATTAAACAATTAGTCACCGACGTCTCGTAGTGACACATAAGTGAACAAAAATGGTAACCGGCGTTCGGTAAATCGGGTATTTCTCGATTACCCGTAATCGTATTTTAAATAAAATAGAAAGTTTCAATTTTACGTCGATATAAACGATAATTAGCCTATAACATTATTCGTTCGAACGACACGAAACGGCGGAATAACGCCAACAATAGTTTTTACTACGTAAGGTAATTTTATAAGATTTGTTATATTTATTCGTTTCTTTTATACTCTAAAGAAAAAAGTACATTAATATCAAAATATATTTAAATATATAAATTCAAAATTAATAAAAATGTTTATTTTATAATTTGTTTGTACACCACTTGGAAATTTAAATTCTTCCGCGGTGCCGATAACAACGCATTACGCGGCACTATTAACTCTTATCGGCAACCGTAACTTTTCCACGAATTAGTTATTATTTTTTACGAAAATAAACAATTAAGTGTACCGACCGTTATTCTTGCGCAACCATAATTTAGTTTCCGTGCTCCAATCGGGATCGCTTCCTTCCGTATAAGTCACCGGAATCTCCCAAAAATATCTGGAAAATATCGAGAGCGAGTGAATGCTTCGTCCTACGCGTTTTATCGGTACAATACGACTCGTGATTTCGTTAACGCCTACACACCGGCTACGAGCTACGTACACAGACGAAGCTCGTCGCCGACGATAAGTAAGGCGGGAAACATCGGCGATTAAATAAACATTTATTTGCGAGTCTAACATTTCTCTTAATAACTTTATTAAGGAGCGCGGACGGGTGGCTCGGCAACGACGAAATTGGCCGTTTCTTCTCATTCGCCCGGCTAATCTTATTTAAACGTACAGTTTCGTCGTTTACGCATTTAAAATTTTTTAAATTCTTATCCCTTCCGATATTTTTATTAATAAAAACGCCGAGGTTTTTAAAAATAAAACGCTCTTTCGGGTTAAGTTTAATAGTATAGTAAAACCGCGTTTTGAATTTTAAAGGAACTTTTATAATCGAAGTAAGAAACGGCCGCGGCGGTAAGGATAATCGATGGTGGCTAACGTCGAGAGTCGTCGAGTCGAGAAGAAGAAAGAAACGCGTGATTAATTACCTTTCCGCAGAGTCGGTGGCATTCAGCAAGAACCTGGTTTGAGTGACGGTAGCCGCAGCCGCATCGTAGTCGCGGGTCAAAGTTACTACGGGATAACCGGTCTGTAACGTCCACGAGTCCATGACAGACTTGACGTCGACTCTCTCTTCTTTCGGGACGTTCTGAGCCTATCGATCGTCACACGAAATTAAAAAGAAGTTACTTTTACCCCGACCAAGTCGACGCGAACCTACTCACATCCGTTAGAAACTTCCATAGATCGTCTTGAACGGCGTTGTCGTAAGATTTATTGCGCAGATAATTCTGTGGAAATATCTTTTAGAAAACACGAAAAATTTCGCCGGATAAATACGCTTTCGTCTTAAGATTTTACCGTTAGTCCTCTTCTGAAGGCGTCGTCCCCTAGAAAGTAATTCATCATCCTGATAATACTCGCTCCCTACGTAAATATATAAATGAAATGAAGAAACGGAAAAACTCTCGGTCGATATTTGACCAAAACCAATTACCTTTCCGTACGAGATGCTATCGAAAATTTCGTTGATTTCGTCGGGATTGTTAACGGGAACGGATATCGGGTGGGAAGTTTTCAACGAATCTAATTCGAACACCTCTTGGAGGTCGTCCACCACGAATTGCTGATTCTGAAAAGATGGACGCAAACTCGAATTTATAATCGACCGGTTCGGTCTGTACGCCCGTTCGAAGTTTTGTAAAATCGGCGGAAAGAATCTTACCATTTCCCAATCGGGATGACACTTTTGAACGCCGAGAATTTCCACGTAACTGGCAAATCCTTCGTTCAGCCAAAGATCGTCCCACCATTTCGGCGTGACCAAATTACCGAACCACTATAAAGAAAAGGGAAACGTCCGCTTTTAAAATATTAAACCGAATAATTACGCCTAGGCGGTATCACCCTACCTGATGAGCTAATTCGTGCGAGATGACCGAAGCTACCCTCTGCTTATTTCCGGCCGAAGATATTTTTGGATCGTAAAGCAAAGCGGTTTCTCTAAAGGTGACGAGTCCCCAGTTTTCCATAGCGCCGGCATTGAAATCCGGTATGGAAATCATGTCTGCGAAAAATTTTCGAATAAGTGCATTTATAAAGTCGATCCGACGGGAAAATCGAAAGAAAAATATATAGGATACCCATTTTCGGAAGCGGGTAGGAGATGTTAAAAAATTCCTCGAAATATTTTATTATCACGGATCCAGTTTTCAGAGCGTATTCGGCGGTTTTTATAGCTTCTTCTCTCGTCCAGACTTTCATCTACGGAAAGGAACCGTTATAACTTTGGCCTATTACTAACCGAAGATAGACGACGACCGTTCACTTACGTTGGAAGAAGCGACGCTTTTATAGTCGCACACGACGAAGGCCAACAAGTACGTCGACATGGGTACCGTTCTTCGGAACGTAACGGCTTCCCAACCGTCGTCTCTAAAACGGGGATAAACGTAAGTCCGACAATAGACAGAAATTTCGATTAGTCGACTTGAGTTTTCTTTTATTACTTTCTCTTCCTTCTCCGACGCGAGAAATACGTCGTTAGTAAGAATTCCCGCGTAATATAAGGTGTTAAAATTAGTCGAGGAAATTCGACTTTATTTAACGGCCGGTAAATTTAAAAACGAATTAAATGGCCAATCTTTTCCGGTCTTTCGGGAGACGGCGGCCGTTAAAAATAAAGTTATTTAAAAATTTATAAAAACGTAAAAGAGATTATTCTAAAGCCATTTATTATTTTATAACTTCTTGTTTATGTATCCGTTCGTTCTAATTTACTTACGGCCCGTACAGAAGCGAGTTATTCCACTTTCGTCGCGGTAATTACCGGTAAATCGATCATTTCCTCCTTCCGTTCGGGCACGCGTAAGTGTTCGAAAAGTAACCGGCGCAAACTCTGCCGTAGCGGATAAAATAGAACCTTTCGAATCGATTTACGTACCTAGTTTCTTTTTTACTTTCGGGCATATTCGATAGGGCCGTCATATTTTGTGGCTTGACCAAAGTCACGTCGAAAGTGGCTTTCATGGCGGGTTCGTCGAAACAAGGAAAGGCTCTTCTGGCATCCGTGGGCTGGAATTGAGTGGTGGCCAGCCATCTGAACGGGTAGAAACCAAAAATTATTACCGGAAATTGGAGAATTTTAGTTCGGAAGCCGTTTATCTTATTAACTCGAGTTTGGCTACGAAGGAAACGTTCGGTAACTGTCGATTAACATTCGCTCCCGCCGAGACGGATAAAAACGAGTCTTTTATTACCGGAGTTCAAATTTTATTTCCTCGTCGTTCGTTTCTACCACTACATTTATTTATAATAAGGTTCTCGATTTTTTAAAAATAAAATCTGTCTTACTCCGTCGGGATCGTACGATATTAATGCACCGGCGGCTCTCTATTCGTAGCTTTCCGGCGCTTATTCCGAGTTAGATTTACATTTAAATACGGATTGGCAAACATTGAAAACGAGTCCTACATTATTTTAATTAAATAAAATTCTAATTTTTCTGTTTGAAAATGGTTTTCTACAAACATTCATAAACGCCCGACCGAGTTTTTACGTTTGACTTTTACTTTCCGCGGATGAAATTTCCTCGCGAGTTATTTAAATTCTAATGTAATGCGCCGAAGGCGAGAACTCGACGTCTCCGAAAAGTCGAATCTACCGGAACCGTTTCGTAGCCGGCGGCGCTTTACACAAACCTCGCGACCGTCACAAAAATAGACTTTTTTATTATTTCTCCTACGCGAAACGCGGAGGAACGCCGACGATAATTTATTCTTTATCGATCTTTCGGACGATTCGAATACGGCTAATATTTTCGTTTAGCCAATTATTTATGAATAATTTACCGAGATGGCGTCGATCTCGCCACTTCGAACGGTTTATCTTTTCGCTTATTACTCGGATTACCCGAATTTTACCCGTTGTACCGTACTTTGTACGTTACTCGCAGCCTACGACTCATATTCGTCGCAGTACCGCGTACGGTAACTTATTCTTTCTCTTTCCGGACTCGTTTTTAATAAATACTTCTATTTTCGTCGGCAGAATGTTAATAAAAATATATTAAAATTTCGTCCGGAAACATCATTTATATACGTATATAAATTTATTTATTATATACGAGATTAAAACGATACGTAACGTTATCGCCCGAATTTCGGCAAAATAAAACCCTAACGAGCGAAAATAAAGTTTCTTCGTCCCGTTTAGTCACCGGCGCGCCGTCTTTGCGGCTAAGCGAACGATCCGCCGCACCGCGGACGACGTCCTCGTCGGTGCCGAGTATAACGAACGAGTCGACTCCTCCGAGATGCTAGCCTACGCGCGTAACGTATTCTGTACGAGAAAACTCATTTTTCCAATGTTTCCTTAGTCGTTCTAACTCGGTGCCGATCGAAATTACCAAACAAATATTCCCATACGATATTAAAGACTTTTATAAATAAATACGAAACGGTGGGAGTTCTATACAAATGCAAATCGGGTAATCGATGTTTCGGCAAATTTAATATATCCGGATAGCATTCCGGATATCCGTGATTAAACCGCTAGGTAATTTAACCAAAGGAATACCGAAATTTTTAATATAGGAACGACTTAAAATGTAGAAAATCTAAGGCCGATCTATACCTTCGCGCTAAGTTACGCGCCCTGTTAATTGTAAACGGCAAAGCCGACTGGTATAATTTCCACGTACGAAATAGCCTAGTGTTTATTTGTACTTTCGAGGACAGTAAAGTTAAAGGTTAAAACCTACAGTAAAAAAAAAAAAAATAAATAAATAAATAATAAGAACGAACGAGAGCTAAACGGAAACTAAGATTATCGAGTTACGGAAGTCGGGTTGGATAAATCGGCGTCGTCTTTTCGAACGAGAACAAAATATCTTCGGTCGGATTAAATGCCGTAGGGAAAGAGGGAAAAAAGTTAGAGGGAAAATTTTAAGAGTCACTCCGTTTTATATTTAGCGACGGCTAATTAACTAATATAGGCCTATTACTATTTTTTCGGTTTTTTTTAAAGTCATTAATACGAACCGTTTCCGGTTCTGTTCAATTTCAATATATTTTTATCGCGTTGCGTTCGAAATTGCGTTTGTTTCCTTCGCCCGACGAGTCGGCTAGACGCGTCCTTTGTTCCCGTCATTATCGGGCGAACGGCACCGGCCGCGTAAACCGGTGTCGTTTAATACTTCGATATCGATACTTTACCCCGGTAACCGGCGCCGAGTCCGTCGGTAGTCTAGTACAAACAACTTTCGACTTTCTTTTTATTTAAATCGTTTCTAAACGAAATACTGCCGGAAATAAACTCTGGCCGGAAAGGGACGATCCGTTAGAAAATCAAATATTGTACCACGTGACACGCGATAGTAACGGTTTATCTTCCGAAGGGAAATTGTCGGAGAGAAACGCGGCGAAAAGACGCGGAGTTATCGAGTCGAAACGCGATTTACGCGTAACCCGATAAAACCCGGTATCCGTCGATAGAATTTCGGATAAGGAAGCGCGCGATCGAATACGCTCTCTCGTACTCTTTAACGTGGCCGGGAATTTTCCACGATAAACGTCTAACGTAGTTTCTTACGACTGTAAAATAGATTTCGTGTTACGGTTTCCTCGCGGCCAAACAAATTTATACGGTCCCGTCCAGTTTTTCGCATTTTCGTCCGTTACTTTTCTTTAAAACGCGCGGAATTAAACGTCCCGGCGGATACTACTCGTCGTCTCTTACGTATAATTAAAGTGGCGGTCTAGTAGACGCGTTTAAAGTATACGACCGCGCACCGACAATAAAAGCTATTAATAACTGCAATAATTCCCGCGGCAGAAATTAATCCTCGTTATCTTCGAAATTAAAAAGTCTATCCGGTTAAGTTTTCTTTTTTTTTTTTTCGTGCGGTCGGAATGCCTCGTTAACGTCGTTCGTTTAATTAAGTTTATAGCGCTAATTCGGCACCCGCCGCGCTAAATTTTACCCCGAAAGTGCGAGAACGATTTAAACCCGGCTCTTTTCGAAATCGTCATTAGCATTTAACCGGGGCGCCCCGGTCAAACCGCGACCTTATTTCGTATTATAACGCCGAGTCGAATTTAACGTAAATTTTTCGGACGTCCGTAAGAGGCGTAACTTTTAAAATTTATCTAACGCCTGGTATTACCGACGACTACGAATTATTCTATTTTGGAAACTACCGGGAGTTACCGTGGCGAATTCCCACTTATTCCGGAATAGATACATTTATTCTCTTATAGATTATTCGTTATTTGTCGCGTGACTAGGCACTATTTATCGTCGATTTTTATTTTATTCGTACGATAAATGCCGAGCAACGAGATCCGAATATAGATAAAATCCGAGCGCGATTCATACAGATTTCCTATTCGGCGATTCGATTACTTTTAACGCCGGAATCTTCGCGCCCTTACTCTGGCGCTATTATCTTAGATAGTTTGTACTTATATTTCGCTAAGCTAATACAATTTACACCGTCCAATTTTAAATTTTCCGTATTAAACTATCTTCTTCGTTTAATATCGCCGTTCCGTCGGGTTAATCGACGAATTTTTATAGCGCTTTAAAGTATTTAGTGTCTATTTAGTATATAAGCTTTAAAGTGGTCTAGAATTTGAGAGTTTTGACTTTTTTTCTAATCTCGCGCGCCGCGACCGTTCGAATTGCCCGATTAAGCCACCGACGTAATTTCGAGTTTAAGATATTTAATAGTTTCCGTCGTTACGATTACGTAACTTAAATACGTTAATAGTTTTAATATTCGAAAGCGCGTAATAATCGTAAATTCGAACGGGAAAGTTTTACTAGCGATATTTTAAAAGCCGCGGTATCGAATATTACGGCTTTTAAAACGACGTTAAAGCCGTAATAAATACCGGGCGCGTATTAAATTTTTAATTACTCGATTCCGAGAAATATAATTAAATTGAATTTTGTACGCGCGTAAGAAATGATCTTTAAATCGTCGGATAATTCGGCCGACGAAACGAAAAATTTATTTTAGAACGGAAGAAAGAATGAAACGCGGGAGATTATTACTTTCCGGTATTTAATAAATTCCCCTTACGGATAATTTTATAAAACGCGAATAAACTAATCCGCTATCGGCTTACCGATTTTACGATTCGAGACGGAGCGGAAGATATTTTTTTTCTATTCGTTCGACCTCGTCGGATAATTGGCGGGCCGCGTCTAGTAAATAAGTCGGGACGCGACCGATCTAGAAACGTTTCGGCCGACGCCACCGCGGTCGCGTTCTCCGAGCGCCGCGCGTCCCGAAAACCTTAGGCCGATGCGGGGAACTTAAATATTTCCTCTTTAAAAACGTCGTTCCCTTAACGTTTTCGGCCCGCATTTTCTATAAAATAAAAACGATTAACGGTAATTGCGGCCCTAACCGTCTTCGTCCAGCAGCTTTTAAGCCGTTCCGGGACGTAAAAGTATTTATCGTCCGCTTTCGTCGCGCCGTCATTTATTACGGGTTTTTATAGTTAAATAATTTTCTCGTCGGGTTTTTTTTCTTCCGCGCGAAACGAGTTATTAGTGGAAGGAAACGTAAGCCGGCCAAGGGGGCGAGTTTTTCGACGTCGTATTCGGTTTCCAAATTATTTCGACCGGGATCGTACGGTACCTACTTCTTCGGGGACCGACCGGCGTCTCCGCGCGCCGGTTTATAACGGGTGTACGATATAGTCGACGGCGGCGGAGAGCGATACGTTTCCCGCCGGTGGCGTTAAAAGAGAGAAAATAAAATCGTGCGGGAATTGTAAATTACGGTTTCGTCCGCCGGCGAAATTTATTATAGGCTAGAGCAAAGCGGAGGATAACGCGTCGGATAAACGAACGTTAGCGGCGTACGATTAGAAACGGAACTAACGTAACTTTTAAGAAGTTTTACGGCTTTCTTCCTCTTTGTTAATGCCGGAAGAAAACGGATTTACCGCGCGCTAATTATCTCGTCCATATCTTTCTACCGAATTATCTAATTATTAGTTACTCTTTCGGTATAACTTTTGATAAACTCCCGCATCGATTCCTTTCCGGTTACCGGACGTTTCGTCGGCTTAGAAAAGGCGATAAAATGCCGAGAATCGGAGAAAAATCTTTAATAACGTTAGCGAAAAGGCATTTTTGATTAGTATTAATTTCCAGATTGGGATTTTTTTTTAAATTTCCTTTCGAAACAAATTAACGAGGGAATTCGCCGGTAATAAGTCTCCGAAGCCTCTCTTTGCCGATATAAAACGGGCCTATTAATTATTCTCTACGCGTTTTAATCCGTTTTCGAGTAATTAAGCGCGGAAACGGCCGGTCCGGGGCGAATCCGTCGTTTCGGAAAAAACTTATTAATTTTAACCGCGAAAAAAGAGTCTCGGCCGACGAATCGGCGCGAGTAACGACGTTTACGCTTTATTATTACGCATTTCTTATATTGTATTTATCGACTAATACGGTGATGCGAATTTTGCGAGTAGATCCCGGTCGGCCAATCGGACGGTTCGGGAAATAGAGACGTTCTTTTAAAAGCTTAAAAAAGAATTCTTCGTAATTACGCAAACGCGCGTCGTCCGCGGAATTTCTTTCGACTCGAATTACGATTTATTCGTATTTTATACGACGATCGAACGGCGTAACGGGAAAAATTTCTAGCGCCGGCGTTCTATCGATTGCCTTCGATCTCGGTGCGGCAAAAATTGCGCGATAATATCCGGTGTAAAATTTTTCCCTTTATTCGTTCGGTTCCGGTTTTTACCTTCCCCCGGCCGGCTTTTTTAAATCTCGTGTAATCTCCGTTAAACTACTCCGTCTAGTAAATTTTTTCCGTATTAACTACTTTTGCCGCTGTAAACTTTTCCCATTTATATATAAAATACTATTTTAAGTTTTCGGTACGTACGGAATCCGGTTTAGACTTTCCTTTCGCTATCGTCGCCGTCCGACGTCTGCCGCGCAGATCGGACGTACGTTTCCACGCCGGTTATCGACCGGACGTAAAATATTACGTTCGTACGCCGTCTAAAAACATAAATAATTTAATAAAACTCGTTATTTTCGTTTAATATTAAAAAAATAGAAATAGAGTGTAAATATCGGCAACCGTAGGCCTCGAATAATTACGGTTTAAAGACCGCCATCGACCGTATTAGACGAAAGAATTTTACCTAGGTAAACGATATAATTTATTACCTACGCGTTACCTTTGTCCCGTAATTAAGAAAACGAGGATAAAGATTAACTCTTTACCTCTCTTATCGGCAAATACCCCCGATACTAAACCGGTTGGAATTTTTGTTAACCTTTTCGATCGTAAGAAATTAGTAAAAACCGATAAATTCCGAATTTTTTCTATTTAATTTAATGCCGGAAACGTAAAAAAATCGATCGGCGGTCGGGACGAATTAACTTCTCGTCACTCGGCGGTGGCCGACACTCGAAAGAGATTGCGCGGTCCGCGTATTTGCCTTGGTCATGACTCTCTTTTTGTGCCGGGCGGAAGAAATTCGATACTTTTTAAACAAAGGCCGGTTAAATTGCCGTTTAAAACTAGAAAATGCGGTTCAAAGTCGCGCTATCGGATTTTCGTTAAAGCCAATACGGTATACTCGAATAACGTTACGACCGGGCCGATGCGTTGGCGTGGAGCGACGGCGCGTACGAAATCGCCATTATTTTCGGTTTTACGCGAAAATTTTTTCTCTATTCGACGAATTGATAATTTATAATCTAACTTTTAATTAAAATATAATTTACGAGTACGTACATTTTTACAATAATCGAGACAGTATAGATCTTATAACGGTCGGACGCTTAGCGGTACCGTTAAAATAATTTGTTTATAAATTTCGTCTTTAATCGAGATTAATAATTATTAAGTATTCTAATATTTTCTTAACGTACGAATAAATTTAAAAATTCGATGTATACGCACGCGCACCTACGCAAAAACAACTTTGGTACGGTTAGGAAGCCATTTAAATGCGTATAAATAACGAATAATGTTTTTAAAAAGTAAGTATCGAATATAAATCGATGCCGGCTTCTTCTTACGTAACTAACATTTAGAACAGGAAACGTAAGACTTTTTTTATCGATACGAAAAAATGCTAAAGTCCGTCGGTTGCCCGGCTTTTTTAATACTAAGCCACGAATGGCGGCCTTTAGAGAACGGAGGACGCTAATAGGAACAGATATTCTTTAAAATATATTAATTAATTAAAATATTTTTCTCCGCGTTCGAACCGTAAAGAGCGGACGAAAGCGGACGGGTTTTGAGGGAAAAAATCGGGCTAAGAAAGCGCGTAATTTAATTTAATATCGTCATTAAAACACCGCGGCAACCAGGCCGAGCCTCGTCGGCCTGGCAGGAAATTACTTTTTGTTACGAAACTTCGTTTATTTTCCCTGACACTGCATTTAAGTTCGCCTTACTCCATTGTATTCGTCGTTTTATGCGCGTCGTCATCCCGACGTTTCTTCCCGACGCCGAATTAACGCGTAAACCGGACGTATCGCGAATATAACGCGGCCGTTCCTTTTAAATGCATTTTAAATCGAAATATTCGCGCGTATTTCCCAACCACCGATCCGCGACCTCGTTATAAACGAACAATCGAGATAACGACACACTCGGCCCTATTTTAACTTACGCGGTCGACGTCTCGATTTTACATTAGGAAACGATCGAATATATTTTCTATTGTTCTTCTCTCCTACATATTTGCCCGTAATTTTAAACGTTAATCGACTTATCGCTCGGACGAATACCGCGCGGATAACATTCCTAACGACGGAAGCGACCGGATTACGCCACACCCGCGAAATGCTTAAACGAAACATTGTCTAGAAAACCCGACAGCGACTACGCGATCCTACAAACTGCGCTTCCGACACGTTCTATCTTTATAGGCGAAATCGGGCAGACGTGTCGCGCTCCGTCACTTTTAATTGACTAATAAGAATTTCGGTTACCCGTTCCGACCACCGAGGAAAACTTTAATTAATACTTATGTAAACGACAGAGATGGTGCTACCGATAGTTCGTTACGGCATATTTCTTTTCTCTAAATAAAAAATAGGCTAAGATTGCCACTCCGAGTGAAAGATATAAAAGTAGTTCACCTCATTTTACTGGAAAATGCGGGCCCCGTAACTAGCTGGTGGTGTTTTATTTATTAGTTTGTTAAAAATCTTACTTAAATATTTTCGTCCGGCGCATTAGATATTCCGTCGACGGTGTTTTTGATATTTTACGCGCGAATTTACCGAGTGAAAATGCTCTACGGTATTGTTATTTTTACCGGTGCCGCGGCCTATTTTCGCGCCGTTTACGGGTGGAAAAGTCGATAGTTTTAACCGTATTGGTAGAATGCCGGATTCGATTTATCGCAGATTTCGTTTTCTCGATTTTTGTTTCGCAATCTTCGTTTATATAATCGACGTAGCGTAATATCGTGCGATATAAAATGTGTTGTAAGTACGATTAATGTCGTTTCCAGAACTGGATTTGTAGGCAGAAAATAGTTTCTGCGCGTAAATTATTTAGCGTAAAACCGATTTAACTTAGTTAATGCGGGAGGAAAGGGTGAAAAAATTATATAGGTAGATTATGTATAGAATCGTCGTTTGGCTCGATCGTTAAAGTCGCGCGGTGTATCGAAACGAGAGACGTTAGTTAACGGTCGGCTTCGAAATCGGGTTACGTCGGCAAATTTTAAGTTTATTCTAGTTAATCCGCATTCCTCGACACGCTTTTCTCGGTTAATTTACGAGTCGATGACGCTTCGACGAACGAGGTTAGAACGTAACTTTTTAGCCGGGCGGTTAGCGCGCATCCGCATCCGGAGAAAGATTTCGTTAAAACACGAAAATCGAGTGGGACTACCGTCTACGAACAATTCCGCCAACGGCACACGATTGCCCGTCAAGGTCGCGGTAAACCAGTTTGCGCGTAGTTTCCGCGTTATTCCCGGTCTCGTCGTTAGTTTCCGACGATAGAAATTTAAATAGAAACGCCCATAACGGATATTTAAAATTCGGAATCGATTACCTTTTCTCTCCGGTGGAAGTTTCGTAGGAACTTCTGTAAAATCCGGCCAGTTGATCGTTTAGATTTCCGCGGAACTGCATGGAAATCGTGTACTTTTTGCCACTTTTCAACGGCCCGTCTAATTTAATTATAAAAAACTGCCTTTTCTCGTCCCTGTCGAAATTTGCGATACCCGGCAAATGGCTTTCGCCTTCCAGTTTAACGGTGTCGCGGCGTATCTCGATGTCGTTGACGTGCAGAGTCACGTTGTCGGTGTCTTCCAAACATTTAATATTTATAGAAACCCTTCCGTCGAAAGTAAAGTTGGGAGGAAATACGTAAGGTTTCAGTTCGACCGCGTAGTGCTCCGGCACGACGCTACGAGGAAGCGTAACGTACAAGGAAGACGCATTATTAAGTTTCTCCGCCGTAGGATCTTCCGGTCCGTCGACGTAAGTCAAATCCCGGGGAGATTCTTCGGAACAGGGACCCAAATATCCGACCAGAAGTCCGACGGCCACGGCCACGCATACGGCTAACAAGGCTAACAATCCGATCACCCATCGTTCTATAAAACAACCTTTCCTCCGCTTAAAGCTCAGCCCCTTCGACGTACCTCTTTCGTTGTCCATGTCGAGTCTCTCTCTGCTGGACATGCGGCTCATTTTATAGCTGTCGTTTGTACGGAACGGTACGCGCCCCTACGTTTAGTCTGTTCTACGGATCGATGCGAGCTTTGTAAAACAAGTGCGACGTGACGTAATACCTGTAGAACTGGTTATTTCGCCTCACGTGACCGTCGATTTCTTTTATAAAAACATTTATTTTCTCGGATAATCGTCGGCCGCCGGTACGCTCCCGACGGTCGAACCGCCTAAAATTAGTGTCGGTTCGTCGACGTCTGCCGATTAAACGGACAACGCGACCGTCGAAAGCCAAAGTTCTCCGTTCTAAGAAATAATCTAAAGGCGGAAGGCGATTATACGCTACCCGCCCGAGACCTATAATCGCTCGTATATATTTATATTATTAAGAGGATTAAGGTAAACCTTATCGTCGCGTAGAAGGATTTTACGTTTAATTCTGCGCGGTTATAAAACTTTCCACATTAGCGTATTAATCGTTTAAAATTGCATTTAATATACGGCGGCGGACATTTAATGGCGATTTTAAGTAGCGGAAATATTCTGTTTATTTTTCTATTTAGTTTTTATTTTAAACGTAACCGTAAAAATATTATCTCGGCCGGAAATAGCCTATAAATATTCGAATTACACGGCTTTTAAGTTCAAAAAAATACATTTCGACGATAAAAGGAATCGGGGGTTTGGAGGAAACGCGTTTAAAATTGCAGACGCCTAAGAACAAAGGAATTGCGTTTGGCCCGTGTATTTTTATTACCGCCGATGCGAAATTATATTTTAAAAAATTCTTAAGCAATTTTCTGGCCTCGGGAGAAGAAGGAGGTCGAGATTTTTCTCAACATCTCGATTTATAGGAAATCAAAACCCGAATCGATGATTCGCTTCGCTCCGTTATAAAATATTTTCTCTGCCAAAATTATAGTAAATATTTCTTATTTTTACGAGGTAAACTCGCCTGGAATAATAATACTCGAACTGTTCGATAGATATTTTGTAAATTCGTAGTTTTTGACGAGAATTTAATATCCGGCTGATAAAATTATTAACGCTTTTTAAACGGGTCGAAACGTTACGCGTAGCATTTGTATTCGAACTTGGTTTTGTATTCGTGCGATAAATCCCGACCAGCAATTTATCTTAATAACATTCATTAAAGAAATAAACGATTAACTGTTTTTTTACCCGTACTTACTTTAATTACGGCTTCTCGTAGGAATGCGTACTGTATTTTAAACGGGTGCTTATTGTAATTTTTTTAAGTTAAAATTTAAAAATATTAAACAAATTAAACTGTTTTAGAGTCGCCTTTCCTTTAAATTTAAGCGCGATAAAATTATTTTATAAATCCCATGCCCGTGTTGCCATCTGGTGCGAATTATCGTAATTGCCAGACGCTTTCCGGTGAAAAAACGATAATGGCAGAAATGAATGTTTTCGATTAAAATACGACGCGTAACGTTAAAATGTATCGAGTAAAAAATATTTTAAGAATGGCGATTAAGTTGTTCCGCTAGAAATAATAAAGAGTCGAGCCGCATACTTTGAGAAAATTTAAGAAAATAATAAACGAAACGAATTGTTTCCCGTTCACGTAGATCGACGACCGTCGGTCGGTGTCACGTTAACCGTACCGAGAGAATGGGTTTCGGTCTCGTTTGCCAATTTAATAAATTGTCCTAAATATTCTTTCGTCTTGACCAATTCCGTTTCTGCTTCTGTTCTTTTAATAATTGTTTCTTTAAGTCGTTGGGTCAAATTCGTCGTCCCACTTTCCATTCCGCGTAATTTACGTCGTAATTTGTTTACGCGACTTTCGTATCTCTCTTTTTGGACGTTTAATTTCCGTCGCCATCCCAGTTCTTCCTCTTCGCTCGACTCGCGCAGTCTTTCTTCCGTTTCTCTTCGTATTCTCCGCTCGGTTCCAGAGAGTAATTTCTTTTTATATTCCACCGACGAACGAATCTTATCTCGCAGCTTCTTTTCCGAGTCTCTGATAATTACGGACGACGTTAATATTTTGTATTACGGTCGAAGCGATTCGTACTTACTTTTTGATGATTTTGTATTTTTCCTCGTTAATTTTTCTCTCTTCCTTTTTTATTTCTTCGATCGCCGTCTTTAAATGATCCTCGAAATGTTCTCCGGCCTCTTTCACGGCGGCCCTTATCCGTCTTTCCCAAGATCGCCTTTCCTCTTCTACTCTAACTTCTAGTTCGTGTTTCGTGCCGATTTCGATTTAACGACTTCTCGCTAAAAACAGAATTCGTTCCCGATACATTTTCTGCCCTTCGCTCTTACAAAATCGCCGATCGAACCGGCCGATCTACCGCAAAGTCGGCGGTCGGGTTCCCTTCAATTTTTTGTCACTCGTACCGCCGTACTATAAGCGCGAAAATTAGAAAAATTAACTCGTCGAGTCGGGACTTACCCGTAAATTCTTCTCGTGTTCCTTCTGCAGCCTTTTGACGTAATTAGTATGCTCCCCGGTAACCTTTTTAATAGCTTCGTCCACGTCGTTGGTTTTTGATTTCTCGATTTCTTTCCGCAGTTCGGCCAACGTACTCTCCATTGTTTTACCACACTCGACTTCTAAGGTATCCAGAAATTCTCGATAAAGCCGTTGGGTTATATCTAATCAAGTTACAAAATATACGATAAAATCTGCTTATAAACATAAAATATAAGTAACTTTGTGTACCTAAATACGGCGTTTACCTTTCAAATTATTTACATTTTCGTTATTTTTTATTATTTTCAGAATTCCGCCGCACTTTGTAATGTCTGTCGAAAATATATTTCTGGTATTTATATATTTTTGTACTTGGCCGGGTTGCTTAGAGTCCTGAAAAATCGATAAAAAGCTCGATCGTTTCTTCCAGTTGGTTTATTCGGCAAGAATATGCCGAACTTATAATCGAGACGTTGCCGCCGATGAAATATATTCGAACTGACGCCAATCGGACGAACCGATCTATCGGCTTTGGTTCGAATTTTTACGACTAATTTCGACCGATTCGTCGTCCAAACTACCGCTCGTTAACAATTCTCGTCGACTACAATTTCGGCCATTACGTATCGTAACGGATAAAACTGAAATTGTCAATTCCTATAGTGTCACGAATTGGTCTAATTCGATTCGAGTGCAAATAATTTGACGTACTCGACGATACGTTTCAAAAATTCGTAATTTAGAACTCTTATACAAAACAATGCGCAAATATAAGACTATGTACAGACCGTGGCTCGCGCTTCCCGATAGCCTACGCTTACATTTACGTCTTATACTTTTAAACAAACAATCGGTCTCTATTTATCTGTATCTATATATATATATAAATAGACGCGTGTGTGCCTATATCTCACTCCGCAGCCAAAACTACACATCGCGCACGAATGGTGTTTGCGTGGGTAGTAGCCCCGAGTCTCCCATCGTGCGCTACGGTGGTTGCGTCTCGACAGCTATAGGAGTGTGAGAGATACGGGGGTCGAAAGTGGTCGACTACAAAAAATGTACGACGCTTCGATGAGAATGTTCCAGTTATTTCTAGAAAGTTCCAGAACTTAGAGGTGAAATTTGGTACGCAGTTAGGGTACGCCACGAAAACGCACACTAAGAAAGGATTTTTCGAAATTCCCTCGCGGGGGGAGAAGAAAAGCATTAAGTCTTAACCCGAAGAACGGCTTCTACCGTACTATTTTATATGCGATTTTTCGTATTTAACTACGTTTAGTCTTCATCGAGTACTTAGAGGTATTAAATCGATAACATTTCACACATTGTTATAAATATTTTTATATATTTCTATTTTTTAACCAAATGTTCGAACCGTTTAAAATTCGAATTTGTTTTTTTTTTTCATGTTGGTTGGATTATAGAATAATTGTAAAGGTTCCAGAAAATTAATCAAATTGAAAACAATTCGTTTGATTCTCGACAATTTTCGTCATTCTCGGCGGTAGGTGTTATATAACAATTTACTACGGTTGTTGAAATATCGAATGTAAATAGGGTTTGCTCGCAAAATCCGCGCGAACGCGGTCGCGGATAACAGTCGAGAGACATGTGGGTTGAAAGTGTTAAGAATGGGAGTGTTAACGATGGAAGTGTTAAGAGAAAGCGACGTACAAGATTTACAGGCGCAGATGCGGTATTATGAGTTTTTGCGGGAAATGGAACATATTTTTAGACCCATCTAAAAATTCTCTAATTAGTCTCTGGAAACAGGGGGACCTAATTCTTGCATTCTGTGAAAACGGGTAAGGTTGGCTATAACGTAATAATCTTAATCTTCGCTATCGTTACTTTTTGCTCCAGCAACGCTGGACTTGTCTGCTAGGAAAAGAAAAGTCTTTTAACGCGTGTCTTTTATATTAAAAAAAAAAAACTATATTACATATAAATGTACGAACAAAAAGAAACCAGCGAAGCGGGTACTTGCAGCTAGTTTAATATATAAAATTCACGTAGTACGCCACGTAATAATCCGATCGATGTTTTTTATTTATTTTATTCGAGCTCATTCGGGTTCGTCATTCCCGCACTATATGCATTATATACTGAAAGTCGTAAATGGAGTCGAATTCAGAAAATCTCTGGCAAAGATAAAGAGAACGGGAGAAGAATTTATTGCGTATTTCACCCGTCTAATCCTTTTACTACATATTCCATACGCTTACCAAACTTACGCTTTCGTCTTTATTTTTTAAATAAATAAAAACTGGTTGAAATGTTACGAAACAATTGCTATAATATTTACACGCGTGATTACTGTTTTTATCTGCGAGGTTTCGTACACAAGGACTTTTACCCGTCGCGGTTTCCGTCTTTGGGCTCAAAAAAATAATAACCAGCAATTATTTATTGTGACATCGTCACAATGCCGGGCTGCGATTTTTAATCATATTTTTAATTTTTTTTTTTAAATTTAAAATATACCGGGCCTTTTTTGGAAAAACAACGTGTCAAAATCGGACGAAAATGTGTTTTGCATTGTATCTGGCAATCCTAATGGTAAGTGACTGGCCCGCGAAATATTATGCAATAACGGCAAATACCAACAGAGATATTCTATACGAAAGATTTTGAGTTTTTACAAAAACAACACGTGCCAGCAGGTAACGTCACGACGTATTCACAAAAACGGCGGATGTCCCCGACAATTACTGTTTTTTTGCGAGAAAGGTTGACTTACAAGATTCCGGTTTGCTCGTTTAACTTTAGTTATCCAAATCTCTTTCGGCATCTCTTTTTTCACGGAGGAAAAACATTTTAACATCTCTCCTAGGTCTATTTGAGCATTTTCTGAGTACAGAAAATGGCGCCCGTATGTCACGTGACAACTTTTAACTAATTACGGTAAAAAATACATTAAACAACCAACGGCAAACTTTATATATGGCTCTGTACAGTACATTTACGCGCGAATGCGACAGTCTCCCGCTCGTATTTGGAATGTAACTCGATACTTTTCCCGAGCATCGGCTCGTATCGAGTTTTAGTACGTAAATATAAGCTTTTTTAATACGAAAATTGTCCGGAAAACGTTGTATAGATGCGTACATTCTATAAAGTTTGAATATTAAAAACGAAAAATTGTTCCGAGAAAACGTTAATCGGGAAGTAAGAGACGTTCTGAGGGTACGATTGTATTTAAAAACCGAATAGTTCCGGGAACACAATAATTGTAATATATTTTTAATAATTGAAAAAGTTTTATCGACGACGTCTTTCGAGATGGGAGACGGATCATCCCTACACCCACAGTACATTTACGCGCATTTCTACATCACCGTACACCACACCACACGGCACTACGTATATTTACATAAACGTCGCGATTAAATTCTACATTTTTAGTTACGCTTACGGGGTTGGGGGCCAGGAGGATAGTGGGGGTGACGACGCGTGTTTTAGGGACCACCTCTAAAACATCGTTACGATGCATGGTGGACCAACGTACGCTCGCTCTCAAAGTTTTCCATGTTAAGCCTTAAACATAAGTTCTACTAAATTTTAACGTCTTATTTTTTCAATGAACTTACTTGACGTTTCTCGGTTAAATCTTCGTCATCGTCATCATCGATATTATCTCGATTTAGGAAACATTCGGAAATATTTGTTAAATTACAATCTTCAAATTCTATTAAAATAGAAAAAGCTTCGAAATTGATTGATGCCAAAATCAGACGGAAGCTTAAAACATTTTAATAAAATATCTTCGGAGTAGTTTCGTAACTAAAAACCAAAGTAGACGGCGGATGGCCGAAGCAATTCGGACATCGGCCAAACTCTCTTCGGACGATCCGGAATCGAATTCGGGCCGGCCACTCTCCGAGAAACTTTTATGCCGGATACGGGCCCGGCCGAATCCGTAATCGGCATAAAAAAGGGCCCCTTCGTTCCCACGGGTCGGAAAGAGTCAATCGTTTTTATGCATTATTTTAATATTAATCGTTAATATAAATTCCGGAGATTTTTTACCTCTCGGTCCCGTGGGCACTAAGATTCCCGGTGCTCCGGCGCGGGTAGATCGACTTCTTAACGGCCTCGGCCATTTGCTTAATCGTTTAGAATATAAAACGGATTGTTTACTTTATAAAAATGTTGCCTTTCGTTTTTACAAGTAAAGATATAAAGATAAACAGTAATGGAAACGAAGACGTCTCCACGATTAAGTAAACGAACATTTATTCTCACGTAATAATATAACAAATTTTTGTCGCGGCCGGATGGCCGAGCGGCGAAGGTAACGGCTTATCTCTGTGGGCGACCCAGTATCGAATCTAGGCGAGTCAAAAAAAAACCCAGAAATTTTTCGGGAGTGATCCGATCGGATATATCGGGCCCCGTCCTTCGCCGCTCGGACCCTCCATCGTGGGCCGGGCCGAACCCGTAATGGGTTTACTAAAGAGGCCCTCTCGGTGCCCACGGGGCGGAAAGAGTCAAAAGAAAAAACCGGCCACCCTTCAAACCTTTAACGAATCGAACAGGCAGCGTCGCCAACAAAAAATAAATCTACTTATTTTATGATCAACCCTAATATATACGAGTAAAAGAAATCTCCTAGGTCTTTTTTTTTTGTCCAAAGCAGTGGTTTCTAAAGTGGGCGCTACCGCCCCTGTAGGCAGTGAGTAAATCTAAGGGAGCGAAAAGAAACGAGTAGGCGGAAGGGGGCGCTGGGTACCGAGCGGTGATCGTAGGCCGAGGTCGAAGCGAATGCCGACCTATCCCTTTCCTCCGTTAAAACGGATAAGAAATATCGAGTTTAACGGTTTCGAGATGCGAAGAACGATGTAAGGTAAGGACACAAAGTGTGAGGTTCGTATAAAAGTTTTCCCGAAGCCTCTCTCACACCAGGGAAAGGGGATTAGGGGGCATCGGTTATAACTCTATGGAACCGAGGGGTGGTGACTGGAAAAAGTTTGGGAACGACTGGTTTAAAGCCCGGTCGAACCTAAAACCACCATTAAATATATATAAATATAAGTTTACAAAATTTTATACTTTAAAACTATATAAAAGTTTTAAAAAATAATAAATTTTCGTCACGAAAACTTTCAAAAATAAGTACAGACGATCCCAACTTTCAGTTAACTCGTAAATCGTCTGACCAAATTAGTAATTTCGCATAAGGCAACCGTGCCCAAACTGCGGCTTAACTAATAAATAAAATGTATTTGTTATATTTTAAAAATTTCATTACAAATTCATAATCCCTCGACTAGAAAAGAGTAAATTAAAAAAATGTAATAAATATGTAAAAATCGTCAAAATAAATACGTTACGATTTCGAAACGTTTACTTTTTTATCGAGAACATTAGGTGCGGCTCCCGATATTTTCGGGTAGGCAAGTGGGGCTCTTACCGCCAAACCCCTGTCGTAAGGTATCGTCGACCGAGAAAACGACTCGGCGCTATTTCTTACTTTTGGTTTAGGTAATTAAAAAATCGTTTGTGAAAAAATATTTTTATTGGCTGTTTTTCGTTTGTAATTTACGGCCTCGGTGTTTTAAATAATATTTTACGCTTCGTAACACGACGGCGTAACACGTTCAGTGTACAAGAAACAAAAAGTTTCCTACTCCAGTAAAATATTTTTAAAATCTTTTTCTTTTACCTTCCGCAGTCGGAACTCCCGTAATAAGAGGTCGTTCGAGTGATACGTCGTCGATACTTTTTCGTCGTTCGTCGTTAGAAATCGAGGTAATCTTATCCCGTTAATTAATTATGTCGTCGGACCAGAAGCTAAAATCGTTGGCAAATACACACGAATTTCACACAGTTGTATCTATTTATAATATCGCGTTTAATATTTGTCGCGGCAGCTGCCAGCTGGCCACCAACTATTGGCGCCACGCACCTCGACCGTAGAACTCGGAATGAGGATCGTCGGAATGCCAGTTCGTTTTGTATACTTTTAGGTACGCATCTAAAGGCGGAGATTGCTCGTACTCTCACCGTCGATGGCCGAATGGCCTAGGTGGTAAAGGTGTGAGTCCGCCACTGCGCGAGGTTAGACGGCCGGATGGCCGAGAGGTCGAGGTAACAGCCTACCGCTCTGGGGGACCCGGGATCGAATCCGAACGGGTCGAATAATCCCCGGGAATTTTTCGGGGGGTGGTCCGTTCGGATACGTCGGGCCCCGTCCCTCACCACCCGGTCGCCCCATTGCGGGCCTGGCCGAACCCATAATGGGCCTTCTAAAAGAGGCCCTCTTAGTGCCCACGGGGAGGAAAGAGTTAAAAAAAAACTGGAAGGTTCGAGTGGGATTCCGGGTCGAGAACTGGAAGAAGTTTTCGGGACCGTATATTCCAAGTATTTCGGGCTACGTTTATCGTCATTCGGCCAAACCACCGCCATCGCGTCTATAACGTACATCACTCGGCCCATTATGGCTCACCGTCCGTAGTGGGCGAAGTAACGTCCGTTACGGATTTGGGAAGAAAAGCTTTCTTAATTAATAAACACGGAACAGAAAGAGCTAAAAAATATCCTACTTTCTTTTAGGAAAGTAGGATATTCGGTATTTAATAGTATTTTTTTAAAATGTGTTACCTGCATCCATTTCAATTTCTATTCGTACAATATCGCATTCTTAAGGGCGCTTACAATGCGAACAAATATCTTTTCTATACTATTGTCCAAATCATTTTAATCCGTTGTTATCATTATTTCCTAACAATTTAATTATTGACGACGTTCGCTAAGTGACGCAACAATTAAAATTTACGTACATTTACACGACGAATAAAATGCTTACTTTTAAATTATTTACTTACAGTCTTAATTATTTATTGGTAACTGTAATGGATTAATAGAAATCGATTTTAATATCGATTAGTATACACTCGTCGACAAAAAAGTTACACACCGAGAAGGAGAGGTTGGAATCGAATTAAGTTTTATTAGCGCCAACTTCGTGACGATACTAATAATTGATTACAATATTATACAAAGGAAACAAATTGCCGTGGAATAATGGTACAATTTAATTAAAGAAATTAATTTTCTTTAATTAAAATATTTGTAAAAATGAATTCACTATTTTTACAAATATTTTGTGTTACGGCAATCGACAGAATTGTATCGTTTGTGTAGATAGACCATTTCTTAAATTATTTATCCAACACCAAAAATCGCCGGAAAGATTAAAGCTACTATATTTAATGACTTTATCGTAATATCGATTTCCGACTTTGACATTTTTATTTTAATTAAAACGATCATTTTCTACAATCTTCTATAATAAATCTTTGTTGCATTTGAACATAAAGGATTCCTATATTCCTTACTTACAATTTAGATAACGCGAAGACAATAGGGATATTTCTTAACGCGAGTTTTGTTTTGACGACATTGACTCGTTTTTCTTTGCAGAATGAATAACTTCAAAAAATCGAAGAAGTGGCACACCTGGGACCAGGGACGTGCCGAGCCCGAGGAGGGCCCCCGGTCTCGGCCTGGTGTAATACGGGTGCTTCCGAAAGTTGCGGAGGAGTCGCGTCCGACGTCGTAACTCCGGACGACAGCGCCCGATCTCTCGTCCATTATCTGGAGGGGCGATGTGACGCGACGGCGCCAGACGGGACTGGACGGAAAGGAGTCCGAAGAAATGGCGGAAGAAGCCGTCGAGGGCAAAAGGGCTCGGTTTCTCCACCGAGGTCTTTTGTAAATGCTATACGTGTCACGCGTTGTATTGTACACGTCTTTGTATAAATTAGGGATTGAATAATAATAAAAAAAGCGTTGGCGGTCGAGTCAGATGCGCGTTGCAGCTCGCAGCGCTGGCTTCGATTCACCCGACGCTCATTTTTCTTTTTAAATGTTTCACGTATCATTTATAGTTAAATAATTCGGATGTTTCGAGGGCATATCATTTTTAATAGTACATTTTTTACGCACAGACCGTTTATATATGTAAATGAGAATGTTTCTACAAATGTTTCTTCGCTACACCCGTTCGACCAATTGCTACGAAACTCGGCAGTTAGGTTCGCGTACAGCTAACTTAGATAATGTCGAACGTCGCATTCCAAAACACCTATTGGGTTTCCGTAAATCAATTGACTTCTTTCTCCATTCCATTAACTGGTTTACACGTAGCGCCATCTATCGGCAGGAAATTTAACAAAACTAAATACAGTAAAATTTGTTTTTATGCGGTCTTTTTGTGCGATTTTTTATTTGTGCGGTATAGTCGGCGACTAGTCTCGTGCGTTTTGTCATGTCTCACGTTGACTTATTATAGCTAAATAAACTTATTATAGCATAAATGAACTTATTATAGTAATATTATTGCACGAATATGCGAAAAATGAAATAATTTATTTTTTAAGTCAACAAAACACCACCTGGACAAAAATACGTAAAATAGACGATAGACGAGACGGCGCAGTCATGTGCTGACATCTGTTGTCAATAAATTCTACGCGTGTTTTATGATAATTACGTTAATTAAACCTTCAAAGCGCTTTCGCATTCCTGGACCGTTAAGATAAGATTCATTTCGAAGCGTAAATCGAAGGTAAATGCACTGTATTATTTTTTCTATTTAGATATAAAATTTTAGGATTTTTATTTTGTTTAGACATAATTCCTGAAAATGAATAAGGGCAAAAACAAAGCGAAGAGGGAGGTAATTTCCTTAGAAACTAAGACTACGATTTTAAAACGAGTTATTTTCTATGTGAGACTTTTTTATGCGGTCCCTATCCATTGCATAAAAACAGGTTTGACTGTATAATTTTTATAAAAAGCCCGAGCAACGCAGGGTTTATCCACTAGTTTATATATAATTTGGCAAAAGCGCGAAAGAATTTCTCGACGAATAGCTGGGGATTTAATGATTTTATCAACGTGTTTTTTGAATGTAAGTTTGGAATCGAAAATTACTCCCGGTTCAAAAAAATTAACATATTTTGTAGGACTTTTTTAAAACTCTTTCTGCCTTGTGGGCACTAAGAGAACCTCTTTAAGCCAGCCCATTGTGGGTTCGGCCCGGTCGGGTGGTGAGGGACGGGGCCCGACGTATCCGAACGGACCACCCCCGAAAAATCTCCCAGAGCGGTAGGTTGCCACCTTAACCGCTGGCCGTCCGGCCGTCTATTTTATAAGATTATTAGCGAGGTTGAGGCCGAAGTTTTAAACGCAAAAACGTGTACGTCGGACGTTCGGCGTTGCTTTCCCGTAAGCCTAGAAGTTTGACAACGGTTTTTGGAAAGTCGGTGGAATCGTGCTCGGCATTCCAAACGCCGTTGTCAAACTTCTAGGCTTACGGGAAAGCAACGCCGAACGTCCGACGTACACGTTTTCGCGTTTAAAACTTCGGCCTCAACCTCGCTATTATCTGCGTAGAAAGTGGGTAACCGAATATTACGAATTAGCGAATAACTCGTTATTACGGGTTTTGGGACATTAAGTAACTGTAAAAAATAAAAATAAAAAGTTTATAGTATTCAATTAATAGTTTTAAGCGGGGGCGACGGCCGGATGGCCGAGCGGTAAAGGTGGCAGCCTACCGCTCTGGGGGACCCGGGATCGAATCCGAACGGGTCGAATAATCCCCAGGAATTTTTCGGGGGGTGGTCCGTTCGGATATGTCGGGCCCCGTCCCTCACCACCCGGTCGCCCCATTGTGGGCCTGGCCGAACCCATAATGGGCCTACTAAAAGAGGCCCTCTTAGTGCCCACAGGGCGGAAAGAGTTAAAAAAAAAAAAAAAAAAAAAAAAGTTTTAAGCGGGGTGGTGGGAATAATTTTGTAGGCCGGGCAAACCCGAGAACGGCGCTAATGTACTTGTATTTCTATAAAGGTTAGCGGGCCTTTTTAATATCCCTTCCAATTTAGAAGCAGAAGCGGTTGCTCCCGCCTTCGTCTACCGACTTTAAGCGCTTGGCTATTTTTCTCAATTATTAAATTACGGACACCGGTGCAATATCCACGATAAGAAATTTGGCTCGTTTCGATTTTTCGTTACCAGACATTTTTACCTTTTAAAATTAGTTATTAATTTATATAATTAATTTAAATTAATTTATATGATAATATTTACTACAATTTTGAAAATGTATATTTTTCGAAAGGCCGAAGTAGTTTCGGTGACGAGAGTAGCCGCTGGTCGAGTGACGTGGTTTAGCGGATGGGAGAAAGACTCGATTTATATTCTTTGGGTTTATCGTAATTTATCGAAGAAATCAAACATGTTGGACTTTTTAGACGATGTCAGACGGATGAACAAGCGACAAGTAAGTAACCTTCCCGTAGAAAAGTCACGTGTCTTATTCTATGTGCACGTCGATTGCCAACGTGTTAGTCTGCAAAATGTAAACCATCTTGTTCCTTTCCAGATTGATGCGTGTTCTTATGAAAAAACGGGCATCCACGGCCTGCGATAAGCAGCCAAACGTCTTATTTTACCGACTATTTCACTTTCGTCTCGTCCGATTCTTCCTTACGAATCGGACGGGATTAAAATTCAAATGAAATCGAGTGGTAAATCCTTACTACTCCGTTTCGTTTTCGTCTATTGAAAAGTAATTCATTCGCCTCGCTTTTATACCGGGCATTAACGTACCCGATGCGCTGTCAAATTCTGAAAATGATAATACAATTTCGTCTCGTTCTTGAGAAATTTTCGTTAATTTCCTAATTAAAGCCTATTCGTTTCTTTCTTATAACGGCAATAAATTACTTTTTATATTAAAATTATAATTGAAAGTGAATTTACGTGTATATAATTTAATATCTATCGTCTACCTTGTATCTGATTGTAGAAATCGGGGTTTTTAAATTTGTCTTCGGCCCGCCGGCGGCCCGGAGGTCTTCGTTCCCCTCGCCGGGAGTTCGGCGGCGGGTTCGCCCCGGCTCGGACGGGCCGGTTGCCCGGAGAGTTCCGGGTTTTCTCTGCCTCCGTCGCGTTTGGGTCGGCGGGGGCCGGTTTTCCTCGGAGAGACCTCCCGGAAGGCGTCTCCGGCGTTGCCTTGCCGTAACCGGATGGACGGACGAATAAATTTGTCTTCTCGATCTTTGTACTCTCCGAATCGTGAAAAACTAAATATTCGGAGCGGGGGTACTTAGACGTATGGAAAATTAAATTAATTTTCTGTAAATCCGAGTACGGTTCAAATCGATTAAGTAATGTCGTTTAAGTAATAGGTGGTTGTGTCGATATATTCGAAGAATCCGAGTGTTTATCGAAATATTTTTATTATTTATGAAATGATTACGTAAAAATTTGAAATTAAATTTAAAAAATTAAATTATCGTCGTGGTTTTTTATTTTGTAAATTAGTTTTTGACGGTAATTCGAGCGCTCGTAATCGTAATTCCGAAAGATGCCGTACGATTTCGTCACGTTCGATTTTAGTTTTACTCTCGAGTTTTTACCTTTGCACGAACGTTTACGTTTGCGTCGTACGGAGATCGGACGGATCCGTGAGAATATATCTAACCGGCTTAGCGTTCCGCGTGGCGTAAAGCCGGATGACTGCCGAATTATTGCACCGTAATACGGCCGTGTAACTAATTAAATAATAAATAATTTTACCAGAGGTGGGTGGTTGCGCCGCCACGTCTCTGCGGCCGGACGATCTGGCAACCGTCCGGCCCAAAACTACGGATCCGGTCTACGGGCGAAGGTTTACGCATTGGTGCGGCATGCTTCTTGCCCTAGGAAAAATTCGAGGCAAGAATTAAAACTTAACAAAAAGAAAACGGGAATAATATAGTTACAAAGAAGTCGCGCGCCTCCTTCAAAATTATAAAGCTTTATTTTCCGCGGCATGGACGAGAGATGGAGACGATCGGCCAGACTCTACCGACGGAGGACCCGACCCGTCGAAGACGGACGAGAGAAGAGGAGTTAATCGTCGACGCGTCGGCGAGCAAAAATTTATAGATTGCCGTGCGGAAAAATCGAATTTAAATACCGTCCGATCCCCTCTCTGCCTCCGTCGGCATTTTCGTATCTTCGAGGTAGGCTGCCGACTTAATATGTTTCCGGTCGTTCTTTAGCTTTGAAAGCAAAATATGTAAACAAAGGAAAGGTGTGCCCTTGGGCAGCCCGATGTCCAGGTTACTTTGTGAATTGGTTCTACGTAGATTAGAACAGATTACAGTTAGGAATTTTAAAGATGAAATAATCTTATACAAAAGATACATAGACGACGTATTCGTTTTACGGAAGAATGACAGAAGAATGCGGCATTTTTTGAATGAGATAAATTCTAATGAGGATGGCTTAAAACTAAAATTAGAGCAACTTAGTAAAACAGAAGAGCATTTTTTAGATATTAACGTTACATTTGAAAACGGTTCCTTAACCACACTAAGGTATACATTAAACCTACGCACGACCCATTGTACGTTCCTTCCTCATCTGACGATCCGCCTGCTTACAAACTGTCGGCATTTAGGGCTCTTATTAGAAGGGCATTTAATTACTGCTCTTAACATATACGACAGGTGGCAAGAGTTAAATAGGATCGGAACCATTGCTGGATCCTTGGGATTTAAAACAGAAATCATTGAAAAGTTAATAAGATCGTACTTGGTACCTAATAAAAAGAAGGCAAAAGAGAATACAAACAAAGAAATTACTAAATTCGCATATAGCGGAGGAATGTCCAATATTGTGAAGGAAGTAGCCAAGTACAAGATTAATACAGTAGAACCTCTATTATCAGGACTAATTGGGGATGAAGGTAGTCCGGATAAGGAAAAATCCGGATAATTGAAAAAAATAATAATTGACAGTGCATGTAGTATAATTTTTATTTGTCTAGATTTACATATAACTTCAATATTAAATTATTTTTTATTAAGAAATTCAATTAACAAATTTTGTTTAAAGCTAGCTGTTCTTTTTGAAGCTGCTAAATCGCAAATACTTTTAAGACATATAAGTTGTCCTGAGTTACACTCTTCTTAGCTCTCAAACCACTTCATGGCAACATCTAAGCACTGAAAAGCTTCAGAATATGTAGGACCAATATCTCTTACTTTGCAAATCTCTTCATCTTCTCGATCTTGTTCATCTGAGGCAGATATTTCTTTAATTATTTCCTCATCATTCAAAATTTGGAATCCAGAATCGTTCACGTTGCAATTTAACCACTCGGTTACATCTTCTTCGTCACACTCAACACATTGAAATTTGTGCTATTGCTTCCACAATTCTCCTATACCACTTTCTACTGTTACTGGAATTTACTAATGGTCTTTTCAAAATTTTGTTCCACGCATTCCATCACGTACGTGCATAAATGGTGTCGCAATTCGCCAAGTGCAAATCAGCAAATTCGTACAATTTTTGTTTATTTTGAACAGTCCGGATAATCTAAAATTTGGATAATAGAGGTCTGGATAATCAAGGTTCTACTGTATATAAATGGGCTCCCATGATTTATAGTCGACTTAGAAACGACAAGGGCGGGATAAAGGAGGAGCAGCAGTCTGGAGTGTACAGAATATCATACAAAATGATCAACTAGGCTAAATAAAGAATATATTGGTGTCACCACCAGGAAGTTGAGTAAAAGGCTTAAGGAACATGTGTATGATATAAGTAAAGGGCACTAGAATACAGCACTATCCAAAGTATCACAAAGTATCTGAAGGTTCGGTGATTGATTGGAATGAAGCTAAGATTATTAGACAGGTGCGCTCACAGTCTTTAGCAATGACTAGAGAAATTTGAAATATATAGATCCAGTCTTACTGGAAAATGTTTGAACCATAAAGATGCCACAAGTTTACCATCAGTTTTCAAGTGCTGAGGGACGGGGTTCAACATAGTTATATATACCACCCCTGAAAAATTTCTAGGATTTTCTGATCCATCCAGATTCAATTCTGGATCACTCAGAACAGTGGGCTGCTATCTTAACTATTCAGCCATCAGCCTGATGATATGTATTAAATTAAGAAGCTTTTCTTAAAATTTTAAGTTTTGAAAAGATAATTCAATGTTCAGGTAAGGAAAAAGTGGGCTGATTGTATGGATTGCTATATACAATACGTGATGTTTCCCAACCATACAAGTGCTTTCCTACTTATAAACAAGTTAGGTTTCCAAGGTTTTTTGTAAGTTTAACACTAACCTAATAAGTATAGTTTTACACAGAATAACCACTTATTGTTGGTGTTTGATCCATCAATAAAGACCAACAACTGCCGAATTATCGGGCTAGCAAATGGCTATAGAAATATTAATAATTTAAGTTAATTTGGTACTAGAGTTAGGCGTTAGGCGCCATCTCCTGCTAAATTTAATAATTAGAATTTTAATAAAATAATTTAAATAAATTTAGGCTTAACTGGAAGAAAAGAATCGGCCCGAAGCGGAACTCGAACCCGCAACTTCTGCTATCCGTGCAGACACGTTACCAGTTATGCTACCCGGACCTTCGGTCCGATCTCCTCTTCCAGTTGATATAAGATTACCGTACGACCACGCTTCGGGCCGATTCTTTTCTTCCAGTTAGGCCTAAATTTATTTAAATTATTTTATTAAAATTCTAATTATTAAATTTAGCAAGAGATGGCACCTAACGCCTAACTCTAGTACCAAATTAACTTAAATTATTAATATTTCTATAGCCATTTGCTAGCCCGATAATTCAGCAGTTGTTGGTCTTTATATATAACGGGTTAGTTGTTGTTTATTTATATATTTATGATCCTTCAATGTCCTTCAATCCTTCAATAGAATACATTGTGCTTGTTTACCCACTTGTTACTAACTAAAATGCTCTACCTGTTACCGGTGTGCACTCTCTAGACGACCACCAAGAAAATCAACCCAAATAGTTCGTTACTAATGTTTTCGAACCGAAATACTGGTTCTTCATCAGGTTCTTGCACTTGTTACTGCAAAGTAGCAGGTGTTTCAAATAGTTTTTTTCACCTAATACTTAGTTTTATAATGTCCAGTTTTAGTTATATAGAAACTAGTTCCATAGTAATAGAGTGACACTTCTTTCATTTATCTCTACTGCTAGATTTACTATTATATTTTGGATGCATTTTTCAAGTTCTAATTGTAAAAGTTTATAAAAATTGCAAATTGCAACAAAAAACACCATTAATGTAATCTTACTAACTTCAACACCATTTCATAATGAACCTTAGAATTCTCACAAAAACAAAAAATGATATGAGTAGAAATGAGCCCGTAGTAATTATATATTACTGGCCAAAGACTGACTTCAGTGTCATCCCACGATGTCGAGAACTAAAGAATCCGCACAAAATTTCAATTTCAGATGTATGGTCAAATTGTTCATATGTTGAATGTTCGTAAGCAGGGGAGCACCTGTAAATCAAATTTATATCAAAATAAGCTTATAAAAGTGAACTTTAAACCAAAAGGCTTCTAAACTGTTTACTAAAATTGATTTTTGCTAACTACTGTATATAGTGTGCCTAGGATACTCAATGTCCATTCGATGTTTTCTTAAAGCATGTAGCCAATATACAGGCAGTTACACCTACGTAATATTTATTAACACCCATAGAAGGGATGTGAAGAGAAACTTTGCAAATTTCTGATTCTTCAAATAAAGGTAAAGGATCTTTATCATTGATAAGAAATCTTAAGGATGGCTGAGGGCAAATATTTAAAAAAGCTGATAATCCATTACATCAGTACTAACTTTTGTGAGATATCATCTAAAAACAAAATAGAAATGCTTGAAAATTCAATGTTAACTTAGTGTACATTGTAGAACGAGAAAAAAATGATTGCAGTACCTTAATTTTGGTAAAATTAGACTAAGAGTGTAATCTGCCTTCAGAAGAGTCAAAATTACTCATTTTAATTCAATAGCAACTCAGATGCACAGATTAACAAATACATATGCTGTATTAGAGTACTGATAATAGCATTCTTACAGATAAATGGCTGGAAAGAATGGGAAATAATATAGAACCTAAATCGGGTTTATGGAAGACCTCAAAGACTAAGCAAGAAGTTCTTTTATGAGATCTAAAAGGCAATTACCATTAGTGTCTTCTTCGAGTGAAAATTGAGATAAACAGTTTTTAACTTACAAAGGACATTAATTTCTTTCTAAAATCATCTCATGCTATAACAGGACCATCCACATTCCTTATTTAACAAGGAATATTTAATGGTAATGGGAAAGTCAAAGTTCTAAGTTTTGCATTATTATTTTAGCTGGAAAAGTTATTTTATCATTTGTCTAATCCTGTTAAAATCAAAATTTGATCTTATTAAAGATTTTTGAAATGCTAGTAAAACAGATATAAAATACAGTGGAACCTTGCATAACGAGCAAAGAAAATTGTAAAAATTTGCCTCGCTTAACGAGTGACGAGGAGAGGGGAAGTCCCAAATCGTGCGCATGCGGCATGCTCCATCGGTCTGTGTTTAGCACTCGTTCCGCTAGCATCTTAGTTTCGCTCGCGATCACATATTTTTCTAAACTTGCGTTCATGCATATTACTTATAAACATCAACAACCATAGCCCGTTATATGATAAACACGCCAAACGGTATGCCAAATTCTTGGGTCATTAAATTTAATGACCGATTCCAAATTAAATTTTAGAAATGACTGAATTAAAAATTAACTATTTATAATTATTAAATTTAATACAAGATGGAAACATAACTGCCTACCTCTAGTCAAATTAATTAATTTCTAATATTTAATTATAGCATTTACATGACCAAAGAATTTGGCGTATCATTTGGAGTGTTTATCAAACATATTTGCTGTAATTGTTTTTTTTTTTTTTTGTTTCTGCAAATCGAATTCTCATTCCAGGAGGGTTCATTCCACGCTAAGAGAAAAGATGATGATGATTCATGCTCCTTAACAGTGTACATTGTATAATTTTTTTTGAATACATAAAACGTAAAACATTTTTTGGCGTGGATCGCATTATCGTATTTTACATTAATCTCTATGGGAAAAATTGTTTCGCTTAACGAGTGTTTCGCATTAGAGTAAGACTCTGGAACGAATTATGCTCGTTAAGCAAGGTTCCACCGTATAAAACTTGTTTTTATGTTTTACTAGTATTCCAGAATATTTACACTTAATTCTACTTGTCTTAACATTGCCTGAAGATAGTAAGTTGTTCGCAATTAGGAGTGCAGTGTGAGTGCAAAAACTCTCATATTGCATTCTTAATTCATTAAAATAATGGCAAGAGACATATAAAAAGATAAAACAGGAAAAATATATGTTGTTATATAAGATAATTAAGAAATAACTTCACAATTTAAAAATCATACTTCTGGAAATTATAAATTTGCTTAATTTCATAAATTTTGGATTTTAAGTATGAAAAATATTTTAATTTCTTGTATTTAGAAATGTTGAGTATTTTTGATATTTAGTGAATTTGTTTATAGGTTATACTAATATTGTTCCTTTTAGTAAAAATTTTAAAATAAGTACATTATGGTATGATTTATAATTATCCTTGTTATGTTATCTATTGAAGCAGCTTTTTAGTTGAAGAAGTGTTTAATTTAATTTCATATAACTAATATTTGATGTAATATTTCTTTAATTGTTAATGTAATTATTGAGTTTTCAGTGTCATAAGTATAATGACTGTCATTATTGATTTTTTGATATGTAGGTTTTTTAATCTTCCTCAAAATTTTCTCAGGGAATTGGTATTTAATGGAAGTTATTTTTGAATTTTAAATGTTTTTCTGGTATTAAATTTGAGTTTAAATATGTGTTATTAAGTGTATTTATTGTAGTTTAAATATATTTGTGTAATAACACAAAAAGATATTTTTTTTCTAGTGCTAAAAAATTTACTGAAATAAAAATACATTAAAATAATAATTTCATTTCAAAACTCTTAACACGTTAACTGCCATCCGATTGCCCGTCGTCGCTATAACCAATGTAGTTTCGCTCAAGGTTAAATTATCCTGGCTTCGTAAGACGTTGTTTTACGTCCTAGCGGTGGCTTCTCGCGGACGTCTATGAAGTTGGTTTCTGACTGCCGGCCGTCGTGTGGCCTCACGAAGTGGTCCGACGGCCGGCTGTCGTAGTTTTTTTTTAAATAAAATGCTATTTTATATCTAATAGTGTTTTTTTAATAGTGAATTGTTAAAAAAAGGAAAAAATATCGAAAACTAGTTTAATTATTCTCTTTTGTTACATATAAAGTAATTAATATTAAATATTACATGGTCTTATAGTCTCCGGTTTCGGGCCATACGATGGCCAGTCGTCGTCGATATATTTTTTTAATCTTCACTCTACCGACTGTTATATAACGACCCTTCTATTTATATCATAATAAAATATTAAATATCAAATTTTCTCATTGTGGCCTGAAAAGATGGAAAATATCATATTACAGGTGGCAGTTAACGTGTTAATCAACATTAAAATATTGCAATAGAATTTTTATTGATAAATAAATAAAAATTAATTGCTTATATTCATTAGGTTTTTAAATCAGATACCTTTCTTAAATATTTTTGTGGTGTACATTTTTGATAAAAAAAGTTAACTTAATTATAATAAATTCTTTATAAACTGGTGAAAAATTTATGTGTATATATTATAATTTATTATTATATATTTCGAGTGCACGTCTCTGTCTGCTACAGAAATTAAAAGGGAATCGTCTACTGCAGATGTCTGCAATGCCGCATCTGTGGCATATTTCGAATACACTCTCTAGAACCATAGTCACGCAAGTGCAAATATATAAACTTTTAATTTAATTTTGTGTTATTTTATGTACATACTTTTAATTTTCATTTTTCAGTTATTACATGCATGTATAATCTTTAATTTTTATAAATATATATATTTCAAAACATAATTATTTTGTTTATTTGTTACAACATTGTGATTTTATTGCAAAAATTAAACTATGTGCTCTTGATTGTTTTTAAACTTTCTATTTTAAACTTTCTTTGTTTCTTAGGGAGCACCTAAGAAACAAAAAAGCTGCCGACCCCCGGTCTACAGGGTTGAAAAGGGATCTAATAAACATAACTTTTTTTGGAGAATTTAATGGTGTGATTTTTAAATTACTAAAATGTCACTTCTTATCTATTAATTAAAATGTACCAATATAGGATCAGTGAGACAGCTCTATTTTCCCTCCAATGCTGCCCACAACTTTAAGACATTATGGATTGAGAAAGAACTTTCTTCTGCAAAATAAGAATTGAATTATGATTTAATGTTTCTATGATTATTGTGAATCACCATAAAGTGGAAAAATGAAATAATTAATACAGAGGAGTATTAATGAATTAATTCAGTTCAAACCATCTTAAATATATGTTACATGTTTTGGTAATTTTTTTAGCTGTTTCTATTAAATTCATCATTATATAAACTGTTTTATTGCAGTTTTGGCTTGTTTCACATATATTGTTGTAGGTGTTATTTATATTAAGTTTTAATTAATTTATTTATTGATTTTTGATTGTTATTTATATTAAGAAAAACTATTTTAATATGTTTCTTGTCAAATCAAGAGATACTATACTTTAACTCAACTTCCATTTCAGAAATTTCTTTCAACAAATTTAAGTCAGGAATAGAAAATATAAAACTATATATAAAAAGAAACATAATGGACACTCTATTCAGGTCTGAATGGAGTGTCCATTATGATGATCGTTTCATACATGTGAAACTTCGACAAGTTTCAGTCTCTCTTTTTGCAGGCTTCTGGAATGATACATATCCAAAGAAGCAGTTACGTAAGTCTTCTAGAAGCCTGCATAGAAAGGATGGAAATGGCTGAAGTTTCATGTGTATGAAATGGTTTTTTTTAATATGATATGGTATGAAATCATATGAAATGGTTATTTTTTAATATTTAAGATTTTAAACTACCTTTTTTGTTCTTATCACTGTTTTCTGAAGATGGATATGTTGTTGAACTTTAAAAATATTTAAAATTTATGTTTTTATAATATAAAATATTCTGTAATCTATAATTAATAATTCAAGTTTTAAATGAATCTATTTAATGTAAGTTTAAAGTAAATTTATAAAATTATTAAGTATAGAAATGACATTAATATTAATAATTATTTTTGTATAATAAGAGAAAAAATTTCTTCAATTAATTAATTAATTATGGTTTAAGATAATGATAGATATCAAAACTTATAATGTTATAAGAGATTATAAAATTTGCTTGTTTTTTTAAATTGCGATAATTCTAAAATAGATATTGCATTTCTAAGAATGTGTTGAATAAATTATATCTTACTATTTGAATAGTTTTAATGTTTAATAATAAAAATTATTACAATTTTAGTTGATATATCAAGTACTTAACTTTGGAATGATAGTTTCATCAGCACTAATGATATGGAAGGGACTTATGGTGGTTACAGGAAGCGAAAGTCCTATTGTCGTCGTACTGAGGTAATATATACCATTTGAGAAAAATACAAAGTAATAACAAAATAACGTAGCAATTCTAAATATTTGTAAAATGAAAATGTAACATGTTTGATTTTATGTTTTGTGTGCTTTTTATTTTAAAACAATATCTATGTAAAATTTAATTTGTATTTTCAGTGGGAGTATGGAACCAGCATTCCATAGGGGTGACTTGTTATTTCTCACAAATCATAGAGAAGATCCCATTCGAGTGGGAGACATTGTAGTATTTAAAGTCGAAGGCCGTGATATTCCAATTGTTCATAGAGTTTTGAAGTTGCACGAAAAGTACGTTTCTGTATTTCTTAACAAATGTATTTCTTTAAATATAAACTTAAAAAAAAAAATATTGTATATTATATTTTATTGTTATACATTAACTAATTAAAATGTTTCATATGTAATTGAATAGATCATATTATAGATCAGTCAAATCAAAATGCTTATTATTTCCAGTTATTCCTAAATAAGTAAATTTATAAAGTTTTTTGTTTAAGTAAATTAATAATTCACAATTACTTTCATTTTGTATTTATTAAAAATGCCTTCATTCATAAATAAATTACAAATGTTTAAGCTCAGTTCCAAAAACTTGAACAATATTTAAGAATTAAAAATCATAATTTTTATTTATAACAATTATCACAATTTACATTATCAAAAAATATATAATTCAAATTGTAATACAGAATTCTGCATCTCATTATAAGAACATTTTAATATGTTAATATTAAATGACTGCATGGATAACAAACTTCATACATTTAATTTTAAAATAGAAAAAAATATCAGAAATAAACAATTATTTTTATTGTATAACCCAAAGATTGCTTTGAACTGGACTACGAATGTAGAATTGGAAAAAGTATATTCTGAAGAAGGGAAAAAATATTAAAAGTAATTTAATGTTAATTTTATTGTATTTATAATATGATTTAAAAACAGTAAAGTTCAGGTAAAATTTATGTATTGCTGATATTTTAAATTTCAAAAAATTTTCTTTATTAAATATTTATTTTAAAATATATATTTAATAATGAAAATACAATGACGAAACATACAATTACTTAGATTATATACAAGTAAAATTTCATGCTTGATAAGCATTTTAAGTTTTGCCACATTATTACTGATAGCAATTAGTGTTTTAATTAAAGAATTATGTTGGTATTTTTTTAAATTTGTATTTCATCTATCAATATTCATATATGAAAAACAATATCTTCAGATCACTGAACTCTGTAGCTTGTACCAAATCATGTAAAATGTATCAATTTACAAACGTTTTTGGAATCCACCTGAAGCTGGAATCATGTGGGTTCCAAAAATGTTTGTAAATTGATACATTATACATGTTTTGTTGGAAGCTGAAGGGATTTGAAGATACTTCTCTATCACTGGAAATGTAATATGCTTTGATAATAAGAAAAAAAACAGAATTAATTTATATTCATAGAAATTGGAATTATTTAAAGAGAGAATTTATGTACTAAACTGAAGTAAAACATTTTCATAATTATAAAAATTTTCATTTCACTGAAATAATTTTCATTTTCAGAGAATTAAATGTATTTTATTTAGCAAAAGCTTAACATTATAAAGTTATTTTTATTAAGTTATAATAATAATAATTTTTAGATTCATTACTTAAATGAAACGTCTAAAGATTTTTATTTTACAGTGGACCCCCGATATAACGCGCATGTCGGGTGGGAAACAACACCCGCGTTATAAGGTGAACTGCATTATACCGAGTGGCGCGGTGGCGACACAATAAATTTACTCAGAACGATTTGAACTACATACTGAAACCTCCCATCAACTACATACATATTATGTATTTTAATAAAAAACCCAATTTATTTATTAAGTGTTTTATTAAAATTCACATAACATAGTTATACATCTTAATAAGTACGTACTGTATAATTGTTACTGTACATAGCTTGTCTTTTCTTTTACTCATCATGCATACAATAATTAAATGCTATTCGAAATACATGCAGGAACTCAATACATACACAATTACTCAATACGCAGTAACAATAAAATGCGCTACTCGCTAAAGCCGCACGGACCTGTATATACGTGCTTGGGCTTATCGCGTCGCGAACATCGCCCGCGCTATAACCGGGTGTGCGGTATAGCGAGGGTCCACTGTATTTTGATAAGGACAACAATGATGATAAAGAATGACAATTTACAAACACCTTAATTTTGCTTAAAAAAATGACCAATTTAAAAACAAAAACAAAAATGCAGTTTTTTTAATTATTTTCTATTAATATTATACTGGTTTTATTTGAATAATAACTACCCTTGTCTTTGCTTGAATAGTAGATGTGGCTACTATTTCAGGCTTTCTGAAAATTTAGGGAAATAATATAATATTAATACCTATCTACTGTAGTTTATGATGATATATTTATTTAAAAAATAAATTTTTTGATAGAAAAATGAAATATTTTACATATCAAAAGTAGGTGTATTTTTAAATAATTTTCTTATTACAGTAGAGCATCAATTATCTGAAACAATTCGGTACTGGGGTTGTTTGGATAACTGATCATGTATGAAAAAATATATTAACCTATCCTGTGTTGAAATTTTTCGCCAATGCCTGTTGCTTCATGTTGAATTTTCATCTATGTTAAGTCTAACAAAAAATTTTTTTAGATAATAATCATGGCTATTGTATCGTTAAAAATTATTTTTTTATTTTGCACAAACAAGATAAATATATTGAAAATATAAAAACCAAAAAAATTATATTTTGGAAGTTAATCTAGTATCAAAAACGTTCTGATTCAGCACAACACACGTTCGGACACGCAGTCCCGAGAAAAACACCACACAAAACAACCAAAGCTCACCACTCATAATGGGAAAAAAAGCCTTGTTCAAATACTGGCGTGTCCTTAAGTACTTTCTCATGGTTGTGCCAGTGCTGCCAGCTAAAACACGCACACCAACAAAAATAATATTGGAGTAGCCCAAGACATAGTGCCAAATATTGCACTAGCAGAAATTTGAATTTGCCAACTGGAACGCTTTCGGTTAACCAATGTTTCGGTTGATCGGTATTTGGATAATCGATAATCTACTGTATTGGTATACATACCACATTTTCCGTCATTCGGCGTAGCGCTTGCTATCTGCTAGCAGATATGTGAAACATTTAACTCCCTGATGACATGTTAGAAGGAACACAATAGCTAGCATTCCGCTAGAAAAAATGGATCGCATTTTCACTGAATCTGTTCTAGATATTTTAAGTGTTTGTTTGGAATTTGCAGTATATCCAAAACTCGAGATTTTTCAAAAATGACTACGATGAGCCAGAAGACTCATCATTAATAGCAGCCATCGATTCTAACGAAGAATATAGGGAAGATAGGCACAAAATAACTGGCTACATTCATGACATCGTGCCTAGATATAATGGCGATATTTTCAAAAGCTATTTTTGTCTAACAAGAGCACCGTCGAGGTGAGTGACAAAAGATATATTTATTTTGGTTTAATTTTAATCTAACAATGATAAAAAATTTTAAAAATATTTTATCTCCGTATCTCTCACATTTGCACTCAATTGAGGGCAGGTGTTAGTGAATCAATTAAAAGAATAACAAAGAACTAAATATGATAAATGATAAATAATACCATTCGAATGAATATTTGAATGCTATTATTTTGACTGCATAAGAAAACAATTTCTGATTTCTGAAACTTTTTCCCACTTTATTAATGTTTTATAAAGTTTGGGAAATTTATTAAGGGAAAATTTTAATATAATTTATATTTTTGTGCATGGATTATACATGATTTGTTGGGCTGCAGTTTGAAAGAATTGTAGACCTATATAAATAATAGATTTTTTCTTCCATTTTTCAAAGCCATAAAGTTTTACAGTTGTGGATTAATAACAGGATAAATTACTTTTATTTAATAAAACATTTTAAGTTTATGTAGAGAAGACATGCCATAATTCTATCTTTCTTCTTTTATTTTTAATTTTACAAACTCAGTGATTATGAAATATATAACTGTTAATTAGAAAAAATAACTAGTTAAAAAGTTCTAAGAATTTTGTTTATTTTGTTAATGTGCTGTACTGTAAGGGATTGTGATAGTCAGGGAATTGAAAACAAAAATTTAAGTAGGAATCCTGTAATATTTCATACTGTTTTAAATTTTATAGATTTACATACTAACTTTTGCATTATTTTTTTCAGATTTTGCTATCTATGCTGCCACAGGAACCAGCAAGGAGAAAAGCACAAATTCCTAAGGAAGCATCTGTTTTATTTTCTCTGTGGTTTATGGGGAACCAGGAGAGCTACTGTGGCTTATGTGACCGTTTCGGGTTAGGATTTGCTAGTGGCCACAGAGAATTTACAAAATTCTGTACATCAATCCGTACCTTGTCAAACTCGGTCATTAGGATGCCACAGGGTTTTGAGATTGAGAGGATACGACAAGGATTTGAGAAACTTAGAGTGAAACCATTTCCGGAAACAATTTGTTGCATTGATGGCACCCATATTGCCTTTTCTGTGAATAAAGAAGAAAAAAATGATCATATAAATAGAAAAGATTATCCTATAGGCTGTATGTGATCATGAGTTGAAATTTTTGGATGTTTACGCAGGTTGGCCAGGCTCTGCAAATGATGCTAGAGTTTTTAGGAACAGATAGGAGTGTATAACATCTTTATTATTTGTAATTTTTTCGTCTGATGGTTCTTTTTATTTTTAATATTTGAAGACAAAATTTGCCCAAGTAGGGATCACCATTTATTAGTTCTGCATTCCAGACAATACATTTTTTCTGTGGATAAAAAGTGGAAACACCCCAAGAAGGTACAGATGGAAACAAGGATGTTCGTATATTGCCAGTTCCGATTTTATAAAATCTTTGTATTTTTAATTGAAAAATTTTTGTTTTTAAAAGAACTTTTTTAGCTTCTTGGCAGCTAGTAGTCTAGAAAGGAAGATTGGTCACTGAAAATGTATTGTCTGGAATGCAGAACTAATAAATGGTGGGTGAATTTTGTCTTCAAATATTAAAAATCTTTATTATTTTTGTCATGACTTGCAGTATAATCATATTTTCTTATTTATCTCAATAAATATAAACTATAACAATTGTTATAAAACATTTAATCCATTTTTTGGTTAGAATTGTTTTAAGAATTAGTTACATTTTTTGTATTGTTTTATTAATAACACTTACAGTCTAATGTGAATTTAATTTACTGCAAATATTCTCTTAAGAAAAAAATGTACAAATAATTCATGTCAACATTAGTTTTAAGCAAAAACACATTCAAGTTAATAAAATTTTTATTTGCAATTTGTTTTTGGTACATTTTGTAATAATCCAACTAGTTTTTCCAAAACTTGTATTTTCCTAGTCTCCAATTCCTTATGTTCCTGCCATCTTTCATCTTCCTTTTTCCCTCTCTCCTCTCTCTTCCTATCCCTGCATTTCACATCTTCAACATACCACAATGGTGGCTCATTCCGATTTCTTTTTCTACTTTTAATTAATTCACTTTTATTTTTATTTTTTTTCAGAATACCTGTACAATCATTTGCATTATTTAATAACTGTGTACAAGAGATTTGAGTGGCCACGGGAGCTGGATTTACCCAAACTGTTGAATTTTTGGTACTTGTAATACTGAGACAATTTCTGTTTTGGGCACAGATAATTTCAGTTAGCACATCTTGAGTACATCCATTCATAAAATCTCTGCTTTTGGAATTAATTTTTGATGAAGACTTCATGTAATTGGCGGATTTGTGTTAATATTCCTACCAAAAGTTTCATGCAATTCTTTAAAATATTTCCGTCATATTTTGCCTTCTCTAGATGTTTTGCTTTTATCAACGTTTTTTCTGTATGTAGTAATTATGAGATTTTTCCACTTGTGGTCACAATCTGAACTTGTAAATGAAAAACCCTCTTTGCATAATTTATTTGCTATTTTAGCCCAAAGCTTTGTTTTTACTTTAGGCTTTTGAAAGTCTTCTTCTAAATCTATTCTAGTTACTATTAACAGTTTTACTGCTGCATGTGTCCATTCTGCTGCAAGCAAATATTTAAATTAATTTTTAAGATCTGTTACTTTGGTAAATATTTGAAATCATGTATACACATCACAATTACCTTTACTTTTATTATGTATGCTTTTTGAAGGATCTTGAGAGCTGACCACAACAGAGTTTTCTTGTAGATCAGTATGATTGTCATCAATAATGAGAATTTGTTCTCCACATTTTAAAAACAATGTCATACAATTTCATTATACTTGCATGCAGTTATCAATTAAATATTTTTTAGATTAAATGCATTTACCGAAAGTTCCATTATTTTCAGAAAATACTTTCCATAACTATTTGTCTCCGATTAAGAATGTCTGTGCCTTCATGCAAGCCTAGGTCAGCTGCACTGAATGATGTCTGAAGTTCTTTAAAATAATTTTTGATATTGGTTGCTGTTCTTAATGAAAATATGAAGCATTTACTAGTTTTAAAACAAAATTATACTCAGTAAATAATTAATTACTGATAATTACCTAATATTTTATAATGCCATAGATTGCATTATAAAATATAGGTGATAAAAATAAAATATATATAATGGTTTTGCTGAAAGTTTTGACATGTGGGTTGTATAATGCTAATTATAAAATCTTTTGACGACCAAATAGCCTACAAAGAAAGATTGGCCGTCAAAAAAGTTTGTATTCCGGAACACAAAGTGAATAAATGGTGGTTCCCTTAAAATTTATTTTTACGTAATTGCCATTCGACGAAATTCTACAATTGCTAATTATTGTATTATTACTTCATATCTAAAATCAAGATACAAATAAAATAAGTAAGAAATTCAGTCTACGTATCTGACATACAAAGACGAAAAGAGACAATTATGCCTGTCAAACTCATTCCGATAAATATATTTTGAACTTTTGTCTATTTTTACCTGTTTGAAAATTGTCATAAATTCTTTCATCAATATTTAAAAGAAAATTTTGATTATTTAGTTCAATTAAAACGGTCAAACGTGGTGCCGCCATCTTCGCTCGCCGTCTTAGTAAAAAGCTAGCGCTTCTCGGCCTCGCTAACGAAATTTTGTAAACAATAACGTCCACCCAAAAAACCAAAAAACGAAAGAAATTTTGTAAGCATTTTGAAATGGCGCCACAAGCGAGCTAAAATACGGAACGAGTTTTAGCACTGCACCGACGTCTCGCCGAATAACGGAATACGTGGATAACATAGTATTCATTATAAAGAAAGTTATCGGTTACCATTTCAAATATAACTTATTTATGACAGACGTCAAACAGGTATGTGCAAAGGAAATAATACAATCCTCAAATAGTAACTGCACTAATTTGAATAAAACCAGTATAAAGAATTAATAACTATCATTTATTAACTATTTATTGAAAAGACTAAAATTAATTTTTTTGTTTCTTTCATTTTCTTAAATTTAGAATTACAATGTGTGTTTTCAAATATTAATAATTGTAACTTATTACAATTGCTCCAAAAAATAATGTTGATATACAAGAAATCCTTTTGTATTATTTATACATAATGTATAAAATATATAAAAAAAATTTTTTTTAATTTTATGTTTTGAAAGTACATGTTAAAATTTAGTTGCTCTCCAAAATTAAGGTTAATTTAACAGGATAAAGTTTATTATATCTAATCTTGGTGAGTTTAAAATGACTAGAAATTTGATCTTTACTCGCCACGTTAAAGAAAAATGTGGTAAAAATATAATTACTTTTTGAAAGATTTATTATTATTAATAAAGTCGAGATCAAATTATTTTCATTATTAATAGTTGAAGGCAAAAAGAATTAAGTAATTTTGTATATTTAATAAATGTTGGAAAGTACTTTATTATTACGACTATTTTAAAATAATAATTTTATAATTTCACGATATTTTAGACAAGACGGATCTGTAAAAATTCTGACAAAAGGAGACAATAATTCGGTAGACGATCGAGGCCTTTATGCTCCGGGACAACTGTGGTTAGAGAAAAAAGATATAGTAGGAAGAGCTCGTGGGTATGTCAATTATTCCATACTCGGTACACTGGAAATATTTTATTAATTACTATGGTAATACTGATGTTTTAATTTACTTTAAAACATAAAATTTTTATGTACATTTTAGATATAAATTCATAGCTTAATTTATTTTATTGATACTTCATAAATAAAGATATTAAAAAGTGAAGCAAAATCTGGATATTCTAAACATTATCAAAAAATAAGTACAAAATAATTTTGCAATTGATGATATATTGTTTTTAATATAAAAATAGTCTTACTTTACAGAGATGAGTATTAGAGATGTTTTTTAAGATTTTGTTAAATGAATGTATTGATATAAAATATTTAGTCTGATTGACCGTTTTTAGTTTATAAGCTAGAAATAGCCAATTAAAACTAAAATAATCAAAATGTAAAATTTGAGATCTAGATTTATATTTTATTGTACTGTATGATATGTTGTTACAGAATGCTAGAGACACAGTATAATTAAGTTTGACTGTATATGAGTTTTGAAAATTAAAGTCTCTTTGGAAAATAACTTAAATCAAAATATTTTTACAATTACATTTTAAGATCATATTAGCAATATGCATTATGACAATAAGTGTTATACCAATTAAAATTCTATTCTATGCTATTACTAGTAAACAGAATAGTTTATGCTCGAAAAACATATTTAAAATTTATAAAGTGTACGCGTACGTGCACGTCTGCGTACGGTCGAACGGCGTTATTACATCGTCGGTTTACGCAGAGTCCGTATTAATGCGAAGTAGATTTGCAATCTCCCGGACGACGGAAGATGGGCATTTTGACGTTAACAAGTTTGCTTAATTAATATAAATATGCTTCGTCAATCTTCGGCTGCATACGATAGCATTCTATTATATCCAAAAGATATTTTACGAATGCTTTTTTAAAAACTAGGAACTAGTTTTCAAAATGCAACACATGTTGACACTTTTATTGCATCATATTGCAACATAAGTTTCTGTAGAAGGTTGCACTACTCAATAAGAGTTAAAATATTTCATCTTGCAGTTTGTTTATTATTGTATATATAATAGCATTCAGTTTTTTAATGTGTCTTATAAAAATAGTATATAATTGAAAAGTTGAAAACAATGATATCAAACATGTTAATTATTATTTTGTATGTTACTTTAACAATTTTGTGTGAATTTCAATTCAAATGCGAATTACAATATTTATATATAAAATTTGACGTGCCACAATATTATGCAAGACGTAATTATATATCATTTATTTGGAAGATATTTTAAATATTTTTTTACTTCGAAGAAAAAATGTTATGATAAAATGTGAATTTTTTTCTTTCTAAATAAATTTACACCCAGTAGTTATTATTTTCATATTATAAGTTTTAATAAAATTTCATCGGTATTTTACATAATATCCCAAGACAGTTTTGTTGAATTATTCAGTAAAAATAGAAAAGAAATTGCTTTTTTCTGAAATCCAAAATTTGTTTATTAAAACAGAAATGTTTTTGACCTACTTTACATTAGCTTCAGCTATTACAACAAAAAAATGGAAATGAGAATGGAATGCCAGCTTGGAAGATATATTTAAAATTACAAAAATATAGAAAGAGAATAAAATAAATATATTTTAATTGTAAAATTTATAAACATCTGATGATAAATTTAAATGTTATATTAATAGGTGAAAAAAATTTTTTTAAAATTTAATTTGGGTTTCCAGAAAAAAGCAATCTGCTTGTTTTGTATTTTTAGTGCCAATTTTCTCTGAATTTTTTTAAATATTCAAAATAAAAAAGATATTTATATCAGTAACATATCCTGATAAATGATGATTTACTCAACAAAACAAGTAGTAATCTTTTATAAAACTTTTGACTATATTCAATTGCCAAGAGTTTTCCAAATATATAATCAGACTTTTTTGGAAATACAATATTCAAAAAACATTTTCTAAAAGAAAGATAGTTCAGATTTACTATGTTTACACTCCTGGCCGCTACAAAAGTTACTGCAAATAAATACATTTAGTGTCAAGTGTTTGGTATAAACTTGCTTTTATAATAATAGATAATTAGCTATGAACTTTATATTTAAAGTAATGCAATTATTTTCATTTTTTCTTGATAAAAGGAAATTAAAAGTGATAAATTGAAATATCATAAATGTAATTAACTTGAATCGCAAACTCAAAAATATTTTGAACATTTTTATCTCTAACCACAAATGATTTTTTAAACTTAATTTCCCGAGTAATTTAAGTTTATCCAATAATGATTTGTTTCATAAATTAATGTAATTCAATTCCTTATATATAAATCAATGGACATTTATATATTGATTAATACTACTTTAAAATTTTAATATCAAACATGTTAAAAATTAAAACTAACTACATATAATTTCTTTTTAGATTTGTTCCATATGTAGGAATAGTTACAATATTGATGAATGATTATCCAAAATTAAAGGTGAGTATTCTTTTACTTGTAATATTCAAGAAATTCTGTGTTAGAATGAGGAATATTCTTCTGCATTTATGATTAGTTAATATTAATTAATTATATATCTTTACTTAGTGTTTCATAAGTTTTCTTGTAAACCTAAAATTTTTTCCAGTAATACAAACTATATTTGAGAGTTTAAAACTAGAAATTTTCCTTATTATTTAATACTTAGATATGCATATTATTTATAATAATAATAGTAATAATAATAGTAATACAGTAGAGCGTCGTTAATTGGAACGTAGGTAATTGAAATGGCCGGAAATTGGAACGATTTTCAGTCGGACTGTGTCGTGCCGAATCGAACGTTTTTGATACTAGATTTACTTCTAAAGTATAATTTTCATGTTTTTATATTCTTCAATATATTTATTTTGTTTGTACAAAATAAAGAAATAATTTTTAACGATACGATAGCCTCGATTATTATTAAAACAATTTTTGTTAGGCTTAAAATCGACGAAAATTCAACACGAAGCGACGTGCAACGGAGAAAAATTCAACAGGAAGCGATACGCAACGGAGAAAAATTTGAACATCGGACAGGTTAATATATTTTTTCGTACATAAACCGTAATCGGAACAAATCCCTAATCCGAACAACCACAGTCCCCAATTGACGCCAATTTTCGACGCTCTACTGTAATTGGTTTTTATTCTAAAACTAATGTATTTTATTACCTCAGTCATTGAAATTTTTTACAGTTTTACGAATACAGAATTTAAATCAAACAATTGAAGACAGTGAATTTAAACATTACAAACATTTTTCAAAAATGATCTAATTTTTCACAATAAGTGTGAAAAATAATGCATTTTATAATTTTGTAAATGTTTAATATTTCATTTTCATGACTCATACCCACACAACATTTCACTTCTTTTACATAAAAACTTTCATTATATTATTGAAAATTAACGGAACAAAATTTATCTAGAGACATTTGTTTATAATAATAGTTATTTTGCAAGTTATCGTTACTGCAATACTTGAATTTTTGTTGAAAGTTTTTGTTAATTACATTGAAATAGTTTGTTTGAATGAAAAATTTATAAAAAGTGTTCACAATGTGCAGCTTTCCTCATTAAACTGGATTTTACTTGTTAAAAGTCACAAAAGTACCATTTTGTGTTAACGTTGCTTTTGTTAGCTTGTTTTATAGCAAAAGCTCTAAATGGCTTAATGGAAAGCTGTCTCGAGGTAGTGTTTACTATTTGTAAAAATATGTTAACGGAGGAAAAAATTGTTAACCTCCCGTTAATTTTGTAGCAAAAAAGCCGACGAGGGACTTCGGGGTCCGAAATGCATTCCGAAAATAAAATAGTGTTTTTCTAAGTCTAATTTGACGTTCTGTGGCGGTATAATAAGTCTAGCGGTAAAGTAAGGTCAATCTTAGTGCTCACAAGTCATTAAGAATATTAGACAAGAAGCATGTCATAATATTCAGAGGAATTAATTATTTTATTTGTAACATAAGAGACTTTATCTTTTTGTAAAAGATTATTAATGGACAATTTTAAGTAGCTCATAAAAAAATTGCAATGTTTCCTCTTCTGTTGACAATCTTGAAAAATTAATGTTTATTCTTTCGTATTATACGTAAATCAGAAAATCGGATTTCGCATATAAATATCTCGTCTCTTACGGCAACATTTAAGATTAAATTCTCGCCGATAATTTTCCGAAAACTGTCCGACGCCGATCTTTTTGCCGTATTTAATTTTATTGAAAATTAACATATTCAAAACAGTAAATTAATTTGATTATTCAGTTGGGGTGATTCCTATTTTTGTCAGCTAGATGGCATTACTATTTTACTGAAATCATTGTCACTGTGTTTGCTATTCCCAGCTTTTATACAACTAAGCTCTTCTAAGTGAGAAATGCTTATCATTGTGAATACTTGTAGGGTAGATGTACAGTACCAGTTCTGGCCAGAAAACAAATTTAACTTAAAAATATAATCACCACATATTCAAATTTGTCCAATGAAACAAACTTTTATTGTTAACTGTTCACACAGTTAACAATAAAAGTTTGTTTCATTTGTGATTATATTTTTAAGTTAAATTTGTTTTCTGGCCGGAACTGGTACTACACTGGCCAAAATAGGTACATCTACCCTATAATAAAAACATTTTGGATATAAATGTAGGTTCGAGTCTAGAACTCGACATATAAATAAATTGCATTCAGAAAAATTCCTATTCTATTTACTAGTAAGCTAAAAAAAACTTTAAATCGGTTTCCATATTGTGACATCTTTCTGTCATATATGATGCTTATTTTAATGAAATATGCTAAAATCGGCAAATTACCAGATGTATTGTCATTATATGAAAAAAATTTATTTTGTTAAGTATATATTTTGGTACATTTCTCTAAACTCTAAGACATTTTTTGTGCTGTAAAATTTTTCAGATCTTTCGCCACAGTTTCTTTAGAAATGATTATTTTAAAGATATAAATTTTATTTTCACAAAATTATAACATATTTAAACAGTTATTTGTCTATGTAACATCATTAACTACATTATTTAATAATGAAATTTATGAGCTGCTATCAAGTTTTCTGGTCATAAGTTTAACAGTAAATTTTTGAAATTATATACATATTAAAAATCTATACTTATTATCTGTTCATTTAATTTTTAAAAGAATAAACATATGTATTTATTGATTATAATATTGACAAAGGATACTGTTATGTATATACTTTTTTAAATTTGTACAGTATGCTGTCTTAGGATTGCTTGGTCTTTTTGTACTCATACATCGAGAATGATGACCGAGAATCGTTTGGGAATGATTTCTCAAGATTTTAAGGCATTCACAAAAACGATCGAACATTTTATTTAACAGCCTTACGGCATTGTCTTCCTAAGTTGGCTACGTATTACTTTTAATTAAAAGTATCATTGGAGAAAATTATTTGTCATTATATTAAGAGAGATGTTTATGTACTGTTATATTTTATTATTATATTTTCATTGTCTGAAAATAATTTTGTAAAAGAAAAAAAATCGAAATACTTTCTTATTAAAGTGATTGCCTTGTTTTTTTAAAGTCATTTATTGAAATCATTTTGCAAACGGTGTTGATCCGGCAAGAAAGGGGAGGTTATCTGTTGTCTATAAGGTCTTATGATATTGTAACAAAACACACAGTGCCTGCCATGTTTCTCATGCATAAATTTACTATGTCATTTGTCAATCCGACAGTGTTTTGATGTTCGTCTAATTCGACACGAAACGGAGACGGGGAATTTTTCCATCGTATACAGTATTTATTGGGTAGACGAATTTATAGATTTTTCATCATATTGATATTGTATCATTCCAAAATTACAAAGTCTTTATATACCAATAAACTTTAATTTTAAGAGGTGTGTTTTAGTACGTATTATTGACAGTTTAGGTAAGAGTTTACTGTTGTCTTTTGAATATTTAATTATTGTAATTGTGATAACTTTAGATTTCCATTAAAATTTACTTTCACACTTTATTATTCTATTTGAAATTTTTATTATTATTATTCACAGTAAAAAGTTAATGTTTTATAAGTGAATTATACCGAATCAGGATTCATATGGTGCTTTTGTAATTAATTTGAATAAAATAATTTTATGTTGACAATTGTTTTCTAAAATCTTTATATTTTTAATTATTTTTAAAGATCATCTTTAAAGAAATTTTTTCTTTTAAGATCTATAACACACAATTTGTTATTTTTATATTGCACTACACACGATACATGCATTACCACCATTTATAAAATTTATTGTTTCGAGTGAAAAAATAAATAACATCTTTTAATTTGTCCTTAATTATCACAAGCATGTTAAATTATTTTAGTAATGGAAGAAAATATAAAGTATATTAAAGGGACTTTATTATTTGTAACTAAACAAGATTTGACATTGTATTATTATATTTATTTATTTATTTATCGGATGAGATTTATTTATTTATAGTGGTTACAACTTCGTGACAAAGTGAAAACTATTTTTCTTTTTAATACTTTGTTGAATTGTAGGAAATATTAATGTGCTAACAGCAAATGTAAACATTGGTAAGAAAATGTTCATATCACATTAAGAAATTACCTGGAAAGTTTTTCTTTCTGCAAAAATTTTGAAAAGTGTATTATAAAGTGAATAATTTTAATTATTTTTAAAGAATTAAATTGTGTGAATAATTCATTTGCTATATATTACATAATTATAGTGTAAGTTCAAAATTTGATGAAATTTTTAACAAAGGAAAATATGCATATCGATTGCAGTATCAATACGTGATTTTTCTATTTTTAATGTTTATTTTTATTAACAGAACCAATATAAATCCGTACAGCTAGAAATGTTAACATATCAGGTCATTAAACAATATAAATTTATTTCTGTGAATTTGTAATTAGCAGATATCTTTAGCTTTTTGAACACTTTTTCCACATTATCAGATAAAAGAATTGAAAGTAACTAAAATCACTGGGCTTGCTAATTAGGTGTATTCGTTGTTTAAATTACATGCTACCCTCATTTCGTGCCAGTGACGTATTCCCGCAGAAGACACTAAACAAAGCAGTCGAACCTGTCTTGTCTCAAAATTTAGTTTTTCTCCCGCATTTTCGGCCTAAATTCAATATATTTTCTACGTTTATCTCGGAGAGATTTCGGAAGAAAATTATTTTTCTCGGATTACGGACCGAAGAGTCGATTGCGAATTCAAAGATCGGCAACTACATTTTGTTAGCAGAAATTGTAGTCGAGAAACTTCTCTCGTAATACGGTACGCGGTTGCAATTAACGCCTCTTTACTCCGACAGAGAGGTCGGCTCCCGTCTTATCGGTCGAAGAAAGTCGAGCGTCGGAAAACTCGGCAAACTATTTTTTAAGGTATGCCAAAAATATTTTATTTATACCTAATACTGGTATTATACTTGCTATTGTATTAATACAATATTATACTTCCAATCAAACCTATTACTGTTTACTGTGTATAGGAATCTCTATATCTCAAGTTTGTTTTCTCATTCCCGTGAGATTCGAGATAGGCAGTTCACATCCATCTTATTGTGGAATAAATAGGGATGCATTCCAGGACATACCCCTATTTAATTTATTATATGGCCAAAAAAGTGCACAGAAAAATGTGGTATATATACACTCGTGTATATATGATATACTATATTTTGCCGTGTATAGTGTGCACTTTTTTGTCCAAATTTGTGAGGGGAAAAATAAGGATGCACATTATACATGGGTACTAATTCCAAAAATATATAAATGTTTTTAATTGTTTATGCCTTAGAGTTTAAAAAGTAACTTTAGAAATCAATAACAATATCCGAATGCAAAACGATACTCCGGAATATAATAATCAATTTTGTCGAACTTGCAACGAAAGCAGTTTTGGCCAACAATTTAACAAAACGAAACAAAGAATGACATATTAGCAAAATAAAACAGAAATTAATAAAGGAAAAGAAGCAGCGACATTGGCGGGTGCATCCAATTTTAAAAGAGGAGAAAATTTATGGATATTTGGCTACATTAATTTCTTCGTTGCCGGCTTTTGATCGAGAACTTATATAAATTCCTTTATAATACAAACAACAAGTGCCTAAACATAAAAATTTGAATTAAAACATTAGAACAAAAGATTTTTTTCCCCGAAAGTTTGGATAAAAAATGTAGGTGCACAATATACACTGCAAAACGTCATATTTTCAATAAAAACATAATTAGTACCAAAATTTTTCTAAAGTAATATAAATAAATAAGTTACTTCTGTATTATTAACCGAAATTGACGATGCAATTTTTATACAGTCACTACGTCGATCGTACTCGCGACGGTCCCGTTTGAGGGTCGTCCATCTGCAACGAGCTAGGCCGAGGCTCGCAAAAAATATCTTTATAAAATATTTATTATATTCGTCGAAAGTCGTTTACCTTGCCTTTTCCTCTCCTCGGAGATTTTGTAATAGGTATATTTAAACTTTTTCTTACAATTGGCGTCCCTTTGCAACATTCTTCAATTGATGAGTCGACATTAGCAAGAAATTGCTTAAGAGAGTTAGTAGTTATCTTTACAACAGTCTGGTTCATCATTGGTCTTCTCCTCTGTACATCTAAATGATCTACCGAATTTTATAATTCTTCTATACAAATATTTATATTTAGCATTTACAAAATTATTCCATACTTGTGGAAAAAATTTATTGAGAAAATTTGAAACCTACGTTATTTGAATCAGTGAAAATGAGGGCAATCTGTATATACAAAATTTGAAATTCTCCTGTTTATCATTCCATAAATACAATGGTAAAAACGACACTTTAATAATATATCTAGGCTTTCAACAGATTATTTGTAATGCAAGAATGAATGTTTTCTGTTGTTTATATCCATTCTTTTTTAATTGCTTTTATACTGCAATAACTATTGTATTTTATGATTTATTTAAAACTATAAGATATGGTTTTCTTCTTTCTACTCTGTCATCAAATTTTTACTCAAAGTTTATTGCATATTAGTGCATTTTGTAACAAGTAATTAAATTTAGAATTATTGAAAATTATGTAAGCTATAGTCAAAATACGACATCTTTACACCGCCCGTAAGCGATTTAAAAAGGGTTACGGCAGTAACGACGACACCTCGTTTTTACAATACTTGCACCGTTTGATAACTAAATAAATTCCAAATTTTAGAGTCATATATTTATTCCTTAAATATTCTAAAATTCGTAGCAAACCTTTTACCATTTAATTTACATGCCGTAAACACTTAAGACTAATTGGGGAAAGGTGTCCACTTGCCGAGAGTCCATTAAATCGATCGTGTTTTAAAAACATATATTAAAATGTCATTAAGTTCATTATCTATATATATAATCGAGACGAGTTGATAATAATAATAATAATATTATTATTATATGTTGGGTTAAGTGAGATATACTCGGTTAACACCGGTGGCTGTGTACTATGCCGGACCAAAGTCAAGGCATAGTAACCAAAACAGAAATTAAAGAAGTGTATCAGTGTGTGTGTCTGTATTCAGGAATTTTCTCACAATATGACATGTATTCAATATAGTGGCCTTCTGTAGTGTGATGTATGTGTTTCTATTCAATTGTAACGTGCCCAGGCTTTTGTGCAGTGTGTGTGATATGACACCAGTAGAGGAGAGAACAACAGGTACAATAAGCACCCTATCCATCCTCCACAGATGCCTTATTTCCTGGGCGAGTTCTGTGTACTTGCTAATTTTTTCAGTGCATGCATTTTGTATATTGTGAGTGTTTAAAATGGATATGTCTATAATGTATGTGATTTTATTGTGTTTGTCAATGAGTGTGATGTCTGGTCTGTTGTGGTAAATTGTTTTATCTGTGATTATGGCTCTGTCGTAGTACATTTTGTGCGTGTTGTTTTCCAATACTGTCTGTGGAATGTATTTGTAGTATGGTTTGTGGATGTCTACTAATTTGTGTTTCTTTGCAAGCTCTTGGTGTATTATATTTGCTACTTGATTGTGTCTGTGTAAATAATTTGTCTGTGCCGAGAGCTTGCAACCAGAAGTGATGTGTTATATAGTTTCTGGCATGACGTGACATTTTCTGCATGTGTCATTTGTGAGTGTTGCATCTTTGAGTATGTGTTTTCTGTAGTTTTTAGTATTTATGACCTGATCCTGTATGGCGATCATGAATCCTTCAGTCTCTCCAAAGAGGCATCCCCGAGCTAACCAGCTGTTTGACGCAGTTTTGTCAACAAAATCCTGGGCCAGATCATAAGGATGCCTGCCATGGAGTGCCTTTCGAGCCCACGATTGCTTAATGGTGTCTATGCTTTTTATATGTTGTGTTGTGTCCATATGATGTGAGTGTAAGTTTAATGGTGTGTTATTCGAGTCTGCTAGAGTTACTGCTTTATGTAATTGTGATATTTCTTGTTTTTCATAAAAAAACTCTCACAGTGACTGTATTTGTCTGTAGTGAAGGTTAACTATGTCAATCAGGCCACGCCCACCATCTTTACGTGGAAGGATTAATCTTTCTGTGGCGGATTTAGGATGATGTTGTTTATGCTTAGTAAGTGTTGTTCTTGTTTTCCTTTGGAGTTGCTCAAGATCTGTGTGAGTCCAATGTATAACTCCAAAAGAATATGTGAGTACTGGGATGACATATGTGTTTATTGCTTTAACTGTGTGTTTTGCATTTAACTGTGTTCTGAGAATAGCATTTAACCTACTTTGGTATTCTTTAATTAATCTTTGCTTTATTTGTGTATGTTCTGTTAGTTTGGCCTGTTGGAATCCTAAATACTTGTAGAACTCGCCCTCTTCCATGGATTCAATAATGTCTCCATTTCCAAGTGCAAAATCTTCTTTCTTCAGGATTCCTTTTTCTATGTGAACTGTTTTGCATTTATCTAGGCCAAATTCCATTTGTATGTCCTTGGTGTATGAATGTGTGATTTGTAGGAGTTGATGAAGTTGTTTTTGTGTGGATGCATAAAGTTTTATGTCATCCATGTACATGAGATGTGACAGTGTAAACTGTGTTGTTTTTTCGTGTCTGATATTGTAACCATATTGCGTGTTGTTTAACATGTTGGATAATGGGTTCAGGGCTAAGCAGAACCAGAGAGGACTCAAGGAATCTCCTTGAAAAATTCCTCGCCTAATAAAAATTTGGTTTGTTTGTATGGAAGTGTTACTAACCCTGAGATGTAGTGTTGTTCTCCAGTGCTGCATAGTGTTTTGGAAGAATGCAATGAGTGATGGATGTATTTTGTACATGTGTAGAATATGTAGCAGCCAACTGTGTGGAACACTGTCGAATGCTTTTCTGTAGTCTATATATGCCATGTGTATGTTTCTGTGTTGTTTGTGTGCTTGCCGTAGAATGACTGAATCTATGAGTAACTGTTCTTTGCATCCCCTGTGGTTTCTATGACAACCTTTTTGTTGTTCTGTAAGAATGTCATGTTCTTCAACATGTTTGTATATTTTGTTTGCAATACAGGATGTCAATAATTTGTAGAGTGTTGGAAGACATGTAATTGGTCTGTATTGTGTGGGGTCTGTGGTATTGTTGTTTTTAGGTTTCATGTAGGTGATGCCCTGAGTAAGAAAATTTGGCATGTCTAGTGGATTGATGATGATGTGTGTTAGGTGTTTGGCTAGTTCCTGGTGCAGTGATGTAAACTTTTTGTACCAGAAATTGTGAATGTTGTCTACACCAGGTGTCTTCCAGTTGCGTGTTCTGTTAACAGTGTATTGGAAATCATGTATGTTTATTTCAGCACAGGGCATAGTTGGTATGTTGTGCAAGTTTCTGTTCTCCTCCTCGATCCAGCCTGCATCAGCATTGTGCGTGACAGCACTGGACCAAAGAGAAGACCAATATGTTGTGAGTTCTTCTTCTGTTGGTGTGCCACTGTGCTGTGTATCAGTGTTTGCATTGTTATTAATTTGTCTGTAAAAGAGTTTTTCATTGTTTGTAAATAATTTATTTTGTTGTTTTCGTAGTGTACATGTTTTGTATCGTTTGAGTCTACGTGCTTTGGCAGCAAGTTTTTGTTTTAGTGTATCAATGTATTCTGTAATGCGTGTGTTGTGATGTTCGTGTTTTGTGTGTGTTTTTATTTTCTTGAAAATGTTTTTGAGCTGTTTCCTTAATTTGGGTGTTATGTTGCTTTTAGTGTATTGTGTCAGCCTGCCTAATTGCTGTCTAATGTCATTTATTTGTGTTTCTATTCTTCTCTGCCAGGCAGGCTTGTTATAGAATTGTGTTTTCTGTGTATTTGTCTGTGATTGTACTTTCAGTCCATGGTGTGTCACTACTGTGACTGCCCCAGCATAAACTAATGTATGAATGTCTGAGAGTGTAGAAATTGAATGAATGTAGTGTGGTAGTAAGTGAGTGTTTACATAATTTAGTGTTTTTCCTACTTCCTTTGACGTGTTGATTTTTGGTATTCGTGGTCGTTGTGTGGGATCTGTACCTGTATATTTAGTGAGTGTTTCCTGAAATATAAGTGAGAGCGTATTAACTAAATCTATGTCTATGTTATCAGTGATGAATGAGGAAGTGTCTGTAGTATCATTAGTGGTAGTTGTTGTGTGTGTGCTGTAATCAGTGCTTGTTGCTGGATTATCCTGACAGGTTACATGATCTTCATTAATGTTAGATGTTTCTGTCTGTTGATGTATTTGATCAGCAACCTGTTGTTTGATAAGTTCAAGTGTTGTTTGTGAGATAAGGTTGTTGTGTATAATTGTTCTTTTTTGATCAACAACCCTTTGTTCGGTGACAGTGAGGTGAGGATATTGTTGTGTGAATCTATGGTGTAGTTGTTGTCTGTATGCTGTCATGTTTGTTTCGAGTTTTGTGATGGTGTAATAAGTACGGATGATAAACTTGTTCATTTCTACTGTCCATTTCATCCGTTGGCGTGGTTTTCCAGCCTTTGTGGTCTGTGGATGCATTGCCACAGAAACACCAAGGCTAGGTTGGTTCCTCACATCTGTTGAGGGCATTGCAGTAACCATGCTTGGGCCGGTGCTGCTTTCGCCACCGGTAACCAAGGGAGACTGTGGCCTATTTTTCGAACGTGAGCCTCTGCCTAACCCACGAACGCGGACCTTGTTAACCCGGGCGACATCCGAGCCGGTATTTATTATTATTATTATTTTATTTCTGCACGATTTTACATCAGAGTAAAAAATACCTCATCCGTAACCCACAGAAAAGAAGGTATCTGTTTCCACCCCTTTATTGCATTAGATGCACTTTAAGTGCAAGTAGTTCCTGTTCTCCTCCCTTTTCCTCTTCTTAAAAGGTTTCCAGATGAGTATTGTTTACTAGTCTCAACAGTCGTATTGGATAACTCTGGATTAACTGATGAATGATGTCTATCTGATAATTGCTATTATTATTATTATTATTATTAATCAGTGCAGAACCCAAACAGTTAGGAGTTGAAAGTTGAAATTTGGTACACTGTTAGGGTACGTCACGAGGACGTACACTAAGAACGGATTTTTCGAAATTCCTCCCCACGGGGGAGAGAGACAGGATTAAGGCTTAACACTTTCATCAACAATGGAAGTGTCAACAATGGAAATATCAACAATGGAAGTGTTAAGAGAAAGCGACTTGCAAGACGCAGATGCAATTTTTTCGTTTTTGCGGGAAATCTAACATATTTTTAGACCCATCTAAGAATTCTCTAATTAGTCCGGAAACAGAGGGACCCAATTCTTGCATTGTGTGAAAACAAGTAAGGTTGGCTATAACGTAATAATCTTAATATTCGCTAAAACGGTTAGGAGTTGAAAGTTGAAATTTGGTGCACAGTTAGGGTACCAGATTTAAGTACCAAAGTGTTAAGTAACAATGGAGAACAAGAGAAAGCAACGTGCAAGATTTACGGGCGCTGGAAAAAAAAGAAAAAGAGTAATATGTTACAACATATTCGATTTTCAAATTTAAACAGATTAGTTCGGTTTTTCTCGACCTTTCTTCTTTAGAACATTCGATGAAAATCGAACGATATAATCAGAACACATGAAAATCGAACAATATTAGAGCATTCGATTTTCAAATTCGATTTTTCTTTAGAAATACTTAATTTGTTGATGAAATTACTCTTTTTCTTTTGTGACTATAACGTAATAATCTTAATCTTCGCTATCATTACTATTGCCCGAGCAACACCGGGCCTACCTGCTAGTTAATATATATCTTACATAATTTACGACATACAAGTAAATTTTATATGCATTGGATAATCTATTTTATACTCATTAATTTGTTCCAATCTTTTAGCATACACTATCTGTGAAAAAGGTTAAATTTTTCCTGTAGAATATGTTTTGTCTGTTAAATCGAGCGTTTACCGTTTTGCAAATCTTTACATTTATAGCATAAGGGACACCTTTTTGACGTTGGTGGGAAAATTTATTTTTATATTAATTTTAATGCCATATTTATGAGAAGTATAATCAGTTTGTGCATCGGTACATTTACAATGGAAAGTAACATAATTTTCAATAATAGACAAATTACCATAAGACAATCTTTAAAAATCGTAAGCTTTGCACACACAAATATGAATTTACCAAAGAGTTTAAAGATATTTTTACCAGAAATATTAATTGAAATATCAAACCAGACTTCAATGTTAATAAACTTATTTTATTATAAGGGATTATAAGACATACGAAAAGCAATTATCTTTGGTTTATTTATGGCGAAATTACTCACTAATTCAAACTATGAAAAAATTAGATTTAAGGGTGGGTTATACTTTTAAATTGTGTTTTATTGTACAATGCAAAAGTACAGTATTCTCTTTAGAAAATTCTGTCATCAGTGTTAAAACCATAAAAAAAACTAGAAAAAAATTTTTTATCCAAATTGCCATTATTGGATAAAATGTATTCACTAGATTAAATTTTTCTATTAAATGTTTAATTAGCAGTAAAGCTATAGTTTAGACAATTATTGAAAAATGATTGTTAAAAATCTTCAAAAATTATTATTTACACTCAAACCTGTTTTTGTGCGGTCTTTTTTTGTGCAATTTTTTATACGTGCAATGTGTTTTGTGCAATTATTTTTGTGCAGTATACCAATTTGATTGAAATTCATATACCGCACACAAAAAAATCACACAAAACAAATCGTACAAAAATAGGTTTGAGTGTATATATTTATAAAGTGCATAAAGAAATAAAATTAAACGCAATATCGTGACTATGCAGATTTCGCAAGATTCGATCGGTTAGCCGTCGTACTCGAAATTTTTATTTAATCTAAACGTACAAATATTTTATTAAAATCATATTACAAAATGCCGGTACCAAACAATAAAATTACTTTTATGCCGTCGTATTACGTAGGTGTTACGACTTAACGAAATAAACGGTAATAATAGTTAGTTAATACAATAATTTTTGTATAAACAAACGACCGGTGTATTTTTCTAGACTATATTTTACGGCAAAACGAATGGAATAAATATGTAAATACACAAAATTATACAGGGCATTACAGTATTTCGAATTCTTTAATTTATATTCGTTATTCTAATCCAAAGATTTTAAATTGTAAGAGTATCTATTCCATCTATAATCATCATTTGTCCATTCCCAACAATTTCTATTCTGGTATTTGAATATTCGTTTCATTTCTAATCGAACAACAGACATTCTGGTAATCCGGCAGTTCGTTCGGCATATCTACATTATATAAAAGGTTAAGGTGTTTATTAAATATTACTATTACCAAGAAAATAAACTCTCGGTCTAATTTACATCGTACCAGTTTTAAGAACCATCGTCGTCCTCATCTAATTGCTTCTTTCCTTTCTCGCAATTTCTCATATTTCTCTGCAAAAGATAATATAAAATTGTCAAATTCTTTAAATTACATTATTATAATTAATCGACAATTTTATTTATTTTATGCATAATTAGGAACCGTCCTAAATATCCTAATATTAACCGGCAATTATTTATCGCGACATTAAACATTGCAAATTGCAGCCCGGCAGGAAGACAACGGCGGTTTTAATTTAATTTAAAATATATTTTCTCCACCCGAAATTAGTGGCCACTCGCCCCTATACGTCGTACTTTTTCTTTAACAACAGAGTCGTGCCAGTCGTCTAACTAACTCCTTTCGGTAAAAATTTTCCACGGACCGGATGTTCTTACGTAGTCAATCGCGCGTAAGCTTTCCACTCGCCACGTCGAATTTAGTCCACTTAACTTTGTTTTCGAGATTAGCGAAAGACGGACGGACTATTCCGACAGAGAACAAAAAATACCGACTAACGGAGGTCGATTGTTCGAGCAACGTCCGTCCGACCGTTCACGAACCAGAGGTCGAGGCCGGCGAATGCCAAAAACTCGGGAAGCAAATACCCGGCGGAGGGTGACGAGTACGGGTGCGGTTCCTTCGACTTTTTAACTGATCTAGGAGTGGCAAATCTCGGTTCGGAGCCGCAGACTTGCCTTCAAACTTATAAAAACCAGGTGGGAAAAGTAAGGGTCGGTCCCAGAGGGAGACGGAGAAGAGTCGACCGCACGAGACCGAGTGGACACCGTCGGAGAGAAGAACGTCTTTACCACCAATCACATTATCTTGCTAATTTTAACATCCAATCACTTTTCACAATTTAATTTTACTTTCATCTAATTGGATTAAGATACTATCGATAATGGAATATTTAAAGACACTCGTGCAGTTTAGGGGGTAAGGCTATTTTAGAGGTTCTCGTCCATAAAATTAATCAAATCTAGACCGATTTCACTGGAATATTTCCAAAACACGTATAATTTGTTGGAAATGATCGATATAAAATGTGCTACGAACAAAAATCGCCGGAATACTTATCGAATGTACCCCGTTCGAAGACGCCATTGCTTAAGCTCGTTATCGTCGCGGAGTGTCACATCGGACGGGACGCGTACGAAGCGTGTCACGTGAGATTTGTCGGCGCTATTCGGTCACGTGACTACTCATCTCTGACGTATTTCCCGAGAACTTATTCTTTTTGCGAAGAATTCGCTGAACTTTGGAGACATCACGTGATAGAAATATTAAAACATCATTCCATTCTAAATATGATTAAAATCATATAACATATAATAATGTGATATATAACTAATAATCCTGCTGTTTTAAATGATCTAATCTCTTTCGTGTCTTAAACAAAATTGAATTATATTTATTTACATCAAGACATTAGACATCTTATGTTGCATCTGACTAATATTTATCATCATAATATATATATCATGATAGAATTATTATCGTTAGCCAGCGGTTTTACTTTGTCGCTTCATACAGTCAATAATAATAATAAGCAGTTTCTAATAACAAAAAAAATTTAATAGTATATTATGATCTATCACGTGACGTCTCCAAAGTTCAGCGAATTCTTCGCAAAAAGAATAAGTCAGTGTTTCCCAACCTTTTTTGTGCTGTGTCCCACCTAAGCCTTTCTAAAATTCTTATGCCCCCCAACATATATGTTGAACTCTTTTGGATGGTCTCTCGTTGCCGTGTTTGTTGAAGTTTTTTCTTGCACTTAATTGTCACACTGTTTTATTGTAACCACAATAAAACCCAATCCTTTCATCAAAGTCTCTTGCACTTTCCAGTCATTGCCAAATGCGACCTGGAACACCACAACTCACGTCTGCCCACCTCGAGGTCTGGGCAAAGAATGTTCTTTCTCCTCTTTCACCGGCCTCAGGGCCTTGTTCATCTCTTTGTTCTCAGTGGTTCCCAGAATTGTTAATTCCACCCCAAGGGAAAAGGTTATAAAGGAAAGTTCTAGAAGGAAAGGGAAACAAAGAAAATTAAAACTAACTTAAATCAATATTTACAATAAATATGGCATACAGCGGCTATACGGTTAACTTAAACTCTGGATGAGTTTCGAATTGCCCCCTCGTGGGGCGTGGGCCCACGTTGGCGAACACTGGAATAAGTTCTCGGGAAACACGTCAGAGATGAGTAGTCACGTGACCGAATAGCGCCGACAAATGTCACGTGACACGCTTCGTACGCGTCCCGTCCGATGTGACACTCCGCGACGAAAACAAGCTTAAGCAATGGCGTTTTCGAACGGGGTACATTCGATAAGTATTCCGACGATTTTTGTTCGTAGCATATTTTATATCGATCATTTCCAACAAACTATACGTGTTTTGGAAATATTCCAGTGAAATCGGTCTAGATTTGATTAATTTTATAGACGAAAACCTCTCAAATAGCCGTACTCCCTAAACTGCACTAGTGCCTATTTAAATCTGTTCATCAGCTACGGTTAATAGATCATCGATTACCATAGGTTGGTGTTTACCTTTGTTTACTTCCAGACGTGGAAAAATAAAGGCATCGTAGATGGGCTTGCTGAATAGAATACTTATCGCGATCGTCGTCAACGTGTAAGCGTACACTCTCGGATGACGATATTTAAACGGAAGCTTCTTCACGTACGGAACACGCCGCTCGTCCGCCATCTTCTTTTTCGCCTAGTGTTGCCAATTACAAAAATAAAATTTATTTTTGTAAATACGTTTTCTCGCCGCTTCAAAAATTTAAATTATTTACTTTTTGCTCAAATTTAATAAGATGAAATTTTTTTATTTTGCAAAATTTCATACAATTTAATTCCACGATTGCCAGGCACAAAAAAATGCAAAAACGTGATTATCGAATTATAAATTTAAATAATAATAATAATTCTCGGGATCGTGCGACCGAGTCGGCAGCTTTCGTCCAAACCGGAAATCCGGACGGGTGGAAAAACTCCAGAAATTTTTCGGGACGGTCGGGTCCCGTCCCTCGCCGTCCGGCAGCCCCTTGTGGGCTGACTGAAAACCCCTCTCGGTGATCGCGAGAGGAAAAAAGATTTTAAAAAAAAAAATCCGCCCCGGTCGGGTGACTAAACCGTCGGATAAAAAATGTTCGCGTAACTATTTTAACCCTCTGCCTCTCCTACGAGGGGATTTCCAAAAATCCCTTCTAATGCGCTTCGTTAAAGAACTAAATCGAGCTTTTTGGTAATAAATTTGCTCTGTATTTAGCTTTTTAAAAAAGATAATACAGTGATACCTGGGTTTTCGTCGATGATCCGTCCGAAAAAATCGGCGAAATCCGAAACCCACGAAAACCCGGGCAATTATTTCCATACGAATCGATGTAAATCCAATTAATTCGTTCTAGACTCTTCAAAATACGTCCCAAAAACACATTTTACAGATAATAAATGTAGTGTTTAATACTAAAAACGAAAGAAATCAATATAAACTGAATATAAAAGAGTAATGTAAAGAATAAATGAACATTTAACGTGGCATCTGTTCGACATCTTCGATTGTTTGCTCTCCGTTTTCGTTTTCACATTTACGCCTTTCGCTACATTAGCCTTACTTTATCGTCACAATTAAAGGATTTGATCCCGGGATCCCGACCACATTTTAGTCCCAAAATTTTCGGGATTAAGTTTTCCTGATCCCGGGATTTTCGGGATTGACATTATTTTAAAAAAGTTGCAAGATAGACTGCACGAAGCGAAACGTTCAGTGCCAGCGCTCTTAACAGAATTGCTTGCCTATCATTTCGATATAAAACTTCTTGTATTTTGAACTAAAATGATAGGCAAGCAGTTCTCACTTTACCTGGAAATATACTTCATTTTTGCATTTTTGCGGGCGCCAATCGATTTTCTGGCGCAGTCGAGAGCACTTTTGGTTGGCCGTAGAGTTCTAACACGACCCTTCAAAAATTCTAATAAGTCATTCGACGGAGGAATATCGTCACCCTTAAGCCAGCGCTCCCACCAGCCTCTAGTTGTTGCATCCAATTTAAATTAAATAACGAACACAAATAATATGCTCGAGAACTCGTCTATATTAAAATTTAGAGCTTCTAAGGATCGAATACACTCTGTAGTCGATTAAACAAAATTGTAACGCGTGTCAGGTGTGTTTAAGTTATCTAGCATCGATGTACAGTACAGTCCACAGCACTGTCACACGTGTCAGGTATGTCACGTAACTGTAGACTTAAGAATGCGGGGTGAGATCTTCCCGCCTAGCGCTCAGTGCGTTTTACCCGTCAATGTGTCAGCCATCTCGTTTTGCCAGCGGATTTTAGTAGCGTTTGCGCCAACAAACGCTACTAAATAATCCCGAAATCCCGGGATTAGAAATAACGACCGGGGTCGAATTCCCTAGTCACAATGGACCTTTTCGTACGTCGACTTCCCGTATATTCGGCCGATTTCGGCAACGGCTAAACCTACCTTCGGCATGTTATAATGATGCCAAAATATTTCTGGGCCGTTGATCGTGATATTGTTTCCGTGTATATTCAGAAACTGTTGTTTCGTTACGAGACATCTGTATTTTTTGTGTAAATAAACTTTCGATAGCATTAAGCTTTTTCCTTTTATTTTCTGATAGGTTAACTCTATATTCTCTTTGTGTTCTATTTGTTGACAATGTTGCTCGCGCTTAGAATAGCGAGAGAAAACTGTTAGAAATGGCAGCCATCCGACTGTGCCTAATACGGACGATCGAGTGTCGGAAACATTCCCAAATTGTCCGTCATTTTTCCAAACTAGGCACACAATTATAATCGAGATGCCTTTCTTATCAAAGTTGAAATCAAAAAGTTACCAACTCGATTAAATCACGTCGGCAGATAATTTAATCAAAAGAAAGAGTAAGCCAAATTTTAATTCCGTCTTAATGCGACCACAATTGATTACAAGGCTGCCAAATTTTTTCTGTAATTTAAAAATCGGGATTCGAGCAATTTAAATCGGTCGCTTTAATGGATCCTTTAACGGTCGTGCCCCGTAACTATAAAAGTAGCCAGGTTAGGCTTAGCCAAAGATTAATTAATCACGACGCGTTAAAAGAGCCAACACGGATCCATCCATTAATTAGGCCAACAGTTTACGATCTCCCTCCTGCCGTGTACAGCGATGTACTTTTGCAAATCTCTGCTACCATTTAATTACGTTTACGATAGATGGACCCCTAATACCGAAGGAATAACTTAATAAGAGATTTTTGAAAATTCAATTCTCCCAGGGAAAAGGAGGAGAAAGTTAGTTTTAGTCAGTATAAAGTGTAAATAATAAAAAAGGAAAGTAAATAATGGCATATATAGTATACATTTTGGAAATTAATAAATATTTTTATCGTTTCCACTGTTCGGGTAACCCAAAAACAATAAATCCAAAATAAACGAATTCGAACGAATATTTGAATTCGTTCCAAATTCGAAAAATAATGTTCCAAACAAATTTTCTTATACTTTAGAATTTAAAATCGATCACTTTATTCGAGTAAGGTTATCGTAGTCTCGCGCCCGGTATAGATCGGCTCATCCGATGGTTGACAATAAAAGTGACGCTAAAGAATTTCACAATATCTACCGCGTCTCGTAGCATTTTTAACTGCTTCTAGCCCTCTGGTGGTCCTTTCGGGTAATCACAAAATACTTTGCACCGAGTCATACGTAACGACCTATCCCAAAGATTCTCTTCATTTGAAGTTATAGAGACTTACATTAAACAAAAGGGAGAAGAAAGACTCGAAAAATTACATTTGAAAAATGCGAGTCTATAATTTCAAAAAAAAAAAAAAAACTTACGCTCGTTTAATTCGGCCAAATTTTGAATCGAAATACCGTATTTTACGGAGTATAAGACGCACCTGAATTTTGAAGGCAATTTTTCGAAGAAAAAAGTGCGTCTTATAGTCCGTAAAATACGGTAAATGTTTCTAAATACTTTAATTGGCGAGTTCGAGTCTTATTCCCGCGTTTTGTTCATTTTCCATTATGTCCAATTTAATTTTAAAGTAAGTTTAAATTGTGTTTCTTAGTCTTTTCGTACCAAAATATCTTAATTTCGTGAAATATCGCGTGCCCTAAACAGCTTCCGTGTAAGAATCTTTTATAATACTTATAATACGAAACATCCAAACGAGAATATTCCAATAAAAGCGAAGATCTCTGAATAACACATCTATATATATAATCGAGACGAGTTGATAATAATAATAATAATAATAATAATGAAGAAAGAAGATTTTGCACTTGGAAATGGAGACGTTATTGAATCTATGGAAGAGGGCGAGTTCTACAAGTATTTAGGATTCCAACAGGCCAAACTAACAGAACATGCACAAATAAAGCAAAAATTAATTAAAGAATACCAAAGTAGGTTAAATGCTATTCTCAGAACACAGTTAAATGCAAAACACACAGTTAAAGCAATAAACACATATGTCATCCCAGTACTCACATATTCTTTTGGAGTTATACATTGGACTCACACAGATCTTGAGCAACTCTAAAGGAAAACAAGAACAACACTTACTAAGCATAAACAACATCATCCTAAATCCGCCACAAAAAGATTAACCCTTCCACGTAAAGATGGCGGACGTGGCCTGATTGACATAGTTAACCTTCACTACAAAAAAATACAGTCACTGCGAGAGTTTTTCTACAAAAAACAAGAAACATCACAATTACATAAAGCAGTAACTCTAGCAGACTCGAATAACACACCATTAAACTTACACTCACATCATATGGACACAACGCAACATATAAAAAGCATAGACACCATTAAGCCATCGTGGGCTCGAAAGGCACTCCATGGCAGGCATCCTTACGATCTGGCCCATGATTTTGTTGACAAAACTGCGTCAAACAGCTGGTTAGCTCGGGGATGCCTCTTTGGGGAGACGGAAGGATTCATGATTGCCATACAGGATCAGGTCATAAATACTAAAAACTACAGAAAACACATACTCAAGATGCAACACTCACAAATGACACATGCAGAAAATGTCACATCATGCCAGAAACTATACAACACATCACCTCTGGTTGCAAGCTCTTGGCACAAACAGATTATTTACACAGACATAATCAAGTAACAAATATAATACACCAAGAGCTTGCAAGGAAACACAAATTAGTAGACATCCACGAACCATACTACAAATACATTCCACAGACAGTATTGGAAAACAACACGCACAAAATGTACTACGACAGAGCCATAATCACAGATAAAACAATTTACCACAACAGACCAGACATCACACTCATTGACGAACACAATAAAATCACATACATTATAGACATATCCATTCCAAACACTCACAATATACAAAACGCATGTGCTGAAAAAATTAGCAAGTACACAGAACTCGCCCAGGAAATAAGGCATCTGTGGAGGATGGATAGGGTGCTTATTGTACCTGTTGTTCTCTCCTCTACAGGTGTCATACCACACACACTACACAAAAGCCTGGGCACATTACAATTGAATAGAAACACATACATCACACTACAGAAGGCCACTATATTGAATACATGTCATATTGTGAGAAAATTCCTGAATACAGACACACACACTGATACACTTTCTTTAATTTCTGTTTTGGTTACTATGCCTTGACTTTGGTCCGGCATAGTACACAGCCACCGGTGTTAACCGAGTATATCTCACTTAACCCAACATAATAATAATAATAATCAGTGCAGAGCCCAAACGGTTAGGAGTTGAAAGTTGAAATTTGGTACACAGTTAGGGTACGTCACGAAAACGCACACTAAGAAGGGATTTTTCGAAATTCCTCTCCACGGGGGGAGGGACGGGATTAAAGCTTCTATATACATTATCGAGACGTGTCCATACGGTTAGGAGTTAAAAGTTGAAATTTGGTACATAGGTAGGGTACGTCACGAGCAGGCACGCTAAGAAGGGATTTTTCGAAATTCCTCCCCACGGGGGAGAGGGACAGGATTAAGTCCTAACACTTCCATCAACAATGGAAGTGTTAAGTAACAATGGAAGTGTGAAGCAACAATGGAAGTGTGAAGTAATAATGAAAGTGTCAACAATGGAAGTGTTAACAATGGAAGTGTTACGTAACAATGAAAATGTTAAGAGCCCAAACGGTTAAGAGTAGAAAGAGAAATTTAGAGTAGAATAGTGAAATTTGGTACATAGTTATGGTACGTCACAAAAACGCACACTAAGAAGGGATTTTTCGAAATTTCTTCCCACGGGGAGAGGGACAGGATTAAGGCTTAACACTTCCATCAACAATGGAAGTGTTAAGTATCAATAGAAGTGTTAAGTAACAATGGAAAACAAGAGAAGGCGACGTGCAAGATTTAGGGGCGCTGGAGGAAAAAAAAAGTACAGTAATATGTTAGAACATATTCGATTTTCAAATTTAATTCGGTTTTTCTCGACCCTTCTTCTTCAGAACATTCGATGAAAATCGAACGATATAATCAGAACACGTCGTGAAAATCGAACAATATTACAATATTCGATTTTCAAATTCGACCTTTCATTAGAAATATTTAGTTTGTTGATAAAATTACTTTTTTTCTTCTGTGACTAAAACGTAATAATCTTAATCTTCGCTATCATTACTTTTGCCCGAGCAACGCCGGGCCTATCTGCTAGTTTAATATAACTGTGAATGAAGCGTAAATGAAAGAATGCACTTATAAGTTAATTCGCGTATTATTAATTAGTAAATACAATTCCTGTATATACGATATGCGAATGGAGTAAATATTAATGATTTTACAGTTTATTCATAACGTTATTAAGATCAGTTCTTTAACCAATGTTAAATCGTAATGACGATAAACTCAGCACATAAAATCTTTAAACAATTATCGGGAGTGACTTCGGCTTCTTCGACTCGAACTAAGTCCTTCTACGAATCGCCATCCCGTCACGTCCGTGATTTAAAGTCGAATCCGATGTTAACTGTCACATCCGGGGTATTCGTCAAATCCAAATATTATTATCTAGTCCGAGATTCACAGATCGGTTACGTAATCTCCGTTTCACAATTAACGACCGAGATCCGTCCCACAGTTTCGTAGATTTTCGTTCATTCTCTCGAAACAATCGACAAATTGTTTCTAAAAATCTTTAAATTCCTTCCTTACAGCTTCGGCTATACTAGCAGCCCGCATGCCTGGTCTGTAAAAATAAATTTAAGTTTAAATATTTCGTCGATGAATGAAGCCAATTAAGCGAATGCGTAATCTGTCAAAATGGCACTTAGTCGAAAGGCCGTTCGTAAGAGAAACGAGTTTTGGATTTCTAGGCCCTACCGAAGCAACAACGAGAGAAGTTCGGGTTTATCTTCAACTTCTTACTTTGCGGAGGACCTCCGAACATTGCGCGCTGGAAATTTGCTTTCACCTCCAACTCCTCTTCGTACTTAACGAAAGCCTTTCTCAATCCCGCTACCTCGGTCTTGTCCCAATATATCTTGGGATTGTCCCGCTCTATACGCTCGGGATGATGTCTGGAGGACCTCGAGGAAAACCCACTGACGTCTGGATGGTTTTGAATTTCCGAGAACTCTGACGGAAGTCCTCCAACTTCTGGATCCTTTGGATATTCCGACGATTGCGCCGGAAGCCCGCTAACGTCTGCATCCTGCGGAGGATTATTTGTCTCTACCTGTCTCGAATTGGAGGTCTTCGTCCGAAGATCCTACCAATCCACCTCCAAAAACATTTCGTCTTTGACTCGTCTTTCTGTAAAATCGCAGGAAAACGCGGCGACAAATACATCGCTTCGATATAACAGTCGAAAAACTAAGAAATTGTCGCGTGTTGTCAACTGTTATCCATTGTCTGTGGAAACTTTATTAATTTTAGAAGTTCCGTTTTCTACAACTTACCGAGTGTTACACGAGTGTTTGATATAATTTTATCACTCAAAGCCGATAAATATCACTGTGTTAATTTAAAAAAATATAAGATTTGGAGAAAGACCAACAAAATGTTTTAGATTTTGAATTTGTTTTGTATAACGATATAGCAGTCTCCTACGTAGCTAAACGCTAATGAATACTCTCGAAGGATTTTCTCCGCCGTGTGCGAATTCTTAAATATCTCGTTTTGCATTTCAAACCACTGTCTTATTACTAAATCCGGTCACTTTTAAATATTCAAACTTCTCACCATTCTGGATACATCACGAATAATCAACCAATAACGACATCGTCCGCTGGATAACCGCCCAGAATGTCACACTCGCAATGGCGCTTTATAACTTCGCGGGGCCCGGGAAAATTTCGAATTTCCGTCTTCGTCACGACATCGGGTTTGCCGAGATGTACGCATTCACAAAAAATCGTGTTTAGTGATCGGGAGGTTACTTTAAATTTCGATTACAGACAAAACTCTTTCTGTTTATTGCCAAAATGTAAAAATCTTGGAGGGCCAAAAAATGACTTCGAAACTGATCGTTAATATTTTTGGATTCGGGAGACATTGAAACGTCGAAAAATCTGTTGGTTTCTGTTTGTACGAATGCTAGTGTGTGAGAAGCACGATTTTGTTCGCCCTCTTTAAAGCGTAATAACTCCTGTCGTTTTTGTCGAAAATTTCTGAAAATTTTCAGGAAGGTTTGTGTATGAAGGGCGTTCGTGCTATTAAATTTTATCGGTTAAAGGTCGCGGGTAGAGAAATAGAGAGAGTCGTATGTCAAATCTGGAATGGATCAGACTTAACGAAGATTTTACTCGTTATTAGCATTTACAATTTTTTATAAACCCACCCCTACGCTCAAATTAAGCTCTTTGCCACTTTATAATAATTAAAGCTCGTACACATTTACGAAATTTAATATGTAGAAATTAATTTTCAAACATTATTAACCCGTTTCACGTTACCCGGCAGAAATAAAGTCGGAAAGTTAACAATCAAATTAATTTCATTGATTTTATTTTAACTAAACTTTTTGTCTTCTATTAAATTTCATCGAATATATTTGATGTTTTGTTTTATTAGACTCTTCGGTATAAACGTTCGATCTCGGAATCTCCTATAATTGTATTGGACGGAAACGTTCCCCGAAACGAAATTTGCCAAGTTTTGCGATTACGTGGAATGTATAAAAAGCCGAGTAAAATTCCACATAAATTTTTATACTTTGCAAACATTTTTAGAGCGTTTCGGCAATAGCTACGTAAGCCAGGTGAGCGCAAAGTGAGATTTTACCACGTTTTAGCGTTTGAAATAACTTTAGCGCGCGGGATTACGAATTGACCAAACAAATGCTATTTTTAACAAGTATTTATACTTAATAAATACGCGATAATTACGATACTTTAATGATAACCCGTACGTATATAAATGAAGATATTTGTTTGTTTATTTGCTCTCTATACATTGCGGACCGTTCGGCCAATCGCTACGAAACTCGACAATTACGTTCGCATACTTCTAACTTAGATAACGTCGCGCATCCCACCCCAAAATACCGATCGAATTTTTATAAATAAATTAATTTCTGTCTACATTCGATTTGCTGGTTTTCGGGTAACGCTATCTATTGGCAAAAATTTAAGAAAACAATAAACTAAATATAATTTTTACAAAAGAATATAATTTAAAAAATATACTTATTATATTCACTTAATTACTGCGACAACGATATAGCGCAAAATCGATGCGCTATACCGTTACCGAAGCAGCGCGTAGCCGACGCGCGGGCCCGTCGCGAATCACTTTTCAAACATTAAAAGTAGACCGGTATTAATTGGTAGTCGTCGACCGTCCCGTCTTCTGGAGGAGGTCGAATCGCTTCGATTCCCTTCCGCCACGGCTCCTTTTTTCTACCGGACCGGCGGTACGGTGGCGTTCGAATAGAAAAATTACGTAATACCGGGTTACCGGCCGACGCAAAATGTTTTAAGTGGTTTTCCGGGGTGCCGAGTTTAAATATTCGCTCCGTTTTTTCCCGAAATTCGATTCGGCCGCGAACGGTACAATTTCTTATAGTTAACATCAGGAAAAAAATGATTTATTAAAAGAAAGATATCGCAAATGATAAAATTTGTAGGCTATCGAATTTAAGCTCGTTTAACCTTACTTATTGTCACTATGGATAATTTTTAGTCGGCCATAATTTTTATTATACGCGAGTTTTTAAAAATTTTTGACCCGGGCGTCCGCGTAGGGCCGAAAACGGGGTACTCGCCCTTCCCCGGGACCGGATAAAGAAATCCACAAATAATAGTCATAAAAATGACGGAGTTGCGTAACCTTACTCTCTCGACTGTGGCACGCCGTGTCTTTTCGTATCGACGCAACGACGTATTCTATATTTTACTGGCGAAAACCCCCAAAATTGAATATTTAACTTAATTAAACAAAAATTTATCGATTTAATTATTTGTCTCCCGAAAAATTTTCTACCGATTCTAGTTATCAGCTTTTAAGTTAATTATTGGACTTTATTTTCGGTATCAAATCTGCGACCGTTCCTATTCAAATATTAGAATGGAACGACGAAAAACAATCGATTATAGTAAACATTGGGATGTTATAAGGGCGGAATTTTAAATTGTTTAACTGGAAAAAAATCTATAAACCGATAATACCGAAAGTATTATTCTTAATATAAAGGGCACGTCCATTAAAAAAGATATCGAGATCCGAGCGGAAGAAAATGTTTGTTAATGCCGTAGTTGCATTTCTAATATACTCTTTTACGTTTTTGAATCTCGCTTTCTTTTTACGTACTTCCGATAGAGTTTGTTGTTTTAGACGACGGAAAACACGACGTCGGCTCGATTCGACCTCGCGGCCCTTTGATCGGCTTATATATCATTAGGCTAGAATTTGCGGAAGGGATATTATTTTTTTATCGATTCTTAAAAGTGTCGTGGATAAACGAGCCGTCGTTACGTATAAACTATTTATAAACAAAATAAATATTCGGTTTTCTAGAAACTGTTTACTAGTCACATCGTCGTTTATTACGAGATTTACGGCTTTTCTCGTAATGAAAATGGTCGGCGCGCCCGAAAAATTACAGAAAGTTACGGTTCGTAGACTTTAATAAAATCCAGTTACTAGTAAAAACTTCAGAAAATAAAACAAAATGCCGTAGAATCAAATTAAAAATTTAAATACATAAATATAGAAGAATATCTTCGAGGAAAACGTAGACCATCCATTCGGATGTTAACCGCTATCGTACTTAAACTTTTCTGATAAGTTTAACAAAACTTAGACTCGAAAATTTACACGCGGTTCTACAAATTATTGAAACGACGATATCGTTATATAATATACACATTACAGAAAAAAAACAACGAAGGAAAAGTAACTGAATCGTTTATAAGAGGGTAAATATCTACAGATTTAACCGCTTTATTTCCGACCGATGGCCGTTACGGGGAGCGCTCTACTTTCTGGAGGATCCGGTACGAAAACCTCTAGAAATTTTTCGGATGGAGATCCGCGGGGCCCCGTCCCTCGCCTCCCGGCCGTCCCTATCGCGGGCCTCCGAACGCGGAATAAGTACGATTAAAAAGTCCTCTTTGGACGAGTCGGGTAAACGAGCTTTGTTCCGTACATCGGCGCGGGTACGCGTACGGATCGTTTAGCGAAAGAATTGGTTTCGGTACGCGGCGTACGGGAAAAATATGGCTTCCCGCGTCGGGATCGATTTAAGGCCGAGGTTTTCGGCAGTGTACCAGTACGGCTGCTTCCACGCGTTACTAATTTCGTCTAACGAAATTAGTAACGCGCGGTGCCGTAACTAGGATTTTGGATGCCTACGGCCGAGAAAAAAAATGACGCGCCTTTTTAATTTTTGTTATTAAATAAAAATAAAAATGGTGGTTTATTTGTGAAATATACGTTGGTAGAAATTACAGATAATAAATACTATATAAATATAATTATACGAGCTTTTTTGCCTTATTAATTTCGAATACATATTATTCCAAAACCTTCTCGTTGGCGGGGGCCACGTCGGCCGTACCCTAGTTACGGCTCCGGTAACACGTACGAATTTCCTATACTTTTGGATGAAGAATTATCTCAGACGATCGAAAACGGTACGAATGTTGCATAAATAATATCGTATAATATTCTTTCGGTAGTTACGAGACTAGGTAAAAGCAGCTTTTCCGACATTTTGAAAGCGCGCGCTGATCGTTCGGCGAGTGTCGGGAAATGACGCGATATATTACGTTATTCTTGCGCGTGGAAAGAACCGGTACGGTACCGATACCCAGAGCCGTAACCGGGGTACGGCCGACGTGGTTTTCGCCATAGGCGCCGATTTAACAAAAGGCGCCAACGAGAAGGTTTTGGAATAATATGCATTCGAAATTAATAAGGCAAAAAAGCTCGTATAATTATATTTATATAGTATTTATTATCTGTAATTTCTACCAACGTATATTTCACAAATAAACCGCCATTTTTATTCTCGGCCGTAGGCGTCCAAAATCCTAGTTACGGCACTGCCGATACCCGAGTTTAGTAAAACGATAAAGGCCGAAAAAAGGATTAAATTGTCAGATGTTTAATTTGGAGCATCATTTTATTGGTTATTTAAATTGGTTCGATTTACGCTACACTCGATTTAGAGGATGGATTTTAGTCGAATTTATTTCTTAACTACATTAACCCGGTAAGATTTAAGCGGATTATTTATATCTTCAAAAATGTTCGCCGATATTAACTAAATCCGGGAAAATTACGTTATTCGTCGCGTAATTAACGAACGAACCGTCGGAACCTGCATAACGCGGAAAAATCAAAAAATAACCAATTCCTCCGACGTTTGCCACCATCAAATTTATTCTTCCGTGATTGTCGAAGGTTATAAATTTATTACTAAAAATAACACGCGGTTCTATAAATAAATTTTAGGTACGATGACGTAAAAACGGTAGACCGATTGGCCGTGACGTCACCCGCTACCGCTACGTCGGATCGCACGATGAATGTTTACGTCGCGACTGATCGCGTGGTCGGAGACTTTCAGTCGCCGTATTCGGTATTGGGGGGTCGACTCCGCAATTTTACTATCCGAGAAGTCGTCTTCCGAGTAAGTATTCTCCCGATCCGACTCCTTTATTCTATTCGCTTATCGCTTATCTTTTATATAAAAGATTTCGCCGGCAAATTCGTTTAGTTTCTTTTCGCCCCGTTTTATCAATTCGGTCGAGAAAAATTATTCACTTAAAATTCGATATTTTCCAGTGGCCTATAAACACGCTCTCGAATTATCGAATATTTAAAAAATATTGTTTAAATATGTTATTGTAAAATTAATAAAATTGCCGTTATCGTTATTATTATTTCTGTATTTTCACTAAAATTTCTTTAGTTACTTTTTATTTAATATTAACGGTGCTAAGCTGTAACGTATAACGGGCCTTTTCCCCACCCCAAATAATGTTACGTCGGGACCTAATCTATCCGCTAATCCCCAAATATCAATCAATTTAGCTCGCTGTAGGCTCATTTATTTATAACTTTTATTTAAATCTATCGTTAAACTTTTCTTAAATAATTTAAATTTATTTATAAAATAAATATTAAATTTTACACAGTTTTTTCGTATAGTTCGTTTGTACAATTGCCCTATTTTACAGCTTGGTATTATTAAATTTTCTTCATTTGTAGGACTTAAATTTAAAAAAATGCAGGTAAAAATAATTAAAATTAATTTACCCTAATTTAAAAGTTTTAAATTTAATTTATTTTTGATTTTATTAGATAAAAAAGTTCTCTCTTGTTTTTTTTCCTTCTACAAATATCCGAATTATAAGTCGAAACTTTATATTAAAAAATATATTTTTTATTAAATGTTTTATTATTTTTTCATAAAAAATCTCAAAATAAAATGATTTTTTTGGAGTTTTCGTAGAAAAATTAATTTTATAGGATTTACCTTCGAACGATTCGTAAGATTATGTCGAGAATTTAAAATATTTTACTTTATAAAAGCATTATGGATCGATAAGTAGATTTTAAAAAGTTTGTACGTCTTCGTAATTAGGAATACGCGACGAACAGACCTCCAGACGGCCAGGAAATCGCGTAATAAGGTTTTCTAATTCAGGAATGGTAAATTCGTAAGGAAACGAGTAGAGAAGTAGGCTATATTAAAAAAATTCTTGGGTGGGAAACTAATAATAGTCTTTTATTTTATTATAAACAGCTGCTGAAAGAATCCTTTCTGTCCGTCATCAAAACCTAGTTTTTAACCAGAACGAGCAGATTTTTTCCGGTCGTAAATCGGAGGAAAAAGTGCTAGAAGCCCGAATTTCTAAACGGATTTCGACGAAGGAAGGTTAATAAAATGGAAAAGAACGTTCTCATAAAAATAGCGTAATTTGTTTGATTTCTAAAATGTATAAATCAGCTAGAAGTATGTTTACGTTTGTATTAACCGTAAGATGTCAGTTAACAAAACGAGATCGTAGATTACGGATTCTCTGGAGGTTTGTTTAACTTTATTAGTCGACTAAATCGGAAACCCTTGTTGATAAATAAACATTACGTTATCTCCTACGAGATAAATAAATTTTTTTAACCTTTAACTAAGGCCGACTGGAAGAAAACGCAAAAGTCTAAATTAGAAAAGTCGCCAGAACCAAATTTATACGTATTTTTACGTAATACATAAGGCTACTTCTCCGGGGAGGAGAGTAAAAAGATAATTAGTAACGAGCAAACAATTCTCGAGGTTTTTAATCAGTTAGGAATTGCGCAAGGTTTTTTCTCGTACAAAAAGAAAACATTTTCCGATACCAAAAGAAGGCTACACTTCATTATATACAGTGACAGCTCTGTAGACTGCGAGATCTGTCAACCTATCCAATTACCAAACAGATTTAGTGCCGACAGTACGTAGTACCGACTGAATGCTACACTTGTTTAGTGACACAGCCACTCTGTGAGAACTGACAAATATCGCTTGTCTACCTCAAGGACGGCGCAATCGATGGCTCGGGTTTTACCCCCCTAGAATATTTGTATTTAATAAGGGATCCTTTACCTTAATTTAGTCGGTTATAATTGTTTTATTGGGACGTTGCGGTGCTTAACGACTGGCAAAAAGTCGCTAACGCGGTATCGGATTTAAATATTGTTTCCAGTAATTGATCGATCGAAAGCCATTGTCTTTTACATCGTTAGATTTGCGGATCTTTATCGCGGGTTTGCAAATTGGAATTAAACGGAATTAAACGTATAAAACGGTATTTATTAAATAATACGGAATTTCGTGCGACGAAACACTTTTCTGGCGAGTAATTGCTTCCGCGGCAACCTATAAAGTAAACTTTGCTAAAATTAGTGTTATTTTCTCGCGCGATAAAGGTGGAAACAATTCTCGAATATCCTTTACATTTCGTTTTATAAACGGCATTAACCCATTCTCCGCTGTTGCAATAATTTTTAATTTCGGTTACTGTTTATTTACTTTAAGTTTTTATCGTTAAAATTAAAGTAACGCTAGAAGTAATTTGTTAGTGAGGAATTAAATACGGATGCTAGGAACGATTTAGATAACATCTAAATAAAGCGGAGAATAGAAACCAACGAGAGCCGAGTTAAGTAGCGTTTTGGAGATAGCCATCCGAACGATCGGCTCGCTCCAATCGTAACTGTAGTAACGTTAAAAATACTTCTTCTCTTTCAGGATCAGCATGGGATGCAGATTCGGCAAAACTGTACCTTCCGTTAAAGATCAGAACGATCAGACGGAGCCGCCTCCTCCGGCTCCTACCGATCCGAGAATCCCTTTGACTGCCAAGCAATGTTTTTGTATATCGAAATCGTGGAAGGGAATAGCCAGGGCGATGGAACCAACGGGAATTAATATGTTTGTCAAGTAAATATTCTTTCTTTTTTTGTGTAATTTAAATTTGCTCGTTTAAAATATGTTCCGAATTGATTCTTTCGTTGGAGATTTTAGCTTTTTCTTTTATCCTTTTGCGCATTTCTCGGTTTTCTTGGAAAATTTGTGCAAAACCGCAAAATGTGTGTAATGTATTGCTTACGAAGTATATTTTTTACGATTTCTCTCGAGCGTGTACTGTGCACATTAGTGTATTTTTTATTAGGATTAAATTTGCTTCGATAATTCATTCTCATATAAGACATTATATCTTATACGCTAATCGTAGATTAAAAATAGGCTAAAAGTTGGTCGAAAATACTATCTTTCGTAGAGTTAAAATTGTTTGGTAAAACTTAAACATTCTCGGAAATAGCTTACGAAATAACTGGCGGAAAGCTTTTCTTCGAAGAATATCGAGAATAGTTTTATAATCCTTTGCCACTATTTCGCAGTCGACGAGCTTATCGATTAGTAATTAATGATCACGGGCCACTCGATTTTTACTCATTCTTGCTCGTTTGTTACCATTTTTCTAAAAACAAATCGATTGTTTAAAAATATAAATATTCTTCTTATTGTTATTATTAAACTTTAGACTCTTTCAAGATAATGAAGATTTGCTGGATTTATTCGAAAAGTTTCAATCGCTGAAAATATCGGAATCGAATTTCGAGAGTATGGAATTAGCGCAGCACGCTTCTATCGTCATGTCCACGTTAGACGAAAGTATAAGGTCTTTAGACAATGTCGATTATCTCTTGGATTATCTACATTCCGTGGGAAAATTGCATCACAAAATACCCGGATTTCGAAGGGAATACTTTTGGGTAAGCCGAAATTTTGCCTTTTCCTGTTACAAATACGAAGATTTTCGTGGCTTTTAACGTAAATCGATTAGCGCGACTCGCATCGAATTTGAAACTTTCGTAACTTTATAATTACTAATTGGAGTAAACAGAATGTGACCCGCATAGAAATCTGTAATAAACGATACAACAGCCCACATCTTTAAACGCGTTTAGATACGCAACAAAACAAACATAAAAAAAAAAAGCCATTCGGTATAATTGGTATTTTCGAAAATTGTACACGGATAAAATTCTATTATTTCTGGCTATTTATGCGGATTCTCTTAAAAACCACCTCCTCGACATCCTATTCGTTTTATGATATATTGTATCGGGGCAGCCTAGATACGAACGTATAGCCGATCTTTTATCCCCATTGTATAATAAATTTTCCAATTTAACTCGGTAGTTTATTTTATAGACTAAACGACAATAAAATTAATAAACCCACCAGACATTTATCGAATTCGTTTCTTAGATACCGGAATAACCTTCGTAATCTGAAGAAACGTGAATCGTACGGTTAGTAAATTGATATTTCGGTATCGTTTCACTAGTTATAGACGATATCCGTGGCATCTCCCATCTACGATGCGATATATCGATGCGAATTCGTTCCTATTTATTATCCTTCGTAGTAGTTAATTAGCGTACGACTCTACTCTGTGACTTTTATTATTTTTAGATGCGTTTTCTCCGAAAGAGATGATACGTAATTTATCTTCGTTCGACCGAAGATAATTATAGTTATACCATCAAACTGCATTCGAAGCGTAGCTTCTAGACTTCTCCGGCGTGAGGCCCTAAGCCATTTATAGGGCCTGACTTTTAGCTTAAGAGCCACAAATAGATTCTGTTTAAAGGCGCATTAAAGTTTACTATATTTGCCTTTAAACGTTAATAAAACTTGTAAAAACAGTTTTATATTCTTCGATGTTATAAAAAACAACGTATATTTTTATAGTAAATCAATATAGCTTTATAACCTCCACTTGTAGGCTCTAGAATAGCGCTTTCTGCACATTATCTTCTTAAGATATTAATTTCTGAAAAGTAACCTTCTCAAATTACAAAAGTAGAAACTTGTTAACCTTTTAAATTTCGCAAACGGTTATATTCCGAATAGTTTACTGCCTAAACCATCTGTTAGCCAAGAAGATAAAACATTTCGGCTTATTTTTTAAACTATATACACCCATTTTATACCGAGAAGAGCCGTAACGTAGTTATATTCGTAGCCACACTTCTAGATATTGAATTAATTCGTTTTATATATCTAGCCTAACGTATCTAGAATAGGCATACGTAACTTTATTATCTTTAAACATATAATTCTAAATTTTTATATTTTATATAAGTATAATACTTATATGTATTTATATACATTTTTTCCAGAGAATTGAGAAACCTTTCCTGGCAGCGGTCCAAGAAACGTTGGGAGACAGATATACAGAAAACATGGAAACTATTTATAAAATAACAATTCACTTTATCTTGGAAACAGTAATTGCGGGATACGACATGGGACCAGAAACGAATCAAAATAGCCTTTAGTCTGTTATTTAACCATTGTTCGTCATTTTGTTACGTGTTGTCCGAAAGAAGAACGTCTGCTGTGATAAATGTATATCGGGTACGCTTCTTTCGTCGATTCGAACGCTATTTGCATCAAATTAAACACGCCTAAAGGCGTAATTCTGTGTTCGCTTTTAAATAAACGCGTTATTATAACTATTTATACAAAAACAATGCTATTTTCTTTAAAGTTCTTAATTATCCAATCACCAGCGTATTACCTACGGCGTTACTTTAAATATTGTTGTATCATTGGTTGTTGCAGTATCCAATGTTTTGCTATATATCGAAAACGTCACCATTACGTAAAAAGATGAAATACGCAATCGTACGTATCGTTAATTCGTGTGATTACCGCTATATTTTTTATAAAAAGAAATTTAATTATTATTAAATATACACTGCATATAAATGCAGAAGTGTAATTTGTTTAAAAATTACAATATTAAATGAATACGCTACGTGCTGTTTTTATTAATTTAAAAGAAAATTAAAATTCGATTTAATTATTATTTAATATATCGAAATGACGTCGATCAATAATATCGTTGCCATAGTGGAGGAGGGAGAGATTTATACTCGATAATCTCTACGACGTCAAATAATTTACGGTTGCCGGGAGGTACAGAATGGTATTTTCGATAATTCTGACATCTTATTTATCGAAAGTAAATAAGAAAAAGTGGAATTTGTCGAAGAGAGCCGACGAGTAAAATAATAACACGGATTGAGTAAGACGTAATAAATTGCGCGGTGGAAACACTCGTGTCTTCATTCGTCTTTAAATAATTCGATTTTTGTATTCAAAATAAGAAAGACATTTTTAAAAAGAATTTAATCCGCGACAATTCGATATTTTAAACTCTTTCTACGGACAGATTTGATATATTATCGGATGAAGTGCGTTTTTATTACGATCAATGAAATTTCCTTCCGCTCTTGTCTGGTGGATGTGGAAACATCCTTCGAAAATATTGGCATCGAATGACCCGTTTGATGCGTAATTCGATAAGTATTTGTTATTATATCTTGTCTTATTATTTTTTTTATATAAAAGATGGCGGAACACTTTTTTATCCGGGAGAACGTCAGTTCTATCAATCTGGTAGGCCACATTATATTCGATACCGATGCGACATCATTTTTCCTATTCCTTTATAGCGCTACTTTGGAGACTTATAACGCGTATAAATAAATGTATACGGATTGTAAAAATGTTCTGGACGATTTTTGTAACTTTTCTTAACTTAAAAATTGCTATAAAACGTCCTTGGCATTCGACTGATATCATTTTATTACCGTTGACTTACTCTGATTTAAGAGCGATTGATCGATATAAAACAGATTTAATAATGTAAATGCGACTGGTATAATATAATTTAAAACGAAAGTAATAAAACGCATTGTTTTCTATGGAAAAAAATAAAATTTGAAAATTGCGATTTTTTGTTATTATTATTATTTTTCAAATATAACTTTGTAGCAGTAATGACTACAGGAAATGGGTTGCGACCGGAGATAACTACGTGGGTTCCGCACGTCTCCGGTTTTATGTAAAGTTAAATGCGGATTGTCATTCATGGATTCGAATTGAAATGGGTTGTGTTCCCGCAAAATCGGTTTCTAACCTTCCTTACGGATTAGGTGGATTTAAAGGAGGTGTTCCTTTTGTCACTTATCAACAGAAAGTCGCTCTGGTACAAACGTGGAACGTTTTAATGAAAAACTTGTCTAGAGTCGGAGTTATAGCGTTTATGAGGTAAACTAAGATTAATATAACAAGTTTCTTACAGTTTCTTAAATTAGAAAAATCTATATATTTAATACAGAATATTAATACGCGAGAGAATATTTCGCTTATCGTCCATCTTCTGGGTTAAGGCCAGATTTTGATTTTATTGTATAGCTGTAGCTAGACGCCTTTCCCTCTCACCAAATAATAATAAGTTTGAAAGAGCGAGACCTTAACATTTACCTTTGTCGAGTGAGGCCCGAGCCGTATCTCGTTTACTTTACGTGTAGGCTAAATCCGACTCGGTTTAGTGACGGTATATTTTTAGAATGCGCTTTAATGATATATAAATACTTTAATTAGAAAATTTAACTATTTCGGTGGTTAATTTTTCGTTATACATTTATCTCAAATGTACAAAATTCCCCGCTTAAATTATAAAATACGTAATTCTATTACAATAAATTGAAATCTATAAATTAATAGCCAAAGTAAAAGTTTAGACCAGGAAGAGGTTAATAGTAATGAATCGGAAGCTCCAAAAAACTGTTCAACGACAGCCGAATCCATAGTTTAATATCCTCGATCGTTCCGAAAATGCTAAACGACACGTTAAGATCATCGATACCGCATTATAATTGAAGATTTTGGGGTAAGTTTCTGTGCCGAATTTCTACACACACAGAACAGATACGATTTCCATACTCACTGGTCGTGACCTACAATTTCTCATAGATCGACCTCTCGATAGAGTTAAATCATCCGCGGCTTGTCCTAAATACAGAATAAATTCAAAACTTTAGGGTATTTTCTCGGCAACTTGAAGAAATGAGTTCGTACGTTCTTGCCTCCGGGTCTTCGATTACCATCGCATACAGTATATTTCTTTTCATAATACCGAAAATACTCGTTATTACAGATGCAGTATTTATTTTAAGGAATTGAATTTGTTCAATCACTAAATATCTTTATTAAAAACAATTCGTTAAAAGTTTAGACCGAATGATGAACGAGATCATTTAAAATTCGTAAAGATCGAACAGCATTTGAGTAATCTATTCGAATAGATAGAATTGCGAGAGACAAGAGTTTAATAATATATAGAAACCTAATTAATATATAACAGAATAATTTGATTATATATTTATTCGTATCAAACTTTAAAAAATTCAGCGAGTCTTGTTAAATTAACAGATATAAGTAAAATTGATAGTACCACACATAATCCGAAATTGTAAGTAAAATACGAGTTTATAAATGAAATTTATATTTAATACATTAAATGAAAATTTAAACACGACTTTCTTTATTTTTATTTACGTCGTTATCTTTAAAAACACGCATAAATTGAAAATCCTTTCACGTAACAGATATGAATTAACCAACCTTCTTTTCGTGTAATCAAGAAAAAGGAAGAGGATGGGATGGGCCGCGTGAGCGAAAATATTTTATATTAAGTTTTAAATTATTTATCGGGAAATAAAGTATTAATATTTTTTAAAAATTCGAGATTTTTCTCCAAATCTCGAGCACAAAATATAAATTCTTAACGTTAGCAACGTTGAGTAAATCTGTATGATGATCCATATAAACGTTATACCCACGTGGTTATTTATTTTCAGGTTATTCGAAACCCATCCCGATGTACAAGAAATATTTATTCCATTCAAAGGTTTAGATCAGGAATCCCTTCGTAACAGCAAGGAATTAAGAGCTCACGCCCTTCGCGTTATGAGTTTCGTTCAGAAAGTAGTCGCCAGGTTGGAGCAACCAAAAAAATTGGAAATGCTTTTGGGAGAATTGGGCAAAAGTCACCTAAATTATGGCGCTAAAGCCGAATATATCGAGGTGAGATCATCTTCTTTTCGATTCACTTATCAATATTACTAATTAAACTTTACTCTTTTAAAGACGGATTAAAATGAGATTAATAATGAATCTTAGGATGTGATTTAGTCGTGTGCACCAGTAGAATATTATGTTTAGTAATCCCTATTTATAGAAGTAAAGCCGTAGCTAATTAGACGCAGCCGTTAAAATGGGGACTTGTAAACACGGCCCCGAGTAAAGTTAAAGAAAAATGAATTTTGCTACGTAAAAATTATAATGATCAAATATCAAGGCCGTGTAAAGGTACTCGAAGCCGGATGCGAAAGGAAATCGGGGTTCTCTTACTTATCTGAGACGAGTAAGAAACCCAGATAAGTTGGAGACGAGATCGTACCAAATATTTCCTTTTGTCTTACCGTGTGCAGGCTTTTATATAATTTTGTCATTGGTTATCACAGAAATATTATCATTTTCAATGAAAAATATTAAATGAAATATTAAAAATATTTCATCGGTTCGGGACCGATGTCATATTCGGACCTCCAGATTCGGGACCGATGTCATATTCTTAAGAAATGAAGCGACAAAGTTTAGTTTAGTATTGTACTTTGTATGTTACAACGTTTGTATTTAAAAAATATCAGTAAAGATTAAATATTTTCTAATTATATTTATAAAATAGACGTTGTTTGAACTGCGGTGTCTTTTCTTTTATTTTCGACTCTTTTTATCCTGCGAGCATTAAAAAGACCTTCTTAGCGAGTCCATTACGAATTCGGCCAGGCCCACAATGGCGGTCGCATAGTGAGGAACGGGGTCCGACGTATCCGGGCGGACCACCCCCGAAAAATTCGTGGGGTTTTCGATCCGTTCGGATTCGATTCCAGGTTCTCCGGAGCTTACCGCTCAGCCATCTGACCGTCGAACTCTGGTATGATTAAAGTGGGCTTTGCAACAGCTTAGCGTTACGGGCCCCAAAACTAGTAAGTGCGACTTTGGCCGAGTATCCAATATTGATAAATACAGCGGGATGTTTGTAATGTTCGTATTATGGATTGAAAATTTATATAAATATTTAAGCCCACCAGTGACCGAGTGGGTAAAACTACCGAACACTGGCTACCAGGAATTTTCGGGTTTTCTTCACGTGTACTTCCGGGAGGTGTTCCTCCTCTCATGTGTTGCGCTGACTTATTAGATGTATTGTGAAAGTTTGGGCAATCCTTCAAACTTGACACGGTTGTGTGTGATTAAAAAAACACATTTTTTAGGTTGGTATGTTTATTTCTAAACAATTAATTAGTTTTAATAAACAAAAACAGTAGTTTATAGCTTGCTTTGTTTGTATATTACCAAAGAAAATGAAAAAATAAAAAAAAATGCAAAATAGTTGTTGCAAAGGTATTGCAAACTGTCTTTAAACTAAAAGCAAATAATAATAATAATACAATCTTAGTGGCCAATATTTCTACCATCATTTCTAGTCAAGAAGAAGGTTTTGTAAGATTTCAGGTTCTAAATTATACCAATAATAGTCAAGATCTTCAACCGAAGCAAATAGTCTTCCACCCGCACAGAGTTTCCTAGAGATTATACCCAAAGATTTTTCTATCGGGTTTGTCTGGGCTTCTGGATTTTTTTTCTTTTGTCCGAAAGCAAGCTATAGCCGTGTTTCTGTTTGAATGAATGCGTTATCTCGCTGCAATATTCATTCGGGTCCGTTAAGTTTGCAAACGGAAATAGACGACGCTTTACTGTGTTTCGATGCAGGGCCGGATTATCGAATAGGCAAAGTAGGCAAATGTCTAGGGCCCGTAATTCGGAGGGGCCCGGCTTCATTAGCCATTGCCTAAAAAAAAAAAAAAAGGTCAACAGCCATCCGTGCGTCAGAAGTAATCTCTCCCACGAGATCTCTCGCACCATCTAGAAATATTCCTAGGCCGCCTCTCATAGTAATACTGATGTATGGTTGTGATTCATTTTCTAAATTTAAACTTATACGTCGCGACATCGTATATTCGATGTAGCGTTCGAGTTGCTCGAGTGCGAAGTTATTACAATTCAATAGTGTTTTATAAAACAGTTAAAAAGGGTGACACTACGGTGTGACTTGGGGTGACACCACGATATCTGCACCGGGTGCCACCCACGCTAGCTACGCTAATGTCACATTATATAAGATTTGTTTAGAAGCAACTTATTTAAATAGGGCCCCAATTTAAATTTTGTCTAGGGCCCGCTAGAGGCTTAATCCGGCGCTGTTTCGATGGAGTCATTTCTGCCGTCCCGATATAATGTGGACTCGTCATGCCATTACCAAACCAATAGGCCGCGTTTCTTTATGCAGCGCTAGAGAAGCGCTTTACAGCGAACACTCTTTAACCCGTTTCTAAATGCAGCGCTGCAATGTAGCGAACCGTTTCTAAACGGTTGCTGCAAGAGGTCGCTGCAGCAAAGATAAAGCAGCTTTTACGTCCGCTACATGTGTAAAGCAAAATGGACGCTTGTGTGTATAATACGTTATTATGCTGCAAAAATAAAAAAGTCGAGGTGACTGTTGATAAAAATATTATGGAAAGATTAAGGATTAAATTTTATAAAATGACTCTGAAAGTTATCTAAAGAATAAGAAAATACTATATTTTAAATATAATTATACATCTCCTATCTCTTTACTTTGTTCACATTTTCAGAAAGAGAAATGCTCAATTCTTTATATCTGTTTATTTAAATATTGTAGTTCTTTAACTAAAGCGCTACTTTCGGCTGTAACTGTGAAATTAAATGATAGATTACGGCATCCATGTTTAGCTCGAGCGGAAAGCGTTTCTAAACTATGATGCAGCGACGTGTAGCGATAACTGCTCGTGACGTCATTTTCGCTACACGATTGCTGCATAAAGAAACGCGGCCATACGGATACACTTCCTTCTTATCTACCGAAAGAATTTTTCCTCTTTTCACAAATCGTACCATTAACAAATGCACGCGTCTGGCTCATCCAAATTCCACTTCTCGTTAGAAAACAATACAGGAATCCACTCGTGGCGTTTTTTTGTCTAACGCGCTCGTGCTTCAATGCGCTTTGGCTTCAGAGGTGGTCGGAGCTGCCATTTTGGAGGAACGAAGATTTAGAAATGCTTTCAAACCTCGAATATTATATTTGTTGTAAAACTTAACCTTTTTACAACTCGTCAATAATTTCCTACTTGACTGAGAAATTACCAAAATTCGAACTCTTTCCCTAAATTTTTTACACTTTTAAAACAAGGATTTTGCCTTTCTTTTTAATTTTATTTGATAATATGCAAATGTAAAAAAGCTAAAGTTGTTTTCTTTTACGAAGCTGCTTTAATTGTTTACGGATGAATAAGTATATTTTTCATTAAGTTGCTTTTTCTTATCATCGCGAGAGCCACGTCAGTTTAACCATATTGCCCAAACTACCGCAACACACCGGGTCAAACCGTAAACTCCGAAGTAAATATGTAAATTCCATTAATATTCGAAACATATACGATTAAAAGAATGTCACTTTTCTTTTAGTTGTACTTATATTTATCGGTAATTGAAAAATAGCAGAAAGAATGACATTAATCGCTAATAATTAGCTTATAAATCGACAACGCGCGTGTGTACACGCAACCATTGCGGTTTACACGCGGGTTGCGTTCTTAGAACGAGAGCGCAAATAAAACGAGCAATTATTTATTGCGACGCGGTGGCAATCCCGGGTTGCAATTTTTAATCATATTTTCAATTTATTTAATTTAAGATATACGCTCTCCACCTCAAATTTCTAGTAATCCGCCCCCTGTACTGTACCGTACATCATACTTTTCCGTTAGCGATAGAGTCGTGCCCGTCATCAATCCGACTGCTTTCGGTGGAAACTTTTTGAATTTAAATAACGCATCTTTCCGTCGAAAATCGGAAATTCGTACGTCATTAATCGATGCCTCCCGTCCCTAATCTTTCCACATCCGATCCCGGCTTTCGTATAACTAACTCCGTTCTAGAGATTAAGGAAGGACTGACGGACGGACGGACTACGGCGCGAATTTACGTCCACAGTTTTTTCAAATCGTAGCCCAATTTCTGGCAAATTAAAATAATGTATTCGATAGAAATATATTAATATTCACTTAATAAAATAATAAAATCTATTTATATTATTTTTATAGAGCCGCATTACTTCATAATTGTATAAAAATGCTGCGATCGTTACTTATTACGGTTAATGTGAGCCTAGGTATACAAAATGGCGACCGTCGACAATAACATAAACGCGCCTATATTTAAACTTTTTTAAAACTAAAACATTTTTAAAACGTAAATTTGCTACTTACCCTGCTTTTGGTTACTTTTCCTACTCTTGGACCAGAAACGAAAAATAAAAAAGTCATCATACTACCTATAAATTCAATCGATGCACGGACGAAGTGAATTACGAGATTCTATACATCAGTGGTTCGAACAAAATTTGCCTGTATTGTACACAAATTTTACTCCTCTTAAGAACTGCAGTCTTACGATTCACATCTCTCGCCTTTTCATCTACTATAGGCAGCATCTCCATAGAGGGTGGCACTTGCGATCCACGGTCACCTAGCCTTCCACGTGTCGTCCACGTTTGACTTTCGGGTCGGAAATCACTATTAAATATCCTTGGTTATGACAAGTTTAACTCGTTTAACACACATTTACACACTTTAAACGCACAATTGAACCACATATAAACCCTTTACAAAATTATTACCTCACTTATACAATGTTAACACACCTTTAATACGCTTTTATGACATTTAACACGCATTAAACACATTAAGGACACGTTTAACACGTTAATTACCATCGACAAACTTTTCTCCTCGATAACTTTAGACTTCGAGTAAATTGTACAAACTTTAAAAAAACACAGACACTTTAAAAAAATTAACAACGCGCATAATCCGTCTACATCGTAACCAAAATTCGAAATTCACATTATTCCTCGTGTTTCCCGAACGGAATTTTTTGATGGATATTCGCGTACGAAGGCGTCATTACTATCAGCGCCATCTACATTTCTTTTCTAAAAACACTTGCCATCGAGGTTACCGGAAGCGCCGCCATTTTGTATACCTAGGCTGGCATTAACCCTTATTACTAAATAAAGCCATTACTACGCGTAATTAATTAAACAACGATACTTTTGGCAAAAGCTGGAAAATACGTAATAAAAGTAATTAATAACGATTTATTTTAGCATCGGAGTCTCGAGCATTCCGTAATCATCTCGTAGTCAATACTGTTATACTACGTAATCCTACAGGATTATATAAAGCCAGTTATAAAATAGTTTATATAATCCTAACTAAAAATTAACGAGGAGGAAAAATATACGAAACGTAACAATTCCGTAAATCTTTCGTATAACCTCTCCTATTATATTTAACGTCACAATTATTGACAGAATTTCTTTTTCCGCGCTGCGATTCGACGGTACTTAACAGCGGCAAATTATTAAATTTTTACTTTTAGCATCATTACTGTTTTGTAAATATCGTCCGAATCGGAGAAAAGATCGAGTCGTATTCGGTTAAGGGGTAGGTCCTAGAATGTCACGGATTTCGGGCCAAAGTGGTACAATTCGAATTCCGAACTACCAACTCGTGATTTTTGATTTAAAAAACCGAATTTGACTAGAAAAATACACTTGGAGACGGAATACGTTGGAAGACGGAATACACTTGGTTTTACGGAATACGTAATTTTATCCAATGTCGGGACCGCGAATGCGGGTCCCGACATTGGATAAAATTAACGTATTCCGTAAAACGTTAGAAACGTTTCCGAAGCTAACGAAGGCGCTGCAAAATCGAGATAGACTTTTATGTCAATTTGAAAAATTACGGACGACAAGAGAAATTCGTCGAATCGATGGAAAAGGCCAGGCAATACGAATAATCTGCCACGGGGGTGCTTACCGGGAAGACTTTCTACGGGAAACCGATTCCTATTTAGACGTTAGACTCGCGAAAGAAACCCATAAAACCACGCTCGTCCAACCTTTTAGCCACATCCGTCCACGTTCGGTAGTTCGATCCACTCGGTCACCGGCCGATTCATTTTTGTCTTATTTACGTCTAAAGTTGTATCGTACCGTAAATACGTAGCGATTTAGCGAAATAAATCTGTGGTTTCGATAACGTATCGGTTTCGTCGCGGTTCTAGAGATCCGTATAAACGAAATAACGAAAATCAATTATTACATACTATAAGGATATAATGGCAAGGAATAGAAAACAGATTTTTTAATGGTAAAAATGTATTTTGTTTTTAAATAGACAATTATAAAGTCAATATATTCGTTATACGCGGGTGGCGAACGGTACGAACGGAGAACTAAACTACGCGGCCACTACGATCGAAATGGAAATTACAAAGTCGGGTCAGCTTTGTTGTATCTGGCAGACGACTACGGAGAATAACCCGCCGGTAAAAATCCGGTAGAAGTTTTTTCACATCGGCGTCGACATTTTTCGAAGCGGGCGCTAAATTATAAATAGACGAGCGCGTTTTTAAGGCAGAGGCGATAAGAAATTTATTTGCGCAACTCGCAAAAGTTATCGACAATTGTCGAGACGTTTATTGTTTTATTCCGATAAGAACTCGAAATAGTAAAACGCAGAATTAAGAAACTTTTTTGCAGTGTTTTCGATAATATCTTTGAAATATTCACTCGAATTTCGCAATTTGTGTTCTATTTCACGAATGTTTTTCAAAATTTTAAGAAAATTCAACTGTTTCTTGCAAATTTTTCGTTATTTTTACAAATCTTTGCCGAATTTATTTAGCGAGTAGCTGAAAAATTAAGTAATTTTCGTACATTTTTAATTCGTGAACTACGATGATAATCCGGCACCCGCGGAACCGGAGCGACGCCGGATTAACGGAAATGTCGGCCGTCTTCGTATTTCCGCAAAATTTGATCGAGTTACGGGCATCGTTGTACAGTTTGTATATAAAATGTACGGCGACGTTCGACCGGACGCAACGCGAGATGCTGTAACAAAAGTTTTTCTCGGTTACGTCGCTCCGCCACCGACCGCGGATCTCCGGACTAGAGCCGTATCGAGTGAATTTATGCGCCGTTTACATCTTTTCGTAATTGACTGTCAACGTTCTCGTAAGATAGTAACTGAAAAATATAGGGTTTATTCGGTAATTATAAGTTAATACTTTAAAAAGTTTACCCGGTTTATTTATATATTAAATAGAAATACCACTAAATGTTATAATATTTTTAAACGTGTTAATAATAGTACAACCAGCTTATTTTATGTAATTTACTTTTATATAAAAAATTGATATCTAAATCGAGCCGTACGGCCAAATCCCGATTTAGAGTCGTTGTAGCCTTAGCTACGATATACGCCGGGCTTTTCCTTCTTCACTAAATAATCGTGAGTAATATGTATTAATATAAACTGTCTTTGGGAATAAAATCGGGCCCCGAGGCAGTGTTTTTCGACCTTTTTTTCTCTCGCGGCACACCGGTCGAAAATCGTTGCCCTAAGCTAACGGTATTCGAACATTTTAACGGCGCGACCCGGAGGTAATTTTCCGCCACCCCAAATGGGGTCGCGACCCGTAGATCGAATACCACTGCCCTAAGGCGTACCCTGGTCTAGAAACGGCATTTCCCGAATACGTAAACCACCTTTAAGATTTCGGAAATTTCCGACAAAGGGCGCGGGAGTTATTAAGCTTCGAAGCGAGTGAAAAAAATCGCGATTCCGCATACACATACTATACGGGGGGAAAAACCCAACTTTTTGCGTTTCTCAACATTTCGCCGCGTTCGGACGGGCTCTTCTCGCGTTAAGTCGCGGCTAGATAATCAAAGAAGGCGTTACAGATAAGGGGCCGTCCATAAATTACGTAAGGTATTTTGGGGTGGGTGGGGTCGAGGATTTCTTACTCGGGGGTAGGGGGTAATAGATCTCGTCTTACGTAATATTCTTATTTTAGTTTTTGATCTCGTCGAGTGGTGGCAGTTTCTGTTAAGAACTCTCGTTGTACCGAGGCCATCTCCTGTGACGTGATAGAAAAATAACGCTAGCAGAGTCACACTCACACTCTACATTTTTTTTTTTTATCATGGGAGAAAGGCCGTGTGGTGGTTTCTCTCTCTTTCTCTCTTTTTTTTTTATTAGAATAAGTGAACCACTCCCATGGGTGTATAACACTAAGAATACGTAAACCAAAATACATGATACAAAGTAAACATAAAATTAGTCTTCGGCTTTTAGTGAAAACTAAAATGTAAAACTAGAAATTAGAAATTATAGTCTTTTCTTCCATACTTTTTGAACATAATTGTAAAAAGCATCAAACAGTGGCTTCTGAACGAGTTTATCGAGTGGACGTGGCCACCCGAAACCTAGCGTAAAGATTTCTAATTTCGGCGTAAGTGTTAAGATTAATCATATTCGTTGTTGTAAAACCGCCCTTGAGTTAAGCGCCATCTGTTGACTTTAATTCTGTTTGCAATTAAAAGGTAACCTCGTCGGCAGTGTGTAAAATCCAAGTCGGATGTAACCTAATAAATGTTTTCGTTAATCTTATCTCGCCTTTTGACTCGTTCGCGGCATTAAGAAATCACCACAATAAGTCTATCTTTATCGTAAATTGGACAACGATAGATCGTAAATATGGTCGACGGTGTCTCGGTTTTCTGTAGAGCAAAAGCGACAGGCTTCCTGCCCGGTTATACATCGCCAGATAGCTTCTAAAATTATCGTGCTCGGTAATTAGTTGAGCGGTAGCAAACGTTAAATCTGTAAGTGGTGATGAGAACTCGCATTCGACACTAGGAAAATAAAGTCTCGTTATTCTACCAGTTTTACTGCTCGACCATTGTTGATTCCACTTTTGCGTAGCGTTGTCACGAATATAATTTTTAAAGCTGCTACCCGAGAGAGGGATGCCAGTGTAGTCTAAGTCGGTGTCCTTGGCGGCTGACAGCCTCAAAGTCGGCTTTTTCGTTTCCTAGTATGCCAGTATGGCCAGGAACAAATATAAAAGTTATCTTATTTACAAGATTTTTAATATGGTGCTGGATATATGTGATTTTATTCTATTGCAATTAGGATTTAAGAGTGTTTTTAGGACACACTGAGAATCACTATAAATATTGATAGACAGCGTTTTGTTTGGTAGTGAAGTGGCCTACTTAATTGGTATGACAATGTCGGTAGACAGCATCTTCTTGAGCTTGATAGGTGAAGGTATGTGAGGGGTATCTTCTAACATACTGGAGGAAGATACAGATACTTGAGCCGACACGAAGGAGGCTTAATATCTACACAGATGTAGATATGTCTATGTAGATATTGTCTGCACGGTTATCCATGGAGGAAGCGGATGACACCAAATGTACCCTGGGGATAATGTTTACGGGGTGACGATCAGAGATAGGGTAATTGCAATGTGGTAGCAAATGAACTGCCGTAGATAGGAGTAGAGACCATTGTTGAGCCTCGATGTTTGTAGTAGTTTAGAACCTTTTCTACAATACGTAGTGGCAAAGGAAGAAGCTCTGCTAGAATCAGAGGCATTAGTAGAAACAGTTCTGCAGCACCGACATTCTGATGGCAAACTAATGAAAGAATTAGTTTCCGTATTAAACAAATATTAGTTTTATTTCATATTGGCCGGACGATATTTTATTCTTATTTGAAGTAAAATATGTATTTATTTCTGTATTTATATTTTGTAGAAAATCGGCCCTCAGTTTATTTACGCCGTGAAACCCATGTTGGAAGATCATTGGAACCCGGGAGTGGAAAACGCCTGGTTACAACTGTTTCGATACATCACTCATTACATGAAAGCGACGATGGAACAGTGCGATAAAGAAACGGTCAACGACGACAATCGAAAGAAAAATAAAATGAAGATAATGAGACATTCTTTTCACGGTAAACTGTATAAATGATTTGAACATAAAAGAAGAAGTTCGATAACATATATCACCACTTCTTATCACGAAAATCATAAAATTTTCCATTACCACTCATTACTGATAACGTTTATGCATTTTGTAAAGTTATTGTATATTTGAATAAAGTCAACGTGTTAATGAATTATAATTTTTTACGGAAATTTCTATATACGTTATTGGGCTGCAATTTGAAAAAAATTGTAGACTTATAAATTCTCGTTGTCGCTCGTCCGTCCGTCAGTCTTTCCTTAATCTCCAGGAGGGAGTTAGGAAGACGAAAGACGAGACCAGATACGGAAAGATTAGAGGTAGGAGGCCCCGATGCAAACCCGGGTCGTGTTATTTCGATTCAAAAGATTTCTCCCGAAAGGTATTAACGAGTCATGCCGGTCATCCGTCTAACGGAAGAGAGTGACGAACAGGGGCGAGTCACTACTAATTTCAGGTGGAGAGCATATATTTTAAATAAAATAAATTAAAAATTGCAGCCTGGGATTGTGACCGTGTCACAATAAATAAGATGCTGGTTATTTATGTATATAGAATTAATAAGATTAAATCTCGGCTAACTTTTATAATTCCCCGATCAGAATTTAGAGTAATTAGACTCGATTCTGTGGTCTTAAAAATATAATCAGTCAACTGCTTAAATTATTTTAAAGACTAAACATTAATATTTTGAACTTATTTTTAAACTATTAAAAATATCATTTGAAATAAATGCTTAAAATAAACAATTTTTTAATTTTTACTTTAATTTTCCAGATACAATAAAAGAAAAAAAATATAAATTGCTTTATCTTCATTTACTAAATTTTAGCATTATTATAAATAAATTGTTTTTAATAAAGTTTAACAAACAGCTAATTTCTTCTTAAGATGATTCTTCTATTAATGCCAGTTAATCTACACACGTAGTATTATAGAAATTTAAAATGTGTTTACGCTTTCTAACAGACATACGTGGAGAATCTTTTCACTAATGTACACAGATTTAATGAGTTACATTTTTTTCGGTACTTACCGTGTTTTAAGTATCTTAAAATTCAATTATCAGAAATTATTTTTAACTACTATCAATAATTTGTATAAAATATACTGGAAAATAAAAAATAGCTTCAAACCGGTGAAATAAAGATTCCTGTTATTTACCTTAACAAATAAACCATCAATTAAGAAGACAATCTTTTATTCTATCCAAATGCTTTCGTAAAGTCTTTACTGCCCGTCTTCGGTAACGTACAAATTATTTTCAAACGGAATGGCCTTTATTAAACAATATATTTTGAAAATTACATTTTATCACAAATAATCGTACAGAAATTTGTACAAAATAAATAAAATTTATATTAGCTCGACCGGTATCTTTATCGCACCAAAAATTATCGTCGAATTCGGAAAAATTTTGCATTTCAAAATGTTTTAGTCGAGAAATATTGCATCGATTTACATCAAATTCCATCAAAAATATTTACATAATATATCAAGTTTTCAATTTACAAAATTTTATATTTTTCTTTTATAAATTAGATTAATAAAAATATATTTTTAAAGATTGAAAAAATTGAGCGACAGTAAATATATATGTATATATTATATTATTGCTATATAATGATTGATTTAATATGTTTCTGAAGCAGTAAAACAATACGCGAACATAATCTAATGTAGCTGATATTGTTAGTGAAACCAGTATTTTGATATTTAAATTCGATAATCAATCTTCAGAAATGATTGTGTTTTCACAAATGTCTACAGAAATCATTTTTTACCTTAAATATATGATTAAGATGACTTATAATGTTATCTTTAATATATTTAATTGGTCTGTGAACAATTTGATATAATAAATGTATTATACACATCTCAAAGCACGAAAATGTATTATACACACGTACATAAAAAATGAAAAACAAAAAATGGTAGTTTAATAAATCGACATTAATTCCATTGTTTTACCGAACTGGCATTAAACAAAAAAGTGACTAGAAAACTAAGGCATTTATATTGGCGACAGGCAATAATTATTTATAGTTTAGTTGATCAAAATAATTATTTTTCGTAAAGGTAATGACTAAAAAATCTCTCAAAAATATTAAATAAATTTTAACTTTCAAACTCGTTTATAAAAGATATTAAAATCTTAATTTGCGGAACCTTAACGTAATTTGTAAAACCTAATTTTGACGTATAAACATTTTAGGCGGTGGGAGTCAATTCGGCAATCGGTCTGACGTCCGACGACGGATCGCAAGTACCGCCGGAGCGAGCTCGAATGTTCCTCATTAAGCGGATGCAACTCGCTATAAATATTCCTATCCATAACACTACCGATGCCCAATAAGTAAACTGAAAAAAAAAATAAATTTGAATTATTATTAACTTTTTATTTTTTGTTAAAATAAAATTGTTGTTTAATTGTATAATAATAAGTCCATTATATTGCATATGAGAAAAAAGGAATATCTGTTATCTGTCAGGAAAATTAAGATATCATCAATCAAAATGAAGATAAACGAATTCAAAAATAATAGAACTCTCCGGCAATAGTTTAAGTAATCTTTAATATTAACACCAAACAATGTTGATATTTGAGTAGAGCTCTCGGTTAATTGAATGTCGCGTCAAAATATAATCGTCCAACCATCGCCTAAATATTTGGGCCGTAATATGGCTATAATCAAATAATTAATACAAACAAATTTGGTACTAGAGGTAAGCGTCAGCCACCATCTTAAAATAATTATTAAAATAATAATTATTTTAAGATGGTGGCTGACGCTTACCTCTAGTACCAAATTTGTTTGTATTAATTATTTGATTATAGCCATATTACGGCCCAAATATTTAGGCGATTGTTGGACGATTATATTAACTCGTCGGGCTTTGAGATGTGTATTATATGTCGCATCAAAATGTTTATATTAAACCCGAATAAACATTACAGCTGTAGAGAATATTCACCAGTGAAAGTAATTAGTCGATATAACTTAATTTTTATTAAAATGTTTAAATAATTAACATTTTGAATTTCTATTTAAATTTGAAAAGTTACAAGCAACGATAATTAATTAATATGCCTTTGTGTCCTTAACCAAATTTAAACTTATCTCGTCTATTAGTACTTTATCAATTAACAGGACTTATTATACGGGGGATTTAAATAAACGATATTATTTCTGATCTGTAAGACCTAATTGCTGCATCCGTAAATCCAGTATAATAAGTCCCGTTAATTGATAAACTACTAGTAGACGAGATAAGTTTAAACAACAATTATTGTATTACTAAATTATATAAAATCAATATTTAGATTAGACTATTCATATTTCTTACAGTTAAACAGTTCTAAGATGTGATAAAATAGACAATCACTATTCAGCAGCTTTAGAAAGATTTATTTATTTATTTATTAACCCTTTCTGCCCCGTGGGACTAAGAAGGTCTCTTTTAGTAAGCCCATTATTGCTGTGGCCATCACCACACGGCACCCACAATGGGATGCCGTGTGGTGACGGACCACTTCCCGAAAACTCTCCCGGAGTCCCTCGACCCGTCGGGACCCGATCCGAGCGATAGGCTGCCACCCCAACCGCTGTCATTTTGTTATCATTTATTTACATTTGTAAATATTAAGGGCAAATAGCAAACAACAAATTAATTAATTCAAATATAATTTCAAATATTTATATAATATAATTGTTTCATTAATAATTTTTTGTCAATCTCTAAATAAAAAAATAATTTATAATTAAATATAAGTTTCAGTTATTAATAAATGCATTAATATTTTTATTCAAAAATTGACAAGTAAATCCATCAAAATTATTAAAAAATTGTACTGGTAATAAAAAACATTAACGGACAATACCTGAACCAACATTGCTCCATTATAATCATCAAAAGAAGTAATTTTCTTAGATTTATATGCCCTATTAAATATTTTAGAACACCTATAAAAAATACACACACAGTATTATATATATGTATATATATTTTTTTCAAAATTTAAACATAAAAAATCAAAAATATAACCAAAAAACTAAGGTATATAATTTTTAATGATTTAATGTAATATATATTTAGATATGATCATTAAATACAAAGAAAACTAGGCTTACACTTTGGTTGGATCATCATCAGTTAATTTCAAACATGTTGAATGAAAACCAATACTAAATAGGCATGCGGCCACAAAAGTAATCAAAGTAACTAGAGAATTCAACAAGAGCCACGGCATTATCCACATTGTACGTCTAAAAAATTAAGCAAACCGCCATTTAAATATAATATAATATAAAAATGACAATACATATTAAGTAATAACATTGATAAAAAGAGTTAATAAGTTTCATAATTATTATTTATATTTATCTCAAGTCATTCAAATATAATGTCCACACTGGGAAGAAGAGATATGTACTGTACAAATTTTGTGGCAAATTGTGGCATGGGGTAGGGGGAGTGCTAATAGAATAATAATGTCCTAAAGATTCTCAAAAATTTTATTTGAAATAATTCTTTTTGCCAAAATCATCTCGCAGAAACATTTTGATCAATGATCACAGCAAATTTTTGATTATTTAAATAGTTAAACTCTAGTGGAACTTTTAATATGAAAGGATAATGGCAACAATTTATCCTTTACAGATACAGATTACAGATAAAGATACCATTGAACGATATACTACTCTCATATTACCTTTAGTCTAGGACTTAAGTTAGTATAATGTCATCAGACCTCTTCTGTAGTAAATCTGTATGTTGATTTTTTACTTTTTCTATTGCTTATTTTTAAAATCAGCCTCATCTTGGCAGGAAATATAGATAAAATAATGTACTGTTTTATAGAAATGCTCGATTCTAATATCAAGAGAAAGTAAGATCAAGTGTGACATCAGCATGGGGAATGTCTAAACATTTGTGACAAAATGTGACTGGGAAGGGGTAGGCAGTCAAAAATGTCTTAAAAGTAGTGACATCAAATTTTGGAATGACCCCCTCATATATAAGGGTTGATTGATAAATAAAGTCCCCATTTTTATAAAATTAGTTTTGAAAGAGATAATGAGATTAGTTTTAAACAGTAATAAAAATTATCTTAATCATGTTTAATATATATTTATTTTTCAACATAATCCCCATTTAGAGTAACTTATTATTCAAAAAACAATTTATTTTTGCATTCTGTGCACGAAAAACTGATTTTTCCTCAATTCCTTCTCATACAGAAACTTTGTCATGCAATGAAAAGTGTTGACCTATCATCACTACCTTTAATTTTTGTCTGATATGTTAGATCTGAGTTGTGAGTAGAGTATAAAATAAAATTAACTTCAGGGTGTTAAGTATCTTTACTGTTTTTGTACTAAAATGGAGTCTTATTGTGATACACAAAAGAAACAGTTCTTTCTGGCCTTATTCTATAAGTACTGTACATCTTTTGAATGCTTGTAAGATTTTGTAATATCTTATACAAGGTAACTTCAAAAAGTTTGCGAAAAAGTTGTTTATTTTCTAGTGAATGAAACCACACACATTTAGACGTCATTACCCTCAAAGTATTGGCCTTCTGCAGCGACACATTTCATACAGTGGTTGTACAATGATTAGAATATGTTCTGAAACCCCCTTATTTGTGACTGCGCGCATAGCACTTTCCGCAGTGGCAATAACTTCGTCAGAACTGTTAAATTTTCTGCCTTTCGGGAGTGTTTTCATCTTAGGAAAGAGGTGACAATCATAGGAGGCAAGGTCCGGTGAGTAGGGAGGATGTGGGAGGCACGTAACAGATCGTTTACACAGCTACTGTTGCACGCGGATTGACCGACGAGCCGGTGCATTGTCACGAAGAAAAAGCCAATTTCCCGAAGCCCACAGATTGGGTCATTTTTGTCTGGATACTAGGATACAAGGAACACTACCAGGATATCCTACGGCAATTGCACGAGGCAATCACATAGGATATCCCGATAGCGTTCCTTGTCGACTGTTCTTCCTTCCGGAATGAACTCATAATGCACGATTCCATGGTTGTCAAAAACATTACCAACATCATTTTTCCCCTCGAACAATCCAACTTGAGCTTCTTCTGCCTGGGAGATACATGTTTCCAATCCAATGACTGGAGTTTTGTCTGGGAGTTGTACAGGAAACACCATGTTTTATCATTAGTGATTATTCTGTTCAACACATCTGGGTCTACATCAACAGTGTCAATAAAATTGCTGCAAATTTCCTTACGCAACCGACAGTCGTTTGCCGTTAACTATTTTGGAACAATGTGCTCGCAGACTCTGCATTTGCGGATCTTTGGTAAGAATGGTTTGACAGAAATTCCATATTTTTCTGCTCAACACCTCTGAAGCTGCAATTTGGAATTACATACATTTTTCCACAAACTTTTTGAAGCTACCTTGAATGTTAAAGTTCAAGATACTATATTAGAATGAACGAAGAAAAAGTCAAAGTTTTTATGCACGGAATGCAAAAATAGATTGACTGTTTAAAAAAATCTCTCTAAATGGCAATTATGTTAAATATAAATATGGATGATTAAAATGATGTTTAAAAACTAATTACATTATTTTACTTCTATCCAAATTCATTTATAAATAAATTACTGGTATTTCTTTCTTCAATTATATGCTGAATGAAATATTAATAAATAATAATAATAAATCTTCAAGTTACATATTTCTAGATTGTTTTAACATGTCTTTTTTAATGTCAAGAGTCAATAAAACCAGATTTCCACTAACTGTAATCATTTTAGTGTAGGCTTAATTAGTCTATTATTGTTATCAGTATAGGTCAGTCCCAATGCAATTACATCAAGTGGATTCTATCTATACAGCAAATGATACTCAAATAAGTCTCTAATATTATGATTTTCATATCTTAACAGATGCACATTTTGTTTCTCTTTCTTGTCTTTCTCTTCTCCTTTCAAACAACATTGTCGTTCGTCGAGTTCATTACTTTAAAAATTTATCTTTTGTGGATTTGTTAGTGCATTTTTTATTTCTGCAAATTCCAATATCTATAACAAATATTTGTATTTCTATTGCTACTTAAACCCAGCTTTACGCTTACTTAATTTAAAAAAATGGATTGTGTTTACTTGGATATTTATTTTAGTTACGATTTTTTCCTATCAAACTCTAATTTTTAATAAATGAATCAAACAAAGCCCAAAATAGTCAACTTCAAAATAAATAGTAGATAGGTGCACATTAAAAACTAACCGGGTGATAAGAAATGTTCATTCCGAAAATTTTCTGTAACATTAGCCTAAGCGAACATTTCTTATCCGATTAGTCAACTTCAAACCATTCGAGTGTGTATTTTCTTAATTCATTATTACTGTATATGAAAGTAAAAGTAAAATCTCCATTTTGTAATAATTTATCACTTAGTCGATGGGGCCTATGATATGGAAAATTTAAATAAATTATATCTGCTGTAACAGATTTAAGAATTCTAGTTAAATGTAATAAAATAATATATAAATAATTATTATCTCTTTAGTTTAAATTTTTTATCTCAAGTATTAGATAACAGATTTAAACTTTATAGAATAGTAATTTTCTAAGTGTTTACTAAAGGCTACAATTGATTTATAGTTTATTTGTTTAAATTAATTTTTAAAACCTTAATTCTATAGTGATATTTTTATTAAAAAATAAATTAATCATATATTTTGATATATATGTACACCTAATATACAATAGAATCCAATTTATTTGAGGTAATGTGGATGGATGCCATCTTGGATAGTTGACAACTTGGGTAAAATGGATGCCGTGGCAATTTCAGATTTAAAAATTACGAACACGAAAGATTTATATGACATATCTCTTTAAAGCCTATTTTTACGCTTTAGTAAATTTAATTATATATAAGAATAATTTTTACATAAAAATTTTGAGCTCTCGAGTGGTGGTGCTTCCTGTCAGTTTTTGTTCAATTCACATAAAATTCATTTACGAAAATTAATTTTTATTTTCTGCTCTCGGTTTTAACCGTTTAAGTAGTAAACTGTTTTTACAGCAACTCTGCTACATCGTTTCTGTAAAAAAAATCAATACTTTCCTCTCTTAACACATTTTATAGTTTTTCTTCTTAACTTTTTGGGAATTGAACTCCCTTTATAGCATGCAATTCTATACAAAAAATTATTTTTCTGCTAAGACTACCGAAAGGGGTAAAAATGTGCCAAAACGATGATTTCTCGCTAAGAGCAAATCAATTCCTTTTGCAATCCGGATCCATTATATTAGCTTCAGACCCAACACCGACTATCGTGAGAAAAACAAGAAAAAATGTTACATTGCCCAGTATAGCTTCGACTCTTCCCGGCCCTTAGACATCCCTCTTACGTAAAATGCTCGAGACATTCTTTATTCATTCATTATTCTTTAAAGCAAACACTCGTAAGTCGGGGTGGCCTTTGTGCCCCCTGGTAAACAAACACACGCATCCTACATATTTCTAAGAAAGAGAATTGGCAAAATTTTTTAAACCCTTACGGTTCAATCCGATCCGGCGGTCTCCTCGGCCAAGGAAGCAAAAACGGCATTTAACAAAGAATTTGACTTCACTTTTATAACCACCGAAAAGGGGGATTTTTTGGACGAATAAAATGAAACGTTACGTCCTTCAAATCCAATGTTTACCGAGTTCAAGAATTACTCAGAAGACAATTTTATTTAAATGCATTTTGGATCGAAGGTTTCGACAATCTCTCTTCGGTAAAGATACGGTCTGCAACAGAATTTACACTAATTTTTTGAGCCTCCGACATCAATGGCGGTAACAATCCTTATTACCGCGATCGAGGTCGGAGCAATTCTCGAACTCGGGCAAACGTCAAATTCGAAGGACGTAACATTTCGTTTTATTTGCCCAAAACCCCTTTTAAGCGATGGTAAACGCCAATGCTATATCCGGCAAATATTGTTAATTTTAGTTTTGTACCATTTGACTCTTTACCACCAAACGCGTTTCATTTTTACAAAATAGACGTTTCCTCGTATCCGTCCGTACCCGCTTCGATGCATAATTGCTATCAAATACATTGTACTAAAAATGCAACGGATGTTGAAATACACCAGGCCATTTTACTGGTAAGAGAGCGTAATCATTTTTGCTTTAATAAAAAATTATATATCAACAATAATAAAATTTTTAGACTTACCCAATATGTTGATCTCTAAAAGCGACCAATGCCGCATATCCGTGGTAACCGGTCATTGCAAATGCATAGAGCAAAGTAATTGCGGGTAAATACAATTCAAAATCGCAAATAGGTACTTTTCCGCAGTCTTGGTTTTCGACGACAAACTTAGGTTTCTCGGAAAACAGAAAACATTTTACCGACACGTTGGACTAAAAAAGTTCAATATTTTATAATGTATTTTAAATAAATTAAAGTTAATAATAAAATTAATTATAAATACATAAACACGTATCGATATACTAGACGGAATGCTATTAAAAATGAATAAATACTTTCCGACATCTCGTCTTTCCGAAAGAAAATTTTAACGGATTTTAACGGGTCTTTTGTTTTTTTAAAGATTTAAGCTATTTTAAGTAATAATTATTAAACCGTGCCTTACATTTGAATGAAAACTTATTTGTTTTCGATTAATATAAAAACGCATTAACGGTATTTAAATTCCAGTTTCGATTAATCGCACGATTTCCGAATTAATACTTTTGGTAAAATTAACCAATTAGCGAGTTTCTAAACATATCTAGACAAAGAAAAAAGCCGGAAAAAGACGGGTGTCGATACGTAAGATACAGAAGAGAGACACGGCGCAATATTTTTGTGGAGGCAAATAGTCCCCTTCCCAGGGTATTTACGGTATTATTTTTATTTTATACCGTACTATAAAAATTAGAAGTAGAAACGAGTACACCGTACATAACAGACGGAACTTACTTTTTTATATTCACTCAAACACAACAACGAGAACTTTTTCTTACTCGTTTTATGTACGAAAAACAGTTCGAATCAACATATTCCGAAGTATAAAAGTATGTATGTGTTAGTGTTAATGCTATTCCTATTCCGGCCGCACGTCGCGTCTCCGTGGCTTTCGCCCGGCCCCGGCCAACCAGATCTGTCCAATATACATACAGATTAATGTCGATTCTATTAACGGTATAAATAAAATCTAACTAGTTCGTTTACGTTGTTAGATCAACATTTTTCAATCCGTAATCTGCAAATTCGGGAGAATTTCCAGCTATTCTTTATAATGTGGCATTTTTCTAGTTTTGTGTAATGGCTTCCTTAATATAAACAGATTGGAAAAAGACTATATTAGATTAACTGTAAAAAATTAAAATGGAGGAAATGATAAGAGTGATAATTTTAAAGGCATTTTATGAAAACACAAAAAAGTGATAAAATAAATAGGAAATATCAATAAAAAACTAACGAGGAAAATAATTTTCCTAATTATTCTATCATTCGGTCGAAAAAAATTTAAGCTCAGTTTTTGTTGCTTCGAAAAACAGTTTGGATTAGATTTAATTTACATTCGAAGAGTATGCTTAACGCGTATTTTTCATTGTTCTTTTATAGTTTGCAAAATAATTTTATTACCGGTATAGCGGTTGTCTGTTCTTTTATTTATAACGATTAAATTAAATCTTCGTTAATTATATTTTAAAATAAAACGTATCTTTTTTACACTAAATCATTGAAAATTATTATTACTTAAAGATAAATTTTATCTTTCGTATCAATCTTAATTTGATAATTTGCGAAAGATTGTATTTGTGGCAAAATGGTATTTTTATTTATAAACTTTAAGAAACGAACAACGATTTAATAATATCGCCGAATTAGCAAACCGCTAAACGTTAAAACTAATACCGCGTTAAGTTCGTATTATTTTCTTATCTTTCTCGCTACGCATTTACGTTACGATACACGTAATATATAATTTCGATCGCAAAATTTACGTCCAATTTTATATTAAATAATACTAAGTACTGTAATTAAAATGAAAATGTTAAGTACAAAATTAAATATTTCTTCAAAACTTTTAATATATTATATACAACTCGATACGAATACGAATGCTATTAAGTTATACATTATATATATATATATATATATAAAGTAAGTATCAAATCGTACAATTCGCAATACATTCCTAGTATATTTAAATATAGAAAAGGTTTAAATTATTTTCTAATTAAAGTAAGTTAACTACATTTAACTAACTTCTTTTTCTATAATCTAATCTAGATCATATTATTCTTTCAATCTTTTCATTTACAATAAACTTTTTATAAATTTAATCGCGTTTTCTTTCCTATCAAAAGTATTTGTAACGTATCTTATTAATCCGCTTTGTCTACTTATTTCGTACTTTACCTAAGTCGATTTAACAATAACATTAGTATTTTAAAATGAAATTTAAGAAAAGTGAAGCGCGTGCTTTTCTTCTTACAAGTTTTTAATACATCATTTGTCATTAATTGTTTTATTTTGCTTCGAGCTAAAACTTTTTTCCGTCGAGAACGGCGGTTCTTAACCTTTTTAGCGGTCGGCACCCCCTCGAATCCGAAAATAAGCTCTCGCACCCCCTTAAAAAATGTGTGTATATTTGTCGTACGAGGGTTTTACCCAATTGTCGAACCGTGTTAGAGCGAATCCGTGCCGTACAAGTGTCACGTTTTCCGGGTCACCCGTAAATATTGTCACAAACCTCGTTTATGTTCTTATTTGAGGTACGCGAACGCGTCTCGACTAGCTTTCGTACCGCACGCGACGGCGCGACTACATTAACTGCGCGTACCGACGACGAGCGCGACGTGCCGAGAGACGGTACAGTAGCGTGTGCGAAGTGGGAATGCCGCGTTGCCGGGTACCACGGTTTCTAGAGAATACGGTTGCCTCGTTTGTATTTTTTTTTTTTTAATTTTTGAAATTTCTCTCGCATCCCGGGTTAGGAACCACTGGTTAAGAAGTTACAATTTTTCACTAAACCCCTCGAACTATAGTGGAACATTTGTCGACACATTTAAGGATTTGAGTTGTGTAATTTTCCAAAAATTGGATATATAATCGACATAATATTAATATAACAAATTTTCTTTTATTATGTAAGTTGCGTAATAAAGCAAATTTAAGTAGAAATATTTCGTAAGAAGCATACCGTACGACCAAGTTGGTATTTAACGAGTAGTGAGAAATTTTTACCTTTATAATTGCTAAGCAGATAGTAATCATTAATCCACATACGAATGCACCGAAGTACAAAATAGTCGACAGCAACAATTGAAAGTGTAGGACCATTTTTACAGGTTTAGGGCGAACGAACTTTACTTAGATATTGAGAAAAATGATTCGAAATTCATTTACTGCACAAATGCGAAACTCGTATAAGCAGGAGGCGTATCCCGTCACGAGAATGTTTACAAAGTCAACGAAATCTAATTGGCTCGTTCAAATTTCTGTCTCGTTCTACGATAATAATTGTTTCCGGAGCGTTTTTATCACATTTCTGTCGGAAGGTTTCGAGATTTATGTCGGAAATCGAGCGTAACTCACCTAAAACTTCCGAAACCGGAAAGTTGCTTTCGAGTGACTCGGAGGTCCAATTCGGACATTCTCGTTCGTATACCGTATTTCCAAATAGCTTATACGACGATAGCGGAAACTCTCGTGAATTACGTGTACCGTAGTGGCGACGGCGCCAACTAGTGACATCTAGCGGTTCGAGAACGCTAACACCGCAGACTGGGAAATCTAACAGAACTTGCAAAAATGTAACGAAATAAATATTTTATTATCTTAAAACATGAATTATAATTTCATTTAGTAGGAAACGCGGATGGATAGTGATTTAAAGGAAGGAATAATACCAATAAAACAAATTAAATGCAACAATGATTTAATTTTATTAAATTGAAACAATTTTTTAAAAATAAAACATTTTTACATTAAATTGACGTGTTTTAACGTCGAACACAAATATATCACGTATACCAAAATGCATTATGTGAACAGTTTGATCGTACGGGTCGAGGATAATTCGCATTTTTCACCGGATGCTCGCCCTCTGGTGTTTAAAAACAAAACTATCTGGGTCGTTTGATTAATTCTAGTGTATTATCGGCAGTAAAGATGATTAACAATAGAAAAAGCAAAGCTTTCTGTTGCGTTCCAAATTGCAATTTCAAATATAAGTTTTAGTATATTCCCACGTGAAAAACAGATGATTATTCGGAAATCGGTCGGTTATATTTATGAGCTTCTCCGAATTCTGAAAGAGTGGATTAGACCAGTGGTCCCGCAAACTTTTTGTGTTCGAGGTACATCTACCAAATCAAGAAATTTTAGCGGTACACCAAAGAAAAACCAATGTTTATTTAATATTTATTTATTATAAAAATCAGTACAATGTTTAATGAGAAATGTGAGCCTGCTTAACTGACCACGGGCGATCAAAATTTGGAACAATCGTTGATAAGGCTGCTCTCATCTCCTGGTCAATCGTCCTCGGGCGTTCTCTTTTTCTCGATTTAATCGTAATGAGAGTCGAAAACTCCAATTCGCGTAAGTAGGTCGTGGCAAATGGTAAGAGAATTGCAATAGCACGCTCTGAAAGCAGTGGATACTCATTTTTTATATGCAGCCAAAAATGTGCTAGCTCTGTTTCGGAAAATTTTAGTTTTAATGTCCGATTAGTTTTTAGCTCCACGAATTCTTCCCGCTCGTTTATCGGTAAGTGTCCGATGGAAATGCTATCTGAGAATGGATTTCGTACCCAGTCCGTAAGTTGCGGGTCACACTTAGGAAAATAAGAGTTCACTTTTTCTCCTAATAGCTCCGAGTGTTTCACTATCAAAGCCGGCACTTTTTTTCTGAATCGGCAGCCACGACATTTGGGAACATTTCGTTACTACCATCGGTAGCGTGGCCGATCCGTAACACCAACTTAGCGCGAAAGCTTTCAATCTTGTCCGATAACGTTAAAATATTAGAATTCCTGCCTCGCAGTTTTTTGTTGAGCTCATTTAAATTGGCAAATATATCCGCTAGATATGCAAGTTTTGCTACCCATTCTTCTCTTTTAAACAGAGAAGCAAAGTCTGAACCCTGGACCTCAAAAAACGTCTGGGTCTCATTTTTTAGCTCGTAAATTCGAGAAAGCCATCGTACTTCTGTACGAAACAGAAGTGACTGATGATCTGCTCCATTTCCCGACACACTGCATTAAACAGACGAGAGTTCGGCGGTCGCGACTCGATGTAATTGACAATTTTGACTTCTTGTAGGACAGACAACAATTCATCAGGCAGAGACTTCGCCATCAGTGCTTCCCTGCGTAAAAAGCAATGTACATTTTTAATATTAGGGTTTTTTCAGAAGCCATGGTTATAAATCTCCTAATTTTTCCCGTCATAGCTGCCGCTCCGTCCGTGCAAATGCTTACGCAGTTGCGCTATTCCAAATTATGCTCGCCGAAGTACTGGTCTGTTACTTTGAATATTTCTTCCGCAGTGGTATAACCAGATAGTGGCAGACAAAATAAAAAGTCCTCTTTTATTTCGTATTCGTCAGTGTACCTCACATTTGATACGAGATGCGCGTGACCACCGATATCGGTAGCCTCATCGACTCGTAGCGCAAAAACTCCACTAAGCCTTAATTTTTCAATTAACGTTGATTGAATGTCGCTAGAAGTATCATTAATCCGACGTGAGATCGTATCTGCCGACGCGGGTATATTTTCGATTTCCTTAGCGGCTTCTTGGCTAATCGTAATCTTGACAACTTCTTTGCAGACAGGCAAAATTAAAGTTTCAGCGAAAGAATGAGGCTTCTTGGATTTAACGAGCATGTTAGCGATCACGTAGCTCGCTTTCTGCGCTTTGTCTGATGTTTTGAAAGACGAACTCGTAAGAGTTACCTGTTTCTTAGACTGGTCTTTCAAACGTTGAAAAAAGCTTTGTCTTTTGAGCCACCGATGGGTGTTTAGCAGTTAAATGTCGTAAAAGTTTACTGGGCACCATCGAATTATTACCCAAAGTTTCTCCACAAATAAGACATTTTGGGATTGGGCACGGTTCGTCTCCGCAATATATAAAGCCATAACGTACTGTACATAGCTCTCATCATATTTTCGATTAACAAGCTTAGGTTTCTTCTTCGTTGACTCTACTTCTTGGGAATCATTAGTTCCACTCGACGAACTTGCGGTATGTTTAAGGAATTTATCCATTATATACACATACATGTATTAGGGTCTATTTATTTGTAATAAAAAAGTCAGTTACGTTCGCGACGACACAATCACAAACTAGCGGCTAATTACTGGCGAAAACCGATTTGTTTCAGTTTACAAAAGCGCGTGACAACGATGACTAAGCGGGACGCAGCGTTACAATATCGCATTGACACGCGCATGCGTACGGCGCGCGGGTGGGCTGTCCCGCTCCTCGCGCAACGAAGCGCTTCGCTCGCGTAACTCTCAGCTATGCGTAGGTGCATTATCTTCACAAAACTTGGCATTTTTCCGCGGCACACCAACTATCGACCACGGTACACCAGTGTGCCGCGGCACACACTTTGTGGAACACTGGATTAGACTGTTAAGAATGGGCGGTTTTCCCGATTGTCCAGCTTTACATAAACAAGTTACGCTGTCAGTTTTAATAAATATTTTCTTAAAGTTTAAAATGCCAGTAATTTTGTATGGGGCACAGAGTCGGATTTGAGCATTTCGAAGCCCTAAGCCGAACTCTGTAAGTCCCCTTACCGACTCCTTCACAATTTTAGAAGTCAATCATAAAAAGAAAAGAATTAAATCGGACTATCTCTCCGATTCAATACGGTTATTGGAAGAAACAGATGCGAGGTTTCACTAGTCTTCTGTTTTATAACTGAATTTAATTAAATTTTTATACCGATTCCATTAAAAATCTTTTTTTAAAATTGGTTTTATCAATTTTTTTTTAAAAAGATCTTACGTTAATTCTTAGAAAAAAATTAATGAAATATTACACAAAATAAAAAGAAAAGTATATTGTTGGTTTGTAAAAAAATGTTTATTACAAAATTTGACTTCATTTTTTTTTTTTGTTTGTACAAATGTTTGAGCTCCTCGAAAGTCGAAGCCTAAGCAACAATGTACATAGCTTTTTACTTGTAAATCCGGCCCCGATAGGACAATGCGAAAGCTGATGTTTTTAACACAAAGAGCACAAATATGTGTAGAATGATCTCGCTCACTCGTTTCGATACTACATAACGACGTGTCCGGCTAGCAATAATTGTTCTCCTATAAAAATTTCTCTATAAACAGCTACAAGCGGCATATATCATTATATCGGATTAGTAATATATGATTAATTTTACATTACTAGTTACGAGCGACCCAGATAAAGTAGTCATTTTGTAAAAATTCAGCGCCCTCTATAGTTCATGAAAAACGCGAATAGTTAATACATATTAGAATTAAAGATATCTTTAATAATTTAATTGAATCTTTAATTTAGCATTTTTTGTTCTCGGAAAACTTTCGGACGAATGGTTATTTTTTGTCACATATTCTTTAATAAGGATTTTGAAATATTTATCTGCCAATCATTTAATACAATTGTCACAAACACCTTTAATATTTGCATTCTTTAAGAAATAATTAATTAACTTAGTTTTAATTCCATATGAGCTCTGTAACAAAAATATATTGGAATTGTTTTGAAATCGGAGGACCTCCGAACATTGCGCGCTGGAAATTTGCTTCCATCTCCAACTCCTTTTCGAACTTAACGAAAGCCTTTCTCAATCCCGCTATCTCGGTCTTGTTCCAATATAACTTGGGATTATCCCGCTCTTTAAATTCGGATGCTTAAAAAACCCGGAAGGAAACCTGCCGACGTCTGGATGGTTTTGAATTTCCGAGAACTCTGACGGAAGTCCTCCAACTTCTGGATCATAAGGATATTCCGACGATTGCGCCGGAAGCCCGCTAACGTCTGCATCCTGCGGAGGATTATTTGTCTCTACCTGTCTCGAATTGGAGGTCTTCGTCCGAAGATCCTACCAATCCACCTCCAAAAACATTTCGTCTTTGACTCGTCTTTCTGTAAAATCGCAGGAAAACGCGGCGACAAATACATCGCTTCGATATAACAGTCGAAAAACTAAGAAATTGTTGTCGCGTGTTGTCAACTGTTATCCATTGTCTGTGGAAACTTTATTAATTTTAGAAGTTCCGTTTTCTACAACGTACCGAGTGTTACACGAGTGTTTGATATAATTTTATCACTCAAAGCCGATAAATATCACTGTGTTAATTTAAAAAAATATAAGATTTGGAGAAAGATCAACAAAATGTTTTAGATTTTGAATTTGTTTTGTATAACGATATAGCAGTCTCCTACGTAGCTAAACGCTAATGAATACTCTCGAAGGATTTTCTCCGCTGTGTGCGAATTCTTAAATATCTCGTTTTGCATTTCAAACCACTGTCTTATTACTAAATCCGGTCACTTTTAAATATTCAAACTTCTCACCATTCTGGATACATCACGAATAATCAACCAATACCGACATCGTCCGCTGGATAACCGCCCAGAATGTCACACTCGCAATGGCGCTTTATAACTTCACGGGGCCCGGGAAAATTTCGAATTTCCGTCTTCGTCACGACATCGGGTTTGCCGAGATGTACGCATTCACAAAAAATCGTGTTTAGTGATCGGGGAGGTAACTTTAAATTTCGGCCCAACAGTGTCCGAGCGGTTCCGTTCCCGAACGCTGGGAGTTCGGTGATGGGATCGACCCGGCCTGGACGGGCTGGCCACGCGGAGTTTTCCGGTTTTCTCCGAGTCTGTAATTCTCGAATAGGGGCCAGTTATCCTTAAAAAGACCTCCCGGAAGGCATTTTCCCTAGGCGGATCGCCCAAGTGTTGCGTTGCCGTACCTGAACAAAACAAACAAACAAACTTTAAATTTTCATCACAGACTCTAATGTAACGAAGCGCTTCGAGTCGGGTCACATTTAAGTACACTGTCAAATTCTTAAAAGATTGTAAAGATTTAAGTTACATTTAAGACGTATTCATTGCTCAAATGATAAGAGGGGTACGGATCAGTAGCGTGCGGTGACATTTTACGATAAGGAAGCTGCGCCGGCCCTGGATAGAATCATTGGAAGCGTTACTGTTTTTTTTCATCTGTAATAAAATACATAATTGGGTTATAATAAAATATTAATTTCAAGGAATTCATAGTACGTTAAAATATGAAAATAATCGCGCAATATGTATTTATATTTTAGAAGGGAAGCGGCGTTTGCGCAGCTCCCATAGACGGCACGCCACCGGTACAGACGAAGTATATCTGAATAAATAAAACCTATAAAATGTGTCTTAACCACGTACGTACTCCGGGGGGAACGTGGGGCGCTTTTTTTCTAATTTTGCTCTCTTAAGACACCTCTTTAGTAGACGTGTCCTAAACAGACAGAAACTTTTCGGGGCGGCTTCCACCGTGCAGAGTCGGTAAGTAATCCTATCAAAGTAAGAAGTTGAAGATAAACCGGAACTTCTCTCGCTGTTGCTTGGACGGGGCCTAGAAATCCAAAACTCCGTTTCTTTTACGAACGGCCTTTCGACTAAGTGCCATTTTGACAGATTACGCATTCGCTTAATTGGCTTCATTCGTCGACGAAATATTTAAACTTAAATTTATTTTTACAGACCAGGCATGCGGGCTGCTAGTATAGCCGAAGCTGTAAGGAAGGAATTTAAAGATTTTTAGAAACAATTTGTCGATTGTTTCGAGAGAATGAACGAAAATCTACGAAACTGTGGGACGGATCTCGGTCGTTAATTGTGAAACGGAGATTATGTAACCGATCTGTGAATCTCGGACTAGATAATAATACCTGGATTTGACGAATACCCCGGATGTGACAGTTAACATCGGATTCGACTTTAAATCACGGACGTGACGGGATGGCGATTCGTAGAAGGACTTAGTTCGAGTCGAAGAAGCCGAAGTCACTCCCGATAATTGTTTAAAGATTTTATGTGGTGAGTTTATCGTCATTACGATTTAACATTGGTTAACGAACTGATCTTAATAACGCTTTGAATAAACTGTAAAATCATTAGTACTTACTCCATTCGCATATCGTATATACAGTAATTGTATTTACTAATTAATAATACGCGAATTAACTTATAAGTGCATTCTTTCATTTATGATTCATTCGCAGTTATATTAATAAATGCGTTATTCAGAGATCTTCGCTTTTATTGCAAAATTCTCGTTTGGATGTTTCGTATTATAAGTATTATAAAAGATTCTTACACGTAGAAGCTGTTTAGGGCACGCGATATTTCACGAAATTAAGATTTTTTGGTACGAAAAGAGTAAGAATAGAAACACAATTTTAACTTACTTTAAAATTAAATTGGACATAACGGAAAATGAACAAAACGCGGGAATAAGACTCGATCTCGCCGATTAAAGTATTTAGAAACATTTTTTTCGATTCAAAATTGGCCGAGTTAAACGAGTGTAAGTAATTAAATTCTAATTGAAGTAAGTCACTTCTGACGCTCTGTTAAAACAGGATCGGAAGAGTTTTTCATACTGTTTATATTTCCAATTATTTGTAGATTTATCAACCTAAAATGAGATTTTGAACGGTAATATGAATTGCGTGAAATTTTCAAAGCCGATAAGGCGCCATTCGTTAATTACGTATGCAGTTTTGATCCATTTTTGACCCGTATTCTGCTATTGTGTATAATAACGTACTTTTGTCAAATCCCTCCCGCTTAACTACGGTTTACGCCTACGATTGGGCCGGACTCCCGACATCGAAGTGACTAAAATCTTCTAAAAAATATATATTTTTTTTTCACACGACCGGGTCCAACCCGAGAGTTTTCTAGCTACGGGTGTCTTCGTGCCCGTCATCTTATCGCGTGACAAGTATATACCGTATACTACCAAATTCGTATCCCAGCTAATACTACTAAAAATGTCTCGACGGCTTCCCTGTCCGTCGCGTACAATAACGTAATTTTCGCCACACCTCTCCCCCTTAAACTGTATACGCAATTAATAAACGGCTGGTAAAATTATTTTTAAAATTGACTAATCTCACCTTAGGTTTAGTTTTCATACAAGGGTATATCTAAAAAATTTAAAAATTAATACATTTAGATTAATTTTTAATATAGAAGTTGAACGTTAAGGTACTACTTACTTTGGATTTTACAGCGCCGTTGCCACACAAATAAAACATAATCCCCTTTCCTTTACTGTCGATTCCGAATAAATCGTAAACGCAATTAGCGATGTTAGTGTATAACTATAGCAAATATACAAATACAGTTATTGACTTAACAATACGTTTAACAGTATAATTACCGTATAAATAATACTTGCATTTCTGTAATAATTAGGAAGTTTTCTGAGCGAACATTTCCAGTATATTTCCATCCACTTTGTGGGTTTAGCTACGTAATAAATCAAGCTAATATTAAATATACCCGCAGATTTTACTGTATCGACCGCATTATACTGTACATACCGCAAAGTTCCGTCACACTGGACAAAGCAGAAATGGAATCGAAGGATATACAAAATAAAGCCACGGCTAAAATTATCTTCATTTTCGTAGGTGTTTGTAGGCTAACTAACGAAAGCCGAATAAACTAATGAATGTAAAGACGCGGATTTTTCTGTTACGATTTCCTGTTCTTATTTCATGCTAAATTTCAGTTGAAAAAATATAGTTTTACTTCTAATTAGTAGTTTCCCGTTTAGTACGAAAATGTTTAGGAATAATCGAGGAAATCCTTCGCAGATTAACGTTTCTGAAAAGTTCTGTCTATTAAAATACTACCAAATTTTATTTTAAACCGATTTAAAACCGAATTAACGCGGGGATAATAACATAGAACGAAAATTGAATTTTATCATCACGATTCAGTTTCGTGTATACAGAAAATATGCTCAATTTTTAACATTTAATAAATTTTAAGGGCCCGTTACTGAATTGAGAACAATTATACAGAATAGAAAATACTGCGAAGATTGCAGGGAGGATTTCCGAAGTATTTTAAAGAAACCGTCGATGAATCAGAAATGGAGTTATAACAGAGGACGAGAAAAATTCTGTCGCTTCCGTTGCGGGTCATTTTTTCATTTCGATTGTGTAAAAAAATCCGTGTCAATTTCTCTGTCGGAACCAATTAATAAACACAACAGTCATAAAAAAATTTAAAAACGTTGCATCATAAAAAACGCAAATTATATTCTCGGAGCAATTGAAAGAATTCTCAACGCTTACATTAAATTTAAATTATTTTTGTTGCGAATATTTTTTGACCCGTGATTTTTGTTCTAAAATTATCTGTAATTTTAATTTTTTTTAAATGTTTTCGTGAATTGGCTAAAGTGTTCTCGTCCCCGTATGTCTCGGTCAATCGGAATCCGTTATACGAGTGTTTACCTACTTTACGTAATTCTTTTCCCGCACATATTTACTGGCGAAGCGGTGATAGAAATTTGAACACCCGCGAGTTGTCTTTTTTACTCCGGTGTTTGCGATAAATGAGAAATTTGCATCGTTTAGTATTAAAACAAAATTATTGTTTATTTGAACAACAACTTAAGATTTGTCACGTATATAGGACGCGCGAAATCCTTTATCCATCTTGGCACTTTAATTTCCACATAGGAACCCATCTGTTAAGAGGCAGAGACGAAGGACACGTTCCGCACCACATTTCGGTTTTCAGTCTGTAAAAGTACGCGTGTAACTACGATCGATTCGTTCGATTTAAAATAAAAAATATTAAGCTATTTCTTAATCTCGAATTCTCGCTAATCCTAAATTGTGTTTCGAAAGATTTGCGTACAGAAATCCGCACAAATTGTACGATAGTATTTTTCCGAGTCTTTTTCTTTATCCATTAATAATGAAAGTTCAAAATAGTGTGTTTCCGTTGGTATGTCGTTTTAATACTTTCTATTAAAATCACACAAGTAATTATTTACAAAAATCTACTTATAAAAAATTTTTTAAATCATTAAATATCTAGCACGAAATTGCGGAAGGCCTTCTAATAGGTAACGGATCAAACAGAATATAAAAAATATGCCCACCTGTGAGTATGCACTGTAATTGGAGTGAATCTAAAATATTTTACGTTGAAGAAACGTTTGGCGCGTAGTATCTGGAAAGCGTCCGATGGTTGGTTCTGCCATTTCAACCAAACGTCTTTAACGTTTAACCGTCTGTCGTTGGTTACGAGAAACGAGTACGTCACGTCGGTGCGAAAAATACCGTCTCTAGAGCAATTTAGAACAATTTAAAAACTTCCAGCTATCTTAATTACAATTAATGTATAATGTTACGATTTAACTCACTTATTTATTAAGGTAATAGTTTCGAAATTGTCTGTAGTATCTCGAAGGACGAGGATTAAGTTTCCACGACGGGATCTTCCTCCGGCATCTCCTCCCAACTCGATTAATATTTGATAATGATGTACTAGAAATAGAAACATTTGTCAAAAATCGTATTTTTAAAATAACTGTATAGAAAAGATAAAACATTAAAATACTTATAAGCGTTCAATTTTTCAATTTATTTGACAAAACTGTCAAATAAATTCGAAAGTTTATAATAAATTATAATCGTAGCGATTAAACAATATTCGTTCGATTCATAATTCGGGAAGAACGTATGACGTAATCCGACTTAATTCGTAGTTAGTATGCCCGTATTTCGTACTTGGAATATAACACCGGAGAAGAGAAAGCGGCGTGCGATGGCAAATTTTTCCAAAAACGACGTGTCGCGTAAGCTCCCGGGCATGGCTAAAATTCACAGTTTTAACACTAGATAACAGACACGTTTACCTATGTTTTGCGATATCCGAACGTTTGATCTCGACTATAATTCAGAATTAATAGGAATATAATATTTTGTTGCGTGTAGCGTAATTATGTAAATCTAATTCGATACGTAATAAATTAAATTTTAAATCGATATCTTCGATATATATTTGTAGAGCATCGAACATACGACAATACGGTTTCTTGCTCCCAGTCTTCAGATAGAATATTTGGAAAGCTTTATTGGAAAGGTGTTGGTATTTATCTAGGTGAAAACCCATAACGGAACAAGGATTCTCTTCGGTACAGATACATTTTCCGGCAGAAAAGTCGGGGTAACTGGAACAAGGAACTCCTACGAAACAATCCGGATATTTAATAATGGATTCTATGTAAAACTCGAAACTTGCAAAGTGATTACAGAAAAACGTCGACAAGAACACTGCAAATAGAGAATGCAAATTGACGAATCATTTAACAAAATCAAATTATCCGCAGTAATTTTCAATCATTTTAATTCGGCCGTTAGTAGTAAAAGCGTATAATCGGATTATTCGGCGTTTTTTTGTTAACTTACATTCGAAAAACGTACGAACATGTCTTTTCTCCGGAAATACTTTACAACTAGGATTATAATTTCCACCATTTGGGAAAAAGTCCAAGTGACCTAAAACTTCGTTTGTACCGATTCCTACACGAGATCGAACGGTAAATACATAAAAATACGATTAACGGCATTAATTTTATGATAAAATGATCAGTGGCGCACCTTGAAAAACATTGCTTCCGGCATTAGTATGAATATTATCGACCAAAAAAAGCGTCTGTCACATCGAGCCGAACGGGAGAAGGAGCATTGCGAAAGTACGGTCCCGCCGCATCTAGACCTGATTAAGTCGAAACTCGGTTTAATTTAATATCGACTATCAAAAAAATCAATGTTGTAAATCGTATCGCTTTCGATAACCCGTGGAAATATTTTGTTAGAAATAAACTAAAATATTACAATAATCTCACCTGTTATTCTCCCCAGATATTTAATCCTTTTACCCGCGTAACCAGCTATATGAGCTCCTTGGCTGTGTCCTATAATATGAATCGACTGAGGTCGAATCCTCGTTATATTCTGCGCAAAGAAGACAATTCGTGACTTAAAACGCGTAGAAAAATTAACAATTAAACTAATAATACGTTTATACCTGTAAGATTTGAATCAAAAATGCGATTTCGGCTCCGACCACTCTAGCGTTAGCGGCCGATAAACGATAAGAAATTAAGGATCCAAATATCCAATCCACTAAGATAACGTTGAAGCCGCCGATGGATAACAAGGCGTCTTTCACTCTCTATTAAAAGTTTAAAAATTAATTTCGTAGCCCGTATCCAAATCCAGAATATCGATTTATGTTATAATTTCGGCAGCACGCTTTGTTCCTTGCACGTTTCTTTGTAGCTCGCCGACTGTTCCGACCCGACTACAGACAGTCAACTTTTTAAATCTTTCCGACTGTATTATCAGAGTCGATAGATACACTGGTCCTCGCGCTATGCTCTCCAGTATAACTAATGTCTCGGGTTGCCGATAGCTGGTGCGAGAGTCGCTGTTGGGCGAGAAGTTTGTTTATCTATTTGGTTAGCGGGTAGTTTCCCCCTTTCGAGCATTTTTGTAACTTTTCTACTGTTCTGTCAAAAATATCTTATTCGTAATTACATTTTTAAATTTTATATCGTGTATAAAGAAAGAAAAAGTGTATTTGGTTTATAAAAAACATTAATAAGGTAAACTCCGAGTGAAACACGTTGCCCCGCACGTTCGTGTCGCGCACCGACTCGTGAGATATTGTTCAAAAATGGCGGAAACATTTAAAAACCACCGAGGTTATTAGCGAAGGTAATAGGGAAATCCCAACGCGTTTTGCCTGTTCTCGCTACATACTTCTGTCGAGGGAAGTTGCGGCTTATATGAATTCGAAAGCAGCTTGGGAAATTATTTTTAGAAATTTACAAACGTATTATGCCACCGATGGCGGAAGATGCCGTGAAAGAACAAACCCACTTCTACAGTATTACGATAAGCCGTTATGAACGCAAATATAAAAATTCTATAGGCACTACGCATCGCTTGCAATAATTAAATAATTTCCGGATTAAAGTCGTCTGTTTCTTTACAATGTTATTCGCAATTGCTTAAATAATGATTATTTTAATAAAATACGTTATAATTTTAATCCAAAACACAGAAAAATGCAGACGTTTAGGTCGAACTTCTCGCCGCGCTCGACATTCCAAAAGCCATTGTCAAACTTCTAGGCTCGCAAGATGGCGGCGCTCGACGTTCGACGTTTACGTTTTAGAGACGAAAACGTCGGCCGCAACCTCTCTTATATCTCAAATACTATAGAAGGGATAACAGAGACTTATCACAATGCTACTGGTAACATAAAAATGATACTTCTATCGTCAGAATGCAATCTTCTGTCATTTTAACATTTCCAGTAGCGTTGTGATAAGTCTCTGTTACCTCTACTATAGTATTTCAGATATTAGTCCCTCTAGTGACAAATTGGTTTATATTAATCATTTAATTAGCCAAATTCTAGCCCGATCTTTCGGGCGATCGTTGATTATTTTATGATATTAGTTTCAACAATTTTCGAGACAAAAAGTGTATAGTTAACTCGGTCCGCTTTCTGATCTCCACGTCTGGTCTCGACTTTCGTCTAACTCCGTTCTCACGAATAAGGAAGGACAGAGACGGTCGGACCACAGCGGGAATTTATAGGCTAAAATTTTTCAAGTTGCAACTCGATAAGTAACCTTCGGTAACCGAGTGGATAAAACCACCGAACAGCGGTAGTCTCGCGCCCGGCCACCCGCAGTTATCTGGGTTTTCTTGGCGTTGGTAACGCTTAAATCGGGGCCGGCTTTACATAAAAATCTTTCCGGGATGCATCCTCCCGGGAGGATCGCTCACGCGTCTCGTTGCCGTAACCAAGTAAACCAAACCAGTTCTAATAATTTTTCTATAAACGCGCTATTTTCCAGGACACGCTTAACTACCGGGAAACCCGGACACCCGTCCCTCCCGATTTCGTCTTCCCTTAGTAGCGAAGTCGAGGCCGAAGTTTTAAACGCGAAAGCGTGTACGTCGGACGTTCGGCGCCGCTTTCCTCTAAGCCTAGAAGTTCGACAATGGCGTTTGGAAAGTCGGTGGAATCGTGCTCGACATTCCAAACGCCATTGTCAAACTTCTAGGCTTAGAGGAAAGCGGCGCCGAACGTCCGACGTACACGCTTTCGCGTTTAAAACTTCGGCCTCGACTTGGCTATTGCTTAAAGTGTTCTAACGTTCGGCCAAATTAATGTACTACACGCAGGGGCGGATCTGCGTAGGGACTAATAGGGCTTAAGCTCCGGGCCCTCGACACTCGAGGGCCCACAAAAATTGAATTATCATCATAAATTTTTAATACTTTTTCATTAACAACGAGCACTTATCGCGTAGTAATAAATAGTTAACATTAACAATATAATAATTATTACCCCGATTTAAAGATTCTTAAGCTAACAAAAATGGGGCCCTATTAGATTTCGATAAGCCCTAGGTCCCGAAAAGCCTAGATTCGCCCGACCGCACGCGACGATTATAAGGCACAGAGAGCCGAAAGTCTTTTTCCGTGCCCGCGTTTATTTTCCCGCGTATTATCGTGGCGACGCGGCTTGGTTCAAATATCCCGTAGTCGTAACGCGTACTTTATTCGCGCGTTCGGTCTTACGCTCAAATCCGCTTCCGGTACGCTTACGCCACCAGTTTCAAAAGTTTCCTTTACGTTTTTGCCGAGCTTCGTTTCACCAGTTTTTTTACGGGAAATACAGCATAAAATTACTATAAACATTTCTCGTTTATCACGTAATTTGCGTGAATACGTCAAAGCGAGAACCTTAAAGTATTTATACGTTTGATATTTTAATACAATAAACATTAAATCTGGATCGGTCAACACCCGGCACCGGAGGAAATATTTGTTCGTACGTAAACGACTTAAAAAGTAATAATATCTACTCGAAATTTGGAAATCGTAAAAGGCGTTTACTAAATTCTCTAGAATACGTGGCGACACAACCTGGAAAATTTTCTATTAGATCGAGACGACTTTATTTCGGAGGGCTCGTAGACCGCTCCTTAATAAATACAGTAAGGGAACAAGAATGTACCGTACTTACTCGCATCCAGGAAGTGGTGAAAGCGCTGTACATAAATCCGTGCACGACGAATTTAGTCGGCCAATTTCCGTCGAAATTCGACGTTTCGATCGTTTCGGGGTGTTCCGCCTTTAAAACTTGCGCACGTTTAGGATTTTTACCGGTATATAAGAGGAATTTTGTACCAATCGACGCTCTGTCTACGGGTAAGAAACTGGTCGGACGACGGACGGCGTGGAAGAACGGTGGACCGTTGCTAAAACAGCCGAGCTTCTCCATGCATATAACATTATTACCGATATTGACTAAAAAGAAATAAAATCGAGAAAACATTTAGGATAATTACTATTGGATTCGATCCAGAGTCTATTATTATTATTATTAACACCAACTTCGGTATTTCTCTAAAGTAATAAGTTTTACCGGAACTATTTTATTCGCATTAGCCAAGAGGGAAATTAATCCTGCGTAGTGTCGGCGCGGGCGGGCCCGAGGTTGTTTTACGCAGATACCTTTTACCTTTACCCTCTACGATCCCGGCCCTTATTTCTAATCCCGGGATCACTTCGGTATCGAGAGTTAATAAAACATAAAAATGAAGAAAATCGGCTCCTTAATCGACGAGAATCGACGTATTTTCCGGTATAATCGAGTCACTCCAACTACTCGGACTAACCGGACTAAAATCACTCGGTCTCGGCGTTAAAGTTATTCTTTTTTAAGCACCAGTTTTTTTTTTTTTTTTTTTTAACTCTTTCCGCCCTGTGGACACCAAGAGGGCCTCTTTTAGTAGGCCCATTATGGGTTCGGCCAGGCCCACAATGGGGCGACCGGGTGGTGAGGGACGGGGCCCGACATATCCGAACGGACCACCCCCCGAAAAATTCCTGGGGATTATTCGACCCGTTCGGATTCGATCCCGGGTCCCCCAGAGCGGTAGGCTGCCACCTTTACCGCTCGGCCATCAAGCACCAGTTAACAAACTATGCAAATAGACGTTGAAAATTGGCAAAAATCTCTCTTAACGTCGGCTAAATAGACGACTTTCGCCTAACAACCTAGCGAGTAGGTACTTAAAAATAATATTAATCGGTCACATTTTTCTTAAATATAAAGAAAACTAATCTAATAGGAATGGCGAAAATACGGTCCGAGAAATAACCGGGCATCCGGTGTCTCGTCACCGAGTCCGCTTCTTAATTTGTCGAAAGCGCTTAGAAGCTCCAAATTTTAATATAGACCAGTTCTCGAGCGTTCGTTATTCCATTTAAACCGGATGCGACGACCGGAGGCTGGTGGCAGCGCCGGCTTAAGGGTGACGATATTCCTCCGTCCAATGACTTATTCGAATTTTTGAAGGGTCGCGTTAGAATTCTACGGACGACCGCGCCAGAAAATCGATTGGCGCCCGCGAAAATTCAAAAATGCAAAAATGAAGTATATTACCGGGTAATCCGGCCAGAACCGCTGGCCTATCATTTTAGTCGAAAATACGACAAGTTTTAGCCAGCGATTCCGTCCGGAGCACTGGCGCCGAACGTTTCGCTTCGCGCAGTCTACGTCGCAACTTTTTTAAAACGACGTCGATCCCGAATATCTCGGGACTAAATGGGCCGGGACACACAACGCGTTTCGATAAACGACTAATAAAAATTAGAAAGCGAGTTGTCGGCGTGGGTCCAATCTCGGTAAAATACGACTGGCGGAAGAATTGTCATCAAATATACAAAATACGCCTTTGAAAACTCGTAAAATATGACGAGAAACATATTTGACGTAAGATATTACATTTTCTTTCGTTTAATTACCTCCGTACTGTCGGACGTCGGCCACCGCATTAGCCTATCTTCCGGGGGCTTCGACGTAAACCTAATCGTCTTGGCGTCGGCCCGGCCCGTTACGCGACCAACGTAACCGTTCCGGTCTTATAGCCTAAATGCCACGACGTCGTTTCGTTAACCGACCGTCGATTAAAAATGCTAGACGATAATTTTCGGCCATTTTTAACGGACTATTTAAAACGTCGACCGCTACGTACGGTACTATCCGTTATATAAATTTAGTAGTAACCTACATAAAGTCGAATGAATTTTACCATTAAAAACAAACGTACTTTTTTTGTGTGTTTACAATAATTTGCCAGCATTCGCTTTACGACCGCCAAGTACCAGTTACCGTTATTTAATGTCGGTGGTAAAATGCGTGGTAAATACACATTTAATTCGGTTATCGTCGATTATATTATAGTCGAGGAAATACTCTACTACTTACAACGAAATAAAACCAAGTGTTTGGTGAAAAGCGTATCGTCTGGCATTACAGACAGGACAACGAAAAAATAAAAAATGGTTCGATACGATGCGAAAATATTTGCCTTAGAGAAGGAAAAAAAAAAATGCGGTGGCTAAATCCTAATGCGGGATAAAATAGAACCACACGCGATAAAAGGGGAAAGAAAAATTCGGCAATTTAATAATATACTTAGTTTATAACTTTGATTACGACTTTAAAAAAATAAAAGTATATTTACGATTTAATCTTACTAAAACTTATACACTAATTGGGAAAACATCGGAGAACGTCTTAAATTCTCGAACGTTACTGGCGAGACTGCGGCCCGCGGTGTCCGCGCATCTGTATATTTAAATAAAATTTTTGAAATTTCGGAAACATTAAACGAGTCGTTATCCGTATAACGGACTCGAAGGGTCGCCATACCGATTTAAGAATTATTCGTTTAAAAGAGCGTAATATTGCGCGTCTAGATGTCGGCGCATTATAGGCCTATATAAAAATTAATACGGATCGAAGATCCGGTTATTGGGAATAATTTTGTTACCAGTTCTAATTACGGTAAACGTGGTTAGCGGTTACTGGTGGCAAATTTGCATATAATAATAACCGACGATGTATTTTTTTAAAAATTTAACCACCGACCCGGGGATTGCCCTTTTTCTCGCCTCGACCCCTATATATAAAATATTCTTTTCCATCGGCCGATCGAAGAAGTTATTAAATCGGTTAACGAATTTCCCACCGTCGTCGTCGTTCTTATTTGAAAATTATCCGAAAGTACAACGACCCCGTCGGGATCTCTGTTCTAACCTAAACTTTCATATTCTAGTATCGGTGGCGCACCCGGAGGGGAACCGAGGGGCTCCGGAGAAAAAGGAAAACAAACGCGAGAACGCTTTTAGAAAACTTTTCTCCGGAGGATGGGTGCGCCACCGATGGGAAAATTGGATGGATCGAAGTTTAACCGGGGCGAGGCTCCTTAAACCCGGCCGACTTCCGCGCCATTTTTAGGCCAAATCGGTGTAGTAGTCCGTTGCCACGCGTTCGCTGCAATTTTTTGAATTTTACGGCGGAACGGGTGATTGCGCAAACAATTCGAAATAATCACCGGGTTTATTATTTAATGCGTTAGGTTAGATTAGATTTAATTATTTTACTTTTTAAATATACTAGACAAATTTGATTTTTAAAAAATACGTAAGGACTATCATAAAATATTATTGAACTCTTAAGTAATTACTATTATTAGCATTTTTTTAATGAAGTATCGAAATTTAATGACGTCATTTTTAATTAATGCGACGGTAATTGACACTGCATTTTTATATTTGTTATCCGAATGTATCCACGTTTTAATAATCGTGAACTACTTACGCCGATATTTATAAATATTAACGACTCGGTAAAACTTGTACTTGGCAAAAATGTGAAATGTCTTTTTTCCATCAAATATAAAAAAGTTGTACCGTTACGGGTAATTATTCTAATAAATATCGATATCTGGCGGAACGTAACGGGCTAACATTTATTTATGACTTTCGTATCGCCGATAAATTTTCAAAATGACTCGGACATCTCTACGAAAGTAATAGCTTTGTATGTTTTAACACGCGTCCCATTGCGTGCCTAAGAATGGCGCGTAAATTGACCGGTTAGTGCTCCTAGAATCCGGGCCGAGTGTTTCTGTGGCCCAGCAAAGTCATACCCGAGGTAAAAGTAGATAAGGACTAAGAGCCGTCATAAATAGTACAGAACAATTTTTATATCCACGTCCTTAATATTAAGACAAAAAAGTAAAACATTATCTCCTCGTAGTGCACGTAAATATTAATTTTACTTACGTTTCGTTTATTATTATCTTGATTTACGTGCACGAAACGAGACCAAAATTTTTTGTTCGCGAAACGTACATTACTTTCGAAGTTTAATACATCCCAACGGGTAAATTGGGTTAATTTCGGCGCACCAGAAATACCGTATCGATAAATTAGCTTTTTCTTAAACACTTAAATTCGTACCTGTTAGATTAACTCCGGATTTGTTGTTAAACAACAGCGGACGAAGATCGGAAAGAGAGGAAGGGAATAAAACAAGAAACAACAAAGCGATAATTATACTCGTTGAAAACATCCCTACATTCATCCGACTCTTCTCCTACCGGGCGTTGTTTATAAAGTAGGGTAAAATTCGTTATGAAATAAAACTTTCCATCCTTGAAAAACGCGACTTCGTTGGAGCGTACAGAGAGAAGTACCGAATTAATCCTATCGGGAAATTTCCTACTTACAAGCTAAACCTTTTTACATTAAAATTTTATCGCCTGGCAATTTACGCTGTAGCGTGAAGGGTTGAGAGAGATTCGGAAGTTGGAATTTAAAGTCTCTCTCCTCTTTTACTCGTTCCTCCAGCCGATAGCATTTTTAACGAAAGGAGATGCCGGTGGCGCATAAATTTCGGTCGGCCCGGGAGCGCGAGTAGCCGGACACGTGTTCATTTTATTCTCGTATGCCATTAGGTTTCCGCTAGTGCATTTACGGCGAAACATTCCACCATAATAAAGCTTTCGAATTTTACGTTTTAAAAATTGCTCACTAACTTGCTAGAACACTTTGAAGTAGGTTCTATCTAGCAGCTTACTGAGGTTTAACAGCAGATAGCGTTAAAAAGCATTGTATTTTTAACGTCGTCTGCTAGAAATTGCGCGCACTATCGTCACAATTAGCTTTGAACCAAATGAATGCCTTAACTTGAAAATATTGAATAGGTAGGATGATATTTTACAAAATATTGATTGAGGTTATTAGTGATAATGATAATGTTAAAGATTCTGATTCGTGTGAAGTCGGACAGTATAATGGAAGTGTTAGGAATGACAGAGAAAGATACTTTAATTCACCTCCGAAGAGTATTTCGGCGATGCTTCCGTTTTACCAGAGGAAATCCACGAGTAAGGAAAAGAGAGCGTGTAACATTCGTTCCCGACGATGCCACTGGCTGTATTTTATGGTATGCTCGACGAAGCTCGAATTAATGTCGGCATCCTTTACACATACAAATCAGCCCGGTAGAGAAGCCAACTTTAAGTCTCCGGTTCCTCTACGACTTGGGTTTAACTTTGGTGAAGCGTGGGACGAGCCACCATTAGGAAATTAAAAATCTTCCACTCGTTCTCGAAATCAAGAAACTCGCTAATTCGATGCGTAGTGCCGAGAAAACAACCCGTTCGAAAAGAATGCACTTCGAGACAAGGTCTCTCGAGTTTAAGTGACAAGAATATAGTAAAGTGTTCTAAATATCAGAAATATTTATGCAATGAACATAGGTAAATAATACGTTCCAACTGTCAGCGGATGTGTTTACTATTTGTTAGACTAGTTATATGATGTTTGTCAGACTTATTAAAAACAACGAACACTAAATAGACATACATATGTATAAAAATGCACAAATAAAGTAATTAACATTTTATTTAAAAACCATAAAATATTAAAATAAATAATTCGCTTCTGGTTGAATTTTCACCCACGATAGTAATCATTTAAAATGTGACGGTATTCCAGGGTTAAGGCACAATTTACAAAAATGTTCTTATTCTGTAATATATTTTCTTATTTTTCAAAACTAATTTTATATAAAAATAATAGAAATATTAAATATATCCTAAAGGTTAATTTAAAATTTTTCAACATTACTTTCAAAATAGTTTAATTTGAAGTATTGTTGAAATTAAAAAGCCAATAGCAAATGAGGACAAATAATAATGTAAGACGTGTTTAATTAAAAAGAAGGAAAAAAAAAAAAATAAATAAATAAATACAAAGGCGATTTATTTAAAACACATTTTGTATCTAATTTAAAAAAAAGTAAATAAATATAATAAGATTTTTACAATTTCAAATATTTTAGTCTTTATTAACAGATGTATTTTGTATTTTATGATGAATGTCTTTACAAATATTTATATATTACAACATATACATATACTCCTTCACGAACGCCGCATTAACGTTTTTAATTTTGAATGAAACTGTAACAACTGTGCGCATCCATTTTCGAGTAGTTGCCTTAAAAAAATAATTTATATTAAATAAATTATTATTAATTATAATATTAAGAAAAAGAAAGAAATACGCTTACTTATTTTCGGGCATTATAAAAAATTCTTCCAATGCATTATTAGTAAATCCAATTTTTGGTGGCGACGTAGGAAACTAAAAATGAGATTATTATAAGTTTCCACGCTAACCGGATTCGTATTATAGATTATAAAAGAACTAAATTCTTTACCTGTAAACCGATGCCTTCCGTGTACGAATATAAAGCATTCTTCATGTCTGAAATTATTTTCCTATTTTCGTTTGCTAATTCGTTTGATGATATTAATCTGAAATAATAAAAAAGATTGCCTTATTAGCAACATATGTACCACTGCCATTTGTTCGCCTCTGAAAAAAAAAGCACTAAACTGAAGTATTTCTATCAATAAAAATTATATAAAATAATCGGGACTAAATGCAAAATCCTTATGAAACGAAGTTGGTTTTTAAGGATTTATTGTAAAATTGTAAAAGCAATTTTGACTTACTGTGATAAATAACAGAATGCTTTGAAGTATAGTACTGAAATGTTAGAATTTTTGACCTGTTGGAAATCAAGTAGAATAAAACTTGATTTTCTTTAACATTATGTCTACGAAACAAATCCTTTATTTTAAAAAATTTATTTGAATCTCTTCCAACTTAGACAATAAAATGAAAATTGGTTAATGAAATAAAGACAATTAGTATGTGGATTTCGAAATAGGTGCAGACGTGTGCCTGAAATAGGAAACTAAAAATTGGAGTTTGGAAAATTCTAGAATGCTCTAAATGGCTTTGAAATAATTATAAGAAAAAAATAATTCAATGAAATTGATGACCAAAAAAAAAAATTTCTAAATTTAACTATATTACTAAAATCATTTAACTATTACTAAATAAATGATCAATCAGGAATTCTGGCTAAAGCAGCCAGAATTCCTGATTGATCATTTTTAAATTTAAATAAAGAAGTTGGAAATGTCAACATCACTACATTATTAACAAAGGTTGCTTCCTAATGTATCAGAAATTATTGCAACCGAATGACAAATCTGACAACATTCATCTTTCTATTACACAGGTGAAAGATTCAAAAATAGAAAAGTGAGAGTTTTTTCTGCACTAAAAGAATTTCTAGTTAGAAAAATTTCTTTGTATACAGTCAAGTGATAATGTTATAATTCAAGTCAATGTATTGCTATAGATGAATAAAACTAGCTTTTATCAAATGATACAGATCTATAGAAAACAGAATTAAATAAAGAAGAAAAACTGTGATATTGCTAATCACATATCTAAATTCCTTGATTATTTTGAAGTTATTTTTTAAGCTAATGTTTAATTATTTAAATTATAGAACGTGATCAAAAAGAATATATTTTGTTAAGATTAATGATTAAAAATTTATTGAATTCAAAATCATTTTATTTTTAAAATGGAAAACTTACATTCTCATTTTCTCGGACAAAACGCCTATTTTCTCGTTCACTTTTGGAAGAAGGCCGACGACGAACGTTTCGGACGGTAATATTTGTGGCTTGGCGTAAACGATTCCGTGATTTGGATAGTGTAATACGTCGGCAAAAAGTCCACTAAAAAATTAAATATATATTAATTAATTAATTTTTTGGAATAACTGAATTTTGTTTTCCGTTAATATTAACATAAAGTATTTTAAAAGCTTACCATGTGTAATTAATACAGTCCCAGACATAATCAAATGTTGCAATAACTGCACTATGATCTTCAGCGACAGTATGAAACTTTGGACTGAAATGAAATGAAAATCATTATTTTGTAACTTAAGCATTTTCTATAAAATTCACACAGTATTTTATAAACTAAATTGCTTGTAAAACATGAAAAGCAATTTAAAAATAATGATACTTAATTTTTTGATAGTTAATCATTATCAGATAAATATAGGAACTATAAGTATGCTACAGTGAAATTAAACTTTTAATGTCCAAGTATTTTTCAAACAAATCAGAATAGCGGCTAAATTAAACAGGCATAGGAATACAAAAATACAATAGAGCGTCGTTTATCCGAATGGATTGCGGACTGGGGTTGTTCGGATAACAGATTATGTATGGAAAAATATATTAACCTATCCCGTGTTGAAATTTTTGTCCGTTGCGTGTAGCTTCGCGTTGAATTTTCGTCGATTTTAAGCCTAACAAAAATTTTTAATAATAATAATCGAGGCTATTATATCGTTAAAAATTATTTCTTTATTTTGTACAAACAAAATAAATATATTGAAAAATATAAAATCAAAAAAATTATACTTTAGAACAGGCCTGGCCAACCCAAATTGTTTGGCGGGCCACTTTGATCACGTGTAACATTACGGTGGGCCACAATTCAGGCAAACATGCTTTTAAAAAAGTAAAACAAATACAAAATGAATAAGATTTTATTGTTATACCAAGAATTCGTGCTCGTACTTGCGCATTATAACGATGACACGTGCAAATTTTCATTATTTAATTGTTTTGGTATACACATAACGGGAAACAAATGTTTTAATAGATATATAATATCGCTTAGCGAGCCACACGATTTAACGTGACGAACCACGTGCGGCCTGCGGGTTGGCCGGGCCTTTAGAAGTTAATCTAGTATCAAAAATGTTCGATTCGGCACGACACAGTCAGACTGGAAAGCTTTCGGTTGACAGACATTTCGGTCGATTGGCTTTCGGATAAACGACGCTCTACTGTATTATCTATCCATTACTTTGTGCTTGTTACTCACAAGAATTCAAAGTAATGAATTTTCTTTTTCAAAAGAATTCACTACTTGCTACTCTCGAAATTGACAGAGCAAAGGGAGTATAATAAAGAAAGGTTTATCGTCGTTTGTCGCATATGATCAACAGTTATATTTAATTATAAAATTTATTTATTTTTTTTACATGTAAATAGAAAAGTCTCAAAGGACAGTTGATATCTAACCTGCAAAAAAAAAATAAAAATAAAAATTAAGAAAAAAAAAATATCAAAATTATTTAAATTTCAAGAAATACAATAACAAAAGGACCTTTGAGATACATTCAAATGAAAAAATAAAGTGAACACACAAGACAAAGGTCTGGTTTTTTGAAGGACCTGTAAAAATAACCTAGCTTTTTAACAATTTAAAAAGCTATATTCAATAAACAAAAATTTATTTTATATATTAATCTAATTTATTTTTAATACCCTGCTTCAGTATCTATTAATTTCAAGAATTACAAGTTTTAATAACCTTTTTGCCCTACACAGTAAGAGCATAGATACTTTTTGTGTAATCATTATGGACGAGTTCAATCGAGTCAATAATGAGGGACAGAAATGTTTATGCTTTATACAGATTTACAAGTTAATATCTGAAAAATTCCTGCAGATACTAACCGGCCTGGAAAACGAGTTTTTCAGAGTTTCAACACTAACAGACTATCAGCAGAGATTAACATATTCAATGTATTAAGTCATCAGTACTTTGTATACTGAATTGTTAATTATCAATATTCTGCTGCTTTTGTTTTAGCAACTTTTCCAACTTATATAATATTGAACTTCTAACAACATGCTGGTTGTTGGTAATTACATATTTTATTGATAGATTTTATAACAAATATTTAAATTGGGATTCTAAATCCATTCATCCTCATAAAATTTCTTTTGTATGAAATTTTTTTGGGCTGCAATTTGAAAAAAATTGTAGACCTATAAATTCCTGCTGTCATTTGTCCATCTGTTTTTCCTTAACCTTGAGAACAGAATTAGACGAAAGACAAGACCAGATATGGAAACCTTAGGGGCAGGAGACCCCGATTAACTTCCGACGAAAACCGGACGTCTCATTATTTCAGTTCAAAAATTTTCTCCTGAAATGGTATTAGATAGATGACCAGCATGACTCTATTGTTAAAGGAAAAGTATGATGTATAAGGGCATTACTAATTTGAGATGGAAAGCATATATTTTAAATTAAATTAATTTTAAAAAAATGATTAAAAGTTGCAGCTCGGCATTGTGACGATGTTACAATAATCTCTTTTTTGCTTTCTTCAACAGTTTTTTTCATGTCCTGAGCTATATTACTTACTGATATGACTTCTTTTTGTAACAGTCATTAGTAATAATTTCCAACTTCTTTTTATAATTTTCCCATTTCTTTGTGCATACTATCACTTGCTTAGTTTTACTAACCTTTATTATTGTCAAATTGTTTTGATCCAAAACGTATTCAACATATTTGATTTCCTTTCATATACTTATTGTATCTATTGCCAAATACATTATTCATTTTTATATATAGTTTTAAAATTTTACTAAATAATAATTGTAATTTTTTTTACTACTTTTGATTAATGATAATCAAATTACTTATACAAACTTCTATTTTTTCATACATGGGTCTATTATAATTAAGATACTTAGCTAATATTTTCATTACTTTTTCATCTCTTCTATTATTGATATTCTAAAAATGTTATTCAACATAAAAAGTATTAAAGAAAGAAAAACCAAAAATGTTCATACAAAAAGAATATAATTTTATGACGATGAATGACAAAGTTAAATATTCATTATAAAACCCATAAATCTGGTAAAAAATTCCAGCAATTAGTAAATTTTAAAAGTTCATTATCTTATATTAATAATTCGGAAAAGTTGTTAAAAGCTGCAAAACGTCGATAATCGAGAACTTTGATATAAAGAATAATATCAATTTATATATATTTGAAGTATATATTGCAAAATAATAATAATAAAAAAAAATGAGAAAATAAATTTTTTGACTTGGGAGACGAAATTTTGCTGGTGTGACAGAAAAAATCCTTTTACTTGTGTGAAGTCCCAAAAACGGGTTAACATTAATTATTTATATTAGAAGATTGTTAAAACGGATGTTGAAAATCGTCCATTGTTAAAAGGGACAAAAGCCGATCAAAGATCGTATTTGACGCGTTAGTCATTTGAAACCGCGACGCATGAAAAAAAAGGAGAAAGATGTCGAAAGACAAAAAGGCCTAATGTAAAATAAAACGCAATAATTGTAATGAGTAATGGTTGTAGACAAATGTCCTCCAGTATAGATGGACCTTTGACAAGTCGCTCGTATACGAAATTTAGATCAATTAATATTCGAAAAAGGGAAAAGTTTTCAATAAAAAGGAACTTCATATCGAAGCATTAAATTTCAAAAATCTCTCAGATTAGACAACAATGGGGAAAATATGAGCGCAAATTTCAAAGTTCCATCAATTCTTTCCAACCTGAGTAAACGGAGGGTGTCAAGTAGATTTGTATAGGCGGTTCTTTCTCGTGACTCGAACAGGGATCGTTTTTCGCTTGGAAACAAGCGAGGGACCAATCGAGAAGAGAGAAAGGAAGGACGTGGAGCCAATCAACATGAACAATACGAAAAAGAGAGATTGAAGTAATCGCCGAATTGGAAGGACAAGAGATTTTTCCGAGAGGTTTCAAGGGAGACAAGAGGTGTTCCAAGGTGTCCATTGAAAGGTCCGCCGACGCCAACCGACGAGTCGCTGCACCTGCCGCTGCCCCGGGGCCTTCTATCGAGCGACGATAGGACACACATCGGCACAAAAACGTTCGAACGTTCACCTTTGTAACGATCTGTGCATAGTGTGAGTTGTTTTATATTTAAATAAACGGGTTTCTTTGTGAGACACTTATTGTCTGTGTCATCCTCCCTCACACCCACACACGAACGACCCTAGACCATCCTGTCGCGGGATTAACGATTCCCCCCTAAAGGTCGGCGAACTTACACTTGATTATATAATACTTGACTGGATCCTTTCACAGAAAAGATCCAGTCATGCAATGCATAATCAAATGATATTAATGTTGCACATTTCGAATATATATTGATTATTAATCAAACCAACCATACTGTGAACATTTTCCGTACTAGAATAATATAGTTTAGTGTATATTTTGTCAGCTTCAATAATTTCTACAGATAAGTCTATTATTTTTTTTTACACACAAATAAATCAATTTAAAATATGCTTAATGGATAAAATTAATGAACTGAGAAGCAAATTATTACCTATTGCTTGATGATTTCTTTTGAGAAAGGGAAAGCCATTTATTTTTCAGCTCTTTTAGTTTATTTATAGCAATCTGAGCTTCTGGATTAGTAAACTTTAAATGAACATTCACACATATGGTTGAACACAATTCAAAAACTGAATCAATTTCTTTTTCATCTTCAATATTACCTAACATAAATTATTTAAAATTAATATATACAGCTTTACAAATCCACATATTTATAATTTTAGTTAATTTAAATATCTTAAAAAGTTTCATTTGTTACATTGATAAATTGTATAAATAGAACTGGTTTAGTCTATTTAATATAAATTTTTAAATTTCATATCCTGTATATTCTAATATATAATAATGAGTAATAAATTTTCAAATGCTAATCATTTAATAAATTACATTCTAACACTTAAAAATAATCTAGCTGAAAAAATTATTTATCTGTGCCTCTTATAACTGAAAGTTACATATTTTGCAATATAAAAATTTCATCAAATTAGCTTAAAAGTTACTGACATCAGAAATATATTTGTGAAAACTAAATTAGGACTTTATGTATGAATAATGCATATCCTTTACACACTGGTCACAAAAAGAGATAATGCATGAAATGATTGATGTGTATACTGTGTCTGATTCAAGTAACAAGAATTAAAAAACCAGTGAGGTACATAACACAAAGGACAAAAAGTGTATTTACAAAAATAATTATAAATTTCACAAGTGTATACAGATGTATGACCATTAAAACTCCTGCCTAGACAATAACTGACTTCTGCTGGTAGACTACACATAGTGTGATTCATTCTGTGTTTCTGATCCTTTCCACACATCTTAGGTGAGTTATCAGACTAAAGAGCAAAATTAAATGTGTCTGTGAAAAGTACTGTGTCATTCTGTATTCTATGACATGCACTGTTGGGCCTAGGCATATCTTTGAAAACAATGAGCTAATGCCAATGCTATCCATCTCAGTGGCCTCCTTGCCCTCAATCTATACTCATGAAGTGGTTTTGTAACATTTGAGTACATATTGTGACACTCAAGAAGATTCATTCCCAGAGTTGGGTGTTGATAGTAGGCCTTCTCCAAGCACTTACGAGAGGGACAGATGTTTGGGTCTCTGATTCAGTAGGTTTAAAATTTACAAAGTTTTGAACCTACATTGTGTAAGTCTAGTGCCTAGCACCTTATGACTAACAGCATTACAAGGACAAGAGAAACTTCCAAAGAGTTAAAAGCTAAACATTCAATTTTCAGAGTCCCATTTTTCCAAAACAGTTGAGAAGTGGGTCCTATTATTTGGACAAGGAGCTGTTTGTGTTTAGAGCTACATGTTCACTAAGTTTCATTTGAATCAGAGACCTGAACATCTGGCCCTCTCCTGGTCAATGTCAAATAATGATCTGTCTCATGGCTGTTAACTTCTAAAATCTGCAACTTTTCCATGTGGTAAAATGTCTGTATGTAGCAGACTTACACCCTTTTTAAAACTCTTAAAGCAGCAACTAATCAATCTGCCATAAACCTGCCTGTCACATGCAAACAGTTCGGTTTCTGCTGTCAATGCTTAATAATCATCATCACCTGCGTATCATTATAGATTAATCCCACAGTGAAGACGATACATTCAGCAATCTTCTAAACCATATGGGGCATGACCAATTTCCCCACTTCTGTTAGAATACTTTTACCAGAGTTTGCATGTCAAGTGGTATGATGTAACAATGTTAATTTAAATATGAGGTACTTATGATACCCATGGTTGTAACTGATATCCAGTAATTGTATATAATCATGCTTTCCATTTGAAACTGCCATATACCTTGCTTTGTTTTTGTCCAGTTTATTTATACCTTCCTCAACTCCAGTAATTGGTTAAAAACAGAATTTTTTCCATGTAATGACATAAACTAGTATATATATATATATATTTCTTATGTACAGTACATACTCAACTGAAGATGCAATTGATGTTAATAAAAGGTTAATTATAATGGTAAGGTAAACAAGATCAATAAATTTGCACTGTAACTGGCACAAAAAACTGTGGCTGTGGCAGTAATGCTGCTGCTGCATTGTTGCCATGAGAGATCAGTTTAATGATTATCATCATCACACTGATCTCTCATGCAGTCCTTTTAATTATATATATTTATATAATATTTTCAGGTATAAAATATTTCCTGTATGACTGAAATAATTGTTAATTCTTAATGGTATAACATTTCATTAATTATAGGCACTGACAGAGTATTTTTAACATTCAAATGTTTCACCTGAACTAAAACTGATGAGATAGAATTTTTTTTGTAAGATGCTTCCCCAGAAATTTAATTGAAAAAAAATTACTGTCTGTTATACATACAGTACAAAGATATTCTTAAATTTAAAAGCAAAATATTAATAAATGTATAATGTTAATAAATTAGAAAACTAATGATGGTTAATTGGTAGTATTTTTCATGTTTGCAATATTGAACAATTATATATAATTGTAATACTTGTAACATTTTCTATGTGCTTTGAAAATAATATATATTTAAAAATGAAAAGTAAAAGATGTCTGCATTTTTATTTAAAATTATTGAATTAAGATAAGAATAAGCTATGCAATTTTTAGTTCTTTATCAATGATCTTTCATTATATTATTAGTTTATTTAGTAATAAAGATAGTTTCTGTCATAAAGTAACTAACTTAAAAAATATATAAATTGTTACTTCATTACTTACTCTAATCGTTTGTTCATCATTATTTTTCTACACTAAATCATAATCACATACAAGTAGTTATCAAGTCATATTATTAAATATAAATTTCATAGTGAAAAAAATTATAAATTTAAAAGCAGTTTTTTAATACACATAAATTAAGGAAATAAAATTTAAAAAAACTTTGTCATTTGCATATCAGATGAACACATTTAGAATAATGACATCAATTTATTAGTGTCTATTTTTGACCAGTATGTAAAAAATGAAAAAAGTATATAACAGTTATTTTAATATGTATTAAAAATGTCTTGGAATAAAGTTTTTAAATGGAGAATACAACTTACAAAAACCTTTCTTTAATACAGATGAAAGTTCTGCTGCTGCATTTTTCATCTCTTGAGGAAACAGAAATCCAAATACTGCAATCCAATGACTAAAATGAATAAAATTTATTAACACAATGAGCAGATAACAAAACTTAAATAATTGATTCAAATATTTAGAATAATTTCAATTTAGTAATAAATAGAAGTTTAGCCATCCTGAAGTGTTAATGACTCAGTCAAACATATTTGTACCTAAAGTATTTGTCATCTTGGATTATTCAATTTAATAATTAAAGATATAAATATTTTTATTTGCATTTGTTTATACAGGAATAGTCAAAATAAAATTTCATTCTACCATAACAGATCAAATATACAAATTCTATCAAATTTATTGATTACTTATTTATTTGATGATCACTAATATATATGTCTACTATCTGGATAATTATATAAAAATTTTAACACCTTATTATTTTTATGTTTCTTTGATTTTTATTTCTATAGTGCATTTTTACAGCACTATGAAAAAGTCTATAATAGCATTAAACATGTATATTTCATTTGACAATTAACAATAGCAATAAAAGCATATTAACTTGAAATAATTTCCTAAGCTGACACATAAGAATAGCATAGTATTTATCCAAGAAAAGCATACTCTGCTTCTGACCTGTAAATTTGCTACAATTCTATTATTGATTAAATTTATTTTTTTACATTAAACAAGTAAATGAAAAATGACTTTCCAATTAATAAGATTAATTTTTTCTCAAGTCAGAAATTGAAACACAGAAAAATAAAATAAACATAACTTACAATCATATTCTAAACATTTAATCCTAACAATTACACTTACGTCAACAGTACATATATCTGGTTTTATTTTTGTTGTATCATTAGTCATATCTTTTTGTGTGACACAATGCTCCATGTCTTTTATTTCCATATGGAAACAGAAATAAAGATGAGAAATAAAAGGCATATACCGTTTCACACAAAAGGAAATGTCAGTAACACATGACCAAAAAACCAAATTTATTAAAATATCTTTTATATACCTAACAATTGACATCATTTCAATGTAACAGAATAGAGATTTTGTTCAGTATTATTTAGACCAAGAAAAGCTTAACTTTAAGAAAGGTTAAAATATATGAAAACACTTATTGCTGTAAGTTGGCTTCCCATCGCTTCCAGCGTCTTGTGGAGTCCATGCCAAGACAGATTGCAGCTGTCATCAAGGCAAAAGGTGGTGCTACAGACTACTAGACAGGTATCCCTAATTCAATTGCTCTTCAGTGTATATAGCAGGGGTAAAGTATGGCAATTGGACAAAACATGATCCTCCAAGATTTTTACATTTTTGGACTCAGGACATCTTGAAACTTCAAGAAATGCAAAAAAAAATTCAGGAGTAATTTCTGTGTGTAGATGTTAGTATGTTTGGGGGCCATGATTTTGTTCATCTTCTTTGAAACTTAATAACGCCTGTTCTTTATGTCAAAAATTTCTGAAATTTTTGCAGTGAAGTTTGTTTATTAGGGGGATTAATGCTATTAAATTTTGGTGGTTAAAGATTGAGTAGTGGGGAGATAATGAGGGCCGTGTTTCTCCAGTAGGATCAGACTTAATGATTTTACTCATTATTAGCATTTACAATTTTTTATAAAATCCATCCTTACCCTCAAAATTAAGCTTTTTGCCATTTTATAATTGTTAAAAATATAAAATGATAACAGATGGTGCCACCAAAATCTTAAATGTTGCTGGGAAAGTTGAGCAAATCGTTACTGGTTTATTTTGAGTGATAATCATGCTTCTTTCTCAAATATCAGTAATGAAATTCCACAATTTGTTTTTTAATCTCACTGACAAAGTTTCTGGATTGAGAGTTGGTATAAAAATATTCTTGCCTTAATATCACAACTTTCACATTATTACACAATATTAGTAAATTTGAATAAATTGCATGCAACATGCTCTATATATATATAAAGCAAAACAAACTTTAGGATCTCCAAAAAGAGTAAGATGGCACAATTTCAGCAGGTGGAATTGCTAATTTACTTAGCTGATGCTCATTCAATACATGTTTGCATATTTAATTCTAATTTATGACAGCATGAAAATTAAATCAAATGCAGAAAGTTATTATAAAGATAAATAGTAATTATTATTCTAATTATTAAAAAAATATTGCATAAATAATTTCTACTAAAATAAAAATCATACATTCTGTCAAATAAATACCGAGAAGTGTCCATTTTAAATGCCCGAGTAAAAGGTATGAAAACATTTTTTGGTATAAGTTGGCACTAGTGTACTTAATGTTCATGTGAATTTGTAGCGCCATCTGTCAACCAGTTTATTTACAACTGTTGGTTTTGTCATTGAACATGAAGTGTGCTTTGCAATTTTTAAAATAGACAAAAATATCTAAAATTTTGTGTTGCCAATGAAATTTCTTGTGTGGAGTCATTGAAAATGTTACAGAAGGCCTACAGTGAGTCAGCTTTATCCAAAACACATTCATATGAGTGGTACAAAGCATTCAAAAGTGGCCGAAAAGTAGTGGAAGACTTACCTTGTTCTGGTTGACCTTCAACATCTTCAACTGATGAAAACATCAACAAAGTGAAGGAAATGGTAATGGAAAATCATCATTCAAACTTGAGAGAGATGGCTCATAATCTAAACATGTCTCACAAACCCATTCACACCAATTTAGTCGACGTTTTGAGCATGAGACACGTCGCAGCATGACTTGTTCTGAAAGCTGAATTTTCTTCAAAAAAAGAGCACCGGAAAAAGGTTGCTGAAGACATGCTTGAACGAGCCAGAGCCAATTTGGACTGTACATTCACAAAACACATGACAAGACATGGGTTTATGAGTTTGACTTGCAATCCAGCCAACAAGCTTCGGAATGGTGCTTTGAGAATGAGTCGAAACCAAAAAAACCAAGTCAAAGACACTCAAAAATCAAAAGTCATGTCAACTGTTTCTTTGAATGTCGTGGTGTTGTCTTGTTTGTTTTATTAAGTTATGGCAATGAAATACTTGGGCGATCTGCCTAGGGGGGGATGATTTATGGAAGGACTTTTTAAGGAAACTGACTCCTATTTTAGCATTACAAACATGGAGAAAACCTGGAAAACTCCACATGGCCAGTCCGTGCAAGCACTGTGTGAACCCACGACTGAACTCTCAGTGTTCAGGGATGGAAACCGCTTGGCCACTGGTGGGCCGTGATGTTGTCTATTCGGAATTTCTTCCTGAGAGATAAACAGTAAACAAACAATATTACCTAGGTGTTATGAAGCATTTGAGAGAGAATGTTTGCTGGAAAAGTGCCAGATTTGTGGAAGAACAATTCTTGGATACTGCACTATGATAATGCACCGTCTCACATATCAAACCTCGTACATGAATTTTTAACCAAAAATGCAACGAATGTCATTGACCAAGCATCTTATTCCCCAGATATGGCATCATGTAACTTTTTCCTCTTCCCCAAACTCAAATTACCACTTTGTGGAAAATGTTTTGAGTTGATTGAAGAAATAAAACAAAATTCACACAGAGCTGCAGGCCATACCAGAAAGTGTTTATAATGTTTTGATGACTGGATTGTTTGTTGGCAGATGCGTTTTGCATCAAATGGGACCTATTTTTGGAGGTGACAAAATAAATTTGGATGATGAAAACCAACATTTTGTATTTTATTTAACAATTTCTGGTAATTGTTTGACAGAATGTATTTTTAATATGTTGAGAAAATTAAAAAACAAATAGTTATCAATGGGGTACAATTAACATACTAACCATTCAATGCATTTTAGTGTGCCCAATAATGACCAAGGTGGCTTTACAATCACAATCCGGGACCTAAATTATATTTAAAAAATATTTAACATTGGAAAAACATAGAAATTATGAAAAATAATATATATATACTATCTACTTCAAAATGTAAGGGTCAACACACTAACTGGTCACTATCAGCAGTGAAAATGTCAACTTTCGAATTAAGATACATATAGACAAACAAATTTGATTGGCTAACAACTCAAGTTGAAAAGTTACAGACGTATTTCTTATATTTTTAATTTTTCAAAATCTAAAATTTTATTGTTATTATTTTAAAGCACTAAGATTTGATTGGTCAATTTACATTTAAGAATAATTACGTTAAAATTTTGAATTTTACGTTATGCAATCAAAAGGAAAAATTCTAAACAGCACTAATTTTCAATTTCATGATATCAAAATCCATATCCCCACAATCACAAAAGAAAGCATACAAAATTAAATAGGAAATGAAGTCTCCAAATCTTAAATTTTCAGTTAGTGAAATATAATCTAAAAATTACTGTGACTTCTAGAAACAAAATATGCATTGAGTCTATGGGAGTTACTGTAAGTAAAAACAAAAATAATATTTGACTTGTAAAGAGTCTATTGTTTTAGTTATTTTAGACCTAAATCAATATTCATTTACTTTTATAAGCCAAAGAAAATTTGTTTTGCTCAGATTCAAAATTTCAAACCTGAGTTTTGTATCCTATTACAATTCTATTACTGCCCATTGTGACAATAAAATTCAATTTAAATTGATTTATCAAATGATTACAACATGCTACAGTACATTAAAAAATAATTAAAAATTTACAAATTATATGTCTTTCATCATTCAATAATTATTTCCTTTTAATTTAAAACATTTATTAATGAATAAAACAAGCCAATTAGACATCAATTTTTTATGTAATACTACTATAAAAAATATTAGAAGCTTCTTGTTGTTCTGTTATTTATATTCACTTATTTTACAGAAAGCTCAGTAAAATAAAATAATTACCACATGTCTTCAAATATCTCTCTCATTTCTGACTCAATAACTGCTGCAAGAATTTGCTTTGTAACAGACTGAACCTCATTTACAATATCTTCTATTTCCTGTAATTAAAGGTTTATATATAAATAATGCAAATTTCAAATAGTAAAATATATATATGTACATATGTAAACACTATTATTTACCTTTTTTGTTTTCTGTTCAATTTGTTTCTCAGCTGATAAATCTGGTAGAATTTTATCTGAAAAAAAATTATTCAATTTATAATTTTAAAATATTTTAAAACAAACTACAAACACTTTCTCTAAGTCATCTGAACAGTATTTATTTATATATGTGTGAAAATTCGAACCCGCCGGAACCAAGCCATTAATAATAAAATTATTTTATTGCTTGGTTCCCACGGAGAAAATATGAATCAGGAGGAACAAGAGTCGAAAAACGCGGGTTGGCGAAACTGAATAACGTGACCGAGAGGATAAAAGGGCGACGAGGGAAGACAGGGGGCCGGTTACGTTCTGTCACTTTGACTGTGTGTGTGTGCAAAATCGAGGGGAACCGCCCGAAATCCACGGAATACGTTGACGGAGAGGACCGACCCGGATCACGAGGTATGACCCGAATTTATGTAAACTCTCCCTCCGCGGATCCGAAAAGAAGCAACCGTCGCGCGCCTCTTCTGTAATTGTATCGTTAGCCTAAATAAATTGTTGTTGTTGTTATTATCCGTTGGCTATGTCTTTTATTCGGGTATCGTCACCGCCGCTCTATCGTCGGACCCATCCACTTCCTCCACTCGCCTAAAAACGCGTAACTCATCCGAACCGCCATCTTGACGTGGGCAGGTCTAACGGACCTGCGAGCCGAAAAAAAGGAGGAACGAGACTCCGTCCACCTCCCGGCACCCACATATGTTTTCTGTAAACTGTTTCTGAAATTTGTGTGTCAGAATGTATCAACAATTTAAACAAGTTCTTATGTACTGCATTGTTAGATTTTTCAGTAACAATAAAGCAAATTTACAATTAAAATCACCTTAATTTATATTCTACCATAAAAGACTACAAAAAAAAAAAAAAAAGATATATCAAATTAATAGTAAATTTAAAATTTAGATCACAAAATAACATTTAAAAACTCCACCAACAATCTTCCATTAACAATAAAATTATTGTTAATAAGAAAATGAGAAACCACTATTTCAAAAATTAGGATTTATTTCTGTCTTTTCTTAATTACAACAACAGGCTTATATCATACTATTGTAAAATATTTTAAGAAATTAAAATGAAACTTACTTTGAGTCATTTTAGAATTTGTACTTTGACCTATACTAAATTTTAAATCCTTTGCAAGTTCAGTACTTGTCTTTGCTTTAATACCATTGATAATAGCTTTACTACTTAAATTCTTATCTTCTGTCAAGAGAATTACATGGTCTTTTCCACCTAAAATAACAATGATATACTCATTTTTATACAGTAATTAACTTTTATTTAAAAACTTATTTATTAATTTATTAAACAAATGAATGTAAGCTATATCAAAATGTTAATATATGAAAAATCATATAAACACTTCATTTAAAAAAATTCTGCATCAGCTTATTCATTTCATCTTATACATACATGACCTGGGAGTCAACAAAATTTTAGAAAAAAATTACTTGCAAAAAGATGGCAAATCAGTTTATGAATTTTAATCACTATAGATTAAAATTCATAAACTAGGTTTAGATGAGATCAAAGCCTGAAGTGCACTGAGTCAGTGTAGATCACGCAGCAATGATGATCTTTTCTGATTACATACATTAAGGCTAGGTAAATAGCCTGCAGCTCTGCAGTAAAGATGGAAGAATTCAGTGCGATTTGTTCCACCACGATTTCATCCTGGCAGACCAAGGCTGAGCCAACATAATCATCCGATTTAGATCCATCAGTATAAATAGGAATTAAATTCCTGTCACAGTGTTGAATTTCTGCAAAGTGCTGTCTACAGAGGTAATATGGAGTGGATTCCTTAGAAACTGCTTTAAGCTAAGGTCGACATTTATCACAGGAGTTGACCAAGGTGATATACTATCAACCTTGGGCTGTGAAATGTTTCCTGTGTCCAGATCAATCATGCTGCTTACATTCTCCATTCTTAGGTTGAATGTAAGGACACTACTTGGGCAGGCTGCAAATAATCTTTCCAGCTGAGTATCTGATATCGTACAAACAACTGAAGGTTTAGGGTGAGATTTTGTTTAAGGTAGTAAAAGAGAGACAACTGTTCCCTCCTGTGGGATAGCGGAGGCTCGTAAGCATCAACGTACAAACTTTGGGCAAGAGAAGTTCGAAACGCACCGACGAACAAATGCAATGTTTGATGGTGGATTGGATCCAGCATCCAAAGAGTAGATTCTGGCACAGAGCCATACACAATGCATCTGTAATCCCATTAGAGTGAACAAGGGCCCTATAAATCCTGAGCATAGAACATTTGTCTGCTCCCCAGGATGAGCAGCATTTAAAAGATTCAGAGATTTTAAAACATCTACTCTTAAAATAGTGCAAGTGTGGCAAGAATGTCAGTTTCTGGTCGAACAAAACACCCAAAACTTAGCCTCATTCACCATTGAGATTTTAACCCCATTTAGGTAAATTTCAGGATCCAGGTGCAGACCATGCCTTCAGCAAAAGTGGATGCACGAGGTCTTCTCTGCATTAAACATAAAGCCATTGGTCTTGGACCAATCGTATATGTGATTTAGGGAGGTTTGCCATTGTCTCTCGATAAAACTCATGTTACTAGACTGGCAGGAGATCTGAAAGTCATTCACATACAGAGAATTTTTCACACTGGGAGGAAGGCAGTTAGCTATGCTGTTAATTTTGATTAGTAACAAAGTCACACTCAAAATAGAACCTTGAGGAACACCTTGTGTGAAAAGCCAAGATAAAGTTGTGCCCATCTTAACTTGAAATCTTCAATTCTGTAGGAAGTTTTTTTTATAAAAATTGGCAAATTACGCCATAATCCGAATTGGTGCAGATCACGGAGTATTCTATATCGCCTGCAATGATCGTAATCCTTCTCTATATCAAATAAACAGAGAATAAGTGCTGTCATCTAACAAATGCTTTGCATATAGATCTTTCAAGATTTACTAAATTGTCCGTGGTATTTCTGTTCCTACGAAATCCACTCTGATGTGGTGAAAAGTAATCCTTTTCCTCTAAGAGAAACATCAGATGTCTGTTTAACATTCTCTCAAAGAATATACAGAGACAACTCGTCAGAGAGCTTGGTCTATAATTAGAGGGAATCTTGCAGTCTTTTCTTGGCTTAGGAATGGGAATAATAATTGATAGCCTCCAAGAGTCAGAAAAAATATGTTCTGTCCATATTCTGTTAAACAGATTCAGAAGATTACTAAGGGAATTGTTTGACAGATTTTTTTTATAACGCTGTAGTGGATTTTATCTGGGCCTTCAGTAGCATTCCCCAAGCAAGAGATCGCTGTATGTAGTTCTATGCTGGTGAATGACACATTATATTCCTCATTGGATAAGGAGTAAAAGTTGGTAAATATTCTTTTTCACTTTGGGCTTTATAAGCATGAAAATTCCTTGTATACATAATATTGCTGGATGAAGGGGAAAATGTTTCACCCAACAAATCAGCAATACCCTGTTTTGCCTCCTTATTCTTCTGGCATTTGCCTTTGCTTTTTGAAAAGCAATCAAATTGCTAGCAGTGGAGTAGCTTCTGAAAATCCCCCAAATTGCAAGGCAGCAAACAAACAACAAAAGAAAGCCTTTTGTTGTTTGTTTGCTGCCTTGCAATTCTGGTTCCACTATGGTTTCGGATGTTTTAAATATCTGGTCGATGTTTTCCCCATTGTTTCTTCCACTGCCTGAATAATACTGGAAGTGATGGCTTCAACTGCACCATTGATATCAGCAATATTGACCATTTCCTCAGAGTTGTTGGCCATGGAGGAGAATGCAAGCCAATCAACTGTTTCCAGTTTCCAGCGTAGTGGATGGGCTGTTCCACAGCTTTCTCTGCCTCAGTACAGTCAAACCTGTTTTTATGCGCTCTTTTTATCTGCGATTTTTATTTGTGCAATTTTTTTAATGCAAATTTTTAATTTGTGCGGTTTTTTTGTGCAATTTTTTATTTGTGCGGTATAGTTGGCGACTAGTCTCGTGCGATTCGTCATGTCTCACGTTGACTTATTATAGCTAAATAAACTTATTATAGCATAAATGCACTTATTATAGTAATATTATTGCATGAATATGCGAAAAATGAAATAATTTACTTTTTAAGTCAACAAAACACCACCTGGACAAAAATATGTAAAACAGACGATAGACCAGACGATGCAGTCAAGTGCTGACATCTGTTGTCAATAAATTCTATTTCGTACGGTTTTGAGTTATTTTCTATGTGAGACTTTTTTTATGCGGTCCCTGTTGACCGCATAAAAAAAAAATATTTTTTTAATTGTGTTGCGAAAACTATTTTTTACAGCCATTCGTGAAGTTTCGTGCGATTTTTTTTATACGTTTTTTTTAATGCGATCCCTATCCACCGCATAAAAACAGGTTTGACTGTATTTTATAAATACTGGGAAGTGGTCACTAGAAAGTGGATTTGATCCAACCCCCATGCAAATGCTGAAAACAGGTTTGGAGGTGCTAATGATAATTCAAATCAATGGCAGTGAATGTTCTTGTTGGGGCGTGGAAGTATGTCACTTTTCCAGTATTAAATAAATACAGATGGTGATTGCCTATAAATCTCTGAATGGCTCTGCCTCGACAATTAATGTCAGGACTGCCCCACATTGTATTGTGACTATTGAAATCACAGAGTAAAAGGTATGGAGTTGGCAAATGTTCAACCAAGGTATTCAATTCATCCTCATTGACACTGACATCTGGTGGAGAGTATATAGAACAAACTGTGACAGTTACACCAATTGAAATTCTGACTGCCACAGCTTGCAAATCAGTGGTTATTTGTACTGAATGGAATATGATTTGAAACCATGTCATCATCCTTACAGTAAAGATTGAATCCTTTTAAAGAAATTCTTTCTCCAGGTTTTAGATGTGTTTCCTAGAGTGCCACACAGAGAGATGGCATAGATAATGTCAAGTGTTTTATGCCAAAGAAGTTGTTGTGGAAACCACGACAGTTCCATTGAATTATTTTATAATCATTATGTGTTTGAGGCAGAATTCTTTGTGAAGGTATCTCTCTTCAATTTAATAGACGATTTTCCTTTTGGAAATGAGGTTGGTTGTGTCACCTCCATATTATTCTCTTCATCAGAGATATCAGAAAACTCACTCGTAGACTGAGCCTCTGATTTTTTAGATTTAGAGACAGCTGCTTTTACTCTGTTTGTTTAGTGGGTTCTTACTAGCCTTTTTAAAACCCAGGTTTCTTGTTATTATCCCTGTTTTAGGTAAAGGTGTTTTTGGTTTTATACTCTCCTTTTCTGGTGTTTCTTTTGATGGAATCAGTAAACATTTCGCATGGCAAGTGAGATTCCTTTGGGGAAACAGAAATATCTGTTTTAACTCCACACGTCTTTGTGGATTTCAAAGCAGCAGCAAATGTCTTTTGTTTCAGTGGTGCACTTGAAATGACCATGCGACGTGCCTCTGGGTAAGGTAAGTTGTTGACTGTTTTTACAAACTGGATTTCTTTTTCTCTCTGCCATGCAGGGCATTTCTGGGAGTAGGCGAGATGGGCGTCTTTGCAATTCACACAGCATGAAGTAGTGGTACACTCAGTACTCTGGTGACCTTCAATTCCACACTGTGTGTATACATTCTTCCCTTGACAGGATGCTTGTGAATGTCCAAACTGCTGGCATTTGAAACAACGCAGTGGATTTGGAATGTATGGATGAACTGGACAGCACAGGTATCCTGCAGTAATGAAAGATGGCAATGTTGGCTTGTTGAATGTGAGGACAAGATGTTTAGTGGCTATCAACTTGCCGCCTCAACGAATGGAGATATGTTGAACAGCAGTGACATCTTGGACTGAAAGGCCAATCTGAATATCTGACTCTTCTTCAGGTATCATACCACGAAATGAGTTTAAACTTCTGTGTGGTGTGAGTGACTTCCATGTCTCCCAGTGTCTTTGTTGTTAAGAGTTTTGCTGACTGTTGAGGAGAGGCTGCTTCTATAAGCAGGACCCCAATCTCGATTTTTGTATTTTCTTTAGATTCCCAATAGTCGATTCAAATAATTTCTGAATCAGAAAAGGAGAGCATTTAGAAAGAGATTTCTCTCCAGTACTATGAACTATGAGGTAGGCTGGCTTGTTGAAAAAGCTAACCTCCTTTGATGGTGATTTATCTGTACTTGGTTGGTTTTGTTTTGAAGAATCCATATTCAAAAATAAATTTTCAGCTCCTAGTGACCTCACCCACCACAGGGCCCAACAAGGAGATGCCATCACATGGGATATTCCCACAAACCCTCACACCAGGGTTTCCCAGGAGCTATATCACAATATAGTCAAGAATTGCACGTCTTGTCTGATGTGCACTTCTTGACTGTAATAGCTCCTTTCTTGATGTCAAGCAGGGACATGTCCACCCGGTATGCATCGATTAGTTGACAAGGTCGAGGTGAAGAATAACTCAGTGACCAGCTGATTGACCCAAATGGAGCCTGATTTGAGCCTCCCATTTATTTGAAGCAGAGGTTAAAGCAGTGTACTGGGGTCGTTATGTTGCCCCACAACTACCAGAATCCCCCTTTCTGGCATATGGGACACCACACATGGAAAACACATGGGTGGGCATTCAGATCCCAGAGATGGTAAAGAACAATTACTAAACTATCACTGGAAGGTCCCCTCACCACAGAGAGGAACCCACATCAAAGGTTTTTTGATGAATTGGATAAAATATCTGAAGACTAGCCCTACTTCTAAATCAGGATGAGAAATGAATGAATTAAGTACTCAAAGTCCAGTGAAAAAAAAAAATTAAAAATGTGGCACAGGACTGGCACAGTTTGTGAAGCAAGTAGCTATTTTTTTTTTTGTTTTCTTATCAGTATGGAACAAGAAATAGATTTTAGTGCAACACTTTCATCCTGCAAACGTGCTCATCAATTAAAATATCTATCTGTTAATGTTATTTGTATTCTACTACATGGTTACTGTCCCTAGACAACAATGGCAATTAAGCACACCTTTTGGTCACAACATATTAATTAATTTACTCATTTCTGAAACAAATTTAAGAAATTTTTTTTATGGCATGCTACTAATCTTTTTTTATTTAAGTTACAGTTTTATATATAGTGCTATCTGTTGCAAAAATAAAAATTTTCCACACATTCATGTTCAGATTAAAACAGTAATTATAATAAAGTTAAACATTTTTTTTTTTAAATTTCTACTTAATTTTATGTAAGATTTTAAAAAAAATGATAGTATATGCTTCTCTACCAAAATAAGAAATGTTTTAAATTAATTTTATTGTACACTCTATTACAAAAAGAAATCAATTCTGTAAATGGAATAGTAGTGAAAAAATAAAGTTCATTACAACATTATAATACAATAATATATAACTGAAGAAAAGTTTCATCACAAATGTTGCATGTTAGTAACTTGTGTGAAGCTATCTCTGACATCGATCAGTTTATATTAATTGCCAGACTGCATTTGCCATTTTCTGATTTGTAATATTTGTGATGTTTGTAAAACTGCTCTTCAATGATGCATTCTAGTGCTATAATAAATTTTTTATTTTTTCACTACCATCCCACATGCAGAATTTGATTACCACTGCACACTGGCTTTTAGGTATACCAATTTTTTATATTTAGTGGAATAAATACTAAAATTTATCTTCTCGCCATTGTATAACATTTTTTTTTGTTATCTGTAAGGTCAATTAAATACTTCGAGCGGACATCACGCCAACTATTTTACTGATACAAGAGAAACATTCACATGAAGAGGCATTAAAGAACATTAAAATAAATGTTTTATTTTCCTGCGAGCACTTTTGACATATTTATAAGCGTTGTCTTCAGGCAGAAATAGAATTAAATAGAATTTTTGAACAAAACTTTTTTTTAAAATTAGAACAAAAATGGCATTAACTGCATAAAACATAACAAGTTTAAAATAAGAAAACTTAAAACATCAGATTTAAAAATCTTCATTCTCTGGCAAGACAGCTGGGATCATGAAACCAGTAATATGCTCATCTACACTTTTATCCCCAAGGTTGACACTACTGCAATTCTTCGTCACTTTTATCCTAGTTACACCCTCACTCAGCTACTTACAGGACACGGCAACTTTAAGCAATACTTGCATAGATTTAACCTTGGGGACAATCCACAATGCGATTGTGGTATTCAGGAGGACCAAACATCACTTCACTTAGTTTGTCTTCTTTTTCAGACTAAATTTGGTTAGTTTAAAGTTAGTCCTAGTTGTAAGTTAGATTAGGGACTCTGAGCTTGGTTTCGGTTAGGTTAAATTAGATTAGGAATTGTTAGCTTTAGTCATCTGGTTAGATTCATTTTAGGTTATGGTAGGTTATTTTATTTATTTAGTAAGTTAATGATAAAAAAATATATATTGGGGTCTTGCTTGTTTGTCTTTTGTCGGTCTGCTAGTCTCATCTAGTTTATCATTGTGTTCGTTTGTTTTTTGCACTGTCTGTCTAGCTGTTAAGCAGTATTAAGATTCGTGCTCACATTCAGTTTTATTAGTATTAAGTAGATAAAAGTCTTCCTACTAACAGCCACTTGGCACTAACTTCAACACTTAGCTATTCATGGTGGCACTCAATCATTAATGCTCACTACACTCAGGTTTTCTTTTAGACCTTTCGGGGGACTACAGTCTTGCAGCCTAAAAACTGCATGCCAACATCAAACATAGGGGGTACTGTAGTCACACATATGCCGTTCAGAGGGATCCTACTTTCTCTACTCTCTCTCTCCCTCCTCCTTTCCTTTACCCTCTTTTCTGCTGGCTAAACACCTCGTATGGCTGAAGTCTTTCTTGTATGTATTTCAATATATTATATTTAGAATTAATAAATAAACTAACTTACATTTTTGAGAAAGCTGCATACAACATTGTAGAATTTTGTCGTCATTGCATTCAGCATTTAAATTATTTTCACAAAATGAAGCCTGTGTAAATAAAATTATAAACAAAAACGTTATATATGCAAATAAAAAATTTGTCTTGTATTCATTTGTATTGCAAATAACACATAGTATACAATATTTTATATTATTAAACAAAATTATTACACAACATTCATATCCATCACAACTATCAAACTTTATTGTCAACAGTTGTAGAAAAAAGCTAGACTTTCCTGGCATTCTTTGTTTTTGTCTCTAATAATTGATACCATTAACTTTGTGTCTTCAGACTGGTTTGACAAATATTAAGAGGTGGGGCCATATCTCCTGAACCAATTGTTCGATTTTTATGAAAATTTTAAGAAACATTTCCCTCTAACACACACACTTTCTTGCAAAATTTCAGAAATTTCTGAAAAGTGGTACAGAAGTTATTAAGCTTCAAAGTGAGTGAAAAAAATTGTGCTCCATCATCCACATATATAGAAAAATCTCCAACTTTTTTCTTTTGCATTTCTTGATATTGCAAGGTTCAGAGTCCATAAATGTACAAATCTTGGGAGGGGAGTCATTTTTTTAATTGATCACCATATATGTCACATTTTTACTTTTGCAACTGTTACATAACAGAGGGGAAGTAAAAATATACATAGATTTGCTGAAGCAGTTTATATCATTTTTTTGTCTATAAATATAAAACTCAGAATAAAAAACAATGTTGGATGCATTCCACATTACAATTAAGAAAAAAATTACAGTGAAATTGCTGTTATGTAACTGCAAATGATTTATATATAGATCTCAAATCCCAAGGTCAAATAAATGGGATGTCAAAACAAATGAATTACATTTCATCCTCAAACTGAATGCAATAGTCTTCCTTTTGTGCTTGTAAGTATTATACTCAACAAAAAATTGCAGTCCCATTATTTTAATTCCAATGTAGTGTTTGACTAATTATATTATTTAAGAAGTTATAAGTGTAGTAACAAAATTATGGAATTTATATAAAATTTCTTTGAAAAAACTAGCACAAGTTTAATTAATCTTATTTTCCTGTCAGGTTAAAAACATGACAGATGAAAACAACTTTACATACTACGAATGCAGTACACCCAATATTTACATTCAAATTTGAACAAAAACTAATGATCTTTTTGTTGACCCAATAAAAAATAATATTAATTTCCAAAATTCTCAAAAAAAGTTTTCATGTATTTATTTTTATAAAAAACCATATTTATTTGATATGATGCAATAAGATATTTCAATTAAATTAATTTTTTAATATTAAAATAATAGACATCATCAGAAGTTTCCTAGATTATCAGGTAACTTCTGTACAGTGAAAAATCATAATCAATACAGAGTATATATCACCACTAAATAAAGAAATAATGTAATAATTATATTAGAATATAAAATATTCTAATGTAAATACTCTTGTGTAATAAAAAATATAAAATATTTTAAAATTGTTTTAGAGGATTTTAAATTAAATACTATATAATTTATACAGTATTTATATGAAAGTATTGATGAATTGCAAGATATTTTTAAATAAAAAAATTATACCTCTGTTGCAGTTTGGCCTCGTATTCTAGGATGACCAGATTTTAGTTTCTTGAAAACAAAATGAACAGCTTCCGTAGCTTTGTGAAAAATATTCTACGCAAAATAAAAATATCTTTTAAAAATTTCTAATTTAATTATAGATTTCAAATTAACTTTTATAAAGTAAAAAAATATAAATTCTTATATAATTTAGATAAAAATTCATAAAATACAGTCAATTTTACCTTTGCATTTCTGTTATTTTTTAAAGAATCAAGCTCTTGAATAACAACCCAAGGTATAATAACTAATGGCGTACCATATTCTGCAATTTAAAAATAAATATTGCTTATAGCTATTTAAATTTTTTAAATAAGATAACAGCAGTTTCACACTTAAAATATAAATCATGCTCCAAAACTAACATTAGAAAATATCATTTTTCCAAGCTTAAGCAAAACTAATTTAACTAATTACTATTAGATTTAAATATAATGCATTATAAACAAAGAAATAAATAAAATTTTACTGTAGTTAATAGCATGCCAGAAAATAACAGCACTCTGTAATTTGAAAAATGCTGATAAAAAATAGTCGACTTACTACAGGTTTTTGAAAACAAAAATTTTTTAAAAAAGGTAAAATTTTCAAATGTTTTTCTCTAATTTTATGTTACATTTTTAAAATAAGTCAATTGAAAACAAAGAAGCTTTCAAAGAATTTTTGCCTATTCATCATTTTGTTGGAAAGAATTATATATTACAGGAAATAAGGCATAATAGAGCTACCCTATATATTAATACTATATTAACTTGCATGATATTAAATGTAGCAGTATCTAAACGAAAACTAATCAGCCATACAATTAATAAATTAAATATTGTACTAAAATTTTTTTTGAAATTAAATTTAAAAACCTAAAATTTTTACATAATATTTTTCAATTTGTACTAAAAACATTTGTTTTAGTATATCTTTGGAATTTTTTACACAAAGATTTCGAAACATATAACAGTATATAATAATATTCTTATTGACTGGCTTAGATTTCATCTTGAAAAATATGTTCATAAACTAAATTTTAATAAGTAAATAATGTGATAAATGACATATATATATATTTCTTAAAATTTATATAGAAAAAATACAGAAAAAAACTGTGTGTGTGTGTGTGTGTAATATCTTAGTTTTCTTACTTTTAAATGTCACATACCTGTTATCTGCAATTCTATTAAACATTTTACATATTTTAAATAAGAAAGGAAGATATTTGTATCTACAACAATATACAGATCCTGGAAAATAAATTAATATTCTATTAAATAATTATTTTTTAATTGAACAGTTTAATAAATTAAGTCTCAAATTTTTCATATAATATATATTATTTAATATTTAACACAAATATAGCCGGATGAGTTAATAAAATAAACCAACGATTGCCTAAATATTCGGGCTATAATATGGCTATAATCAAATAAATAATACAAATAAATTTGGTACTAGAGGTAAGCGTTAGGTGCCATTTCTTAACTAAATTAATAATTATAATTTTAATAATTTAATAAATAATTTAGTTAAGAGATGGCACCTAACACTTATTTCTAATACCAAATTTATTTGGATTATTTGATTATAGCCCGAATATTTAGGCAATTGTTGATTTATTATAAATAAAGCACAAGCACTATGATGTGTATTTTACAACTACTAATATTAGACCATCAGTCATAAATTTAAGTATTTTTAATACAGTAGACCCCCCCTATAACACGGGTTCATATAACATGGTGGAAAAATTGCGATCAAGTTTGTATAACATGGTAAAAGAATGAGACAGATTGTCATGGCCGACTCATGTCTCGACAGGATTGGTCGAATCTGGATCAATAGTGGACATTGCACAAACCGTTGAGTTTAAATGAACAGCGGACCTACTAAAACACATTTATTATTCAACAGCCATAAAAATTATATTTCTATTAATGATGTCGTCAAAGTTCAGCGAATTTTTCGCAGAAAGAATAACTTATCAGGAAATGCATCCGCCATTCGATGAGCCGCTCTGTGATGAAAACAAGCTTAAGCAATGGCGTCTTCAAATGGTGAGCACTCAGTAAGTATTCCTACAAGTTTTTGTTTATAGCATAGTTTATATGGATTATTCCCAAAAAATTGTGTGTGTTTTGGAAATGTTTGAGTCAAATTAGTCTAGAGTTGATTAACTTTATGGAAGAAAACCTTTCAAACAGCCGTACCCCCTAAACTGCACAAGTGCCGGGCTGTGAACGGCTCATGTATTTGTAAAATCTAAGTGACTCGTATAACACGGAATTCATATAACACGAAACATATCTACCATGTTATGGGGGGGGGTCTACTGTATTTTATATTCAATTGAATTTAGGATTCTTTGTATGAATATGTTTTTATTTTAACAATGATCTTCAACTGAAGATTTAATTTTGCAATGTTTACCATTAGAAAACATTGAAAACACTACAAGATCAGTGTAACATTGAAGTAAGTGAAAAATTATCTAACTTCTGATTGTAATAGCACCATATGACATGCCACACTATAATACAGCAACCCTCAACATTATAAAAGCATTTATAAGTATATTATTGTTCAAAATTGTAAGAAGTATAACTAACTTATATTTAAAACAAAATTTCCTAGGTATTTTAGATTTTCTGTAAATTACAAAATTTTCCCATGAATGACAACTCTCATTTGCATTCATTTGCAAATCTATTATCTTCCATTCATAATCTCATCTTCATGCTGTTTTCTTTCCCTATCAGACAAATGTGTGTACCATGCTGTGTAACTGCAGCACATTATTCATCTTTTAATTTGTTTTTAATTTTATTTCTAAATGCTTGTAATTTTTCTTGTAAAATTATTTTCTTCCATTTTAATAACACTAATACTGTTTTTTAATATTTTATATTATGACAAATCTAACTTCTTTCTTGTCAAGTCATAATATTTGTAATTATTGCTCCATATTACCAAGATGCACAAAGTCTATGTAGTTATGTATGTCAGATGCAATGTATTTATTTTTTTATACTCCAAATTAAACAATTATCTCTATGATAAGGAATTCAGCCCAGTGAATAATTTCATTGCAAATTATCTTAAACACCACACACCACTCATATACCAGCACATAAAACTTAATGGAAGCACAAATATTTTCAGCCACTTTAAGGGGGCCTTCAGCAGGCAAAGAGAGAAGGTACCTTAACCTATCTGTTGTTGAAATTCTTCTCCGTTGCCTGTGATGCCATGTTGAATTTTCGTCAATGTTAAGCCTAACAATTTAAAAAAAAATAATAATAATCGTCTTTACTGTGTCATTAAAAATTAATTTTTTACGTTGTACAAACAAAATAAATATAGTGAAAAATATAAAAACAAAAAACAAAATTATATTTCAAAGTTCGTTTTAATATAAAAAATATGACGCATAGCAACATCTAGTATCAAAAACATTCTGACGCAGACACGGAAATATTTGGAATCGCCCACGCAGGTCGATGAGATCAACACGGAAATTTTCCGGAACAACGCAGGACAGGTTATAGTAGTTGAAAGTGTTTATGCTTACATTAAATTTTGTGTGCTGGAGTAAGTATGAGTGGTGTGTAGTATTTTTAATCAAATGTTACAGCTTTACAGTGTGTTTAAATTATCTTAAATTACAGAAATTCTTTTTTGCATATTAAATAATTTTATAAAGATAACTGCAATAAACATTTCTTACACTTTTTACTATAAAACAACAACAACCATCAGATATATTACTTTCTTTTGGAAGGAGAAAATTATCCATTATTCTTATAATGCTAAAGATAGAATAAAAGATAAATTTTCATATCTTTTAGCTATATATTATACATTTATAATATAGTATAAAGTTAACTTTGTATTTTTATGCTATATTAAAAGATAATTTCTCCTTACATGACTGGATGAAACTTCTTCAGTTTGCATTGGTTGTATAGATTCAGAGTTCAAAAAATTAGTTAACTAAAAAATTAAAAAAATAAGTTAAAAATAACTCAAATATTAAATGTAATAATTTCAACTAGATCTAATATAAAAAATTATTTAGTTATTGTGACACTGTCACTAATAACCAAACAATTTGTGATTTGGCATTGTGACATCACAATGTCAAACTGAAACTTTTAATCATATTTTAATTTAAAAGGCCATGTTACTTTCAGTCCAGACTGGTTCATAAAAAGTTAATTGGGACTCTGTAATTTGAGTACAGGTACTCCTCACTTTATGACCAAGTTCCGTTCCGACGACCACATCGTTAAGTGAATTGATCAATAAGCGAGGAGCTTGCACCAGGAATATAGGATTGTTGTAAAATTATACAAATTATGCAACAAACTTCATTTTTATCCATAAAAAGACTATTATAATATGCTATTAGCCTATTAGGGCCTACAGTACTATAAGACACTTCTAGTATGCGCAAACCTATTATAGTATGCTTAGTGTGCATGTCACCATTCGCCACTGATTGACACTCAAGCTGAGAAAGGGGATTCCCTGAATTGCAGGTCGAAACTCGATTGGTCGTTAAGCAGATAGGTCGTAAAGTGAAAAGTACCTGTATTATTATAATTTTGGCTTTGTTCTAAATAAAATATTTACTATAAGAATCATCACATTTGTTTTAATTTTAATTTCTAAAGAAAAGTTTTAAACACATATATATTTAGAATTATTCTTTGAAAAATAATCAATATTCATATTATTTTGAATAAAAATATTACTGACAAGATTGAGAATTACCAATTTCACTTTTTAATGAAATGTATGTCATTTTATAGAGATCACCTCCTTGATGAATGTGTCAAAAATACTTTTTCTACAACATTCTTTCTGTAAAAAAAGTCGAAAAAAGATTTTACCACATTTTAAATGTCTTGCTTAATATAAATACTAATAAGAAACAATGATGACCGAGTCGTCTAGTTCATTAGTTCTGCCCTTCAATGTACAGAAGTGCATGATTTTGAGGGCCCACCCATGGCCAAATGGTTCTATTCCCTGAACACTGGGAGTTCAGTCGTAGATTCATGCCTTGCCAGGTCAGGCCAGTCATGTGGAGTTTTCCAGCTTTTCTCCACATCTATAATGCCCGAATAGGGACCAGTTACCCTTACAAAGACCTCCCGGAAGGCATTCTCCCTAGGCAGATTGCCCAGGTGTTGCATTGCCATAACTTAATAAAACAAACAAAAAAGCACGATTTTGAGGCATTTATTTATTTGTTTTTCTCCATGTTTATTTTATCCATGTTCATATTTCTCCACTTAAATAATAGTTAGATTATTCAAATGATTAATATTAACCCACCTGATAAGTTTTAAACTGCATGTAATGGCTGTTTTCCATCATTTTTATTAATTATTTGCACATGGCAAAAGTAGCTCCTTTTGTTTTAAAAAGTATACAGTTTAAGATTGGTAGAATAATTATTGTCTTGCTTACAAAAGAATGACTCCCTTCTGCTGTAATTTGAAGGATTGTTTGCAGAAACCTGTTAGTGGCGAGTCATTGACGTTGAAAGTCGAGAAGGGAATGACTATTTTGATGGTAGAGTGGTAACACTGCCAGATAATTAAAGCACACATTTGAAATTCATAATATCAGGAAACAAGTTTGTTACTAAAAGAAGATTTTGGCATTACTAAAAAATTATGTACACTTATGGAATTCTTTTTAAAGGTAATTAAAATGCAGTGTTTAAGTAGGCTTACAAGAAGTCCTGCTTTGATGATGTGTCCCTGCATCCTAGCCAGTTTGTCATTTTGTCTTGGTTATTTGGTAAAATTTTAAAAGTGCCGAAGATACAAGACAGCCTCGGATAAAATGGCGATTTGGCAACTAAAATATCCCTTCTGTTACACTCACTGTTGCCAATCTAAATATTTTGTATCTAGATCTAAGTACTTTTAATATTGTCTAGATGTTCCTCCAAAATTTATAGCATGTGGCCTAATTAATTTAAATGTTTTATTTTTTCATCCTCATATCCTTTCACAGAATTTATAATAGCATGAAGCCTATGAAATCCAGATATTTTTATTTCATTTTTAGATATTTTGTTTCAATTAGAGTTGGCAACACTGAAACTTACACTGGTCTAGTGTTGCCAATTTAGCAGTGGAGATTTTTCTAAAGAGGTTTTTTTTTAGTAAATTTAGCTACATTTTAGAGATTTTTTAACAAAATCAAAAAATTTCATAGAACTATTAAAATTTAATAAATTTCTTCATTTATATTATCTTTAATGTGCAATAATTATGTGCATAAGTCAGAAATCTTATTTTTAATAAGTAGCAACACTAATCAGAGCTCAAGTTTTCTTATCATGTCCAAATATGGTAAACATTTGTAAAGGGGACAGAGCTTAATGGGCATTATCGTCGCGACTAACAGTAGCAGGTCCAATCCTGATTCAAATAGTTTGTCAATTTTCTTAAAGTTTGATATTGATCATTGTTACATTCAAAATTTGGGAATCCTTATAAGTTACCTATCCCGCATCGTGAGTAACAGAGTGCTGTAATATAGTCATTTTGTGATAAAATTATTTACTATTATTTATTGGTATTGCAATTTATTATTTATTACCCTGATATCAGTGAAAATGCCAAATGAAAGAAAATACACTCAAAAATTTCAAATAGAATGGCTAAGTGACAATAGGTATAAAAATTGGTTGCAGGAAATAAAAGGAGAAAATGCAAAAGGTTGCTGTAAATATTGTAATTGCAGTTTGATAGCAAAAGTAAGTGATTTAGAAAAGCATAGAAAAACTCAAAAACATATAAAAGCCGAGCCATCATTTAGTATTCAGCGGAGTAGTGAGACTCGTTGGATGTCAATTCAGACCGCTATTCATAAAATTTTGAAACAATGGAATGATTTAAAGGCAAATTTTAATTTGGCCAGAACAAACGATGTTATACGGCAGAAATTTTGTTTTCAATGTTTGATGATCAAAAAAATTTCTTATTTCTTTTATTTCTTAAACCTGTACTTGATGAAGTTCAGAGATTAAATAAAATATTTGAATCTGAGAATAATGATCTACAAAGTTGCTACAGGACTTGCTAAATTTAATAGAATCTTGTTGTTCTAAGATTGTTAATCTCTGCACACAAAGCTAGAACTAATTTAAAATCGTAAGTACAAAAAAACCTTTCACACGCTGTTTCTAGCAAACAAATTGGTGAGCACAAATGTTTTCGGCCGTTTTAAAAGGCCTTCTTCAGGTGCACTGAGGACGGTTGGAAAGTCGGATAGCAAATGTTTACGTGACGTCATTGTTTATGAGGGGTTTCCTCTTACAAGTGATGTCTTAGCAGAGAAGGTTTAAACGAAATTGACCTTGGAAAATATTTTAAGATTAGCGGAGCTGCGTGAACTATTGTCGAAGATATGCGAATTGTGAAAGGTGGAAAAAAAGGGAAGGAAATAGAAAGAAAAAGGGAAAAAAGAAACCTGATAAATTTAGAAACTGCACGAGAGAACGAAGCGGACAAGGAGAAGGTGGACCGGCCTATTTAATTAAGGGGGTTATCGAGGAGTGACCGCCAGGCAGGGGAGAGCGAATCTGCATCCCTGCTGTTAATGCAGTTTCCTTTGAGGGACTCAGTAAAAATTTCTATAGCTTCGATTGTTCTAAGTTTGCTAGAGTCAACAATAGGAACGGTAATCCTAGCATCTTCCCATTCGGCCGTTATACTGGGTTCGCTTGCGAACTGGGCTAGGGTGGAGTTAAATTTTTTGTTGCGCGCGTCGTACCTATGCTCAGCTATCCTTTTGGTAAGCGATCTGTTGGTTGAGCCTATGTAGGTTAATTTATTGCTTAGCTTAACTCTATTGTCCACCAGCGGAACAGAGTAAACCCCTGGAATCCTGGCTTCACTGCATTTATCCTTGTTATTTGTTAGAAGCTTATAAATGGTAGGGCTGCGCTTGTACGTAACACCAACTTTGGCTTTTTTGGATAAGATTTTATACGCTTGGCTCAACCTAGGGTCGAAATCAACAACAAATTGCTTACTTCGCAGGTTATGAGGACTGGAACTAACAGCTTTGTTAACAACGAGATCACGCATTCTCTGGGCCAGCACATCTATAAATTTACCGTTGTAACCGTGGGCTACGGCGATGCGTTTGATGTGCTGGATTTCACAAAACGCGTCATTAGTGTTAGAGCAATGGGTATAGGCCATACGGATCAGGGCCCTGTAGGCGGAAATTTTTATAGGTAAAGGGGTCGTTCGAGGTTGAGGGGATGAAGAAAGGTTGAAGATTAGGCTTATGGAATACATTAGTAGTTATACAACCGCGGTCTAGGAAAATACTGAGGTCAAGGAAATGGGCCAACCTATCTTCCTGCTGATCAAGCTTTAACTTAAGCCCATACGGATTGTTATTAACAGTCTGCAACAGCTTATCGACGTCCGGTTCGGATCTCCAAATAATAAGAATATCATCAACATACCACGTGTAGAGTACAATGTCTGCATTGAAGGTTTGTAGGACTTTGCTATCTAATTTTCTAACCACTAACTCACAGAGGTCTCCAGACAGGGGGCTACCCATTGGGACCCCTCTTCTTTGAAGGTAGATTCGCTGGTTGAAGGGGAAAAAGGAGTTGTAGCATACTAGGTGGGCCAGCTCCAAAATCTGCTTGTGGTGCTTAGGTCCGGGCAGAACTGCTTGGAAGAGGAAGTCTCTAAGGGCACAGAAACATGGCTCCAATTTAATGGACGGATACATAGCTTCATAGTCCAACACTGTGATAAATTCTTGCCTGGTTAAAGCAATGCCTTGTAATTTAGAGACGAGTTCACCCGCGTTCGAAACGGTGTAGCTATATTCTTTCAAATAAGCTCTGAGGAGCTCATGCAGACCTCTTTCAAGGGGGAGTGTTGGGGATCTTGACTTGTCCACGATCGGCCGTATTTGTTTGCCTGGTTTATGGGCTTTAGCATAGCCAAAAAGCCTTGGTACCTCGGGAGACCTCATCGTTGCATTCCCTAGGCGTAGGTGTTTAGCTAGAGGTGAACAGGTAAATCTAACAACCCTATTCTGGAGCTTGTCTAAGAAACTTTCCGCAATATTTTGGCATTCCGTAGACCTGATATATTCCTCGAGGAGCTGAACGTACGTATGCTTCTTCATAAGAACGACGTTTCTGCTTTTATCCGCCCTAGTAAGGGTGATATCGTTAGCCTGTAACCATTTCTTACTCTTATCTACGCTTGTCCAGAAAACCTTGTCTCTGTCGTCAACCTCTTTAATTCTTCTGCTGAGCGCTGTATTCCATCTAAAGAACTCTTTATGTTGAGCTCTAACGGGCAGTAGAAGTTTCTCGATATTCAGAACGATAGTATAGGCTGAGATTTTCGGAGGTTTTGGAGCGAACATAGGCCCAAATCTAAAGGCTTGAAGCAACTCTTCCGGAGGTTTAATATTGTCCCAGCATATGAGGGGACATTCCAGCTTGTTTTTGCGCTGTTTCTTTTGGTTTTTCATGACCCAACTCAATTTTTTGGCGTATTTCCTGCGTAGAGACTGCTGAACTTGCTCTTGTAGGTTTATGACTCTGGAGTTGAAATGGCATTGCCGGCCAAGCTATACAGAAAAAATGTCTTAGCTTTAACAAGACTCAGAGAAAAATTATATTTCTTATTGGACTGTAAACGGAACAAGGTTTTTCCAACGTCGATCCAAAAAATCAGTTTACCGACAGGCTGCTCCTCCCTGCTCCCAAAGGTCAAGTTTTTCTGCCTTAGAATAGCCATTCGAAGCACCAGGAAGTCGTTATATGCTAGCTTGCACCAGCTTATCAATCTCGAAAACACCCTCTTTAACTCCGACCCGGTCCTCCTGTCAAATGTCAACTCCAGAGTCATAAACCTACAAGAGCAAGTTCAGCAGTCTCTACGCAGGAAATACGCCAAAAAATTGAGTTGGGTCATGAAAAACCAAAAGAAACAGCGCAAAAACAAGCTGGAATCTCCCCTCATATGCTGGGACAATATTAAACCTCCGGAAGAGTTGCTTCAAGCCTTTAGATTTGGGCCTATGTTCGCTCCAAAACCTCCGAAAATCTCAGCCTATACTATCGTTCTGAATATCGAGAAACTTCTACTGCCCGTTAGAGCTCAACATAAAGAGTTCTTTAGATGGAATACAGCGCTCAGCAGAAGAATTAAAGAGGTTGACGACAGAGACAAGGTTTTCTGGACAAGCGTAGATAAGAGTAAGAAATGGTTACAGGCTAACGATATCACCCTTACTAGGGCGGATAAAAGCAGAAACGTCGTTCTTATGAAGAAGCATACGTACGTTCAGCTCCTCGAGGAATATATCAGGTCTACGGAATGCCAAAATATTGCGGAAAGTTTCTTAGACAAGCTCCAGAATAGGGTTGTTAGATTTACCTGTTCACCTCTAGCTAAACACCTACGCCTAGGGAATGCAACGATGAGGTCTCCCGAGGTACCAAGGCTTTTTGGCTATGCTAAAGTCCATAAACCAGGCAAACAAATACGGCCGATCGTGGACAAGTCAAGATCCCCAACACTCCCCCTTGAAAGAGGTCTGCATGAGCTCCTCAGAGCTTATTTGAAAGAATATAGCTACACCGTTTCGAACGCGGGTGAACTCGTCTCTAAATTACAAGGCATTGCTTTAACCAGGCAAGAATTTATCACAGTGTTGGACTATGAAGCTATGTATCCGTCCATTAAATTGGAGCCATGTTTCTGTGCCCTTAGAGACTTCCTCTTCCAAGCAGTTCTGCCCGGACCTAAGCACCACAAGCAGATTTTGGAGCTGGCCCACCTAGTATGCTACAACTCCTTTTTCCCCTTCAACCAGCGAATCTACCTTCAAAGAAGAGGGGTCCCAATGGGTAGCCCCCTGTCTGGAGACCTCTGTGAGTTAGTGGTTAGAAAATTAGATAGCAAAGTCCTACAAACCTTCAATGCAGACATTGTACTCTACACGTGGTATGTTGATGATATTCTTATTATTTGGAGATCCGAACCGGACGTCGATAAGCTGTTGCAGACTGTTAATAACAATCCGTATGGGCTTAAGTTAAAGCTTGATCAGCAGGAAGATAGGTTGGCCCATTTCCTTGACCTCAGTATTTTCCTAGACCGCGGTTGTATAACTACTAATGTATTCCATAAGCCTAATCTTCAACCTTTCTTCATCCCCTCAACCTCGAACGACCCCTTTACCTATAAAAATTTCCGCCTACAGGGCCCTGATCCGTATGGCCTATACCCATTGCTCTAACACTAATGACGCGTTTTGTGAAATCCAGCACATCAAACGCATCGCCGTAGCCCACGGTTACAACGGTAAATTTATAGATGTGCTGGCCCAGAGAATGCGTGATCTCGTTGTTAACAAAGCTGTTAGTTCCAGTCCTCATAACCTGCGAAGTAAGCAATTTGTTGTTGATTTCGACCCTAGGTTGAGCCAAGCGTATAAAATCTTATCCAAAAAAGCCAAAGTTGGTGTTACGTACAAGCGCAGCCCTACCATTTATAAGCTTCTAACAAATAACAAGGATAAATGCAGTGAAGCCAGGATTCCAGGGGTTTACTCTGTTCCGCTGGTGGACAATAGAGTTAAGCTAAGCAATAAATTAACCTACATAGGCTCAACCAACAGATCGCTTACCAAAAGGATAGCTGAGCATAGGTACGACGCGCGCAACAAAAAATTTAACTCCACCCTAGCCCAGTTCGCAAGCGAACCCAGTATAACGGCCGAATGGGAAGATGCTAGGATTACCGTTCCTATTGTTGACTCTAGCAAACTTAGAACAATCGAAGCTATAGAAATTTTTACTGAGTCCCTCAAAGGAAACTGCATTAACAGCAGGGATGCAGATTCGCTCTCCCCTGCCTGGCGGTCACTCCTCGATAACCCCCTTAATTAAATAGGCCGGTCCACCTTCTCCTTGTCCGCTTCGTTCTCTCGTGCAGTTTCTAAATTTATCAGGTTTCTTTTTTCCCTTTTTCTTTCTATTTCCTTCCCTTTTTTTCCACCTTTCACAATTCGCATATCTTCGACAATAGTTCACGCAGCTCCGCTAATCTTAAAATATTTTCCAAGGTCAATTTCGTTTAAACCTTCTCTGCTAAGACATCACTTGTAAGAGGAAACCCCTCATAAACAATGACGTCACGTAAACATTTGCTATCCGACTTTCCAACCGTCCTCAGTGCACCTGAAGAAGGCCTTTTAAAACGGCCGAAAACGTTTGTGCTCACCAATTTGTTTGCTAGAAACAGCGTGTGAAAGGTTTTTTGTACTTACGATTCTAAGATTGTTATTCCAGGAACAAAAATAACAAATGATGTAGTGATTGAAAACCATTTAGCACTCAATCCATATTTGGGTTATGAGTTTGAAACTGAAATAAACAATTTCGTACTGTTAGATGAAGAAAAGAAAAACATTCGTAGTTGCTGCATTGCCTTCCTTTTGTCTCTTATAAAACAACTTTGGCAAAGGTTACCTGACAATATATCAATGTTGAAAACCATGACGTCACTGAGTATTGAACATTGTCTCAACCAAATTAAAAGTGATATAATAAACCTTGCAAAAATGTTTTTCACTGATGATGCAGTACTAACTCGCATTGACTTTCAATGGAGGAAAATCCCTACAATCCAGTGATAAGAAGCTTCCAGCACAATAAACCTGTGGATGGAAGTAGCTCAATACCAAGATGCTGCCAGAAAAAAATCCCTTTTAAGACTTGGTCAATTTTGTTTTAAAAATTCTTTTATTACCTCACTCAAACGCAGAAGTAGAGTGTTTATTTAGTCAGATGAATATTGTTAAGACCAAACTGCGAAATAGATTGAATATTATTTCACACAGTAGCATATTAACGATTAGATATAGTTTGAAAATATTAGAGAAATGCAGCTATGATTATGAATTGCCAGCAAATGTCATTCGAAAAATAGGCACTTTAAAATCATATCAACATTTACAGTTTGAAGCAGGACCATCTTTTGAACACAATGAAGAAATTGAAGAAGTAATGGAATTTAGCAACGAATGGACTTTTTGAATAAAGTTAAAAATAGATTAATTAAAGGTTCATTTTTATTTTTTGTTTATCTATTTTTTTAGAGAATTTTGAAAAATTTTTAGCTATTTTTAGAGAGTTTTTTGTTTGCTTTTAGCTACTTTTATTTTTTTCAGTTGGCAACCCTACACTGGTCAAATGTAAACTGTTTTTCAGAATTTTCAGTAACTCACTGTGGGTGTTCAGACATTAAAAGTCACTTGAAATGTGCAAATCATAAGGCAAACCTAGTAGCAATAGGAACTTCCACAAATATATTGTCATATTTTAATGGTACCAATTTAAGTGACAAAAAATTTTTAAAGAAAGTTTACACTAGTAATAAATATTAATAAGTTCTTAATAATAGGGTATGCTTAGCTGAGTTATTAAAAATTGCTTTTAACTCGTTTTTTATTAACAACTTCTTTATTTAGCCTTTTCAAATCAAAAGTACTTATCCCAGTAAGCTTTTTTTTGTGTTGTGACTATTTTTCAAAATTGTCCCAGTTTGAAAAAAAAAAATTATTATAGTAAGCTTATGTTTAAGTATGTTTGTTGTACTGATATTTTAACTTATTTCAAAATCCAAGTACAGTGTTATTCTTGCTAGATATCAATTAACTAATAATAGAAAGTCATCCCTCTAACTTTGTTCAAGGAGAAAATTTTTGAATTGAAATAACATGTCTTCCAGCCCAAAGCAAAACTTGGTTTATAGTTAATTAGTGTCTCCTACCCCCAAACTTTCCTTATCTGGTCTTAACTTCATCTGTCTAATATCATTCTCAAAATTAAGGATGGACAGACAGAGGACAGTGGAAATTTATAGGTCTACAATTTTTACATATTGCAGCCCAACAATATGAGTGATCTCTTGCACAGTGAAAGGCAAAACCAGATAATTTGAACATCAACACTTCTTATTAATTAATCTTAACTCTGTTTGCATTAATCAAGACATTTTAAATGAAGTATAATCTTTTTTTTTCAGCTTTCTTACAAAATCGTACTTACAGTATGGTACATTTATCAGAAGAAATCTATACAAAATGAACCACATTTCATTAAAATGTGGCATTATTAATTGTCAACTTTCTGTTGTGAGTTTCTTTGAAAATACATAATAAAAATAAAACTAAAAAATATCTTGTTTACAATGACCATAAAATTTTAATCAATGCATAAATCAATATAATTTTTCTAATACTACCGACAGTCTGACAGTACATTGATAGAATACTAAAGTAATGTAAATTTTACTTAATTATATAAAATGATACATTAACAGAAAAACCCTCAAAGTATTTGTATTGTCTTTTCATGATATTTCATAATGTACAGTCCAGAAAAACTAATTTTAAACTGAAAAATATAATAAAAATTACACAATTTTTGTTATATTTCAGTTTAGAATTAGTTGTTGGATGTAAACAATATATTAATTTAATAAATTATCTGCATGTTTTAATGAAGAATAAGTGACATTTGAAAAAATTCTATTTATTATTTACTTTTGTTTCATTCAATATTAATAATGACGTACATAATATTAATAATCTTAAATCACATATAATGAAAACCATCTAAAAATTTACTGTAATAATTTACTTACATCAATCATTTCAACATCGTCTGATTCTTTTTCATCAAAATCTAATTAAAAGTAAATCATTCTTGATTAATTTTTTTACAAATTTAACTATTTACAATTAAAGAAATTTTTAAATACCTTTGAAGTGAACTGAATTATTACTTGATAAACATCTTTCTGGAGTGATCAAATCTTTACACACTATATTTCTGCTACTTGGAGTTTTATCATCATTAGTTAATGCTACTGATATCGTTGAATTTGATTCAAAACAGCAGTTTTGTAAAGTATATTTTCTTTTATTTTTACGTGACTTTTCATTTTCTGAAAACACTTTTACCGAAACAATTCTCTTCAATGAGCCAGATGTTTCGGGTTTTTCCTTACATTCTACATTGTCACTTTTAACAGAATTTGCAGGAAGTTTCACCTCATTCTTTACCTTCCTTAGCTCATTCAACAACCGTTTCTTGAGTTGGTCGTGTGGCTTTGTTAATTTTTTGTGTTGTGGTTCATTTTTAATTTTATTTCTTGATAATTTAGTATTTTCACTTGAAATCTTACGGATTGCAGAATCCTAAACAAAAAGAATCATTAAAAATTTATAACACGAATAAAATATATTAAAAATGTATTTTCAGGGAATTTACTGTATTAAATAACTTAATTGCAAATTATGCAACTATATAATTCTTTTTTAAAGATGCCTAAAAACATGTTCATATTATATGTTCACGAAAAAACCTCTTTAAAATTTAAAAAATATAGGGAAATGCAATTAATTTATCTTTCGAAAAGTAAAAACACCATCAAAATCTCAGGTATTTCTTTTAATTGAATGGAAACAGAAAATTTTATTATAAAGTGTTAGTAAAGTAAAATATAACAAAATAAATTAAGTAATAAACCGATTTTCCCGAACAACACTAAGGTATCAATGTTTCCTAAATATGATAAAGTTTTCCCTATCAATCAATTAGGCACTATAATAATTCATTCCTTGCACATGTAGTTCATTCACCAATTCTTATCAATTCAAAAAGCAAAACGCTTGTCACTATCACATGCATTTTGGAGATGACAGTCTGTCATTAGTTGCATTTTTCAAAGTAAAAATGCAACTGAAAAGGAAGAAATTGCTTTTTGGAATGCATAATGTGATAAAGAAAAAAAGTTTAATTATTGATTGGACTGATTGAGGGCATTATGGCTAAGTTGTGTCAGATCCAGATGTAAAGCAGAAATAAAGAATATTTTCAGGCCCTAAAATTTCCCCAAAATTTATTGCACATAAAATGAAACAATTTATAAATCTAATTACTACTATGTACAGTAAGATCCTGCTTAACGCGTGGGATGCATTCCTAGACGACAAAGTGCTAGACGAAACAACATTAAACAAGGTCATTTTAACAAAGTAAATAGGGATAGGGGAACATGCAACTAAAATCAAACAAATTTTACTTTAATTTTAAATTATTTTTATGTTAATTTGTATAATAATACGTTAAATAACACATAAACATGCACACAGTAATGTAAAGTCATTTTTTGTGATGAAGGTCCTGACTTTTCTGAAATTCTTATTCTTTTGAAATGAAGTCATGTAGTTTCATTTGTTACTTTTTTTTCTTTCCTTAATCAAATATTGGTAGCGGAAGATTGCATCCAAAATGCCTCGTCTTGCTTTTACACTCCTTTCAAAATCTGCATCATTCACTACAATTTGATCAATGATTTCAGTTATTGTTACCAAACTTTTACTAAGGAAATCTGTAGAGAAATTTTTTGGGTTCTTAATTTTCAGAATATCTGTTTTCCAGTTCTACGTGAATTCCTTGTTCTGCCAGTTCTTGAAGGTCGTCATTGGTAAGACTCTCACCAGAAACCTGCAGTAACTCCTCAATATCTAGCTCGTCTACATTTCCTAGTCCTGCTGTATCGATTAAGTTGACTTTGGTCAACCTAACGATACAGTGATAGGCTCTTCTCATTGAGAATTCTTGGATATCTTCAGCCATAACTTCTTCCTTCCACACTTCATTTGTGCATTTATCTTTGCAAGCAAAGCCGATATTGCCTATTGCATCTATGTTATATTTTTTCCAAAATTGCACCAAACAAACTTAGATTTAAAGAAAGTGCACCTTTTTGCCACCTTTTGCTGATTGGTTCATGTTCGTAAATAATTTTATTATATACGAATCAATGAAATGCCGCGATAATTTAAATCAGTGTAAATTTTGAGTTTTTTTAAGGCTTCGAGCAGACCGTGTTATATCGAATCAGCGTTAAGCGGGTTCTTACTGTAGTTTAAAAAATTTAAATTAAATCATACTAATTAAATAGGCCTACTGTATAATTTACCTTGCAACACTTAAATTGATAAATTAATAAAAAAATCTTTTAAATTAAAAAAAAAAAAAAAACACTAAGCACACATCATCATAGGATAGTATGTACTGTACAACTGTAAATTTAATGTAATACACTGATTAATAGAAATAAAATTAAACTCAATGCCATAAATGACTTATTTTTAGCAGAGCATTAAATGGATTTTTGACATCCAAAACTGAAAAATTAATGTATAATGATGACAACAAAAATTTTCAGAAAAAAAATTGTACTAGAAATGCATCATTTTTTTTTTTTTTTTTTTTTTGCAAAAAGATAAACTTTAAATACAGTAGAGCATCGATTATCCGACTTAATTGGGGACTGGGGTTGGTCGGGTAACTGAAAAGTCAGATAACCAAAAAGTATGAAAAAATACATTATTAGTATAGTGTATTAGGCCTGGTTTAAATACTAGCCTCCCTCTCATGGTCGAGCCAGTGCTGCCAGCTAAAAGATGCAAAAATTTAACAAAAATATTATTAAAGTAGCCAAGACATAACCAAATATTGTAGCGCCACATCACTAGTGGACATTTGAATTTGCCAACTAGAACGCGGTCGGTTAATTGGGGGTCAGATAACCGATGCTCTACTGCAGCGCTGTCCAACTTATCATAGCCCGCGGGCAATATTTTCTTCACCAAACGTTTCGGGGGCCAAGAAGGTTGATAAATGAAAAGTCAGTTTATGTTAATTAAAAAAATATTTTATTTATACTAAAAAGAAAACTTTAAAATATTCGTAATATATTAATGAGAACATTGTGGCCGTAATTTTCACATAGTAAAATAATTTTAATATTAATAATAATAATTTAGTAACATAAATTTATTCATAGTAAAATGTACTCGCGGGCCGTAAAAATAATTTGGCGGGCCGTATACAGCCCGCGGGCCGCCAGTTGGACAGCCCTGCTCTACTGTATTACTTTTTGACTTACTTTTTCATTATTATTATTGCCTTTTTCTGAGACCATGCCTTCTTTCATTTGTTAGTCTTTATCACATTACATTGAAGAATAGAGAATGATGTAAAAAAAGTGTAGTGTCTACCTGTGCACCTAGTTGTGTGATGATGATAACAACTAATTATTATTATATTGTGTTTTGTGAGTTATACTTGGTTGACACTGGTGGCTGTGTACTATGCCAAACCAGAGTAAAAAACATAGTGACAAAACAAAACAGAAATTTAAGAAGTGTGTCAGTGTGTCTGTATTCAGGAATATCCTAACAATATGACGAGTGTTCAATATAGTGGCCTTTTATAGTGTGATGTATGTTTCTATTCAGTTGTAATGTGCCCAGGCTTTTGTATAGTGTGTGTGGTATTACACCTGCAGAGGAGAGAATGACAGGTACAATAAACACCCTATCCATCCTCCACAGATGCCTTATTTCCTGGGCAAGTTCTGTGTACTTGCTGATTTTTCCAGTGCTTGTATTTTGTATATTGAGTGTTTGGAACATGTCTATAATGTATGTAATTTTATTGTGTTTGTCAATGAGTGTGATGTCTGGTCTGTTGTGGTAAATTGTTTTTATCTGTGATTAGGGGTCTGTCATAGTACATTTTGTGCATGTTGTTTTCCAATACTGTCTGTGGAATGTATTTGTAGTATGTGGATGTCTAATAATTTGTGTTACTTTGCAAGCTCTTGATGTATTATATTTGCTACCTGATTATGTCTATGTAAATAATCTGTCTGTGCCAAGAGCTTGCGACCGGAAGTGATGTGTTGTATAGTTTCTGGCACAATGTGACATTTTCTGCATATGGCATTTGTGAGTGTTGTATCTGAGTATGTGTTTTCTGTAGTTTTAGTATTTATGACCTGATCCTGTATGGCAATCATGAATCCTTCCATCTCTCCAAAGAGGCATCCCCGAGCTAACCAGCTGTTTGACGAAATTTTGTCAACAAAATCCTGGGCCAGGTCGTAGGAATGTCTGCAGTGGAGTGCCTTTTGCACCCATGATTGCTTAATGGTGTCTATGCTTTTTATATGTTGAGTGTAAATTTACTGGTGTGTTATTTGAGTCTGCTAGAGTTACTGCTTTATGTTACTGTGATGTTTCTTGTTTTTTGTAGAAAAACTCTCGTGTGCCTGTGACAGGTACAATGACAGACTTTTATAATAAATGCAAGACATACTGACAACATCTATGTAGTAAAGGTTAACTATGTCATTGAAGCCACATCCTCCATCTTTATGTAAAAGAGTTAATTTTTCTATAACGGATTTAAAATGATGATGATTATGCTTAGTGAGTGTTGTTCTTGTTTCCCTTTGGAGTTGCTCAAGATCTGTGTGAGTCCAATATATAACTCCAAAAGAATAAGCAAATACTGGAACAACATGTGTGTTTATTGCTTTAACTGTGTGTTTTGCATTTAACTGTGGTCTGAGAATAGTGTTTAACCTAATTTGGTATTCTTTAATTAATCTTAGCTTTATTTGTGTATGTTCTGTTAGTTTGGCCTGTTGAAACCCTAGATACTTGTAGAACTCACCCTCTTTCATGGATTCAATAACATCTCCATTTCCAAGTGCAAAATCTTCTTTCTTCAGGACTCCTTTTACTATGCGAAGTGTTTTGCATTTATCTAGGCCAAACTCCATTTGTATGTCCTTGGTGTATGAATGTGTGATTTGTAAGAGTTGATGAAGTTGTTTTTGTGTAGATGCATAAAGTTTTATGTTGTCCATGTACTGTACATGAAACTGTGTCATTTTTCATGTCTGATGTTGTAACTGTATTGCGTGTTGTTTCACAAATAAAAAATCTACTGGAACATGAATAACTAAAATAAATGCCTCCTTTATCTATCCAGCAATAAATATTTAATAACAAAAACGTTTAAAATAGAACGTATGGAATAAATATTGAAATGTTCTTTTTAATATTCGATTAACTGATGAAGACTGTTAAAAACGTTTTTATGTTATTAAATATTTATTGCTGGATAGATAAAGGTGGGATTTATTTTGGTGTTGTTTAACATGTTGGATAATGGGTTCAGGGCTAAGCAGAACCAGAGAGGACTCAAGGAATCTCCTTGAAAAATTTCCTGCCCTAAAGAATATTTGGTTTGTTTGTAATGGAAGTGTTATGAATCCTGAGATGTAGTGTTGTTCTCCAGTGCTGTATAATGTTTTAGAAGAATGCAATGAGTGATGGATGTATTTTGTACATGTGTAGAATATGCAGCAGCCAACTGTGTGGAACACTGTTGAATGCTTTTCTGTAGTCTATATACGACATTCATATGTTTCTGTGTTGTTTGTGTGCTTGCCATAGAATGTCTGAATCTATGAGTAATTGTTCTTTGCATCCCCTGTGATTTCTATGGCAACCTTTCTGTTGTTCCATAAGAATGCTGTGTTCTTCAACATGTTTGTATATTTTGTTTGCGATACAGGATGTCAATAATTTGTACAGTGTTGGGAGACATGTAATTGGTCTGTATTGTGTGAGGTCTATGATATTGTTTTTAGGTTTCATGTAGGTAATGATCTAAGTAAGAAATTTTGGCATGTCTTGTGGATCAATGATGATTTGTGTTAAGTGTTTAGCTAGTTCCTGATGAAGTGATATAAACTTCTTGTACCAGAAATTGTGAATGTTGTCTACACCAGGTGTCTTCCAGTTGTGTGTTCAGTTAACAGTGTAGCAGATGTCTATATTTGCTACTTGATTATGCCTATGTAAATAATCTGCCTGTGCCAAGAGCTCGCAACCAGAAGTGATGTATTGTATAGTTTCAGGAAAGTTAATAATAATAATATATATATATTTTTTAAAATATATTTCGACATTAATAGTTTTTACTTTTATAATAAAATTTCCAAAATGAAAAAAAAAAAAGAAAATATTTATAAAAGTCTTATTTAGCTTGTGGTATGCAAACGCTTATGAGGGCCGAGAGGGAAATGACATTGGGAATACTGTGGAGTAGGAATTTTTTTCAAGATCCTTCGAAGAGAAGACATGTATATTGAGGAGGCACAGAGAGTCTACAATTGAACATCAGTTAGTGACCCGATATTGGTGACCTGAACATGATTGTTTCAAACATCCATTATTCCATTCAATACAAGAAAATTTAAAACTTTTGTGTTAGTTTCTTTTTGTCTCAAACGTTATGACTTAATCTACTATCAACCACATGGTGGTCAGACCTCTGACATTTTGGACTGAAAACCCAACTCAATGGTTTGCCTAGCTAGAAAGTCAATTTGTTCTAGCTAAAGTTTCTCATGACAAAACCAAGTACAGCCACATGGTTGCTAGTTTATCGGAACACATGGCCACCAAAATGCAAGACATACTGACGACATCTCCAAACACCAACAAATATAAGACAATAAAACAGGCACTTATAGAATGCATGTCACAATCCAAAGCTCAGCATCTTGAGAAACTTCTGAGTACCGAGGAACTCAATGATTGCACATCATCACAGTTACTGCAACATCTGAAAACACTTGTGGGTCGTACAATCATAGAAGATTTACTCAAAAGTCTTTGGCTGTCCTATATACCTGCCAACATGCAGAAGATATTGACCGTGTCTGAGAGTGGTCTTGAATCTATTGCAAAATGTGTCAATCGTCTCAGTGAACTCTAACCCCCAGCATCAAGCATTTCTGCCACTTCTTCTACTGCTCCTGCTACAGTTGACCCCAAGATCACTGCACAGGAGGCACAAATCACAAAGCTCATGACACAAACTTTCAAGATGTCACATTGTCATTGTTAATATATATGGTATAAGCTAAATGTGCACAGAATATTTTATTGTTTGTTTTTTCATTTCTATAGGTTTCTGTATAATCATATAGTTAACATTTTTTAATTTCCAGCAAAATCATTTTATTTTAACTAATATTTTTGGCCTAGTTAAAACAACCTAAAATGACATCCTGTTGTTAAATACTATGAGCCAAAGCTCACGTGTCTTTATTTACTTTTGTATATTTACTTGTGTATACTTAAATCTACAGTATTTATCGACACTATCTGGAACACTATATACCGGTGTATTTCTTGAAATCTGCCAAACAGGCATTCAATTTTATTTTGAATATTTATGCTCTGTTTTGAAGTGTTCCATCAGATTTTACCTGATGAAGAACAGTTCAAAAGTTTGAAAACATTTGTAATAGACTGTTTTTTCAAGAAATACACCAGTAACAGGTTCCAGATATAGTGTTGATTTCACCCAGTGTTAAAGTGATGTTGAACTTCTTATTTGCAGTATTTATATAATTATCTTATCTTTAATTTGTTCCTTTCTCTGGCATATTGTGCATAGATTAATTTACTTAATTAAATATCAATTTTTTGAACCATGTTCCATATTTAAACATATGTTAATGTTCATCTTATAATTTAGAACTGTAATCTGAAAATGGCTAATTAACTAGATAGAAAGCACGGTCTTATTTTAACACCTTTTAATTTCAGCAAAATTAGTTAAGTATATGATCTTAATCAATAGTTCCACTTGGACATTTAGACTAAATCCTGTATGACCAGAGATCCAGCAAAAAGTTAGCTTTTCTTATTTGATACTGTTGTCAAATTATGAAGCCTTTTTCAATTACAAATAAAGGTGTAGTTAGATTTCTACCTCTGTATTTTTTGTTGAGGATGATTTTGCAGGATAAGTCCAAGATGATACTCCAGACTTAGTGTTAAAATAAAAAATTTTATTAGGACGACGAGTTGAGTAGCGTACCACCCATCCATGAGGCAATTTCCTTTCTTTTGTATTTTTGTCCATCTAAAGAAAAATCAAACCTATTAATTTTATAAAATAATTGATAATTATAGTTGTAAATGAGAAAAATATTATATAAAAAAGTTAAGAGATTCTTAAAGTTCTACTTTAAGAATCTCTTAACTTACATATTATTATAAAAATTATTATGAATTCTTTCATAATTATGAAAATAGACTAATAACAAAAAAATTTTATTCAAACTTATCATTCATACAATATCATTGTGATATTTGGCAAGGGTCAATTTAAGTGAGCTCTTTTCTCTATACAGGTATACCTCGCCTTACGTCGGTAATTGGTTCCAGGAGAGGCGACGTAAGTCGAATTTACTTGTGTATTTACGACGCAAGTCGAAACTACGGTGGAAAACGCCAATAATGAGCACTTAAAGACCGCTAAATAAGATGACAACACAGAAACACAGATGTTTTCATGTTTTGTTCTCTAGGATTTATGATAATTATATTAACATTCACTGTAAATGTACATATTTTAATATGATTTTGTGCACTTTTAACACTTTTCTAGTGATATTACAACTTCAATATTTGTGGCGGACGGATGTAAAGTCGAATAAAATGACTTAAACTTGATTTTTATTTTTCCATATACTTTTTTGACAAACGACGTATAATCGAGAACGACGTAGCTCCAGGTATACCTGTATATATTAATAAATTTGTTTACCAATATTAAAACATCTGTTATTGCTTATGCTGATATCATCAAGTTGTTAAATCATGATCCTAACTCGACAATCTTCAATTCAATACACCTCCCACTCTCAGTATTTGGTAAAACTAATATTAAAATTAATATCCAAAATTATTGTCATGCATTTTTCATTAATTCAGAATCTGCCTCTACCACCACTTATTACCATATTTTCACGAATTGACCAGCATGCCAGAAACCCTGAGGCTGTAATTACAGGCATGCTGGTTAACCTGCAACTAAGAAATAAAATTAATCAGATCTCACAGAACTACTTGTTAAATAAATGTTAAACAAAGCATTCTTTCCAGTACAACAAATTAACATTGTAATTTGACTAAGGAAATCAGAAAGACCATTTTTTGTTCAGCAGGACAATAAAACAATTAGTGGCTTATTGACATTAGTAGTAATAGTAGAAGTTAATGTAGGCTAACCAGACCTTAAAGATATCACCTTCCTCTTAAATTTCACAAAAAGTGGATGTTAATTAGTGTAAGTTGAGATAATTTACAGCAGGTTTCTGAAATTTGATATTTGATCAGTTGTTGGCCCAAAATTAGCAGAAATATGCATGATTATTATAGACGAAAAAATATAGAAATTACCAGGTATATGTCACTACATAAGATGAAAACAACACCTTTCACAAATTTCCAGCAACAAAATTTGTTGCTGGAAATTTGTGAAAGGTGTTGTTTTCATTTTATTTTACCAATTCCAGTAAGTTCTATATTTTATGTCACTACATTAGATATGTAGATGATATAATATTAATATATGACTCAGAAAAAATTTCAGCAAAGAAAATTGAAAAACATGCCAATGTATTAAATAATAATTTAAGCTTTACATATGAAGATGATAATCAAATTTCCTAGATATAAGTATAAAAAGAAATAGAAAAACATTACAATTCCATAAGTATGAAAAGCCATGCAATGTTAAAAAAACAATTACAAATAGACATCCACAACTGGTGTAAATAATTGGGCTATAATTTGAATATAATAATTATAAATTACAAATGAATTTGACATTAGAGGGAAGTGTTAGGTGCCATCTCATATTAAAATTAGTAATTATAATTTTTAATTAAATAATTTAGTTGAATTTTGTAATGACAGCTGCACAATATGTTGGATTGATAAAAGTCTCTTTAAACTGAACAAGTGCTTTAAACGGTAGACTATCTTACAGCTTATACAGGCTTTAAACACTTTTATTGTTTCATTACATATGCATTTCTGTCCAGTGCTTTTCCTCCTGGTCCCTCCTCAGTGCACTAGTTCTCCTGATGTTCTTTTACACCTGTACGGTACTTTTGCATATCTGTTCTCCCGCATATTTGTTGTCGTTACACATTTTTCACAGTGTGTTACCTCGGTGTTGTATTAGTGAAAAATTCTTTCCTCTGAAAGACTTCCATTCTTTATACACATTTTGTAATTAAAAATTACACACTGCTCTTCAAAAGGAACATCACTATTTTATTACAAAATGTGTATAAAGAATGGAAGTCTTCCAGAGGAAAGAATTTTTCATTAATACAACACCGAGGTAACACGCTGTGAAAAATGTGTAACAACAACAAATATGCGGGAGAACAGATACGCAAAAGTACCGTACAAGTGTAAAAACATCAGGAGAACTAGTGCACTGAGGAGGGACCAGGAGGAAAAACACTGGACCGAAATGCATATGTAATGAAACAATAAAAGTGTTTAAAGCCTGTATAAGCTGTAAGATAGTCTACCATTTAAAGCAATTGTTCAGTTTAAAAGGACTTTTATCAATTCTAAATAATTTAGATTAAACTGGAAAAAAAGAATCAGCCCGAAGCAGGACTCAAACCTGCAACTCCTGCTTTCCATGTGGATGTGTTGCCAGTTATGCTACTGGGACCTCTGGTCCAATCTCCTCTTCCAGTATATATAAGTTTAAGATAAAACCATCATCGACAAACACAGTGCCGACTAGAGATGCAATTCAGCACCCTCATCCAGAAACACCCACTCAAGGCACTCAAGTTAACCATCACATATCTGGCAAGGCATAAATATACAAATATAAACACCATCAGAAACCCAATGCATAGCAAATAGACACCTACAACTGTTGTAAATAATCGGGCTATAATTTGGAAAATTAAGTGGTATGATAATTATATGATTAATAGATATAAAGTAAAAAGTGATAAAACAAATTGTCAGTACATTCCTTTTCCATATATAAATTGTTTATATAAAAAATACAAGTCATTTTAATGATATTTCTGTTCATATTATAGTCACTCAAAAAATAGGTTATCTAATGAAATGAATTTTATTTCTAATAAAGAAGAAAAAGAACAAGTCCAACAACTAAATATTGCAGGGGTTGTATACAAACTGTTATGCATTTGTTCTCAACCTAAATATTATATAGGAGAAACCAAGCATAAACTAGAGAAGAGAACACAAAGCAACTATATGTCTAAAATACAGAGAATCTCCATGGTATCAACACTGCAATACTTTTAATTGTAAAATTTGTAAAAATAATATTAAAATTCTGTATAAAGAAAATAATCTTGTTAAATGTCACATAAAAGACCATTACAGTATTAAAAAATATGTAAATACCATAAATTTAAATAGGAGTATGTATGTTGATGCATGTTGGGATAGCTTTGTCAACTATAAAAGCACTTGTAAGTTGGTATCATTATCCACTGATGAAACCTGATACTGGTGAAATGCATTTGGATAAAGGAGAAAAAGTATAATAAATATTTTTTTTTGAATTGTTAACATATCTAGTCATAAATCCAGTGAAGTCAGTGCAGATAAGTGTTTTATATTTGAAAAATTTATTTCTAAATTTTAATTTTAGAATTAGTTATACAATTAATTTTATAAGTACAATTGCTTTCCCATTGCTTAACTTGATTTGTTTATTTTTGCATTTTTGGATCAAATTACAATAAAATGAACATTAAAAAAGTACTTCTGGCATTCCACGAGTATTTTACATCATTAGAAAGAAGACAAAATGAAGATATTAGATACACAATCATAGTTTTTGATCAAAAGCGGACAGTTTCAGTTTTTGAGTAACAACTTGTTCATTTTTTCATGTGTCCATTAGTTTAAGTGAGGTTATACAATTCCTCTCTAACATGCTGGCATTCCCTGAGATAAACCATATAGCAATTTAAGGCACGGATTGTATGTAACCGGGATGATACTGGGTGGAACTTCGTTGGGTGCCTGGGCTGGGTCTAGTTCGTGGCAGCGGTGCCATCTGCAAATCAATCTACGTGTGATCGCAAGATAACCATGTTCTTTGGCTATATGTTCAATATGCCTCAGCTTGGCTCGGAGAGCTATCTGAGAAGAGGAGTGTGCGTAAGCCCTCTTACTTAAGGCATTAAAGGCTGCCATTTTATAATGGGGAGGGTCACACAACGCTACTGGTATATATAGATGTTCTGACCTTGGTTTATGGTATACTTCCATGTGGTTTGCTGTTTGCTCGAACTTGGTGCTAATGTCGAGGAAATGGGCCTCGGAAGCATGAGCCTGGTGCATCTCTAGGAACAAGCCATACGAGTTTTTGTTGAATGAAACGACAAACGCTGATACGTTTGGCTTTACCCTCCATAGGATGAGAATATTGTCAAAATACTGTTTATATAGTGTGATGTTGGGTAAATGCTGAGGGCTGATCCTAGATTCTAATTGCCTGACCACCATCTCACAGGAGGTCTCCTGCAGTGGGGCTACCCATCGGGACTCCTCTCCATTGGGCATATGTAACGCCATTGAATTGAAACAAGGAATTATAACATAGAAGATGTGCCAATTCTAGCATCTGTTGATGCATAGTGCTATCATTAACGATTTTGAAAAGAACATCTCTGATGGCACAAAATGCTGGTGGGAGTCTAATAGACGGGTAAAGTGACTTAAAGTCTAAAACCATTATGAAGGCAGGAGGCACTGATATTTCCTTGAGGAGGGATACTAGGTCTACTGGGTTGGTCAGAGCATATGAGTATCCTTCCAAATGGGGCAAAAGTAGCCTGTGTATGAGCTTCTCCAGTTTAATGGTTGGTGCCCTGGCTTTATCTATAACTGGTCATAGCTGGTCATAACATTTTAGGCATTTAATGCTTTTCTTTTACCGGAAAGGCAAAAATGCCACACAAGCAGCAAACAAGATATGTGCTATTTATCGGAAAGGTGCTGTAGCTGAAAGAACTGTGCAAAAGTGGGTTGCTAGGTTTAAAGCTGGTGATTTCAACCTTAAAGATCCAGAACGCTCAGGTAGGCCCTCCACCACAGATGAAGATCAGTTTAAAACACTGATCGAGAATAACCTATGCTAACGACATGTAAATTAGCAGAAATGTTAAATATGTTAAAATTCACCATCCACAAGCATTTTGTGAAGCTTGGCTACATAAACTGTTTTGATGTATGGATTCCCCACAATTTAACGGAGAAAAATCTGATGGATCGCATTTCCATTTGCAACTCGCTCTGTAAACGCAATGAGGAGACACCATTTTTGAAACGAGTAGTGATGGGGGGATGAAAAATGGATCATTTATAATAATGTTGAACAAAAAAGACCTTGGGGGAAAGTGGAATGAACCACCTTTAGCCACCCCAAAAGCCAGTCTTCATCCAAAGAAGTTCATGCTCTGTGTCTGATAGGATTGGAAAGGGATCCTGTATTATGAGCTTTTACCAAACAATGAGGCGATAAATTCAGAGAAGTATTGTTCTTGATTAGACAAATTAAACACAGCAAGTGACCAAAAATATCCAGAAATAGCAAATCGGAAGGGTGTCATATTTCACCAGGACAATGCGTGGCCTCGTGTCTTTGATAACTCGACAAAAGTTGCTGGAGCTCAGTTGGGATGTTCTACCCCATCCACCATATTCACCAGACCTTGCGCCCTCAGATTTCCACCTATTTTGATCATTACAAAATTCCCTTAATGGAAGAAACTTCAACTCTTTGATCGAGATAAAAAAAAAAAAATCACAAAAAAGTTTTTGCTGAAAAACCTGAGAGATTCTGGAAGGACAGAATTTTAAAGTTGCCTGAAAGTTAGAGAAAGGTTGTAGAACAGCACCTATATACAGTAGAGGGTCAAAAATTGGAGTCAATTGGGGACTGGGGTTGTTCCAATTAGTCATTTGTTCCGATTTCCGACTTTGTACGAAAAAATATATTAACCTGTCCGATGTTCAAATTTTTCTCCGTTGCGTGTCGCTTCGTGTTGAATTTTCGTCGATTTTAAGCCTAACAAAAATTTTTATAATAATAATCGAGGCTATCGTATCGTTAAAAATTATTTCTGCATTTTGTACAAACAAAATAAATATATCGAAGAATATAAAAAACATGAAAATTATACTTTAGAAGTAAATCTAGTATCAAAAACGTTCGATTCAGCACGACACAGTCCGACTGAAAATCGTTCCGATTTCCAGCCATTTCGATTACCGACGTTCCGATTAACGACGCTCTACTGTAATTTAATAAACGTATACTAAATTTTAAATCTCCTGCATTTCAATTCTCCTTCATAATTGGCACAAACTTTCTGGACAACCCAATAATATATTATGTCTTGTTATAACATTATGTCATGATTTATTGTAACATTGTTTCTTAATAGCACTGAAGAGGAGCTAAAACACTACATTAGCCTGAAATGCATTTATTGTAAAAGTATTTAAAAACTTGCCACAAAGTCTTTCGTCACCTAACTTGGACTGTTGCTATGAGAAAAATCAACCTAATAATAGGATTAAAGTGATTTAGAAGATATCAATATTATACAGCACCCATACAAATTAGAAGAAATTAAAAAGTGTTTCCACAAAAATATGACGAGTAAGTCTGAAAGAGTATAAAATGACAATTTCAGTAACCAGAAATTCAACTGGCCATTAAAAAGTTAAAAAACCTTAATAAAATGACCATATAAAGGCAAAGATTCTACAATACTACGATAGGAAGGCTTGCTCTAAAGTTGTAACCAAGACACACTAGTACCACTCCATGGCAGGAAGTGACAATAATTGCTAGATCAAGGGACAAAAATGCTAGTCTGCCTTTACTGTAACTGTAATTGAGAAAAAAAATAGCATGGCAGGTTGTGTTTGCAGCAGTGAATTGTAATTATCATAGAAATCTTAATTTATCATTATCACTTTTCCTCTTCCCAAAGGACATTAGAGAGGGTTGCAGCCAAAGTTTTCATTGTGAAAACGTGAATGTTGGGTGTTCAGTGCTGCCATCCTGTAAGCCTAGAAGTTTGACAATGGCATTTAGATCATCAGTGGAGTCATGCTTGATGTTCCAAATGCCATTGTCAAACTTCTAGGCTTACAGGATGGTGGCGCTGAACGTCAGATGTACACGTTTTCACAATGAAAACTTCAGCTGCAACCTCTCTATTGAGGGGTAAGTAAATTTTTCTAACAGGTGAATAATTTTGTTTTAATAATTGCATGGTCTGTCTTATTTATATTTAAATGTTGTCAGGTGCAGCATATGGCTAAACTGTCAGCAGAGTGATCTAGATAGTGTTTTCAAAAAAGATCCACTCTAGTTACATTTGTGTGCTAGAAATTTAGAAGATTATCAGTTTGTAAATCCAAATTTAAAGAATAAGAGAGCATTTTAAATGTTGCAATATAAATGTGTAGTTTATGAATGGTTGTTCATTATATTATTGTTTATCCAAGTTTTCGTGTTAATAAGCTTATTAATCTGTTTAAGATTAATAAGCTTATTAACACGAAACTACATCAAAAGGCAATTTCAACCATATTTTGCATTCCACATTTGCCACCATCAGTGGGAGTGAGAAGAAAGAATCCTTTCCAGCTCTCACCATCCAAAAGCAGAAATAAAGACAACTCCAGCAGGTATATTGTTTAATCTTTATATATATGACACTATCATGCAGAATATAGCATATCAAATATATTTTTTCTATGTATTCTAAAGTAATGGAAGTACCACATCAAAGTCAGCAATAGAAAGTGGATGAATCAATTGAACACACTTAATAGAGCAATCCTTTGTTCCTGGTGCCTGTCAGCGTCAGGAGTTTTGGGCGCTCTACTTTATTTCAATATCCTGCTTCACCACGCTTTGCAGGAATTTACAATTTATTGGTGCGGTCGCAGCCGCATTATAGATTTTTCTTGACATAAAATTTTATATTATTATAACATTTGTACAGTTTCAGTTTGAATGATTAGTAAACAAACAATAAAATATAAGATACATTGAAAGATTTGCCAGACTGTATAGTCTATGCACAGATTTCATATAGACAGTCCTCACACAATTTCTGAAGTTCCAGTTCATATACACAGATAATATACAGTTTTATTATTGTATCGATATTTAATTGTGAATGATCGCTGAAAATGAAGTGCACTACAATCTTGTAATTTTTGTATATAATATAGTTGATTTTTGTATATGATATTTTGTTATTGCAGTTTATAATCACCAAATAGCAGATCACACATTGTCAAATATGTTTGATATCTATCAAACCAGATGGATGAAAATTTGCAGATTATAAAGTTCATACACATCTGATTGATATAGAGCAGCGGTTCCCAACCTTTTTTTGACCAGGGACCACTTTGATTTCGTTGTTGTTAGCATGGACCACAAGGTTCAAGAAAAATGAACTATGTCAATCTAAAAATAAACTTTAATCAAAACTTTTAACATAAGTAATCGTTAAACTCAAGAGTAACATGCTTTAACAGTACTATTATAATAGAAAACATAACATTTTTAGTAAAAATTAAATTCAGTTTGTATCAATGTGGGAATAATAATTTAAAATGAATAAAAGTTTTAAATCTTTTGCAGACCATATTTTAGCTCTTGTGGACTACTGGTGGTCACAGACCACTGGTTGGGAACCGCTGATATAGAGAGTCTGCACACAACTGCTGAAGTTCTGGATTATATGCATAGACAATATATGGTCTACCATCAGGTGGATCTACATCTGTGCTTACTTGCTGAATATCTTCTCGCATTGCAATCTTGTATATAATGTTTTGCCATTACGGTATTAGAATAAATGATTAATTGGTGGTTGGAAATGGAAATAATATTTGTTGCACCAAATACTAGTGTGGTACAATGTAAGTGACTGCTATTTAACCATAGAATGATGTAGTGAAGCTATAACTATTATGCTATTACAGGAATTATCTAATGTATTGGAAATAACTACTACTGTACCACAACTGGACCATTGGATTATCAGGAAAATACCTATTTTATAAAATCTAAAAGACCTCAAGTGAATATAAATTGAATCAACAGTAGAAAAATCCAATATTAATGACTATAGATTATTATCCCAAGCATGAGTATTTATGGTCGATATTTGATAAGATATAAAGTGCCCAGAGGACAGATTATATTCTTGAATTTAAAAATTTTATCAAAATATGTTACAAGTATGTGTAAAGAGTGTTGTTATTCATGAGACTACTCTTTTCTATAGGCCAGGTGTAACCTTCTTTGGTACATAATGTTCGTAGTTCGTTTCTACTTTTTTCATACTTTATACCAGGGGGCAAGAAAGAGTTCAGTGGGAGCCGTAATGTAGGTTTTGCGAAATGCATGGGAGCTGCAGTTCTGCACTGTCATGGCAGATAGTATGGTAAGGCGCACGATTTTATATTATATTTATATTTATATAACAGATATTGAATTTTTTTAATAAACATATTTTCACAAAATTATAAAAATAAAATTGTAAAAATAATAATAAAAACAAAAATTAACACTTTCAGCAAGAGCCACATTTACCCATGCTTTATACACTCAAATAATAGGTGAGATGGGGTTTCTATATCTTCGCATATTTCGCAGGTGCCTGACGGCACATGCGAAATATGCGGAGATATAGAAACCCCATCAATTGAACATCAAACTAATCACTTGAACATCAAAATCTTAGCCGTTAGGATGCAACCCCATTGCAAGAGACACTTTCCAAACCTGAAAAGAAATTGCCACAGACAATCAACAAGCCAAGCAAAAGGTTATCATCCACAGATTGCAAAAGAAATTAAAGTCAGTGTCAAGTAAAAAAGTATGAACTATAAGATGCAGTATTGAAGTCTTCCTCTCACAGGAATGAAACCTGCCTTGAGAACGTTCTTTAAATCATCAAGTCTGCTAGCAAATGTTGAAAGCCATTAAGCCAGATGCTATGATGCATCACGAAAAACATTTGCTCTCACAGTGCACTATGCTAGCCTAAAAGCACACAGTGTGTGTGCATTTATTGCAGTGCAAATATTTTTTATTGATAATAATTTAACTTATACTCCTGGCTGATAAAATAAAGCAAATTGTTATAATGGATAAAGAAAAATACAATAATGTAAAATTTAATTTAGTCTCATCTTCACAATATCATAGTTTAACTGAAGACTACTTTAATTAAACATATGGAAAAGTTTAGAAAAGATTAATTTTTAAAAATTTTTTAACAATTTTATTAATGTTAATGAATTTAATAATATACTTGATTATAACTGAAGAATACCCAGGTTCAACATCAGAGGATAAACCCACAAAATAAATGAATCTTACCATCCCCTAGTTGACATTAAATTTTATGTATTTTACAACTTAGTTTATTTAAAAAAAAATTTTCTAAGTATATTTGATAATTCAATCAATAGTGTTAAAAATACTGACCAGTTCATTGAAAACCTCCAAAATCTTAATGTAAATAAAGATATTAAAATGTTGAACCTGGATATAAAAAGTATGTACCCCTCCACCCACAAAAAGTTTATAATGGATATATTATATAGTTTAAATTGTGAGAACTAGATAACTCAACTTGTCAAATTTGTTTTAGTTAATAATTATTTTATTTGTAACAGTAATTTTTTTAGACAATTAGAAGTCAACTTTATGGGTTTAAAAAAAAACACACACAATGTTCGACCTTCTTCAGGTTCAAACACAAAAAAAGAAACTTCATTCAAAATAAAGTTTTTTTTTACAACAGTAAGTGCAGTTTGAGTTATTGTGCTTTATGGGTTCTTGCATCGGTCCGAAACTTTGCACGATAAAAACTGATATCGTCAAAAATCTTCGTATAATGTGGTAAAAATCTTCATAAAAACTGTGGTATAATGTTTTATAATTGTTATACTGACGACTGCTTTGTTGTTTATAACATGAAATCAACCAATCCCAAATCATACTTCAATACGCCAACAATATCCAGAATAATATATGCTTTGAAATAGAGAACAAAAATGATGCCAAATTAAATTTTTTAGACATTGCTGTACAAAGATATGATAATTTCATCACTTCTAAAATATTTATTAAACCACGTGACATCGGAAAAGTAATCGACTTCTATTCAAGTACACTTGTACATCTATATATACATATTAAAAACAACACATTGAATATGTATATAAACAAAATGAAAACATGTACAAGTGATACAACAGACCAAAGCATAGAAATAGAACATATTTACAGCATCTTTCAATTAAACAACTATCCAAACAAAATTATTAACAAATGGCTACATAACCACACAATAAGACAAGTGATACCTAACCTAAAAATATTTTATAGAAAACTAGATTATACCCCAACAGTTTTTCAAAATATTCAAATAATATTGAGCCATATAATATCATTCTAGCACCCACACTGAATAACACTCAAACATTTCTTAAAAATCAAACAACAAATTAATAATATTAGATACAGATGTTTTGTTAAATAATAATTTATTTTACAGCTTCACTTGTACGTGTCAGCCAAAACACTATTATATAAGTGAAACTGGTAGAATGTTAAAAATTTGAATAAGAGAGCATATAAAGGCTGTGAAGTACGATTACATCAACTCAGCAGTCACCACCCACTGCAATCACGTAGGCTGCAAAATCTCACTTGACAGTGTCAAAATTCTTAAAATAATTTTGCTCTTTCAACAGAATACAGTCTGTGTCAATGGCTATCTGGGCTTAATGAGTGTGTTGGATTCAATGAACCAGTGCCAGTGCAGTGTAATGTTGAGAGAAAGAAGTGAGTCCATGGCAGATTATGATGAAATTTGTGCTTTATTTGATGAGATCAACATAAAGAAAGGTTTGCATTTTGCACCTGGAAAAGATGGAATAATTTGATCTCAAGATTTGGGACCTCTTATTAAATTGAAATGTCTTGCTACACAAGGTCTAGTTTTTATGATAAAATTATTGAGAGAAAATGGAAACAACCTTTTGCATATTTTCTTTCTGATATGCCAACAACAGGTGAAAATCTTGTGTCCCTTGTGACTCAAGCAATTAAAAAAAATACAAGATACTGGTTTTCATGTGGTGACCACTGTATGTAACCAAGATCCTAACACCAAAAGTTGAGTCATTTGCATGGTGTCTCTTGTGACAGAAGTATTTGGTTATACTGTTGCTTCTGCAATTCTGACTTTGGCTGCATTAAACTAGTTTCCAACAACTGCAATTCACACTGCTCAATTTCGAGAATTTTGATGTTCTGTTCAATATATTTAAATATTGCACAATTGCTTGACAAAAAAAATTTTGTTGCACCATTAAGAGTCAAAGCCCAAGCTGGGATAAATCAGCAATTTGAAACAGTTTTTGGAAAATATCACTACACCAAGTATCTCCATGTGTTAATGGGTGGTTCCAAAACATATAAGTTTTGAGGATGCTCTAGGAAGATTTAGAAAGAGACTTCAGTTTCAAGTTTTTGTTGTCAAATTTAATGTTGCCACCTTTTCAAAATTGCTGACCCGGATGGCAGGTCAGGTTTGTTCGAATAGAAGTTCTTGACGCATGCGCAATGATATTTTACCATGCAAAGAATAACGTGCACATTAGTTCTAAACCAGTTAGGGACTTGTGTAGGAGCAACTTAAGAAATGAAATAACTTATCTTTAAAGAGCCGAGAAGAAAAAAAAAGGTTGACAGGTTGCTACGAAATCCTGGACAAAATTAATTGTTAACCTGGACAATGAATTAAAAACCGGATGGGTGGCAACACTAGTCAAATCATTTAAATCAGGATGATTTAAGAGCACATCATCTCAGGCATTTGCAAGTGAGAAGGAAATTCTGATAATCCTGACACTTTACAATTCAAAAGGCACATTCAAAAGAATACTGTGCAACCCTCTCTTAAAGCCACCAAAATCTTCCAATTGTACTGAAGATGTTGATGGCCTTCTTACAATGAAGGAATTAAAAGATATAGAAATTCCTACTTCTTCGCACCAGCAGGTTGTAAACGATGAAAATATTTCATTGAATTTGCATGAACACACAATGCCTTTGTTTATGTTACAGGGTGTGATGCTAAAAAATGCACTTGTACAGTAGAGTCCCGCTAGTCTGAACGTCCACCTAATCTGAACATGTTTCGGTCACTGAAGAGAAAATTTTTTCTAACAAGAAGTCCACTTAGGGGTCCCTTTCTCTTTCTTAAGTGAGCTACGTAAATAAGACTTCATCAAGCTTGTCAGACATAAGAGGCCTTGCTGTTTGTTGATTTTTAACTGATTTTTCTGAAGTAGAGGCACAAAATTGCTCGATCTTTGTGTGGTTTTTTTTTTCCAGTCAGTAACTGTAGTCTTGCCATTCCAAACTCTAATGTCAATTTCGTTGCTCTTTCACCTTTGTCCAGCCTTTTCAAAACATCCAGCTTATTTTTCAAAGTACACGTTGTATGTTTCCCCTTCGTGGCCATTGTAGCAGCAGACTAAACTAAACTAAAATAGTGTAGAGGAAAGAGTACATCCAACATCCAAAATCAAGCATGCTAACTCACACACTAGCATCAGTCAACTGATTGGAATCCTGGACTGTGTATTAAAAACAATGTTTTTAGCATTTAAAATAATTTTAAGGTAAACAATGAAAGCAGGTTGCCATTTCAAAATTACAAATCTTGTTTTTGTTAACTGTTTGGGCCTTCTATTGAGTACAAGTCAGATGAAATAAAGGGTGGGGTGCTGACGTCATTGATGGTATTAATCTGTATAAACCAGACCTGTTTTACTGCTTACTTCTGTATTATTTCAATTATTCAGCTAATCTGAACAGGGCTCGGTCCCAATTAGTTCAGACTAGCGGGACACTACTGTACTAATAAGTATTCTGATTGTAACACAATGATTAATAAGCACAAACATATAAAGTCAAAAAGTGGCATTTTTATTCAGTTTAAAAATTACTGAGGTTTGGTCCATCCTTCAGAATTTGCTGAGAGAATTGCAAAAGTGATTTTAAGTGTTTACAATCAAAACTTCCAATGTATCATTACTGAAAAGGATATTTAAAAAAAATTATGTAAGTGGCCAGAAATGAAATGTATTAATAAGAATTTGAATTTCTGCTGTCTCAAGATGTTTGTAAAAATATATTTATGGACTCTTATCTTCTATGATTTAGAGTTTAAAAACAACAAAATATTATCAGAGAAAAGTAAGAAACTGGAAATCCATAGGCAAAGTTAATCATTACTATTTATTACTGTACTATAACTTGTGGGAAAAATAAATCGTATTTTGGAAGTATTTTGACCTTTCTTGCTTTGTTATCACAGTTGTCTTATTACTGCAACAAACTGACTTACACATACAGTAGATTAAAAAAAACACACATATGAATTGTGTATTTTTTTTTAATCTACTGTATGTGTAAGTCAGTCTACAGCAGTAAGGTCCTAAATTAATTAAGTTTATAAATTCATTTTTTTTTAAACTAAAAGTTGGAAAACAAAAGAAGGAAAACAATTTCTGACTTTCAAACAGAACTTCCTTTCAAAGGAGGAACTAACCTAGAAAATGATGATCGTTCAGACACATGTAGGAGGTATGATGGAACCTTCCTGCAATTCTAGTTGGGCATAGACACCTTCAAAACTGTAATCTCTCCCTTGAAACAATCAGCCAGGACTGTTTTTACCAGTATCAACTCAGACAGCACTTTTCTAGTCCTGTCTGTCATCCCACCAATGTCAATGACAAAGACAACTTGAAACAGAATGGTTTTGGAGTCACCTAAATGAAGGTATTATCCATACTCGCATTTTATTTGTAATCTCTCTCTTGGCACCCCTTGAATAGGACCGTACTGTGATCCCAAACTTTTGCATAGATGTAATCAAGTTTCATTATTATTTTGTTCATTTTAAAGTTTATTCGCTTTGTTCAATAATCTGCTATTTACTAAAACCACTTTTGGAGTCTACCTCCATCCTCTTACGCATGTCCTATCTGTTACTTTACCGGCCATCTTGATGGTTGGTTAAAGTGTAAGGAACTGAGTCCGAGCATTATTTTTATTTTATTATATTTTGTTTGGGGTTTATGTTTAGTTAGGATGAAGGTTCTCCACCACTCTCTTAGTAACCAAAAAAGAAGATAATAAACCAACTCACGAAAGAACGAGCATTGTAGGAAAAATCACGCGCACTTGCGCTGCCCAGCGGAAATAAACAGTCCGCAGAAAAAAATGGAGGAGGAAATCCCACACTCACTAAAAAAGAAATACTTACTAAACCGTCATAAAATATCCCAGAAAATTGTGCTAAATGCTTTGTAAACGGTTTATAAGATTTTGTCGGAGAATTGAAGCTGCCAGAAAGAAATTTGATGTTAGAAAAATTATGTATGTAAATAAGGGGAGTAACCTAGCTGAATTGTGACGTCACCTCACAGCATAAAACCAGCATGCCAACCGAAGATGATAGAGGTGTACTACTGAGTGAAAAATTCGAGGCGAAGTCCAGATTGAGAATTAGGAGATCCAAGGTGTTTAAAGAGGAATTCGATTTGACGATAGAGAAAGGATTGAGGAAACAGGTTCCTAGTATAGTGAGGTGACAGATAGACGTTTAGTTCGTAAGAGATTTTGTTCACAGTTCTTAAGTATTTGATTTGTCGAATTTTCAAAGGGGAATTAAGATTAAGTTAAGCTAAGTAGCTGAGTTTTATTGTCGGGTTGACTTGTTGATTTTCGTTAATAAATTTTGTTTTGGGATTATAGACAATTGTACATAGTTAAATTTGATTTACTAATTAAATATATTTGAAACTTTTGCTTTGACTTGATATTTGTCATTATTCTTACTAATTTTTTCGGAGCACGCGTAAAAGCCCAGGCCTGGCAAACTGATCTCGAATCCGCGTAAAGTACCCGTTAGGTTAACGAAAGTTTTACTGGCCGCAGTTAGTGTCGGTTTCCTAAGATACTAAAAATAGTACTTTACAAAAGCTTTTTGGCACAATAGCTGTACAGGCTATGTTGCACCATGTCAAATAATAAAATTACAAAACTAAATATATACATATAAAATATTAAGAAGAAATGATAACAAGCATATCAAACAGTACAAATGAATAAAACAACAGGGTATATAAAGTAGAAAATAAATAGATACTAATATGTATAAAGAGATTTGATTGACTTTCAGAAAGTCCAGGAGGTTATCAAGGTTTGACCTCTGGCCTAGGATTTCTCTCAAACTTGCATTTCCAAAATGCTGTCTATGATTCCTCTCAAAAACAATGCAATTGCACAGTATGTGTTTTACACAAAGCAGTTACAATACTGGCATACTGGCTGTTCACCACCCTTCAAAAGGTATTGATGAGTCAGCTGAGTATGTCCAATCCTCAAATGAGTAAGGATAACCTCAGATCTCTTTTCATACATTTCATTTTGTGTCCAATTTTCTATCAGTGGTTTGATCTCGTGTAATTTATTGTGGCCTTGTGCATTTCACATGTTTTACCATCTCTCTGCTAGTCGTCTTTTGACATGAGACAAGAGAACACTGAGCAACCCTGGACTCACACACACACACACACATATATATATATACATGGAATACAGGCATGTATGTATTTACATGTCTGTATTCCATGTTTGGTCAGGTAGCAAATGAGTTTCCTCAAAAAGAAAATCTCAATGTTCATCTTTGCATACTTTTCCTGAATCCTATCAACATATTTTTTTCAATTTCAAAAATAAATGATTTCAACTTATTGTTTTTCCTTCTAAATACATTTATTGTGTAATGACTTTTATTTTCTATTTTTGAGATTATTTTTAATTGTATGTTACATAAATGAAACATTAGACAAATGTATTAAGAAAGTCAGCATGAAATGTCGCACGTTTATATGACAAGAATGGTGAACTAGCAGTATCTTCACTCCCTACTGAGAGATGGTGCCCCATACCTAGGTTACACTAACATCAAAGAAGCTGATTCCAGCCTTCCTATTGTAGAATCTTTGATAAAGGTTTGGGTCACAATGACTGACACTACGATGTAATAAACAAAAATTTTAATTGGTGCAAAATTAGAAGTATTACATTTTTTTTATCATGCTATGATAGTAAGAAGGCTGAGTGACAACATGAAAGTGCAAAAATTGCATTGTCAAAAATAAATACAATGGCCCATTTGAAATGAACTGGAATTGGTAGAAGAGAAAAGAATATAAAGAGTAGGTATATGTAGTTTGCATGAGATAAATCCAAATATCTAAAAGTCAATGTGTGGTCCAGTTTTTGATTGTTTAAAAACATCATTTGTGACTTATTCATCTAATGCAGTGGATCTTAATAGATGTTCCACGAAATTATGAATGCACATTACAAATATTATTTACTATTTGTACAGTGTTATATCCTTTCTGAAACTCAAAGCATACACCCAATATGCTTTTATTCAAAGACATTTTGATTTGATTTTATTCAAATGAAATGAAGTAAAAATGTTAAAATACCCTTCTAAACAAAGAATACAATCTCACATCTATATATAACCTATTGAACGCATGTCCATCCGTGTAACGTTATGCCAAAAACAGGCACTAGAGGTGCCTTTATCATGTGTCATATTTCAAACATTTAAATTAACAATATAATTTACTATTATTTATTTGGCCAATAACAATATAAATAATTCAGTATATTTGTAATAGGAATTTATTATTGGCAAAAAAAAAAAAAAAAAAAATTGTCCTCTCTCCAGTTCTCTTCTACAAGACGATTGATAAAACAAAAGAAACCTTTCATGACCACCAAAGAAATATGCCACTGGGGAGAAACGTGCCTCATAGGAATTTGTAATGCTGTTAGAACACCCACTAAGAGACATCCCAGGCTACTAGTTAGCAATAGTGTTAAATTTCACAGCTGTCATAATTAAATCACACATCTACGTTAAGTAATCAAAGATGTTAAAAATAGGCTAAACTTTTGGTTCAATTCAACAGCAGGAAACTATAATTTAAGAAATGTTAACATTGTAAATTCAAAGTGTTCAGTTTACAAAGCAGACAAAAATTGCAGTACATATGTCTCCTTCGCTTTATAATAAAATTGTCAAGGGAATTAATTTCTGTTAAAACAGAACATTTAACATTATTGGAAGGAAAGATTGCAAGTTTTTCCTTCCTAAAATACAGAAAATTATGACTAGATATGAAATACATTTGGCAAAATTGATACATTCAGTTGTAAATTTTAGTTATAAGAAGAACAATTGGTTACCTTGCCAATGAATCATAGTTTAAAAATGAAATTCTCTAAGTCTTGAATACTTTTGCATTTTTATTCAAGCTGAAAATTCAGCCCTTTACAAAAGGCACTGAAAATTTTGTCATGGTTTTTAACATTAACAAACATAAAAACTAAAAAATGTGAAATACTAATATAGCAATCCTCATTTCTTCTATATCACATATTAGACCTGATATTGCTGAAATTTGCAGAAGACAACAAGTTATTTTACAGTAGAGTCCACTAGTCCAAACACTGCTAATCCAAATATGTTTCAGTCAGGAGAGAAAATTTTTAGCTCACAAAATATGTTTCTTTTTTTTGTATTTTCCAGTTGAATTTAAATGGTATTAATGGTACAAAGAGATTTGGAATTCCACAACAAAAAATTGTATTTTATTGTAGTACTGTATTAATACTGTACAAAATTAATAAATCTGTGTTTGACATGGCCTATTAAAACAGCAGATCAATACTGTACTTACACACAAACAAAAGTCATTGGTGGTGTTGAATCTATATAAACCAGACCTGTTTAACTGCTCGCTTCTGTACTATAACAACCATTTGGCTAATCCGAACAGAGTCAGTCCCAATTAGTTTGAACTAGCGAGACTCTACTGTATTTACTGTTTTTATAAATATAATATAGTTTTTAAATTAATGTTTTCTTGCTTTTACTGTTATGTAATCTGTAATTTATAATTTTTAATGAAAAGATATGTTTGTGCTTATTATTGTTGTTATTTTATGACCTTAGTGATTTTGGTGCTCTGCAAATTTCTCTTATATTCAAAACTCTTCCATGACTTCAAAAAGGTTATGAACCACTGATCTGACAACTCTGGAAACTCCAAAAATCTTTATATTTGTTTTTCTTCATATCTTAAATTTGTTTCAGTATCCTATGAATTAAAATAATTTCCAGGTATTGTTTACTTGTGTGTCGTTTAATTACAACTAACTGGAAACACAAAACGGAAGTTCAAGCAAGTCTTTCATACAGAACATGCACATGTTTTTGTTTATACAAAAATACAGTCTATATGATTTTTGTATAAATCTACAAACTTTTGGGGAACCCTGTATTTTCTACTTTTCTGTAATTTTATTCAACATGTTGGTATTATGGCACACATTTTCACAAAACCATTCAAATGAAAACACAAAAGGAAAAGTGGAGAATGATGGGACCCAAATAGCCATACCAAAGCAAAAAATTCCCAAGGATCAGAGTGGATCCGATTCTCAAACTTTCTTCTTGAGGATCAGATCCAAGTCCCCATAGAAGTTAACACAAGAATATAGAAATACAGGGAAATCCAAAAATGTGGAAACACCCTTATACAACTTCTGTACAAAAGTATGGAATATTCTGTAATTCAAAACACACACACTATAACCAATAACCGGCGTGAAATATCCAAAACTGGCAAACGTTTCCAATGCCCCTCCTGGGCTCTTCCTTAGGTTAAATTTGTTTTTTCATTGGAATGTGCTCTACTTCCTAAGCTCAAATATGGAAGGAATCCACGTGTTGCTTCAAAATTAAATTTTCTTTTTGACCAATGGAAATACGATATGTGCTTATAGTGATTACATGTATCACTTATCAATTTATGATTTATTGTCTAATAAATATTGCCAAGCCATTGAGAAATTCATTTCATCCTTAAAATTAATGTAGGTTAACAGGCTTTAAAAAAATAAATAAATAAAATAAAAATCAGCACCTTCATGTACAAAATACTACAGAAGGGAAAAGGGTGTTAAGGAGCATAATGAAGAAAGCATTAAAAAAATCCCGGTAATGTACAACCCACAACTAACAATAATATATAATGCAATTGCAAAGAAAAGAGGAATTAGGATTGCATACAGAAGCCCTTCAATATACAGTTTATTGAGAAACGGAAAGGACATCCATAACTCGAACAGGCTCTCGGGAATATATAGCATCACTCTGAAGGACGACAGATGGGATAGACAATTAATTTACATCGGGCCCACCAAACATCCATTAGCCACTAGGGTAAAGGGGCATAAGTCAGATATCACCCACAATAAATGTACGACAGCATTGTCTACTTATGCAACAAACCCAGGCATAACACCAATTTTTAATGAGGCACGGGTTATCTACACCACCCAGCATCAAGAACATCTAAGAGCTTTGGAGGCAATGGAAATTTTTAAAACTGATTGCAAATTAACCTGCATTAATTTTAAGGATGAAATGAATCTCTCAATGGCTTGGCAATATTTATTAGACGATAAATCATAAATAAGTGATACATGTAATTACTATAAGGTGCACATATCGTATCCCCATTGGTCAAAAAGAAAAATTAATTTTGAAGTGACACGTGGATTCCTTCCATATTTGAGCTTAGGAAGTAGAGCATGTTCCTATTTAAAAACATTCGAATGAGAGAATCCAGTTCCAATGAAAAAACAAATTTATCCTGAGGAAGAGCCCAGGAGGGGCATCAAAAACATTTGCCAGTTTTGGATACTTCACGCCGGTTACTGGTTATAGTGTGTTTTGTTTTATATAACCCGGTATGATGAGAAGCCTTAGTTATTCTGTAATTGCTGCAAAAAAATTATTTTGATCTTGAAATAATCAGATTCACAAAATTATTATCGAACTTTTAATAATTAGCAGGGAAAGTTACACAATGAGAGTTGTTTAACTTTCCTGGCTGTTATGGGTTTTTATTAAAAAAAACAAAATGAAACTTATATTATTGATAGCATCAAACACAATTTTAGTGTTTTGCTTAATAAAGCAAAACACTAAAATTGTGTTTGATGCTATCAATTTTAGTGTTTTGCTTAATAAAGCAAAACACTAAAATTGTGCGTCTCATCATCTGTTATCAGATTTTGTTATAAAAATTTTTTATATTTTTAATTACTTTAAAATAACACAGCTTAATTTTGAATGTAGGGATGAGTTTTTTGAAAAAGTGTAAATGTCAATAATGAATAAAATGTTCATTAATTAATTAAGTTCTACCCCTCTCAAGATACATGACCTCCCCTCTATCTTCCCACCCTCTCAACATTTTAACCACCAAAATTCAATAGAATCAATGCCCCCCATATGCAAGCCACAATGCCGAATTTCATTTATCTTTACCCCATCCTGAGATATTAAGTGAAATAGAGGCCAACATGCACAATTTTTTGCCATTTTTGGATTCAGGAGATCTCAGTCTCAAAACATGAAAATTTGCAAAAACTCAGGTCAAACTTGACACAATTCCGATACAGTGGAACCTCGCTTAACGAGCATAATTCGTTCCAGAGTCTCACTTGTAATGTGAAACACTCGTTAAGCGAAACAATTTTTCCCATAGAAATTAATGTATAATACGATAATGCGTTTCATGCCAAAAAAATGCTCAAGTGTTTTATGCTTAACGTTTATTCAAAAAAAAAAAAAAAATTGTATAATATACACCGTTAAGGAGTGTGAATCATCATTATCTTTTCTTCTAGCACGGAATGAACCATCCTGGAATGAGAATTCAATTTTCAGAAAAAAAAAAAAAAAACACAGCTAATGTTCGATAAACACTCCAAACGATATGCCAAATTCTTAGGTTATGTAACGGCTATAATTAAATATTAGAAATTAATTAATTTGACTAGAGATAGGCAGTTATGTTTCCATCTGTATTAAATTTAATAATTATAAATAGTTAATTTTTAATTCAGACATTTCTAAAATTTAATTTGGAATCGGTCATTAAATTTAATGACCCAAGAATTTGGCATATCATTTGGTATGTTTATTATAACAGGCTATGGTTGTTGATGTTTATAAGTAATATGTGTGAACACAAGTTTGGGAAAAAAATAGGGAGTGATGTCCATTCTTCTTCGTGGTGCACCTGGATACTCCCTGCACTAGCGGGGTGAGCTGAACACGGGCCACATCCTGGATAACAGGCCCTACGACAGGCCGGCCAGAAGGTGTATTAAATAATTCGTCGTTAACCCCACATGGATCTAAATTTGAATCAACAGGATATAGGTAATGCTAGGGCGTACACCGTAGTCAACGGGGCAGGGTATGACCCGGGCCAGCCGAAAAATTTGCAAGGGTTCCAGATGTAGGGACGGGTGTTATTCTCTTAACATTAATGATAAAAATATCAAAGTGAGGCAAATAATACTCTCCATTATTTACATTACTTGTTGTTCATTTAACCTCTAAATATATTAATCAGTAACTTATTTAATTCGATGGTAATTATTTAAGCATTAAATGCATCTGGATGCAAGCAAGATAGTCCAGAAAACCTGAAAACAACAACAACGCAAAGTATGAGGAGAGAAAAATATTGAACAGATTAGAGTGGCGACACTCAATGTTGGTATGACGTATGCAAGGCACGAGTTTGTTGCAGCAGCCTTGCGGAGGTGACGCATCGACATCTGCGCACTACAGGAAACCAGATGGAGCTAGCAAAAGGCCTGCAACATAGAGCAAGAGCAGAGGGAACATGACTACAAGCTGATCTACTTTGGCAGCCCTCGCATCCACAACGGCATAGGCATCACCACCTCAGAACGAATTCGCAATGCTGTTCAGTCGGTCCACCAATACGTTAACAGTCTTATGAAGATTGCCATCATGACACCGCACCGGACTGTCCATGCTTTTACCACTTATGTGCCACAAACTGGGCGACCAGAGCTGAGAAGGATGTGTTCTTGCATCTGGTCGTGGAGCAGCTGCCAGAAGTGCCAACTACAGATTACATCATTGTCAGTGGCGATTTCAATGGCCATGTTGGTGAGACTGCTGATGGAAGCCATTGTCATGGTGGCAGCGGCTTTGGTCAACACAGTGATGATGGTGAACGCCTTCTTGACTTTGCTGATTCTCATGATCTTGTCCTCACCAACACCTGGTTCAAAAAACAACTGTTGCAATGGCCTACTTTCTACAGTGGAGAGACTAAGTCGCAGATCAACTATGTCTTAGTTCGACAACGTGACCTACACTCTGTTGTTGACACGAAGGTTGAGCCATACGAAACAGTGGCAACACAACACTGACCTGTCATTGCAACTCTTTGCATCAATCCGCCAAAACTGCCTGACGAACTGGCCCACCGCACATCAAGTGGTGGAGTCTAGGTGACAAAGGCAGAGACCACCGTACATATTCATCTCTCAGCTATAACAACTGTTGAGGAGACATGGCGAAGGGCAAGGCGGTCTATCCAAGGGGCTGCCCAATTGATACTCGGCCGTACCATCCCAAGCTGGCACTTTGTGAAGCGCGAAAATTGGCTCTGGACAGATTATGTTAAATCAAAAGTCCATGCAAAGAAAAAGCTCTACCATGCCTTCCTCAACAACAAGACTCCACAGAACTGGCAGATATACCAAAACGCCAGCCATGATGCTAAGAAAGCTGTTGCTGCAGCCCGAGCAGCGCATTACAAGACAATCTATGAGAAGCTTGATGGGCAAGATGGTGAGCATCTCCTCTACTGCCTTGCCAAAAGCCATCATGACGAATGCAAGACATCGAGAAATTTCACTGCGTCAACGACAAATGTGGCAAACTGATCATTGACAGACAAGCCGTAATGGAGCGATGGCGGGGTTACTTTGAGAAGATTTCCACCAAGAAGTTCCCTCATCCTCCTATCACGGAACTCCCCGCCACGGCTGGACCATGAAGCCAATTACTGAAGAAGAGATCAAAAGTGCACTAAAGAGGATGAAGCCTGGCAGGGAATGCGGACCAGATGACACCACTGCAGATCTTTGGAGGGCTAAAGGTTGGAGGCCATCGACTTGGCTTGCCGCTTTCTTCAACCTGATCATCAAGAAGAAGATGCCCACTGACTGGCAACAGAGTATTACAGTGCCTGTCTGGAAACAGAAAGGCATTCCAAGCTGAGTGCTCTTTCTTCTACTTCTTTCGCACACTATGAAGTTGTTTGAGTGTGTCTTAGACTGCCGGATCTGCGACCTCGTCACACTCACTGGAAACCAGGCCAGCTTTGTCAAGGAATGCAGCACGATAGATGCCATCCTCACTGCTCGATTCCTCGTTGAGAGGCATTACGAGAAGAGGATTCCACTGCACATCACCTTTCTTGATCTTGAGAAGGCATTTGACCGTGTACCACATGAGCTTATCTGAACCGCTCTTCGCCAATATCACATTCCTGGGGAACTTATCAGTTGGGTGCAATTGCTCTACTGCAATCCAATGAGCCATGTCCGTGGCATTGCTGGGACCTCAAAACCATTCTGTGTCTCTGTCAGTGTTCACCAGGGCTCCACTCTCTCCCCGTTTCTCTTCGTTGTTGTCATGGATGCCATCACACACGACATCCAGCGACTTGTACCATATACGTTACTGTATGCTGACAATGTGCTCCTTGCCTCCACTGACAAGATCGACCTGCAGCAACTCATCCAGATGTGGTGTAATCACCTTGCACAACATGGCCTCCGACTGAACCTGAGGAAGACAGAGTACTTAACAACAGACACAACTGAGCAAGACACAATCATTGTTGAAGGCGTCAGCCTTTCCCAAGCCGAGCACTTTAAACATCTCGGGTCTGTGATCTCTGCCAACGATAACTTATACCATGAGGCAGTAGCACGCATCAACGCCGCCTGGCTGAAGTGGCACTCAATAACAAGTGTGTGCGCGACCGACGCATCAAGGACCAACTCAAGTCAAAGATTTATCAAACTGTCATCTGGCCCGTTGCGCTGTATGGTGCTGGGTGCAGGCCAACTACGAAGGTTGTCGACTGCCAACTTGCTACTATAAAAACTAGAATGTTGCGTTGGATGAGTGGCCTTACCAGACTCAATCATGTACCCAATGTGGACATCAGCACCCAGTATGGTGTTGCTGAGATCAGCAAGAAAGCATGTGAGTGTTGCCTGCGCCTCTATGGCCACGTGCTCTATGCTGATGCTGATTCCATCATCCACATGGGCCTACATTTGGAGGTACATCCTGCCTGAAATAGCATTAGCTGGACACACTACACCATGACCTGCGGGCTGTGGGGCCTACACCCAGACCAGGCCCACAGCCCGCAGGTCATGATTGGGCCAAATGGAAATTCAAAATAAAATCCAGATGTGCCAACTCAGCTCTTAAGCAGGACTAAGGCCAAAGAAGAAGAAGAAAAGTTTGGAAAAATATGTGATCACAAGTGATACTAAGATGCTAGTGGAACGAGTGCTAAACACAGACTGATGGAGCATGCCGCACGTGCACAATTCAGGACTTCCACTCTCCTCATCACTCATTATGCAAAACATCACTTGTTAAGCAAGGCAAACTTTTACAATTTGTTTTGCTCATTATGTGAAATACTCATTAAACGAGGTCCCACTGTACTTTCCATTGTTATATGCATAACAACCAGGAAAGTAAAAAGCATGATTCTATTAAATAAAAATAGTTGTATAATGAGTTTTTCAGCATTTTTCATTGAACTTCAAAGATATCCACAGATTTACTTGTGTACCATGTGGCAGCTACGTAAAACTTTAAATGCCCATAACTTTAATAAGTGCACTTTTCAAAAAGAATGTTTTATCCAAAACTTTGTTTTTGATGCAGAACCATAATATGCAATAAAAGTTAGAGGTTTCCATTTAAGGAGATAAAGTTGACCCTGTTTATGCTGATTGTATCATCATCTATGATGAAATTGGTAGCCCATCTTCTGGTATCCTTGATGTTATGGTGCCAATGTATTTCCATTTACCATCAGAGGCTGGTGTAAGCGACCGAGGGGAACAAACATCTGGAAGAAGGTCCTCAAATGTGGATTCTTAGAATTCCTTCACAGGAGTATATGAACAGGTTCCTCCTGAAGGTTATGCCATTATTATTGGCTTTTGCAATTTCCAAAATAAATCTGTTTCAACTGTGTATGATTTACCCTCTGTGTTATTGTATGCTGAGTGTAAAGAGTAAGGTTTGATTAGGCCCTTGATTCTATGATGGTAAGTAATTTTTCATTTTACACTAGAATTTGTTATTTCATTCTTATAGATTTTGGTTAATTAACGACAGCAGTTTTGTAGTTCCACAAAATCATTTAAACCTTGTGAATGAGTAAAGTCACACTAAAATTAAGCGCACAACTTTTTTTTGGTAAAATCCTCTATCAGTCTGATACATCAAATGCATTTTTCCATTTAAAAACTGGGTGTTGAATCCAAGATGGCCTAACAGGTTTCCTCTTCTTCCATGTGTCAGGACATTGGATTACTGTTTGCCAACCCAATTTTGTTTTATATGAGTGTTTCCACGTCAAATGAAACACACTAACAATTAATATACTTCATTGTAAGTAATCTCTGTTCCAAGATCTCCCTCCACCTTAAAGTGGTGAGCAGACTTGTGCACCCTCTAGATCCTGTGAGCTATGTCAGTGGCAGCTTTGCTACAAATAGGAAGGGTCAGAGGATACAGGCCATACTACAGCAAGAACACTGTCTTCCAGGTTGGGGGTTATGAATGGGAGTAATACTGTCACCATGTAAAACAACCTCTTGTTAAAAGTAGGCAAAAGAAGGGTCTAATAGTAGTGAGGCTCCTGATCTCAAGAGTTGTCCCACCAACCAGGAAGTGACAGGACTGGAATAAGATAATCATTAAAAAGGTGTAAATGTGAATGTTGATTGAGCGTGTCAAATATAAAAGGAGCAAAAAGATAAGTGAATGAATTAATAACGAAAATGACCAAAAATAGGTTAAATGTTCATAAGAATGAAAGACAAGGAATGTATGAATGTAAATGGGAATGTGTTGATCTGGTTTGGTGTGCAAGAAACAAAGTGATCAAAGCAGAAGTAGATATTTTAGTTAATGCATGTAAGTGAACGAAAGAATGATGTGCTTCAAAGCAAAGATGTAGAAAGTAATTGTTGTCATGTGCATGTCCTAGTGATGAAAAGGATGAGTCTTGGGAAAAGCTAGGAGATGGCTTGGATGAGTGTGACCTTCAGGAACATTTGATTATAATTGGAGATATGAATGGATGAGTGGGTGTGAAGAGACAAGTCAGAAAGTGCTGAGTCTATATGCTGATTCCTGGGTGAACAATGGAGTACAATTGGTTCAGCTCTATGTGAAAAAAAACTATGGGTATTTTACACCTTTTATTCCCATACAAGACCATTCATGGAAAATCATGTTAAAGATCAGAGGAGTATAATAAATTTTGTCATATATGTGGTGTGGCTAGAAAATAACAAGACTGATCTCCTGGCACATGGGCCAAAATGAGTGGGTGGGTAAACAACCTTGAACAAGTTAGAACAAGCACAGCAAGTCTCAACTTGCTACAGCTATTAGATTGCTGTGAGTGCCTGCTGCAAGTGGACGTGTAGTTAGTGCATGTCAGAGAAATGGCCAGCTTGAAAGAGCAGCAGCATATCAACCTGAAATTTTTGGTGAAATTGAAAAAAACTGCCACTGCAACTTTCCACCTGCTACATGACCCATACGGAAATGCATGTTTTTGTCATGCACAAGTTCGAATGGCACAGATTTTCTAAGAGTTGAGAGGATGTGACATACAATAACCTTTCTGGATGACCAGATCCAGATCCAGGAGATCCAGAGTGCCTGGGTATGAAATGAGAATTGGAAATTAACAAGTTTGTTTCATGCAGATGACACTCTGCTATTAGCTAAGAGCAAGGAAGAGCTTCAGACACTTGTGTCTAATCTTGAAGAAATGCTGAGAGTGAATGTGAGTAAACTAAGGTGATTGTGTTTGAATGCAAAGGTGAGCAAATGGTGAACAACAAGAACAAGTGAATGAGTTTGGGTATTTGGGAAAGCATGATAGATAGGAATGAAAGGACAGTGGATGCAATAAGTCCTTTTATCCCTTGAAAATGGATAAAAAAGATGTCCAAAGAGGCACAAATGACTGTGTAAAGAACTGTGATTGGTGTCTGTGCTCATGTATGGTAGAGAAACTTGGATATGGCAGGAGTCACATTACTGCATCTTACAGGCAGTAATATGACTCCTGTGAAAAATGAAAAATGCAAGAAAAGTTTCAAGACTCAATTTTTACCAACATTGAGAGGCAAATATCATCATATGGATATCAAACTTTTGTTTTTGCATTAGAAAAATGATCTTTCCTCCTATCAAAATATATGGTTTTAATTTTCTGTCCAACTCTAGTGGCAAAAATGTGGCATTAAACATGTTATTAATTGTCAAAGCATAGCTTAAGAACTATACAAGACTATGGAATGCAACTTATCCTGTTATTCACTGTAAGTTGTCATTATGTAATTTAGTTAAAAAGATCTTTAATGTGCATGCTTGCTGAGCTATGCTCATCCAATACTAATTAAGCAAAAACTTTGTAAGGATTTTGATTAATTTCCAAAAAATGGTTACTCAAAAAAATCAAACATGTTTTTTTCCACTTTTAGAGTATTAGAAACAGCTTCTTTTACATATTTTTTTTTACATATTTAGCTTAATGCTTGTAATGAAAATTATAGAGGAGGAATACAGCATTAAAGTACTGTATTTATGATTTATACTTTCATGATAGTTTGGAGCTGGTCATGCTGTAAGGAATTACAGGCATTGATAAGTCTGAGAGCTATGCCACCAATAGTTGTACTATTTAAGGAATTCCCATGATGGAAAAATCCTACAAGAGATGAAACTATTGAATTTATTGTAAGAATTTTTACTGAAAATCAAACTATCAGACTTAAGCCCTAGTCAAAACTTAGTTTGCTTGAATGGTGGGTTTTTTCATCCACATGGCCTTTGTAGATCATTATACTCACCTACACAAAAGGACATCTGTTGGATTCCTGAGCATCATATTTTTGCTGTATTACCATCTCCTACTGGTGCTCTTATGGCCAACAGTCCAGCTATCTGAATCAGTACTGTCAATTGTTCATAAAATTTTGAATTCCATGATCTGATTATCATCCAAACACCAAAAGTTCAAAAATGTTTGTGTTAAACTGTATTTTCACAAAGCACACCAGTAACAGGTTCATAACGAAGTGCTGATCATTTTTTTACTTGTTTTGAAACCAAAAAGGAACCTACTTTTTGTTTAGACTGGCTTTTTATTTGGCTTGGAAACTCATATAGTAAAGTTACATCATTTATATCAGTCTTTGTTATGCTTGTGTTTGCATTAAAAAAAAAATGTGGCTGGATTTGCCTGGCTATCAGGCATGACCCCTTGGCAATGAGGTTGCAGTTCAAAGAGCTGGTAATAGCTTTGCCATTATGGACAAACCCAAGTATCCAATAGTCTATTGGCATAGTTATAAGAACTACTGGATTAACTGTAGTCACAAATTCTACAAGTGTCTCCTTAACATAGGAATACAATACAAGCATTCAAAACAGAAGCTCAAAGAATAAGCACTCTGTTTCTATTAGCCTAAAAGGGAACAAAACATGGGTATTCTAAAAATCAAACTTTTTTGGAAATTAAAACTTTCAGGTCAGAACTTTTAGGTGTCATGATTCTGTGGACTGACTTTTGCTGACTTTTCAAATATTCCAAGATTTTAAAAAATAAATAACTTTATAATTACAACTAGTTTATATTAGAAATCATTTATTTCGATTTAATTTGATATATAATAAGTAAGTATTTGTTGATACAGATTTAATTGTTCATAATATAAATATAATGTATACAAATACAAAACCAGATTTTTTTAACCCTTTATTTATACACAATTAACCATTTGAAAATTCATGCTCAATTATGATTGGGTAACTGTTTATTTTCATTCTATTTAGTTAAACATTAATATATAAGTTAAACATTAGAATTGAAACACACAGAAAATAAGTATCGACCTATTATTGATTTTAAGTTTACATTGTTATATAATTAGTGTTACCACCCGTCTGGTTTTTAACTCAGTGTCCAGGTTAACTATTAATTCTGTCCAGAATTTTGTAGAAATGCTGTTGACTTTTTTTTCTTTTTTGCTTCTTCGCTTTGCTTGCAAGGCCAAGTTATTTCATTTCTTAATTTAAGTTACTCCTACACCACAAGTCCTAACTGGTTTAGAACTGGCATGACCATTCACATTATTCTTTGCATGGTGAAATGACATTGCTCATGCATCAGGGACTTGTGTTCAAACAAACCTGACCTGCTGTCCGGGTCAGTGATTTTGAAAAGTGGCAACACTATATATAATTTATAAATATTTATTAAAAAGTCATTAGAGATAATACCAAATTCAGAATACAGTGTTAAAAAGGCAGATGAATTAATAGCTAAATTAGAAAAAGGAAGAATTTTGCCAGAATATAAATGATTGAGTTTGGACATAACATCAATGTACCCTTCTATTGACTATATGATTACACTGAGTTTATGTAAGTACCAAGTTCCAGAATATTTAATAGAATAGATTAATTTTGCACTAGTTAATACTTATTTTTCAGTTGAAGAAAATTTTTATCATCAAAAAGATTGAATTTCCATGGGTTCAAGTAATAGACCTGAAACTGGCAGAAATTTGCATGTCAGATATGAATAAAACTCTTTCAAACTTAAAAGCCATAATATTCTTTGCAAGGTATGTTGATGACATAGTGCTTATTTATAACAGTGCAATAACCATACCTAAGGAAATATTGATACAAGCTAATAAAATTAACCCAAACATTAAATTCACTCAAGAATGTGAAAAGTATAATAAACTACAGTAGAGCATCGATTATCCGAACCCCGATCAACCGTCACATCGGTTAACCGACCGCGTTCTAGTTGGCAAATTCAAATGTCCGCTAGTGATGTGGCGCTACAATATTTGGCTATGTCTTGGCTACTTTAATATTATTTTTGTTAAATTTTTGTGTGCTTTAGCTGGCAACACTGGCTCGACCATGAAAGGGAGGCCAGTATTTCAGCCAGGCTTGATTTTCTATTTTTCTTTATTTTTTTATTTATTTTGTGCAAAATAAAGAAAGAATTTTTAACGATACAATAGTGATGATCATTATTTAAAAAATTTGTTAGGCTTAACATTGATGAAAATGCAACACGAAGTAGGTTAATAGCAATATACTAATATACTAAGTACTGTACATGGGATATACTAATATACTATACTAATAATGTATTTTTTCATACTTTTCGGTTATCTGTTTTTTCAGTTATCCGACCAACCCCAGTCCCCAATTGAATCAGATAATCGATGCTCTACTGTACTTAGATATAATGATTATGAGACTTAGAGATCATCTAGAATATTGCAGGTTCGGAAAACTATGTAATGCTAAAAAAGTAATTAATTTCAAATCATATTGCCCTAGAAATCAAAAACGTAACAAGGAAGATTCTTTTGAAAACTACAAAAAGTGATATAAGAGATAAGGAGATAAAAGAAATACATGAGAAGTACATTTTAAACAGGTATCCAGTGAAAATATTGAATAGTTGGTATGAACAATTCATGTTGGACAGATATAAAGTAAAAGAAAAACAGAGACCATATAGTATGTATTATTTTCATATATTAAAGCTGTATATGAAAAATATAAGATGATCCTTAGTCAAAATAAAATTAAATTGGTTCCAACCCAAAACAATAAAACAATAGGTTATCTGATCTGATGATCATAAGAAGCAGCATAAAAAAACCTGTTAGAAGAAGGTGTGGTATAAAGACTGAAATGCACATGCAATATTCCAAGTTTCTATATTGGAGAAACGAAAAGAAAATTGAAGACCAGATTGTCAGAACATTTAGCATCTGTAAGATTAAGAAATAATAATTCTCCTATTTTTCATTATTGTAATATTAATAATTGTGAAATTGATATTAATAACAATAAAAACATAAAAATTGTTTATCGGGAAAAAAAAACATAAAAAGAAAAGTAATAGAACATTTCACTACAATTATGCAAAATAATACGGTTTAATTTAAATACTGGTGTATTGACAGCTGCATGCTGGGAACCTTTATTGGGTATATAAATGTAATTCTGTACTAGGATAATGTTGAAGTTCAGAACTGTTTATTCACCAATAACTGTACTGAGGAGGCCCTTCCGGCAAAATGCATTTAGAGAAATTATTGGTATAATTAAAAGAATTTTTCTGCATTTGGGTTCACCTTTCTTTTTATTTTCTATTTTTATTGTGTTATTTTGATATAATAATCCAACTCCATAGTTTTAAATTAATTTTTATAAAATTTTAGTTTTTGTTTTGTTTATATGCCCATTCCAGTAAATATGCAAATTTGTACCCTATAAAAAAAATGTTCATTAATCTGCAATAATTTGATATTTATACTTATTTACTTATTTGTATTTATATTTTAAAAGAACTAAAGATTAAATTATTTAATTATAATGGTAATAACTTCAATGAAAAAAAAACAGAAAAACCTTTCATTGAGAAAAAAATTTGATAAAAGTCACAAAATTGTGATATTGATTTCAAATTTCAATCTTAAAATTTTATCAACAGATGGATCTAGAAGTATATACTCTTTACAAAAGGACAATGGCTGTGGAAAATACAAGTATACACATTTAGACCAAAGGTTACAAAAAATTATGGGTATATTGCTGGGTCAAAGATCATTCTCATGTCTCATAGAAAGTGTTAATCAACACTTTCATACAGACGAGGATCAAGGAGCACAAAGCGGACATATTACACCATAGACAAAACACCACCCTAGCAGTCTATTCATCCGATCCAGAAATAGAGCCTGTTTTCACCCGTGCCGCAATCATTCACCCCACGTTTCGACAAGATCACCTCAAATGGCTTGAAGCTATATACATCTTACTCAACACCCGCAGTAACACGCACTGCATCAATTTTAAAAAGGAGATCATCTTATCATCGGCTTGGGAAGCCTTTCTCAACAGATCCCTGACGTAGCGCTATACTCACATCGTGCAAGTCTAATATGACGACATCGGCTACACGCGACAGCGTTCCAGAATGCAAATTTTTTCTAAATCAACGGTCAACTTCGACGGGATATTTAAATTTTGTAGAACAGAATTCCGTTACGCCTGAGGAAGAACCAACGAGGTTCGAAAACGTTTGCGTTTTACAGAGAAAGAGGAGAGAAGCACACCGGTCAAAGGCACTACAGTTGTTGGTTTTAATTTATTAAGTGTTAATCAAATTCCTAGCAAATTTTTTTGCTTAATATTGGATGTGCATATCTCATCATTCACATTAAAGATCTTCTAATTGAATTACAAAATGACCAGATAGTGAATAACAGGCTAAGCTGCATTCCATAGTCTTGTATAGTTCTAAAGCCACACTTTGATAACTAATAACTGTTGTTTTGCACAATCAAGACATCACTAAGTTTAATGCAACATTTTTGTGCTTAGTAAAGTCAGATAAAAAATTAAATCCATATATTTCAATAGAAGGAAAGATAAATTTTTTTTCTGCATTAGAAAGATCATTTAAGATACCTCACATGGCAATATTTGCCTCTAAAAGTTAGTAAAAATTGAATCTCAAAATTTTTCTGTGGGAATATTTCTAAACCTATGACAGCTATAAACTTGACAATTTAAATGAATAATTACCTTCTTATAGTTTTAAAACCCAAAGCTTGGCTTTGGAAGAATGTTTTCTCTCAAAGTTACAGGGAATTGAAATGTGACTTTGGTTTCACAAGAATGAATTTTACTCATACTTTGGTGAAAATTTGTGAATAGAGTACATTTCGTTAGAAACTTTTACGAGAATATCTAAATTGTCTACTTGAAATTATCTTGTGCTACAAAGTTTCATGCTGTAATTGCTCTCTGTCAAGGAATCATTGGACAACAAAATTGGCTGTTTAATCACTGCACATGTGGAGGTGGCATGAGTCTTCACATTTAGGTTTAAATCTCGGGAACCATGCAACTTACAAGGCTAATATTTTGCATGGTTTAGTTTAAGGTCCTTATTACGTTTGTGCAAAATTTAACTGAAATTCAAAGGTTATCTTTTCAAATGGAATGACTCTCATTTTTATTGCTGATATTCTGTCATTTTATCTTTGGACTATTACCATACACAAGACATAGCTGAAATCAATTCTATACTTTTTTTATTTCCAATAATTTAAATAAATGATTATGGATATTTTCAATTGTCAGCATGTAGAAGAAAGTCCAATCCTAATTTGACACAGCTTTATGACAAATGTATTAAAATAAAAATGGAAAGTATGAAAAATTTTACTGCTAAAAGGTGGCCAATTTTTTAGCAGGCATCGTTTATGGCTTCTAACCCTCAGCCATTCATCCCTTTGGCACGATGCTTACACCTTTGGGATTCGGGGTTTTTTTGAGGTTAACTCCTCTAAATCCGTTATTGGAAAAAAAATATTACAACCTTATAAAAAACATTCTTTTACAATCAAAATATAAAAATAATAGTAAATTTAAGATGGTCTGATAAAATAAACTAAACCAAACCATAATATAAATACTTGAAATGATTTCAAAAATATACTTAAAATTAATAATATATTCCAAATATAAATATGCAAGATAAAACTGTTCACTTTATTACAAAATAACATTTCTAAACATTAAAGTAGGATATTTCATAAATATAAATTAAAATATTAACCCAATTAAAAAATGCTCCCTTCTCAGTTAAAGTTACAATTGTTGATGTTTTGCTGTATTCAGAAAAATATTGTCTTTGAGATTGAACAGTTAGTTTTATCTTATCAGATTATTTTTGTGCAGTAAGTCATGCAGTGGTCAGAAATCAACATTACTCAAAATATGAAATAAACAGCCAAAAATTTTGATGTTTTCTGTAAGCAGGAATATTTTTCTATATGAGAGATGAAGCAATTGAAGAAATAATGAATGTACCACCAAAAATTTGACCCTTTATAATATGATATCAAATGTGCAAAATTAAAAACTTTATAACTTAAATTTTAATAATATTAACAAATAAAGGCATTACTCAGGATAATTGAATAAAACAGTTAGAAAATAAACAAAAATTTTAATTGTTGCAAACTTGACAGTGACAATGCAAGTTACAGATCAGCTAAAAGGAGATAAGATTAAATAGATTTTACAGGACATGGACAAAAATCTGTTATTCCAAGAAATCCATTAAAATGAGATTTTACACTAACAATAAAAATGACAAAACTGTTTTATTATGTATGAGATAATTTTCATTTCTTTATATTGACAAATGCATTATGTGATCATAAATACACAGGAATAAAATAATATTTTAATATAAAAATTAACAATTATTAGACTATTGGCAAGTGCCAAATCCGACAGAAGGCGCTCAAGATGGCTGCCGAAACAGGTAAGGAACCGACCATGTGTTTGTTCAATGCCTGAGCCGATTCAGTTTCCATCGGTGACGACTACTGCGATGACCAAATGGAGAACAAATCATTGAATTTATAAAGTAAATAATTAATAAAAAGTACACGGCCGGCGTTATTTAATTTAATAAATATATAAAAATATGAATACGACTATACAAAGATAAAACTTGCTTCTGAAAGACAGAAGTAAGTTTTATCTTTGTATAGTCGTATTTATATTTTTATATATTTATTAAATACATTGAATTTATGTCAAATTCTAGACTGTATCGGCGACAGAAAACGTTGTCTTGTAGAAGGTGAAGCCGTTTTGGATGCTGGACACATCGTATTTTGTGGATTAAACTCTAACAACAACACTGAAAGTTCATGTTGTTGCTTTAATGTTGCAATCTCAGATATTGTCGTTTTAATACATCTCAATTATGGGGAGAATGCACCTGCAAAGCGGGGCTGTCTGGTTTTCGTAAACATGCAATAGCAGAGCATAACACTAAAATGAAAACAAAAAACGTAAATTAACTTATATTTTCAATTAAGAATATTTTTAAAAATTCGACTGGAAAGTTATCTCAACATATGTATATGAAGATAGAAAATTTTCCTATTTTCTTTCCGATCTGCGTACAAAAACAATTTTTTGACAGGCATGTCCATTTAGAAAAAAAATTAGACATTTTTTTCTTTTTATGTGGACAGCTTCAGATTTTCAAAAGAATAATCTTCAAACTTGAATAGGAATATTACCGCTACGTCATGACTACATAAGAATTATTATTTAAAAATAAAATAAAAGACTATCGTGTGTAGAATTAAAACACTTCTCACCTGTTAACGTATAACAGGTGAGAAGTGTTTAAATATTTTAAGCAGTATACACCATGTTCTAATATAAAAACATAACTATTATGATAAATAAAACTATGTTCAGTGTTGTTGTTAGAGTTTAATCCACAAAATACGACGTGTCCAGCATCCAAAACGGTTTCACCTTCTACAAGACATTTCCTGTCAGCTCCTTACCTGTTTCCGCAGCCATTTTGAGCGCCCTCTGTCGGATTTGGCGCTTGCCAATACAAGGAAGAGTCTTCTTTGTCCTTGTTCACACCTCAGGATAATAACAGACTAACATGGTAAGACTTATTTCCTTAGGTGTGAACAAAAACAAAGAGGACTCTTCATTGTATAGTCTGATATTTGTTCATTTTTACAATTATTTATTCTGGTATTTTTATCAGATATTTTATACAATTTTAAAAACATTTTTAATTTGGAATCATCTAATAAAATAAAAAAACAGGACTTTCTATAAATAAACCCTAAAATATTCTGAACAAACAAATTAATAAACAAAAGCTTTAACATAAATGGAAAAAAGTTGTTTGTATCATAAAATGTTTCCAATACTTTTTTAATCAGTAGAACTGTGAAAAATTGTCCCGAAATGTTAAAAACTAATTTTTACTTATAATGAAACACAAGTAAATATAAATAAAATAAATACACTTGAGTGTTGCGGCATTACCAATTGCGACTTTTGGAGTAGAAAGGTATTTGTTAGCATTTTCAATAGCTTAAAGCTACCATCTTTAGGCGAATATCAAATACAATTATTTTCAAATGATATGCTTTTGAACAGACCTACGAAAATAAGTAATGCATGTGGATGGAATAGAGAAATTGAATTTAAATTGAGCAATGTTCTAAAAATATTTGAAAGGCATTAAAAATGATGTAAAATCCCCAGGTATGCATAGCAAGTGATTGCGAGAAATGCATGTGATTATGTGAAAAAGGATTTAAAATCCTAAATTAAATTACTTGAATAATGTTATCCACAGTTGTGGGATTTCAAGGGTTGGCGTGTTGCACAGTGTTAGATTAGATATGTAGAGGTTCTCCCAAATGAATACCGTATTTTACGGACTATAAGCCGCACTTTTTTCTTCGAAAAATTGCCTCCAAAATTCAGGTGCGTCTTATAGTCCGTAGCATCTTATAGGTATTTTTTTTTAAAAAATTGCTTAAAAATTAAGGTGCGTCTTATAGTCCGTAAAATATGGTAATTCTTTTTGATTGTTGCACTACTTGAGTAATTTGGTTTGAGCCCAGAGCAGAAGATAATCTTGGTCAAGCACTTTTTTTAGCTAATTCTGTTGATAGTCTACTGTTTATAATATCCTCCCGATGTTCTAGGATGCGAAAGCATAGCATTCTGGCAGTGGCCCCTATGTAGCTAGTTTTTTCTCCTGACAGAGCATGTCTTAATGGAATTTGATAGGCACCACTAACGTGCTACTCCGCGATGTGAACAACGTTAAGCAATGGCGGCTCCCACCGTGCACAGTCGGTAAGTAATGAGTCGAGTTTTCGCTTATAGCTCTTAATATACGCTTCGCCCCCAAAAATTTCTGTGTTTAGGACACGTCTACTAGAGAGGTGTCTTAAGAGAGCAAAATTAGAAAAAAACGTCCCACGTAGTAAGGATAGACATTTACCGACACCAGATTTTTCATTCAATTTAAGAATATCTCTATCATTGCATAATAGTCTTCTTAGTGTTGGTTGTGGGATTAACCCTCGCTTGGAAGCATAAAGTCCGAAAGCAAAACGGCAACCGCTACTGGATTTCCACATTTGGAAGCAAATCTTTCTGAAAGGGTCATGTGACCCGTAGAGTAATATTTGAGAGGCCCATATCTCGTGAAGGGTCGTCCGTATAGGTACGGTTCCTGACTATTTTTCCTATCAATATGCTCTACAGTCCTAACCGTCTCATTCGAAGCATAAATTGACCCATAGGTTTATTTTTTAAATTGTAACTCGAACAAGAAAAATAAGTACATAGAAAATAACTCTGTTAACAATAAATTAACAACAGAAATATTTTACCTCAATTGTCGAATGCGAAACTGGAAGGTACAGTACTTCCAATTACAGATACTTCGAAAGCTCAATTCTGGAACCTTCTAAAATACGTTGATTGTACACTCCACTAATCAAATTCGTCTATTTCTTCATGAATATAATAATGCTGTTTATGTACTGTACATCATAAACTATGTATAAGATCCATTTTAAAATATAACGAAACAAAAAACCATAACGGCGTATCAGCTTCTTCCGTCAAGTACGAACCACTGTTGCCATACGTTTTTACTTTTTGTAGCACTGTTGCCAGATCTGAAGGTTAAAAAGTAGCGTGGTTGTGCTCCAAAAGTAGCGGATTTGAACTGTTTGTAGCCCAAACAATAAAAATGAATTATTTTGCAACTATGCACTTTTACTAATGAAATAAGTTTGTAATATATATATATATATATATATATATATGTGGACATTCGGTGTATCTGCATCAATTTTCTCTAAATCAAAGCGAGTCATTCGCAGGCGCGGCGATTCATTTTTTGAACTTAGAAACTTAGCGACTGCGACTTTTGTTTTCAGTTTTAAGGGCTTTCTGTTTACACTGTATCAAGAACTGTTGTATCTGTTAGACTAGTTTAGAGATTGTCGGAGAGATTAGTAAAAACTAGTTAGACTCGCGTAACTGGTTATACAACAAAGAATACACAAAGATTACACTGTCTTGACTCACGGAAGGTCAGCGCTGGAAAGGGGAGTATGAAATGAGGTCACCATCTCCGAAGGGTTAACAGCGTCACCAACCTTTTATTACGTAACGGAAGAACGTTTACAAAACATCGCGACACAATTCGTTGTACGTAACGATGTCGTATAACATTTGACAATAATTTCGATCGTTGATTCCAACAATATCAAAATTTAATAACTTTTGGATCACGTATTGGGAGAGAAAATTGGCAATTCCAACAAGATAATGCTGCCATTCATGCATCAAAGTCAACTAAAAATTGGTTTTCTGAAAAAAAAATTAATGTAATTGGTTTTTTTTTTTTTTTTTTTTTTTTTTTTTTTTTTAAACTCTTTCCGCCCTGTGGGCACTAAGAGGGCCTCTTTTAGAAAGCCCATTATGGGTTCGGCCAGGCCCACAATGGGGCGACCGGGTGGTGAGGGACGGGGCCCGACATATCCGAACGGACCACCCCCCGAAAAATTCCTGGGGATTATTCGACCCGTTCGGATTCGATCCCGGGTCCCCCAGAGCGGTAGGCTGCCACCTTGACCGCTCGGCCATCCGGCCGTAATGTAATTGGTTGGCCATCACGGAGTCCTGATATGAACCAAGGGAAATGTTAACAATGGAAATGTTAAAAGAAAGCGACGTGCAATATTTACAGGCGCAAATGCGTTTTTGCGGAAAATCGAGCATATTTTCAGACCCATCGAAAAATTCTCTAATTAGTCTGGAAACAGGGAAACCTAATTCTTGCATTCTGTGAAAAAAGGTGAGATTGGCTATAATGTAATAATCTTAATCTTCGTTACTTTTGCCCGAGCAACACTGGGCCTATTCACTACATTTTTAATAGACGTTTCCTTTTTTTCTTTTTTTAGGTATTCTTTTCTTCTGTTTGCTGGATTCGGTGGCAGTAGGGACCCACGTTCTAACATTACCTAAATAAAAGTAAAATGTTTATATATATATATATAATCCAGCAAACGGAAGAAAGGAATACCTAAAAAAAGAAAAAAAGGAAACGTCTACTAAAAATGTAGTGAAATCGTTAAATTAGAGAAAGGAACGTTCTAAAACAGAAGTAGAATCAAGAAGTCAAGCGGGAAAAAACAAGAAAACGAAGTAAAAGTACAAATAAATTTGTGAGTAGCATATTTTCGCTTAAAAAAAGAATTAAAAATAAGCGCATATTGATAGATATATGAGAGGAAAAAAATTAATAAAATTAGCAGTGTTAGTGGCAATGGTGTTTCCTATTCGACCAGAATTTTTACGCGTGTGTGTTCTGGCATAAAAACGTAAAACAAACTGAACTGAAAGCTGATTTCTGATTCAGTTTTCTGCCACACAATTTTACGCATATGTGTTCTTGGCCTTACTGTTTTGCTTTATTTGTTGTTTGTTTCAAGATACTTGAAAAAGATTTATTCGGCCACAGTGTGTTTTTGATAAATAAAAAATAATAATAATAAGTACAAAATAATTTATTATTCATCTTCTATTTAAAATTGTATTACAGAAAAAAATCTCATCAGTTTCTTCATCTTCCTTTTCAGATGATTCTTTGTGATATATTGACGAATTAAATGTGAGCATTTTTGCTGATGGTATGAAGTTATAACAGCACATATTTCTGTCTTCAAACATCATTTTAACCCGGAGAATTGAAGAAAGAAGTTCTAGCCCCATTCTGTTTCGGAGTTTTGTTTTTGTTGCAGTTACTCTTGAAAACACTCTTTCAACAGTAGCATTGCTAATTGGCAAACTGAACATAGTCAATGCAAATTGAGACAATTCTTTCAAAACAAAATCACCAGCCGAATTTTTAATAGTTATAGCTTTGCACCAGAAATCTGTTCCATCTGTCGGTATGCAATCAGGAAAAACATTTTCCCAGTTGATCGTTAGCAGAGAACGCCACTGATTTTCTATCTCACCAATCTGAGATTCTCTCAGATAATTCTAATGGTAGAGAGGAAAATGGTGGGCGTGTGTGAGACAAGCAGATCTTAGGAGAAAAGTTACGAATCTTCAGAAGAATCTCCATATTTCTTGGAATACGATTTAATAGTTCTTACATGCTCTTTTTAAAAATTGGAAACAACGCTGTTATATATAATGCCCTTGTTCTGAAGAAATCTTTCCCAAAGCTAAGTTCTCCACTAATAAATTGGAAAATTCATAACCGAAATCAGCATCCTCGTATGAAACGTAATCCTCTTCATCGACGTTGTTTAAGATATTTTCAACATTTGCATAAGATGGGGGTAAAATTCTTCTCAACAACGATATAACAAAGTTGCGTAAATCTTCTAATACACCGCAGCTATCGGCCATTTCCTTTTGGAAAATTAAATTAATTTTTTCAAACTCACTCAGTACCATGAATGTTAAATACAATTTGTTCGCAGCATCAGAATACATAGCAGATAGTTCTCTTGCATAATATCTATCACAGTTGGAAGAAACCGTTTTAAAATGCAATTGTAAAGCATCCCATTGATGTAGGATTCTCTTTACGCAGTTGCTTCTTGCTAGCCATCGTGTAGGAGAAAGAGGAAGAATTTTCAGGGGTTCTTCGCCATCATTTATCAATTTATATAGCTTCATATAGGAATCACAGCGCAAAGCAGATCTGTGAAACCAGTTATACGTTTCCCTGAGCAAATAATCTATATTTCCAGGCAATTCCTCTGACGCGTGTGAACAGGATAAATGAAGAGAATGACAAATGCACTTATATTATATTTGGGTTATCCTTCTTCATGCGTGTGTAAAGAGAGTTATTAATACCGCACAGGTTAGATGCACCATCAGTTGCAATAGCAAAGCATTTTTGAATATCAATGCCAACATCACACAAAAAGTGTGTAACAGCATCATGCAGTGCCTCTGCAGTAGTAACTGTGACAGGAATCAATCCGAGGAATTGAGGTACTATTCGATTATCCTTTGAGTTATAATATCTGATACACAAGCATAAATGTTTCACACAAGAAATATCAGTTGATTCATCAATGATAAGAGAAAAATTGTGATTCTTAATATCCTCAATTAATTCTTGTAGCAGTGCAGGAGCAATGACATTCTTAATAATAGCAGAGCACTTACTTCTATGCATTTTTAAACTTTTTATGTATATCGGCATCGATGATGAACTCGACGAAGGAAATTCATTTTTTACCAAATCTGTCAAATGATCAACATTTCTAATGCTTGTATGGCAGGCAACAAACGCAGCTAATTTGAGTTCCAGTTTAGTGACCATACACTTTTCAGAAAATATGGTTGTCAACCTTTGTTGAGACGGCGAAGTTATGCACGCAGCATTCTTAGCATGTTTTGCAGTAGATGCATGTTTGGTTAAGTCAGTTTTGTGGGCTCTGAGATACACTTTACAAAGTTTACAGTATGCTTTTTCACTGTCATTCCCTACTTCTTCGATCCATTTGCTAAATTCTTTATCTGACAGCCATGCATTTTGGAAGTTTTTATTATATTTACTCCACTTACCCATGATGCTGGTATGACCAATACAGTAACACAATTATATTTGCAATGTTCACGTTTATAAAATATCGTTCAACTACTAGACCTAGGCACTCACCGAGACAACACGATCCGTTTATCCGTTATACTGCAAAGGTGCGAACTCAATAAATGTTTAGTGTTGTCAGATCTAAAGTTATTAAAACGTAACATGTAAAGTATTGGCCTTTTAGCATAGAGGGAACAAAAGAAGCGCGACCTTGTTAATTGGAACCACATGCGGTCAGGTAATATACTACTTGTAAGGTGTTGACTTGTAAACAGAGGGAAAACAGTAGACAATTCACAACTTTACAAGCACGGAGGTGACCTTGCTTGTGAAATTGTGAATTGTCTACTGGAGCGAACGACGGATGGAAAACAGAAGCAAAGTATCTTTATCTTTGTTAAACGTTGCAACTTTATTTATACAATTAAGTGTAATGAAATTAAATAAAACTTTATTAGTTTTGTATGATACAATAAATATTTTGCGATTTTATATATGAAAATAAAAAAGTAGCGTATTTTTAAGATTTGTAGCCTGAAGGTAATTATCACTAGCCCAAAAAGTAGCGTGTCGCCCAATTTGAAATTTTTGTAGCGAGGGCACTTAAAAAGTAGCCCAATCCGCTACTTGTAGCCCAATCTGGCAACTATGTTTTGTAGCCAAAAATTTTCTAAAGGTAGCCAAAAAGTAGCCAACTCAAAAAAAATTCCTTGAGATTTGACGATAAAATAAAGTAAAATAAAATAAAACACACACACACACACACGCCATTTGTACTTTTTCAGCAATAACTTTAATCACAGAACAAATGTTTTCGGCCAAGTTTACAGGTCGGCGTCGAGATCATTTTTAAATTGTGTGTAATTGTCTGGTAGTGTTCTTTTATTTTAGAGGTGTTTTGCTTCAAAGTCACCTGCTGTTTTAGTGGTTCCTGGTTGGAATAAAAAATGTAAGAAAAGGACTCAAACATTGTTTGTATTACCTTAAGAAATTCGTTTTAGAATTTACAGGCCTGTAAATTGATCCGAAAATAAGGATGGCGAAATTCAAAATACATGCATAAACTGGAATTTACTACTATAAATAGCAGATATGTAATATCAATGGTGCGGCTTCTTTATATTGTTTAAGAAACAATTTCTTTTAAAAAAGATCTTTCTTTTTTAAAAAAATAATTGATGAAACTTCACTGTTAAGAACGATAAGTTCAACCGTTGTTATTTTATCTGGACCGCATTTCATCAGAGACAAAGACTATTGGGTTTTATCTTCGTTAAACTTTATTTTACTATGCATTTCGGGTTCAATCTTTTGGTCTAATTTGCACCCCTCATCGGGTGTTACATTTCTACAAGTGGTAGAAAACACATTTATTACATTAATTATTGTAGTGGAATATTTTTACAAGTTACATGAAATTATTACAATTTGCCAGGAAGAATTCACATTTACAAAAAAAAAAAAAAGAAAAAATATGTACATGTAACTATGTATTCATCCTAATTTTAATATTATTCATTAAATGAATCAATATTATTTTTAGTTCATATTGTAAATTGTAAATAAATTAAACCCTTTCAAATTCAATTTTTCAAAATAAGAAAGACTCAATAAGAATACAAGTTTTTAATTTCGTGTGTATTTTTTATTTAAAATTATATTCATGAAATTAACAGTTTTCGTATCACATAATAAATATAGAGTAACCTGATACCTTAAATCATGCAAGAAAAATAAGGAAAAGCAAACATTGTACAAATTTTCCTTGTTTGTGATACAGTAATAACTTAGTACAGTATTTTTATATTAAGAAATTCTTAATTTTCATACGTAATTTTTGCATGGTTTTTTAGTTTACATTTGTCTGTTCTATCTGAATACTTTCTGACAAGGCCTTCCATTTCTAAAAGTGAAATATTTAAAAGTTTCAAAAACTTTTTGGAGTCAGTTTCTGGAATATGCTTATAAGAAAAAGCAGAAAAGTGTATTTTATCTGGATACACGAAATATGGACACGCGTATCCATCTACGGAAAATGGTCCGTAAGCGGAGTAAACGGGAAGCGAAGTAACTCCAGGAACCTACGAAAAACAAATATTTTAATTTTGTTGAATACTAAGTATCCTATCGCAGTTATCATTAGGACAATCAAAGAAATTTACACACCTGACTCGAAATCAATTTCACATCGAAAAATTTCAAAAAAGCCGTGTCTCGAAACATATCGGGCATTTCGAAATCGTTTTCTTCGGCCGCTATCTTCAATCCAAGAAGGAGATAATTTATGCCTTTTCCATTCATAGCCTTGAAATGTTAATATGTTCCTTTAGTGATGTTCTTATAAGTAAATATTTATAAGTTTTAATAACATTTTACCTTATTGATATTATCGGTGTTTTTTTCCAGCGCTTTCGTCAGAGTAATATATTTTACTTTTTCACTGCATTTTTCGTTTAACATGGTCTTGCAGAATTCCAAGGATTCGGTTGTAGTAGATTGCAATAACTCGTAGTTTCCTCTATAAAAATTATGAAGTGTGGCTAGGCTACAGATCTTTCCCTTGTTTCCGTGTAATCTAAAATATACGAAATCGTTTTCAAATATAATCGGTCGAAAAGTTATTTAATATCATACCTGTAAACTGTAAACTGGTAAGCCAATTGTACAAAACTGTCGACGGTGATATTTTGAGATCTTAAAAATTTTCTACCAAAGTTATGAAATTCTAATATTTCAAGATCCACGTTATCGCATGCCCTAAAAATTTTCAACAACTCTGGTTAAATATCAGCCGAATTATTTATTTAAGAAAAGAACCATTTTACGTACTTTTGAAATTTTAATTTCGCTTTTTCGATATCTTTCAGAACTTGGGCGGGTAAATTAAAACGGAGTTCTTTCGGTTCTTGTATTACCGAAGTCGTAGTTTTCCCATTTTTGTACTCTTCACTCCTAATTTTTCGACATAAAATTATCGGTATACAATTTTAAAAATTAAACACGTTTATAAACCTGGGGTGGCCAAACTTGTCAGAAAAAAGTCAACAATTAGAAATACGCGAGAGCCGCATCGAAACGGTATTTAATATTCTTATTATTATACTATATACTGTAGCTACAAATATAACCTAATAGACCGACAAATCTTTCAATACATTAGACAGATGGAATTTCACCGATTCTGATATATTCAGATATTTATGTTGGGTATTGAAATTGACGAAGAACCTTCTCATTTTATAAAGCAAGAGCTATTTTAAAAAGTAATCGATTGCTTTTAATTATTTAAATATAGAGAATATACCATTTTCTATATTAAGATTACTAGAAGAAAATCACAAGTAAAATGAAAATATTAGAATTAATCACGTACGGTTCATTTAAAATTTTCGTTGCCAGGAATAAAGAATGATCTATCATACGTTGAAATGGTTGCGCTTCTAACGGACAAGGTCCCATATTTACACCAATTGCTCCGTCGTCTGTTATGTATATCTATATCGTTAAAATAAATAATTATGTTAATAGGATTATTCCAGTGATATAAATTATATTGTAACCCAACAAAGAGTCGAGAAATATATTTCCGTAGAGACTTACGTTCAATCCGCAATCAAACCATCTGTTACAACCGTTAGCGGATGGTCCGCAACCGTGAAGAAAATTGCATAAATTTTGATTAACTTTATCCTTGTTAACTGGATAATTCACTGGTTTATCCAAACTTAATACAAACATGGAACTTTCTAATATTCTAATCGAATGCTTATTTACTTCGTCTGTAATGGATATCGAGCGGTATGTTACAATACCGACATTAAATAAGAATCCTAACATAATGTATTCAGGCCGGATGGCCGAGCGGTAAAGGTGGCAGCCTACCGCTCTGGGGACCCGGGATCGAATCCGAACGGGTCGAATAATCCCCAGGAATTTTTCGGGGGGTGGTCCGTTCGGATATGTCGGGCCCCGTCCCTCACCACCCGGTCGCCCCATTGTGGGCCTGGCCGAACCATAATGGGCCTACTAAAAGAGGCCCTCTTAGTGCCCACAGGGCGGAAAGAGTTAAAAAAAAAAAAAAAAAAAAAAAAAAAAAAAAAACATAATGTATTCAAAGTGTATTAATACAAAAAACGATAAAGATTATAAACTTACCTTGGCAGAGAATTTCGTGTATGTGAGCCCACGTTTCTCGATGTTCGGTCGTTAGTATTCCTACCGGAATGCCCATTTCTGATTGCGATAGGATGCGTTGTAATTGTTGCAAAATTTTCTCGGATGCGATTGGCAAGCCATCGTCATTTAACACGTTAATTTGATAGAACTGTTTGTGTGAAGGAAATAAAGGTTTTTATATAAAGTTTGTATTTTTATGAAATTAAAGAAGTTTACCTTGTTATTCCTGGCTACGGTAATGTGTCTGGGATAATTCGTGTAATCTCCGTAATGACAGCATCTATCGCAATCTTTCGATGGAACTTGAGTTGTCGAAAATAAGAGAAAATACTGACTCATATCTAAAAGCTTTCCCCTCATGACATCTGGTTTCACTTCGTGACTGCAAACAGTTTCAACAATAAAAAAATGCAAATCTATTCTATTTTGTCAAAAATATTTCCATAAATTGTAGGATAATACGTTTTTGTCAAAGTTTTTTAATAGTAAAATTATTGTAAATATATTGAAAATGATAAACATTAGTATTTGAAGATAAATATATTAAATCTGTTAAATTAAAATACATAAAATCAACAATTATTGTTCTTACCAATCAATCATTCTTTTAAAATCCGCAATTGAGTAAATGAAAGTCGATACAAATCTGTTAATATATATTTAATATTTTATGTAAATTTAAAAACACTTTTTCAAACACTTTTTTAAACAAACCTCAAATATTGCTCCTGTGTTTCAAAGTCTAGTTGCCAAACGTGTGCGGAAACTGCTATTCTAGGCGTAATAGGTTCGCGATTGGCTTGTAATTGTGCTCGTACCCACCGGTCCGAAATCTATAGAATTATAAAAATAGCTAAAGTTCAGCGAATATAATATGAAATTGCTATTTTGTAATTTGTCAGCTTTTTACCCAAGATAATAAACGAAATTTATTTTACCGTAGACTTACAGTATTTTCCTTAGGGGTATAAAATATTGTATACGATACAATTAATCGGCTGGTCTCATCGTTTGATAAAATTTATTTTATTTTTTTAAAGCTCATATACAGTACGTGTGCAATAAATAGTTTCTGTATCAACTACCTTATTTCCGCCATATTTTTATAAAAACAATATTCAAGTAATTTTCGCAGGCAAACAATAAACGCATTAACACAAAATCAGTTTCACAGACAACCTTTCTTTTTCGATTCCGTGATTGTCATTGAAATATTTAAAAATACAGTATTTTTAATGTTAAAATAAGATTAAACTAACGAAAACCAAAACCGAAGTGGTGGAGAGATACCACGCGCTTTTATATCGATGACGTAATGCACGTAACCCAGGAGCGAACGAAGAGAACCAACTTGAATTAATTATCTCGGGAAAAAGAAAGTGCGCATTTTAATCGAGAAAATGCAAATACTGTGTTAATCTTTAAAATACTGGTATTAAATCTGTTTTATAAAATCACGACGACTTCTGTTAATCGAGTTATCCGTTAAGAATAAAATACAGTCCCAATGTAGCTCTATCGTTGAAAAAATTCTCTTATTTTTGCTCACCTCGAGTTTTGCTTAGTATGTATGGCTTTTAGCCACATCTGTGCGCAAAATACGCGCGAAAGTACGGTATTACAGCACCACCCGTATTGGACGACCACCTGTCTAAAAGATCACTTTTTGAAGGAACCGTGGATGGTCGCCATAGACAGGTTTTACTGTATATGTAATACTCGTATGATCCTCTATCGTATGTTAGGCTCAAAGTGCGAAATCGCCGATTGAGAGAAAAAAATGACCACAAAGTGAAATTCGTGTCGTGGCTTTTATATTTGACTACGACGCATCGCGGTGACTAAGAATAGTAATTATAACGCGTTCTTAGCGTTAGCCGATGCAACCACGATACGAAGGATAGGTTGTAACTTGTCAACGGGAGCATTGAAAACCCTTACGGAGTTTGTATTGTGTTCATTCTTGACTAGGGCTGCCGTTTCTAGGGTAATTTCAAACTTCTCGGTGTAATGTTTCGGGTAATCTTATATTTAGGGTAAATCTAAGATAAAACTACCCTGTGGTCTGTGGTCTTATTACTTACCGCGCCACAAGTTTCACTGGAAAAAGTTTTAGCCTAAAACCATTCTGTTTTTCCCTATAACTGGAGGGTTTTAGGATAGGACGACAGAAGCTAAAGAAATAATACAGATTGATGCTAGGGACATTCGCTCTACAGTGATACTTCGGTTTTGACGATAATCCGTTCGAAAACAATGGGCGGAAATAACTCCGCAACGTTCTCGAGTCTCGTAAAAAAGACCGATTTATTAATAAAAGTTCCCGACAAAGTAATTATTTTTGGTAAACTAGTTGTTAGAAAACGCTGACATCTCGAGAACCGCAACAGATTTTCACGAAATGTAGAAAAGTTACATTTCTGTATGTGATGAATAATCGATTGTTGATCGATTGTTAATCGATGAATGTCGATTGAAAATAAATAAATCTAATGAAAAAGAAAGTTTTATCATCACCTGGTTATTCGTTGACATCCAGAACGCGTGATGGCTTTTAACCATAATAAATCCGTCGCGCAGTGGTTTTTTATTTCATCGTGTATAGTATATCAAGCACGTACAAGCAGTTAGACATCTAGCACTTTTTTAGCAAAACAAAAGAAACAAATGTATATTTTTCTCCATACATTTTATATCTTTGAAATTTTTTAAAGTGCGAAGATTTGCTTTCTAGGAAAACTTGTAGAACTAATGTTGTTCGGCATTAAAAACTGTAAATAAAAATGTTTCGAGCCTAGAATCCATATTTTAAAGTTACAAACTACTGCGCGTCGGATGATCCTCTATCGTACTTGCATCAGCTAACGCTCAGGACGCGTTATAGCTATTCTTAGTCACCGCAACGCGTCGTGGTCAAATATAAAAGCCACGACACGAATTTCTCTTTGTGGTCGTTTTGAGTTAGCCACAACGCGTTGTGGTCGATTTTTTTCGCTCAATCGGCGATTTCGGTCTTTCAGCCTAACATATCAATATATATTATAAATAATTAATAACTCAATTCAATTCATAAATAATTGTTAATACTGTAATAATAATAATAAACTTTTATGTATGATATAATAATCTTTTCTTATTATATATAAATATTTGATGCATTTTTATATTTAAGCCCACCAGTGGCCGAGTGGATAAAACCACTGGACACTAATTAATCGCGGGTGTGCGTTTCGCCGTGTGGAGTTTTCCTGGTTTTCTTCACGTTTGTAGGGACCAGTTTCCCGTAGAAAATCCTTCCAGAAGGTATTTCCCCTCGACCCACGTGTCTCATTTCCGTAAGGAAATAAGCAGAACTTTTCGTATCTAACCGTTTCGTCTCCGAGAGCACCGAGCGAATCACTTTCTTTGTGGTCAGATTCGGCTGTGGACTCGACGTAGCGGGTCGACTCACCAATGAAGTATTCCGAATCGATCAAAGCGTGAGAAGTTAGGTTTTTTTACTCGCCTTTTCCATTCGGGTAACATTTACTCGTAGAAAATATTTAAAGTACCAAAGAGAAATAAACTTTGTAAGTATATTTGTGGAAAACGTACGCGTCGTATGTAAACGCATAAAATTAAACATTAGAAATTAAAGTTCCTACCCAATTGTCCAATGAAGAATACTGTTCTTTTAAAATGTCATACAATTTCTCTCCTACTCCACCTTTCTTAAGAAATTTGCGTACGTTCTGCGAAAATTGAAATAAATTTATTTACATCTGAGCAATAAACGCGTTTATTTATAAAAACAGACTTAATTTAATTTACCTTTTTTGTTTTCTGGTACTCTTTAGGTGTGATAAGTGGCTTAACCGCTTCCAGATAGATTGGTAATGATTCTTTTAGAGAAGGCAACGGTTGTTTCGGTAGATCTTTTAGATGCGCAGTCATTGGACCTTTGCTATACTTTGGAATGGCGTGTTGAGACCAGAGTAAAACATCTCCGGTGTTAAAATCTTCGCTAAGAAAATTCTCCATGGTTAAATTCGAGTATGCCTAAATATTTCATTTAAAAGACATTAAATAGAGATCGTATTTGTTATCGTTTAACACGCTAAATTCATTTAGCGTTTGATGTTTTAATAGTTTATATTAATTTACATATTTTTTAAACTTTATTACAATAATGAATTTATTTTAAAGTTATCCTCTGAATTCGATTTTACAGTAAGTGCTAATTTATTTAAAATAGAATTATATTGTCAGGGCTTTGGGACCGAAGTCGGAGTTAATCCGAGCGTCCGGTTTTTGCTGGAAACGGAGCTGTAAATTCTGTAGAAAATTCTTGGTTCCAGCTCCCGAACTGTCTTCTTGTCTTTTCGTACGCTTAGATGCTAATTTCTTCGGCTATTCCCTAGAAAGTTTTGAGCTTGTCCCTTTGCAAAAGTTCTGTAATAACTTTTATACAAAGGATACATTCTTGATACATTCTGTTTATTTTTACAGAATTAAATAAAATTTTTTAGTTTATATCAACATTAATCAGGAATACCATAATATGAGCTATAGACAACATTTTATTAGCTTTCGAAAATAATTAAAATGTTACAACATGAATTTTGTTTATATGTTAAGTACTGTTATAATCTTTCTAATATAAGCTGGCAATTGTAAAAACAGACTGAACAACATTTCAATCAGACGCAGGAAGAAATGACGATAAATAAACGATAAATGATAGTTATTAGTTAATCGTTTATTGGCATCTCATTCTTCTTTCTATAATTTTTTCTCCTTTAATTATAGTTTTATATATACGAGAATAACGCTAAAATTATATATTGTTTATATGTGATCAAAAATTTTATTTCTATGGTTTATATAAAATTTATATAAAACGATAGAAACAGATGATAAATAAATTAACAAAATAAAATGGTTTGAAAACGTCTATTTCGAACAACTTCGCTTCAAAATTAAATGTTTGGCTAGTGCAGGAGCCAGAAAGTCCACCTGGAGCGGAGCTGATCAAAAGCCCCGCTGATAGTAAGCATTACAATATTATAAGAAAAAGGGTCAATTAATGGGAAATTAAACATTGAATTATGAGAAAAATATATGTCGACACATTCAATTTTCAATTTTAATAATAAGTTTTTCTCTGTGTCGAAACCGCGTCCTTCGTTAAATTATATTTTGAGACACCACGAAGTGGATGTGGAAAAGTCCAGTGTCTAGTAGCGACATTTCGTGGTGACTCAAAATATAATTTAATAATAATATATTGTTATTGTCATATACGGGATGGGTATAATTAAACTAATGACACTCGGAACGTTGTTGAGGGCGATCTGGTGAATGGATTGCGGTGGGACTCGGTGGATGTCTTCGCGAGATCATCGAAAACAAGTTCCGCGAATAAAAAAAAATAATTTGTTTTTTTACCGATAGGTATCAGCACCACATAGAAAGAGTTTACGGGTAAAAAACACGGTAGACAACATAACTTTTACGCAGGATAAAGCACCTCTCCACATTGCGCGGTGAGGCAATTACTAAGCATCACATTTGGGAACAATAGAGTAATTTCAAGAAATTTTCCAACAACTTGGCGGTTTTCCAGATCTCGAGCCTTGCGACTTTTAAGGTTATTAATTAAAATAAAAGTAATGTGTAGTAAAGAATTTGAAAATTTTCAGGTTTACATTATATACTATGATAAATTTCCATAAGAATAAGCAGGAGAGTTTTAGCAACCTAATATTGTTCTTTGGTTAGAAAATGTAGATTATTGGGCTGCAATTTAAAAAAAATTGTAGATCTATAAAGTCCCACTGTTGCCTGTCTGACTGTGTGTTTTTTTTTTTTTTCCTTAAGAACGGAGATAGATACATGAAAATGAAGAACAGATATAGAAAACTTAAGGCAGAAAGCCCCGATTAACTACATAAGAACTTCTGATGTAAACCGAAAGTTATTTCATTTCAAAACTTTTCCCCTGGAAGGAGTTGGATAGATGACCGGCACGACTCCATTGCTAACGGAAAATAATGATGTACAAGAGCACGCCATTACTAATTTGAGGCGGAGATGATATATTTTAAATTAAATAAAGTAAAAATTTCAGCCCGGCATTGTGACCGTGCCACAATAAATAATTGCTCGTTACTGGTATAGATTTATATATTTTCTCCCATTTTGTGAAGAAAATTATATAAACCCTATTTTTACAATGTTTTTGTGCCAAAAGTTTGGAAAAATTTCCAAGTACTTTTTCAAGTTTATAGTAAAATGTTTTAGGAAAAATCATAAAACATAAAAATAAAATATATACAACATTGTATTAAAAATACCGACAGCTAAATCAATTACGACGTACTATTTTATTTATAATAGACGTGAAAATTAATACAATAACAACGTTACATTATTTCGCATTCATAATGTTCAATATTTATCGCAAATAGTTGTTTCTACAGAAAAATTTAAACAATTAAGTCAGAAACTTTCGTTTCCATATATCTAGTGTTAGAAAAAGAAATACATTTAAACAATTTCCAGTACAGTGATTAAAATTGGAACCTTTTACGAATTTAGCGTAAAATATAACGTAATAATTACTTATTTCTAATTAAATATCCATTAAAATATTTTATTAAATTATGTTACATTCGTAAGAGAATCAAGAAAATCGTCCTATATTAACAAAATAATGCAGAGAAGTAGAAAAATAGCTTCGTAGTATAGTTAATAGCATATTGTGTCAATCTATTCCATAATTATTAATAAATGTTTCTAAGTTACTGATTTAAATGTTAAATGGCATATTAACATTTACCTTTTATAGTCTTCTGACTTAACACAGGAACTGTCCAAGTCGAATGTATCGCAAAGAATACCTTCGAGTCTCTTTCCAGCATATTTATACCCCTTTGTTTTATGAGATTGGCTAATTAAAAATGTAATATAGTGATGTTACTTGTTAAAAATATTTTCCATTTTTAAATAATAATTGCTTAACAGAGTAACAGCAACAAATTGAAATGCAAACAATAACATCAAAATTACATTTTTTATCGAAATTTCTTATATGAAATAAACACCGATGAATAAATTTAAAAATAATCTGTGAAATTTACGTAATGAAATAAATAAAATTCTTCTGCAAGAACAATTGCTAAATAATTAAATTGGTCATCCACTGTAATCGACAACTTTATTAAACGATTAATTCAATATTAAACTTGGTGATCAATATGGTGAAAAGAAATTAACAGAATGCTCTTCAAAGCTTAGAAACAGGGAAAAGCTAACCGTTGTTCACCAGGTTGACAGCAACAAGACATTATTTCAGAAGTTAGCAGTAATGTCCGAATGTAATGTAAGCAAACAATTCAATTATTGAAGAAATTATGCAGACACACCAGCATCCGGTATACAAGTCAAGAAAACCTTTCCCATCACTAAAGCCCACACACAAGGAGGAACTTTTACTATGGGCCAAGGACAAATGAGATGGACGACACGTGGAAACAAATTATCTACAGGACTCACTCACTATTCGCATGATTTGAGAAAGGGGGAAAGAATATATTCCAAACGACAACAAGATAGTGGTTCAGTTATAATGTGGAGTGATTTTAGTTGGTAAGGAAAGACTCCATTTGCTTTATTTACAAGGACAACAAATTTTCTCCACTGAATGAATTCGTCAATGTTTTATTTTGCATTTCAAACCACTGTGTTATCAAGAAATCAGGTGACTTTCAAATCTCCAAACTTCTCACCATACTGGATATACCACGAATAACCAACCAATACCGACATCATCCGCTGGATAACCGCCCAGAATATTAGACTCAGAATATTAGACTAGTGGCGCTTTATGGGGGCCCAGGAAAATTTCAAATTTCCGTCTTCGTCACGACATTGGGTTTGCCGAGTTGTACACATTTGCAAAAAATCGTGTTTAGTAATTGGGAGGTTACTTTAAATTTCAATCACAGACAAAACTCTTTCTGATTTATTGCCAAAATGTAAAAATCTTGGAGGGCCAAAAATTGACTTCAAGATTTTTACATTTTTGGATTCTGGAGACATTGAAACGTTCAGAAGTGAAAAAACAAAAAAACGCCAATTTCTTTTTTTTTTGTTTTTGATGTTTGAATGTTACTGAGGGAGGGCATGATTTTGTTCACCCTCTTTAAAGCGTAATAACTCCTGTTGTTTTTGTCGAAAGTTTCTGGAATTTTGCAGGGAGGTTTGTATCTTATATATTAGGGGCATTGATTCTATTAAACGTTATTGTCTAAAGTTCGAGGATAGAGTGATAGAGACAGTCGTATGTCAAATCTGGAATGGGTCAGACTTAATGAAGATTTTACTCGTTAATTGCATTTACAATTTTTTTTTATAAAACCCACCCCTACCCTCAAAATTAAGCTCTTTGCCACTTTATAATAATTAATAATATAAAAAGATTTTAAATAAAGTATCATAACAGATGGCGCGTCTACAATTTTAAATTTTTTTGCAGCAATGAATTGCTGGAAAAAAATTTTTACTATGCATTTTTTAAAATCACATTTGAGGACATACTAGTTTATTTTATATTGCAGGAAAAATATTACCAGATATTATTGTGACCAGAGGGTTGGCACCTCTTTGATGCCTTGTCAGGATTGACACCATCGTCTCTCCGATGACACGGAAGCCGCGACGGCAAGTTTAGTTTGGGTTAAAAAGTAGGTCACGCGAGTGGCCGCGTGAGTAAGCGATCGGGTTCCGGATGGAGACAGAGAGACATCCCCACAAAAGTAAAGTACTCACACACGAATGTTAACAACTAAATAACCGTTTAATTTCAACGAAAAGGAGAACATGATACAATATATCGACTTAACCTAGCTATTTAGCAATCGCGAGAGATTTACAATTGTTCGCGAGGAAATATCTGTGTTGTGGTGACGATTCTTGGATATTATATAGATTACTCCCTACGGAATTTCGGAACTTTGAGTATATGTCTGAGCTCAGGAGACCGAGACGAGTTCAACGGTACCCTACTTTTGGACCAGAGACTAACCTAACCGAATAGAAAAAAGAAAATTAAACTGCGTTCTACAGCAAGGTCAGCAATATAAGAAGGTCAGGACACGCGTATTGAAGCCGCCATTTTGGGACGTTTTGAGTTCCGTGTTTAAAACAAACTTGTACGAACAGTTAGTTTTATACGACATTAATTTAACTAAAATTGCATTAATTAGTTTAATGCAACTTGTACGACCAGTTGACTGCTCGTACAAGTTTGTTTTAAACACGGGACTCAAAAAGTCCCAAAATGGCGGCTCCAGTACGCGTTTCCTGACTTTCTTATATAAATCTTGTTCTACAGTAGTTGCTAGTAGCGTCATCTAGCGGTGGAAATGTGCAAACTACTCAAAAAACACTGTGAAAGGCAAGAATTTGTTAACCTGATAACGTTCTTATCTTTGGTCTCCGATCCAAAAGTAAGGTACCGTTGAACTCGTTTCGGTCCCCTGAGTTCAGATATATACTCAAAGTCCCGAAATTCTATAGAGAGTAATCTATATAACATCCTGATTCTTGATTTGAGGTTGAGATTAGGATCTTGAGGGTTTGGATTTAGATCGTTCTGGACCGGTCTGGATGAAGAAAGTTCTTCTAGGCACCGTTGAGGGTAACGTGAAAATCCGACAGAGTACGATTGACACCGACAAAGGAAAATTTTGATGACTTTAATCCAAGAGGGATTGGCGACGACTGCTTGACTACCCGTTTAATATTATATTAAAATGATGAAATCGAAACAGCAGGTCGGAAGGTCGCGAAAGCGTCTTTTTCGACGCTGAGAACTTAAAAGGCGATACACTCCCAGGTGTGAAAGTTGACAGATACTTGACAAAGTTGATGTCATCACGTTAAATTGTTTAGGTTGAAGTCTGGATTCTCATATTATTAGTATTATTACTATAAATACTATGTAATTTTTAAAATATTAATGTAAATATTTTGAAAATTTATTGTCAGGCCCTTGTTGATACCATCATGGGATCAACAAGGGCTCGATGCATCCAAAAAATGCTTTAAGTTTCTGACCCAGACTCGAACCTAATCCCCAGAATGGCAAATTGATTCCTTTAAAATTTATATTATTGACGGCTATCTGCCGGTCAATAATATAAAATTTAATATTAACTTTTTTAAAAAGTTACATATAGAGCAAATTTATTACCAAAAAGCTTGATTTAGTTGTTTATGTCAAGTACATAGTTAAAAGTTTTACAAAAAAATTTTTATTTCGATGTAATTTAATAAAATTTAATCAGAATAAAGAAACGTAATATATAAACCATGTTGTAATATAACTAACGCGTAATTATTACATATCATAAGTGATTAAATTCTTAATAAATAAATATATTACATTAGAACAATGAAACTTCGATGTTTCGACATCATATTTATTTGTAAGCCTGTGTATCGAAAAATTGATACATCGATGTTGCATAAAAAGTCCACGCGCGATCAGCTGACCTCTTTAGTTCTCCTTTGAACCCTATGCTGGCAGTACATTACTTGGAAGATTTCACTTCTGATAGGGGACGTGAAGTCTTCTAAGCGAGAGTAATTATTATATTTACGTTACGTTTCTGGCTTTGCATCTAACAATTTTTCCACCTTTCACGGAAGCTTGAGAAACACACAATACATTTTGAATAAAATCGAAAAAATCGAGTGCTTTTGGACAAGCTTCTGCGGCTGAATTTCCTACTAAATTTAGACTAAGAGCCGCGTAAGAAACATAAAATTTAGGTTTACCGTGGCTTTTTGTAAATCATTGTACATCGTCGTAAGATTGTCGGCATCAGTTTTGAATACCTACACTGTATTTCGTTAATTTTGAATTATATTTTCTAAGTAGGTAGCATCCTGTTTAGTACAGTAATGAGTTTATCGGTTTGAGACCTCTTGTTGGTGATGGCCTAAACAAAATTTTTATAAAATCAAGTAGGCAATCATCTTTTCTGCCCATGGGATAAATTGCCACTGCACACTCATCAATCCCATTTGCGTTCTGTAGCCAACCTCCCAGAAGAAAGTATACACGAAAAACAGCTATACAAACATTTAAAACAAAAATATTCAAATGTCAATGCCAACGTAACATCTCGACGACCAATCTGTAAAATATATAAAAATGCGACACCAACGTTTGTCTGAACCCTTACGACGAATATCTGCGTAGCCAAAATTTCAATTAACGTCAATTTAACGAGAGGATCCTTCACTCAAACAACATTAATTAATAAAAGGACTCCCAACAGAGCCAGACGAAAAGGAAATATTCGAATTGTTACAAGAAGTCGGCCTTTTCCTCATACGTATCTAACACGTAACGGACAGAGCATACCAACAGGAACAATTAAAATCAGCTTAGCAGCGGAACGATTCCGACATACCTGACAGTATATCGAACAAAAAAATATGACAAAGGCCCGAGAATGTGCCATCAGTGCGAACGACTCGGGCACACCAAACAACTGTGGGATTTGGGGACCGTCAAAACCAAGATCTGACCTTCCTCGGTAAGGTCCTGTCACCAGATGTATTATCGGACACGTTCCGATTTGGTAGCTAGATAAGATTGAAATATGTAAGGCGCCAGGGTAAGAGTCATTCCGAAGCCCAGGAATAAGCCTGCCAGGAGGAGAAATATAGAATCAACTACACCAACGTAAAAATAAGAAATGAAAATTTATTGTAAAAACAAAACATGACATTATACCTATCTTCGGATAAACAAAGCCTATCCTCGAAACTTAGCTTATTTATGTACTGTTAAACCTAGCGGGTGCCTAACAGGAGAGGATAATCCAAAATTCGCGACTCACAACATACCACGAAAAGAGTTGTTGCTTCTGTCGGCTCGTCAGTTTCTTTCTGTTTTATTACTCTTGTATCTTTTCCCTTTCTTTTTCTTCTCTCTTTATCTCTGTCTCTTCCGGAGTTGACATCCTTGTCTGGTGTGACTCGCTTCTGTCGTATGGATTTGTCTTTGTGCTGACTCTCTTCTTTCTGAGCTGATTCTGTTTTTCTCTGTGTTGATTTTCCTCTGCTCTCTGTTTCTCTTTTTCGTCGTTCCCTTCTGTTTTATTCTTTTTTCTGACTAATCATGATTTTATTTCGGAGGAAGTTGATGCAACGAGAGATAAGCTTGGTTGGTTATTTTTAGTTTTTTTCTCTTACCTTGCATGAATTATGTGTATTTACGTGGTGTGGATAAGGTAATAACTGTCACTTCGCACTAGTTGAAAACTGGGAAACGACGCTCATCCGAATGTTGCGAGATTAATTAACAAAAGTAGTGTTCTGTTTACGTAGCCCTATTCCGTTTGCTTAACAAATTACATCAGTTACGTGACACATTGTACAGAAATATGTAAATCTCTGATAATTCGATATCGCGATTATTTTATCCCTTAAATATCGAACTAAGGAATTTCCTATATTCATGAGATGCATGGCATAAATTGTTTTGATCTTAATCATATTCTGATACAAAAATTTATCATTTTTTAAAAATATAGAGCATAGGCATATTACTTACATTTTCAATCCATATGATCCAATCGAAATGGGTTGATGATGATAATAATAATAATAATAATAATAATAATAATAGCGAGGTTGAGGCCGAAGTTTTCAACGCGCGAAAACGTGTACGTCGGACGTTCGGCGCCGCTTTCCCGTAAGCCTAGAAGTTTGACAATGGCGTTTGGAATGTCGAGCATGATTCCACTGACTTTGCAAACACAATTGTCAAACTTCTAGGCTTACAGGAAAGCGGCGCCGAACGTCCGACGTACACGTTTTCGCGTTTAAAACTTCGGCCTCAACCTCGCTAATAATAATAAGCGCATAGCCCAAACGGTTAGGAGTTAAAAGTTGAAGTTAGTGTACGTTCTCGTGATGTACCCTAAGAAGGGATTTTTCAAAATTCCCCCTCCACGGGGGAGAGGGAAAAGATTAAAGCTTACCCTGAAGAAATCAGCTTCTACTGTACTATTTTAGATGCGGTTTTTTGTTTTTAACTGCGTTTTAGTAGGGTACCACGTGGAGATGAAAGAAATGTATTCCTTTTAACAATGGAACTGTAAAGAATGGAAGTGTTAAGAGAAAGCGGCGTGCAAGATTTACAGGCGCAAATGCGGATTTTTGCAAGAAATCGAACATGTTTTTAGACTCATTTAAAAATTCTGTAATTAGTCTGGAAACAGGGGAACCTAATTCTTGCATTCTGGGGTAAGATTAGCTATAATGTAATAATCTTAATCCTCGCTATACTTTGGCCCGAGCAACGCCGGGTTTATCTGCTAGTTTTATAATAGTGTAGGCATTAACGAAATTATTATTATCGATCTATTAGTCTGTTTCTTACGTATAAGAATGATCAATTTTTTTGAAACAATCCAAAAATGGATATTTTATTAATAAAAATTTACGGAGACACACAAGTTTAAGTGAATCAAAAATCATATTAACGAGTATTGCAATCTTCGTTTAGAATTGATTTCGTTTTTATTGTTAATTTTGTGTTTAATTATTATTAATTTACTTTATTATGGAATAAAAATTGGAATGATAATTCGAACAGTTCAAACCAAGCAACTGGGAAGAAAGATAGATTATCTTTGCTTCTTTATTGAAGTAACCCAAATTGTAGTTACATAAATAAACCTACCAGTTTATTTCTTTGTCATTTGGAGCATAATTATTACCCACCACAGTATTACGTTTAATATTTAATTATTGCACGATTTTGAAATAACGCGATTTCTATTCAACAGTTGGGTTGATGAAAATATTACAAATTTTTTTTATAATGCAATAATATTTAATATTATGATTTCCGATAAATTATGTCGTATTTTAAACAAAACAACTACAAATGACTTATTGATGTAAATAAAAAATTGCAGTCAAATGTTAAAAAACGACGTTATTTATTTTTATCTATTATTAACGATGGTATACGACCATATTAATTATTTTATAAACATTGAAATAGACACCGAACGTATCTTCGAACTTTAAATAAAGATTGGAAAGATGACGTTTCCAATCTTTATTTCCCTGAAAAAAAAATCAAAACAAAATTGAAAATCAGAATGAATAATTGAGCTGCAATTTGAAATTATTGTAGATTTATAAATGTTCTCTGTCTGTTTGTCCTCCCTTAATATTCCCCCGAAAGGTGTTAGGTTGATGACCGGCACGACTCTTTTGTTAAAGGAAATATTGCTCTTGATAAAGTCTGAGTAATTTTTATAAATCCAGTTACAGTTCTGACTGTAGGGTAGTGATAATTTTTTAAATTACCATATTCAACATTGAAAAAAAGCTGTTGATTTAAATAAGCTAAATTAAAATACAAAAAGTTATTATTTTCGTTATTTTGTTTACAACTTTGTCTATTTTTGTGTACTAAAAATGTCGTTCTAGCTAGTGTTAAATTGTTATATTGTTAATATCAACAATATAAGAATTTTTCGTCTGCTTTCCAAATCTGCTATAGGAAACGTAAGCATTTCTCCATTTTAATTATCAGCGAAGTCTACCCGTTCATATTTTGTTACCAAGGAAACTTTCATATCAATCATCTTCAACTTACTATCAAGAGAATTGTTTTTATATAAGAGCTTTCATTGTAAATTGAAAGATAACTTGTATAATCAATTTTCTATAAAATTCGTTTCATTATTATATCATATTTTTTTCTCTCGATCAAAGATTTCTTTAAGATTAAACCATAAAAAATGTATTTAAATTTTACACTTTATTTAAATTAATCGACAAGTAATTTATAAGTAAACAATTATTTACTTTTTCGGCCGAAAATCAATGAGTAAATTTGCAAAGAAAAAAAGGATGTCCAAAGAGGCACGAATGGCTGTGTATGGGTGTGTTATGGTGCCTGTGCTCATGTATGATAGAGAAACTTGAGTACAGGAGTTGCATTACTGAAGTATTTGAGAGGAGTGTGCGGCGTAACGAGGAGAGACTATGTGAGAAATGAACAAATGCTGGAAGAGTGTGAGATAAAACACAATATGGTTGAAAAGGTGGGAAATCGGCCCTACGATGGTTTGGCCACATCGAGAGGATGAAAGAGAAGTGTTAAAGAGAGTATACGTGGGAAAAGTGAATGGGAAGTGCGTTAGAGAAAGGCCGAGTTGAAACAAGCGGATGAGAATCTGAAAGAACGTAAGGTAATAACAGCATACGTTCTTTCAGATTGAGTTAGAAAATGTGCTGGAAGTGTCTAGAAGAGTCACGAGTGCCTGAAGCAAAAGAGGTGTCTGGAAGGAGGATGAGGAGAAAGTTGCTAAATGGATGATTTTTAGGATTGTAGTGTTCTTTTCTCTGCTGCTCACTTGTTTTTGAATTATGAGCGTTAGGATATGCGTGTATGCGTGTCGACCAAAAATTAAGAAATTATAAGTTATATTGTATTTTAATAATTCATATACATAAACATTTTTTACTCTTAGCAACAGTTATATTAGATTGTAACGATAAAGTTTATTAACCTACTTATTTGGCAATTAGATGATAAGTAATATTATCATTATTTGATTATTTTAATGAAATTATTATTAAATTAATCAAAACCACAAAATGAGTTATTATGAGTAGAACATATGATATAAGTAATTTTCAGACAATAACCTTGATTACAAACAAAGGGTGAAGGTAAAGATGTTTCAAAAATATAAGGAGATAACAGAATTCAAAGTACAAATATTTATCTGCAAAATTTATTAAAATATATACTCTTACAAATTTTATATTGAAAAATCGAGATATTTTAGGCACTTTGTCAATAATTAAAATAAGTTTATCTATTTTATTTTTCTTAGATCTTTACTGAAGCACTTTTTACATAATTGTTGTCTAACTTTATGATTCTAATGATGTTTTTTAATGAAATCCTTGTCAAATTAATTTGTTTTTGTGTTTAATTTGTTAATTTATGTTACTTTCTTTAATAAATTAAAATAGTTTTTAATGTAGTATTTAAATATTCCATAAAAATTTAGATCAGTTGGATAGTTGAATGGTTATCAATATATTTAATAATTTATTTTTTCCCATAATGTTCATCGAAATATTTTTTCATAACTGCAAAAAAATCTGCTTAAATGTTGTTTAAATCGGAATTATTCTGCTTTTAATACTTGCAGTATATAATTTTAATATAGAAGTTTAATACTCTCTTATGAGCTACCGGAACTATGAGCTTAAAGGCTATTGTTGCTATTTGGTCCTTAAGTCCTTAATTAATAAACTAAACTAAACTAATATATTTTTGATATTTCATCCATTTAATGTTCATTTTCCATACATTAAATTTATATTATAATAATTATATTATGTAAGTGTAGTATTGGAAACGAGTCTGTCGCTAATCATTTCAGACAGATAAATATTGATTTTAGAAATCTTTATCTGTCACCTGCTGTCTGCTTCTTATCTTTGCCCGTTTCTTACTAAAATAGTCTAATCTCGATCCCATCTTGCCATTATCTGTAGAAAATATATAAAAGCTGATACATTTTTTAGGTTAAAGAGTTGTTTTTTCGAACAGAATCATCAAAAGGTAAGAACCGAACTGAAAGAGTTCTTGTATTATCGATTCTATTAGCCTACTATTTAATATTATATTGAGTATATAAATAAGAGTAGAAGCCAACAATTTCTATAAAATATATTATAATTATCCAGTTACGATTTTACGAAGATTATACACACTTGGACTTAATGTACTGTTACAATTTGTATAATAAAAAGATGTCGAATCTCTCGTTCGGGTAGTTTTATTTAATATTAAATAGCAATATTTACTATTGAATAGGTTTAAAAATTGATTGATGTATTTTTAAGATGGGAAATAGTATTTTTTTAATGAATTATAGTATCAAATTTTTCAATTTTTAGATTAATTTGAAAACATGAGTCTTACTGTATCGGACGAAGGGCATTCGTATGTCATCTCGAAACTGTACAAGGATCCGAATTTTCCATCCATCTACAAGGGATTTTTGTTGGATACCATCGAAGTAGAAGAATTCATATTAAACGTTTTGCATAGAATATATTTAGATAGTGAGTTCATTAACTGATTCATCTTCATCTTTATTTATTAGTTAATAGGATAAATTAATAAATTATTAGAATTTATATAGAACGCTTCCAAGGAAAAAGACTTTTTGAAATAGGATGCGGTCCGACAGTTCACAGAATAGCACCCGCGAGTCGTGTTTTTTCTGAAATAATTCAATGCGAATTTTCCGAACATAATCGTGAGATCGTTCAAAAATGGCTGAAAAACGATCCAACTGCACAAGATTGGGGTCGTCTCATCAGAATTACAGCTAGACAAGAAGAATACGGGTAAGGCAAATTGTCGTTATTTATTATATTTAACGCTCTAAACTACAAATATTCTTACGCCGTGTTTATACAGAGATTTAGATCAAGGAATAAGAGAAATAGAAAACAGAATAAGAGGAAAAGTCAAGAAGATTGTTCCGTGTGACGTATTACAAAAGAAGGTCATTCAGGAAGATATTGGAAAGTGCGATGTGCTTTTTACATCTTATTGTTTGGAAGGCGCATGCCCTACTCCCGAGGCTTATAAATCAGCCGTTAATAAGTTAGGAAAATACGTAGTGCCGGGAGGAGGGTTAATTATGGTTGTTATATTAGATATGCCTTACTTTTGCATGAAAAGTCCCGAGAAGAAGTATAAATGGGATGTTTTGCCTGTCAGTCAAAAGTTGGTGAATGAAGCATTGAAAGAAGCAGGATTTACGAAGAAACATTGGTATTTAATGGAAAACAACGAAGAATCTGAAGGAGGAGAATTTTCGGGAGTGGTCGTCGTCTCAGCTCTTAAAAATTAATTGAAATAAATAAATTTACATGTATATCATCTTATATAAATTTGAAAGAAATTTCTTTACATGAAAATTTACAACTAATGTATAAAATACATTTTTTACGTAATATTGTAAGAAAGAAGTGAAATTTTCACTCAGAAAAATAAAAAATAGTTCTAAACTTAATCAGACTAACTTTTTTCTGTCAAAATTATTAAATTAGCAAAAAATTATCGAAACGTTTTCATGTATTTCAATTTTCTAAATATTAAAATTTTAAAAATATGCAAAATTAAAAAGTAAAATGTAAACTAAGAAGTTATAAATGAAAACTTTTCTTATAAAATATATATTTTAAATTAATGTTTAATTATATTGGCTTTTTAGAAATTTATTTTCAAAAATCCAGCAACGAGTTGCTTAACTTTCCCGGCAACATTTAAAACTGCGTGTGTTTTGCCATCTGTAATGATACAGTAGAGACTCGTAAATCGGCACCCCGGTAATCGGAATCGCCGGTAATCGGCACGATTTTCGGTCGGACTGTGTCGTGCCGAATCGAACGTTTTTGATTCTAAATTTACTTCTAAAGTATAATTTTCATGTTTTTATATTCTTCAATATATTTATTTTGTTTGCACAAAATAAAGAAATAATTTTTAACGATACGATAGCCTCGATTATTATTATAAAAATTTTCGTTAGGCTTAAAATCGACGAAAATTCAATACGAAGCGACACGCAACGGAGAAAAATTTGAACATCGGACAAGTTAATATATTTTTTCGTACATAATCGGTAAACGAAACAAATCACTAATCTGAACAACCCCAGTCCCCAATTGATTCCGATTTTCGGTTCACTACTGTATTTTATTATTAAAATCTTTTTTATATTTTCAATTAGGCCTATTATAAAATGGAAAAAGTTTAATTTTGAGCGTAGGGATGGATTGTATAAAAAAAAAAAATTGTAATTGCTAATAACAAGTAAAATCGTCATTAATTCCGACCCTACTTGAGATATGACATTGGCATTAATATTATCTATCAACGTAATATTAATGCCAATGTCTATTACTATATTCTTCACAATTATTGTATAAACATATTACACGAATTTATTAAAATTTTGTCGTGTAGTACGTTATTAAATTTCTTCTAGCAATTCTTTGGAAGACAATTCCGCCGCAAATATTTATATGACATACAATACTAATAATACTTTATCTCTATTATATACATTTTAAATGGAATACTGAACATAAATATTTAAAAAACTAGCGATTACTATAAACCAGCGGTCGGGGAACCGGGGTAAATTACCCTAAATGGGGTAAAAATGAAATTATTGAAGGTAATAAGGAGTTTTTCCAAAACCTAAAGAATAAAAGTTTTCAATGAAAGTATTGTGTTCCAAAATGATAATTTTATTTGGTTTGTCTATTATTTATTATTTTCAGTGTAAAATGATTCGATAAATAGTGTTTAATTTAAATTTGTATCGATTTTCTTTTTTTCAAAATGAGGGGGGTAATATCGACTTACACAAATATATTTTGGGGGTAATGGCTAAAAAAGTTCCCCATCCCCTGCTATAAACTATATATCACTTCTAGTTTTTTAAAGTAACGTTAATGATACTTACTTGATGGAGGATCGAATTTATTATCTTGACAGTGTTTTGAATACAAGAGTAACGTTTTCTGGTGTAATTGGAATTTATTTCCAGTATTTAAATAAAACATATTTGTTTTTTTATAATGAAATCACGAGTTTATGTTTAATCGGATTGGTTAACGGAAATAAAGTTACAACTCTGTGATTTGTCAAATGCCTTCACTTTCGTTTTGAAAAATATTGCACAATTCTTTATCAATTTTGCTCTTTTCTACCTACTTTAAAGTATTGTTTTATGGTAGATAATTAAAATAGGCTATAATTTATTTATTTTTATTTTTAAGAAAACAGGAAAAGTCCCGGAATACAATTCAAATTTGCTCACCCAAACAAACAACAATAAAAGACTTCAACGAGTATGCATAAAAAATAAACTAAATGGTTAAAAAACTGATATACAAAAATAAATTAAAAACTGTACATAGGATATACAAGTACGAATTATTTAAAATTGTACATCGTTTTTTTCCATTTTTTTCACGTTTGAAACTAGATAAATCTACAAATAATATAACATATAAGTTAAGAGTAAAGATAGATATAAAATTCTATTGAACGCGTAATTTTATTCGTGAATTACTTGATTATGCACGAAACATTATTCTAAGACGTCTTTTGTGACGTCATAATTTCTAAATCCCTCGTGTCACCTATTTCATCCATTCACGCATGTTTATCCCCTCTCACCTAAGAAGTGTGACGTAATAGACCCTATCAATAGACGTTAATAAGATTTGCTCTCAGACAGAAGTATGTATTAACTTCAATTTACAGATTTTACTGAATATTATTAGGTGCTTTTAACACGCATAATTCATTTTAACGTGCATATATATAGACTTTTTACTCGCTTATAGCCTATTTAGATTTTAAATGCGTATAAATCTGGTGGTACTCGTCTTTATAATAATATTTCAGTTTCAGTTTAATTAACGGAGTTACTCGGAATAATGCCATTTACGACACGATATATAATTAGTAAATAAAATTGATATGTCGCTTTCTTGAAAATTATGTAAATAAGCGAGAGAAGTTTCAATTTCCTAATTTATTTACATAATTTAAACGACAAAAATAATTTTAAATAAAATTGAAGGTATAAAGTGAAAGTGAAAGATAATTATAAAATTACGAAGATATTGTAACAACCCATTTATCACAAAAGTATCTTATCAGATGTTTAATCTAATATTGAAATTTCGTTTTGCAATTTCTAAACGATTTGCTATTAAATTCCTTCTAAGTTATATATAGTTTTTCTTTTCTAATTTATTGTTTAAAATTGTTTAAGTTTCTCAGAATGGAAAGATAATTAATTATTAATTTATTATCTAGTTTGGCTTTCGTGGCAGTTTGGCATATTCACTCATGCAGCCCTTACAGCCCTTAGCAGTAAGCCTTAACTTAGAGGACCGGGGGAATGATACATTGTCTGGATTCTGACTGTTGCCTATACGGCTCTAACAGTATCCACAAGATCATCGAATAACGCAGGCCCTGCCAAAATGTCAAGGTGAAGGGTATCAATTACTGCTTTAATAAAATATTACCTATCAATTTGTTGATGTGTAAATACAAACATTAAATATTATAAAATAATAATAATATTAAATAATAATAGTGCAGACTCTTCATTTAACGGATTAACTGGGTGAACGGGTGTCCGCCATTTCCAATAATTCGTTAAATCGAATGTATTTTGAAAACGCATATTAATAACGAGCTAGCAATGTATGCGAATTTATTATAATAACATTATATTGCTCTTTGTGCTCTTTATACATGTTACTAAAACATCTGATAAAAATATAGAAAAGAAATTTAGAACAGGAAGCAAACTTTATTTTTATTAAACGCATTAAATACTATAAAATGTAAGAAAAGGGATGTTTCCAGCACTAATGTTAACTCGTTGACACAGCCTATTAGCGTGCTAAATTCGCGAAAGAAATTGTTAATTAAAATTACGTATAATCATCATCATAAAAAGAAATATTGTGCAATACAAATTAACTCTTTACGACTGAATTTGTATATGTAATTCTTAACAATGGCCTTTCAGTTTACTACATGTATAATTATTTGAACAACATGAAATTAATCCTTCATGGGCATACATATCCAATGAACAGGAGTCAATTATAAATGAAGTTCCGCTTTCTTTTTTGTCTAAATTAGAGGTGTGTCTGACAACACACACCTGGTAGGAAGGTCCTACCCTAAACTCTCGTAATCAAATTTTTGACAGCTTCCAACCCCCACAATGACCGGCCCGACTCTATTGCAAGCAGGAAAGTGTGATGAACAAGAGCAAGAAACCAGTAATTCGAGATGGAGAACATATATTTTAAATTAAATCAATTAAAAATATGATTAAAACTTGCTATGTCAGAAAAAATGATTGCTCGGTAATTTTATATTATCGTACAATTTGTGCGGATTTCTGTACGCAAATCTTTCGAAACACAATTTAGGATTAGCGAGAATTCGAGATTAAGAAATAGCTTAATATTTTTTATTTTAAATCGAACGAATCGATCGTAGTTACACGCGTACTTTTACAGACTGAAAACCGAAATGTGGTGCGGAACGTGTCCTTCGTCTCTGCCTCTTAACAGATGGGTTCCTATGTGGAAATTAAAGTGCCAAGATGGATAAAGGATTTCGCGCGTCCTATATACGTGACAAATCTTAAGTTGTTGTTCAAATAAACAATAATTTTGTTTTAATACTAAACGATGCAAATTTCTCATTTATCGCAAACACCGGAGTAAAAAAGACAACTCGCGGGTGTTCAAATTTCTATCACCGCTTCGCCAGTAAATATGTGCGGGAAAAGAATTACGTAAAGTAGGTAAACACTCGTATAACGGATTCCGATTGACCGAGACATACGGGGACGAGAACACTTTAGCCAATTCACGAAAAACATTTAAAAAAATTAAAATTACGGATAATTTTAGAACAAAAATCACGGGTCAAAAAATATTCGCGACAAAAATAATTTAAATTTAATGTAAGCGTTGAGAATTCTTTCAATCGCTTCGAGAATATAATTTGCGTTTTTTACGATGCAACGTTTTTAAATTTTTTTATGACTGTTGTGTTTATTAATTGGTTCCGACAGAGAAATTGACACGGATTTTTTTACACAATCGAAATGAAAAAATGACCCGCAACGGAAGCGACAGAATTTTTCTCGTCCTCTGTTATAACTCCATTTCTGATTCATCGACGGTTTCTTTAAAATACTTCGGAAATCCTCCCTGCAATCTTCGCAGTATTTTCTATTCTGTATAATTGTTCTCAATTCAGTAACGGGCCCTTAAAATTTATTAAATGTTAAAAATTGAGCATATTTTCTGTATACACGAAACTGAATCGTGATGATAAAATTCAATTTTCGTTCTATGTTATTATCCCCGCGTTAATTCGGTTTTAAATCGGTTTAAAATAAAATTTGGTAGTATTTTAATAGACAGAACTTTTCAGAAACGTTAATCTGCGAAGGATTTCCTCGATTATTCCTAAACATTTTCGAGTTTGTTGATAAAGTATTAAACGGGAAACTACTAATTAGAAGTAAAACTATATTTTTTCAACTGAAATTTAGCATGAAATAAGAACAGGAAATCGTAACAGAAAAATCCGCGTCTTTACATTCATTAGTTTATTCGGCTTTCGTTAGTTAGCCTACAAACACCTACGAAAATGAAGATAATTTTAGCCGTGGCTTTATTTTGTATATCCTTCGATTCCATTTCTGCTTTGTCCAGTGTGACGGAACTTTGCGGTATGTACAGTATAATGCGGTCGATACAGTAAAATCTGCGGGTATATTTAATATTAGCTTGATTTATTACGTAGCTAAACCCACAAAGTGGATGGAAATATACTGGAAATGTTCGCTCAGAAAACTTCCTAATTATTACAGAAATGCAAGTATTATTTATACGGTAATTATACTGTTAAACGTATTGTTAAGTCAATAACTGTATTTGTATATTTGCTATAGTTATACACTAACATCGCTAATTGCGTTTACGATTTATTCGGAATCGACAGTAAAGGAAAGGGGATTATGTTTTATTTGTGTGGCAACGGCGCTGTAAAATCCAAAGTAAGTAGTACCTTAACGTTCAACTTCTATATTAAAAATTAATCTAAATGTATTAATTTTTAAATTTTTTAGGTAATCGCTTGTGTGAAAACTAAACCTAAGGTGAGATTAGTCAATTTAAAAAAATAATTTTACCAGCCGTTTATTAATTGCGTATACAGTTTAAGGGGGAGATGTGTGGCGAAAATTACGTTATTGTACGCGACGGAGAGGGAAGCCGTCGAGACATTTTTAGTAGTATTACTGGGATACGAATTTGGTAGTATACGGTATATACTTGTCACGCGATAAGATGACGGGCACGAAGACACCCGTAGCTAGAAAACTCTCGGGTTGGACCCGGTCGTGTGAAAAAAATATATATAATTTTTAGAAGTTTTTAGTCACTTCGATGTCGGGAGTTCGGCGCAATCGTAGGCGTAAACCGTAGTTAAGCGGGAGGGATTTGACAAAAGTACGTTATTATACACAATAGCGGAGTACGGGTCAAAAATGGATCAAAACTGCATACGTAATTAACGAATGGCGCCTTATCGGCTTTGAAAATTTCACGCAATTGATATTACCGTTCAAAATCTCATTTTAGGCTGATAAATTTACAATTAAATGGGAGAATAAACAGTCTGAAAAAGTCTTCCGATCCTGTACTAACAGAGCGTACGAAGTGACTTACGACGAGTAGAATTTAATTACTTACACTCGTTTAACTCGGCCAATTTTGAACCGAAATAAATGTTTCTAAATACTTTAATTGGCGAGTTCGAGTCTTATTGCCGCGTTTTGATCATTTTCCATTATGTCCAATTTAATTTTAAAGTAAGTTTAAATTGTGTTTCTTAGTCTTTTCGTACCAAAAAATCTTAATTTCGTGAAATATCGCGTGCCCTAAACAGCTTATAAGTTAAAATCTTTTATAATACTTATAATACGAAACATCCAAACGAGAATTTTGCAATAAAAGCGAAGATCTCTGAATAACGCATTTATTAATATAACTGCGAATGAATCATAAATGAAAGAATGCACTTATAAGTTAATTCACGTATTATTAATTAGTAAATACAATTCCTGTATATACGATATGAGAATGGAGTAAATATTAATAATTTTTTTTTTTTTTTTTTTTTTTTTTTTTTTTTGCTTTATGCTGACACAATTTTAGTTTATTTAATACGTTTGTAAGATCAGTTCGTCAACCAATGTTAAATCGTAATGACGATAAACTCAGCACACACACAATCTTTAAACAACAATTATCGGGAGTGACTTCAGCTTTTATTTGACTCGGACTAAGTCCGTTTAAGAATCGCCATCCTGTCACATCCGTGATTTAAAGTCGAATTCGAAGTAAACTGTCGCATTCGGGGTATTCGTCAAATCCAGGTTATATAATTTTTCTTTCGCAACTAACGGCCGAGATCCGTCCCGCAGTTTTATAGATTTCCGTTCATTCTATCAATACAATCGGCAAATAGTTTCGGAAATTCCTTTTTTTCGGCCTCGGTCATACCAGGTCTGTAGAAATAACTTTAAGTTTAAATATTTCGTCAATCGATCAAGCTAATCTTAACGTTTGTTCTTATTATTTTGCCCGGCAACTCGGGGCTTATCTGCTAGTCGTAATATATTTTTGCAATATTTTTTACTAATATCCGAATTTTAGTAACAAATGTCGAGGCGATTCTCTCGACTTAATTTTTGGCGAAATAAATTTTACTGTAGTCAATAATCTAATTTAAAGGGAGAGTTAAAAGTGCTTAGATAAATACTAAATGTTATTCTAAAAACTTAACTAGAATTACCAGGAAAGAAATAGTAGAAGGTCTTAAATAGAATAATAGTAACTTACTTCTAATTTATAAATTACTCTTTATTTTAATCTGCAGTTTTATAAAACATCCGTCTCGCATTCTTTAAAGATAACAAAATTACTGTATTAGCGGAATAGGCTTATCAATTTTGTACGTCTTATATATCACGATTTGAAGTACATTCTATTTTTATTATTATTTCATATTTAAAGTTTAAACACAGAATACGATTTATAAAACTTCGGAAGTTAATAAATGATATTGCTCGTAATACAAATATTTTATTTTATGCTTCTTAAGTTTTTATCTTTAGACATAATGTAGAATCAAATACATTATGTTATTCATATTTAAAAGGGTGCATATATTCTGTATACATAGCATAAACTATAATATACAGTTGAAAGTTGAATTTAACTGTAATTATAATAAAGAAATTTAATGTAAAATAATATATAGAATTTATTAAACCGATTTAATAGCCGATGATACTAAGTAACCGCTAAATTTAACAACTGGATGTTGTCGATCGTTTTCCATAAAAAAGCAATGTTTTTTAACGAATCCCGCTTCCTTGAACGTTTTATTTACGAGCTCTTGAGTTACAAAAAGAGACGGAAGTTTTTCATTGTTTCCTACGTAATAATAAGGACTTTCCAATATGGACACCATTACAAATTCTCCATTCGGCAAAATGTAATTTCTGAAGTTTTTAACGGCAATTTTATAATCTTCTAACGTGGTGCAAGCCCCTTCTAAGCATAAAGACGTAAACGACACGTCAAACTTCCCGACGTCCGAGGGAATGATGTCGTTTTGCAAAACGTCGCAAGGAATTACTTCTTTTATTTTTTGTCTCAGTCGAAGTTTAATTTCATTTATTCCTTCTTCGACGTTTCTGTTAAATAAATTGTTTAATTAAAAATTAAATAAGTAAATTATAATAAATATTAATAACTTATACGTTTCCTAATGCAGACGTTACGATGCAAATTATTTTATTATCACGAAAAAATATAACATCAACATTATTTTGATTATTACGTAATAGATTTTTACATATATGACGTACAAATAATGACACCTTTAGAAAATAACAATCAGAGTTCCCTGATTTCAAAAACATCGAATGCAGAGAAAAAGAAATACGAAGAAATAAAGATAGGCGGACATATCCCGAATGGAGTTAAACTTGAAAATTTTACTTGTTACGGACACTTGCAATTTTTAAAAGTCCGTTCCTACAAATATATATGTTACAATTATTGCTTTTTCAATAACATCGTTAATTATAGATTATTAAATTTAAATATATGCCTGTTAGCTGTTAATTAAAATACGCTTGCTGTTTTATAACAATTAAAAAGATATTTAATAAATGTTATTCGTAATTAATCAAACTCGTAAAACATACCCATATCCCTCAAGTAACGCTTCCATTCGCATCAAACTATCCCAATCCTTCGCCGACGATTCGTTTTTTAACCATTCTCGAACAGCTTGGCGGTTGTGCTCGGTATAATCGGACAAAACGATTTCCGAGAAGTATTCGCTCGGCGCTGCCATTCTGTCAACAGTCGGGCCACATCCTACGTCGAGAATTCTCTCGCCTCGAAAGGCTTCTGTTAGAGTGAAAAGGAATATTTACTTTAGTTCTTAAAACGAGTCAAAACACTAAATGAATTTTCTTTGTATTGTTTGATTAGAATATCAAATTTATTCAAATTTTCATAGAAAAAAATGTCATACAAATATAAATTATTTATTTTCACATTTTACGACTTATTGAGTACATTATCGGGTTTATTAAATTTTAACGAAATTTAATATGATTTTTATGATATTTGAGAAAAAAAGTCCAAATGCTCGACTAATAAACGGTTAATAGAGCGTAATTTGTCTAGATATGTAATCTAGCCGTTTTCTACAATGAAATTTTAATTACTAGTCATTATAGAACACAGTTATTCTACAAGAAAATCTTTAATAATATTTTCTGTATGATAATTAGTAGAGTGATAAGCGAGCCTATGTAATGTGTAATTAAAATTTAATATACTTTTTAAGCAAAATAATCAATTAAACATAAACACGTGTTATTAATCGTTTTTACCTTTGTGATTACATCGCTTTATTATTTAATAACATAAATTGTGATTTAGCGATTTTTTTGTCTAATAGATTTAAGAGATTTCATTAAAGAATAAACTAAATATTTATCAGCGTGAATTGCTATTTAAAGTAAAACTTACCATCTCGAAATATTTGATGCAGACAAAGCGAAACAAATTCTTCTATTTCTACCATTTTATTGAGAACATTACTTCGATAATTGTCGGTGAAATTTCGATCTTTGTACTTTTTGGAGAAAGCATATTTATCTTCAGAGTTAATTTCCATTATTGCTGTTGATATTGTACACAAGCGAGTCTAAATTAAAGAGTAACATTCTCATTAAGAGTCCTCATTAAGTAAATATCATTATAAGGAATAACAAGTAGATTAACAATATAGGCCTATATATAAATATAATAAACACGATAACTGCATAATAAAATATTACATTGATTGAATACAATTATAACAGCATCTATTTAACTGGCTTAAGTCGATTGTGCAGAAAAAAAATTTATTTCTTAACGAGAGACCCAAATTGGAATTCTATTTTAACTTACGTTAATTAATAAATTTAATATATAAGCAATTAATGTATCGGTATATTAAATTTATTTTGATTAAATTAAAAACATAGCGAGACAATATAACGTTATCTGGTGTCAAACCGTCAAATTACAAGAAATAAAATTATAAGTTTATAAAATACGACAGAAACTATAACATATTTTAAAAAAGAAGGATTTGGTATATAAGTTTAATTGTAGTCATTAATCATAGTGTAAGAGAAATCAATCGCTAGTTAAATAGAATTGCGGAGTATGTAAAATCGATTAAATATAATTATAATCATGCCACAATTACAAAAGTTTGTAATTTTGAGGGATGCGAAATTACTAGCCTGTTAGAGTAATATAGGTAGAGAGGAACTGGTTCGAACGACATCTATACAAACATACAAAAATTATGAAAATGATAGCGAGGGTTTTGGAAAATGAAAACTTGGTATAATTATTTAAACATCACAAAAGGTACTAACTTATTAGGACGGAAGTATGATGTCAGGTTAAGTGTTCGTAATGGAAATATACGGGTTATTGACGTATTAATGTAATTAATATACTTTGTTCTGTCCTTTTTTGTTTTTATGTAAGTAATAGTAGAAGTAATGTTTTCGAATTTAGTTTATGGCCAGTTTTGAGCGAGCACCAACGGGTAGTAAAATGGTGTGAATAACAATTGATAATTGGTTAGTTAATTAAATTTTAAAATAAAGCTAAAAAAGAAAAATTTCTTGACGCGAGAGCCACGAAGAGTTTAAAATTAAAAAAGTTATATGTAATAACAACGAAGTAAATTGTTTACAATAAACTTCGGGAGTAATAAAACCTTAAATTTTTCCAAAAATTGCAAATACTAAGAGTTAAAAAAGTATTAGATAAATAGTACAGGTTAGTGGATGAGTCCGTCGCTTCCCGCACAAAAAATAACGGCAATAATTAAGATTATTAGATTATTTCGTACTTTTAATCCTTCTATTATATTATACTGTAGTATTTCATTTATAATTTTAAAGTTTATCTTACGTAAGTTTATCGTTTATCACACCGAGCGACCAATCTAACATACTTTAAAAATTCTTTAAATTGTGTACAGTAGAAGAAGAAAATTTTTAAAATATGCTAGATTGGTCACTCGGCGCGATAAACCCATACGTTTGTAGTTATATAAATCGAATACTCCGATATATCAAACATTAAAACTAAAACCATATAGAGTTTGATTATTTCAGCCTATCATTGTCACGTTTATCGCGATACTTAGACGGCACGAAATGGCACAATTTCATTGGTCAAGTAGACACTATTTGAAAATATTTCTTAAATTTTTTAGACATCATATTTTTTTCTAATGTTAACTCTAATTAGTTGTGCCATTCACAGCCGAATATCAAATGGTAATATGCCAATCAATCAAATTTCGCGAAAAACGGACCAAATATTTAAACTCGGCACCTTCAAAAACCACTTGAAACACATTTGTGCGGGCTGGGAACCTCGTATTATGTAATTTTCCTATCCGAATGACACCATATCGCTTGGTCCGATAAGAGGGAGTATTGCTGAATTCGACCAAATGTAGTCGTTGACCTTCTCCCCGAAGAGAGGATGTTCAACGACTACTAATTAATACTGGTGTATATTAAAATTTGAAAAGGGATCCGTGTTAGCGGGTTGTGGTGGTTCCACATGTGATCGAAAGTACTAACTTTAACGTCCGAAAGACTCGATACAAAACTTGTTTAAATAAAAAAAATCTTGTAAAAATGCGAGAATAGTTGCTTTTATAAAGTGTTTAAATTTTGGCAAAAGATTGTATAAACTACTTGGGAGGTACGTTCTCGTAAATATCCCGTTTATAGAAAAATTATTGCGCCGCAATCTGAAAAACTGTAGACCTATAAATTTCCACTGTCTTGCCTTATCTTAAAATTCCACTGTGTTGCCACTGTCCTTCCTTAATCTTAAGAAAACAGTTAGATAGATGAAAATCGGCACCAAATATAAACAGCTTAAGGCAGGAAGTCCAGAATTAGCAGAATATTTGTGTAACGTCGAGATTTTAGTAACACTGTCCTATTTGGCAGACATTTTTGAAAAACTGAACAATGTGAATGTGTTACTGCAAGGAAAGAACTCAAATATTCTAGATAAGCGGGACAAAATTAAAGCCTTCAATGCTGAAAGCTTCTTGAAAAAGTTAGATTTTTGGAAAACTCTTATCGACTGTGGGGTTTCTGAATGTTTCCATTGCTTAAAAAATTTATAGCGGAGGAAGTTCGTGGTAGCTCTAATATAGATTTTGTTGTAAAAAGTAGCAGTGCATCAAGCTGCATTGAAAAACCAGTTTAAAGACTAATTTCCTTAGATCGACAGTCACACCCACGATTGGATCTATGATCCAATGATCCAGGATCCATAATCTCTGTAACAGTGAGTGATATGCCAGAATTAAGCATGGTTGGTCAAGAGCAATTACTTGAACTTTTAAGCTACAAGACACTAAAAATAGCCTTTCGCAAAACTTCACTTTCGGAATTTTGGCTTCCAGTTATAAAGAAAAATTGCAAAAAAATGTTTTCAGCAATGGCTGCAGTTATCACGGAATACAGAACCCATTCTAATGTGGAGAATGACCTGGGCGTGGAACTAACAGAGTTAAAACCAAGCATCGTTGGTTTGTGCAATTCAAAACAAGCTCAAATTTCACATTGATATTTAGTTTGGTTGTATATTATATATACAATTATCTATCTTATTTGTGCAAAGGGTTGTAGATAGGTATATCTCTATTTTTAGTAGTTCGATTGTATTTTTCTTGATATTTCCAATTAAACTTTATCGGTATCATTCGATTTGTAACAAAAGAAAATAAATACTGAACATAAAACAATAAACACTTGCGCGTATGCCGAGGAGAGGCGCCATTGCCGGCGAGCCCCGATGAGGAAGGAATACTGCAGGAAAAGTCGGGAATCACTGGTGTAGACCAACAGTATGTAAAATGATGTAAAGTAAAAATGGGAGAAGCACCAAAACGGCAGTTATGTTCACGGAAAATCGAGTTGTTGGTTAATGAATAACAATAATATGTCTGTAAGCTTTACGTTTCTACACATTTATATGTTTGTAAACAATTTTAAGATTGAACTTTAAGATTGAAAATTAGTTATGATTTTAATATTAAGTATAAATTGGAAATATCTCAGTATGAGATTTTTTTAATATGGATAATTTAAAATCAATTTATATTTCTAGGAAGCCGATGAATTTTGTAAACCTCATATAAACACATAGCTTTATTTTTATACTTGTTTATTCTTATTTTGGGAATAAGCTTTATTTGAATTTTACTGTAGTGTAGGCTATTACTAAATGTCATAAATAAAGTAATTTATACATTGTTGAAACAATGTATAAATTATATACTTGTTTCGTATTTGAAATCACACTCCTTATAAGTGTGATTTGAAATACTTTGACAATTTTTTTCCAATAATTTTATAAACAACGGACAATGACCAGGGAAATAATCAGAAACAAATTTGACATTTTAATTTATTATGCATTTTCATAACTCCTTGAATATGGACTTTTATTTAAAATATTTTCTATATATATAATTGAGACGAGTTGATGATAATAATAATAATAATAAATGCATCCATACAAAAACAACTTCATCAACTCCTACAAATCACACGTTCATACACCAAGGACATACAATGGAGTTTGGCCTAGACAAATGCAAAACAATTCACATAGAAAAAGGAAACCTGAAGGAAGAAGATTTTGCACTTGGAAATGGGGACGTTGTTAAATCCATGGAAGAGGGCGAGTTCTACAAGTATTTAGGATTCCAACAGGCCAAACTAACAGAACATGCACAAATAAAGCAAAGATTAATTAAAAAATACCAAAGTAGGTTAAATGCTATTCTCAGAACACAGTTAAATGCAAAACACACAGTTAAAGCAATAAACACATATGTCATCCCAGTACTCACATATTCTTTTAGAGTTATACATTGGACTCACACAGATCTCGAGCAACTCCAAAGGAAAACAAGAACTACACTTACTAAGCATAAACATCATCATCCTAAATCCGCCACAGAAAGATTAACCCTTCCACGTAAAGATGGCGGACGTGGCCTGATTGACATAGTTAACCTTCACTACAAACAAATACAGTCACTGCGAGAGTTTTTCTACAAAAAACAAGAAACATCACAATTACATAAAGCGGTAACTCTAGCAGACTCGAATAACACACCATTAAACTTACACTGCAATCATATGGACACGACACAACATATAAAAAGCATAGACACCATTAAGCAATCGTGGGCTCGAAAGGCACTCCATGGCAGGCATCCTTACGACTGCCCAGGAGTTTGTTGACAAAACTGCGTCAAACAGCTGGTTAGCTCGGGGATGCCTCTTTGGAGAGATGGAAGGATTCATGATTGCCATACAGGATCAGGTCATAAATACTAAAAACTACAGAAAACACATACTCAAAGATGCAACACTCACAAATGACACATGCAGAAAATGTCACATCATGCCAGAAACTATACAACACATCACCTCTGGTTGCAAGCTCTTGGCACAGACAGATTATTTACACAGACATAACCAAGTAGCAAATATAATACACCAAGAGCTTGCAAAGAAACACAAATTAGCAGACATCCACGAACCATACTACAAATACATTCCACAGACAGTATTGGAAAACAACACGCACAAAATGTACTACGACAGAGTCATAATCACAGATAAAACAATTTACCACAACAGACCAGACATCCCACTCGTTGACAAACACAATAAAATCACATACATTATAGACATATCCATTCGAAAAACTCACAATGTACAAAACATATTCACTGAAAAAATCAGTAAGTACACAGAACTCGCCTAGGAAAAGAGGCATCTGTGGAGGATGGATAGAGTGCTTATTGTACCTATCGTTCTCTCCTGTACAGGTGTGATACCACACACACTACACAAAAGCCTGGAACATTACAATTGAATAGAAATATATACATCACACTACAGAAGGCTACAATATTGAATACATGCCATATTGTTAGGAAATTCCTGAATACTGACACTGACACAGGCACACTTATTTAATTTTAGTTTCGTTTTGGTTGCTATGCCTTGACTCTGGTCCGGCATAGTGCACAGCCACCGGTGTCAACCGAGTATAATCCGCTACACCCAACATAATAATAATAATAATAATCAGCGCAGGGCCCAAACGGTTAGAAGTTAAAAGTTGAAATTTGGTACACATAACTGTGTACCAAATTTCAACTTTTTTACCTTCTTACCTTGTTAGTGTGCATCACCTTCTTAGTGTGCATTCTCGTGACGTACCCGTTAGGGTACGTCACGAGAATGCACACTAAGAAAAGATTTTTTGAAATTCCTCCCCACGGGGGAGAGGGACAGGAATAAGGCTTAACACTTCCGTCAACAATGGAAGTGTTAAGTAACAATGGAATTGTTAAGAGAAAGCGACGTGCAAGATGCAGATGCAGTTTTTTTTCGTTTTTGCGGGAAATCGAACATATTTTTAGACCCATCTAAAAAGTCTCTAATTAGTCTGGAAACAGGGGGACCAAATTCTTGCATTCTGTGAAAACGGATAAGGTTGACTATAATGTAATAATCTTAATCTTCACTATCGTTAATTTTGCCCGAGCAACGCCGGGCCCACCCGCTAGTTGTATGATAAAAATACAATCGAACCTCGATGTAGTCTCCTTCTTTTTAGCGCCATTCTCTTAAAGCATCAATTAATACGGTCGGCACATCTTTCCCATTATAACTTATTCATGAATGAACCCTTCGGTATTTGTGAATTCGTAAATGTACGATTTTCTAATGAAAATGATAATTTCACCACCAAATCACGTGGATTTAAAATCCCTAAATTTAAGTGTGTAGACCTCGTTACTACATATAAATTTCATAATTTTAAATTTTTTGGTTTGTCATCGTCTTCGATATATTCGAATTTTAGAAATGAAAAAATTGTGAAATTAAAACGAGGTTTGGCTGTAGAAGAGACGGTCCGAGCGGTGCCAAGACGCGTCTGAATAAATGCAATAAACACCGAGGGAAATATAAAGAAAATTAGAAGGGCGAGGTCAGTATAACTTGTGTGAGAAGATATTTTATAACAGCAGTAAATTATTATATAAGAGACCTCCAATTACTGTGCCTAACAGATAAATAGTTCCAAAATTCTGAAAATTGAGTGTAGTGTAATATTTCATCAAATTCTATAATTGTTGGCCATCAGTTGCCCATTCGCTAATAAGACTGGTCGTGGGTTCACTCCTCGCCAACGGACTGGCCACGTGGAGTTTTCCAGATTCTCTTTGTGTCAGTGACACCTAAATAGAGGCCAGATTTTCATTATAGTCCTCCCGGGATAATACATTATATACATATCCCATAATATGAGTGAAGATCCTTCTTACTCGTCACGTGATCTTTACAAATGTTCCGTCCCGAGTCGTTCTTTACGCCTCGAGATTGTCCGTTTGATGGTCCGTTGAAAGTCACACCTCCACACTCGATAATTAGTTATATACAGTTTATTTACAAATATTTACAAAGATGTACACTATGCAATAACATTACGTACGCTAATGTACCGAAACTGTGATGCCGCTCGTCGACTTAGCTGGCCGGGGAACACGAGTCACCTTTCCGGAGATGGCTTGACCTCGTGGCCGTCCGTCTCTACGACCACCTTTCTCTAGAAGACTTCCCAAGAGGAGAACACTCTCTCTTCCGCCTCAAAGGTCTGCCTGGTGTTAGAGACCGCCACGTACCAGGTCCCTCGCCCTTTCTCCTCGCTTTTTTGCCACCCTTCCAATTTAAGGGATTCTGGCACTGCCTCCTGCGACCAATCACTTCCTTCCCCTTCTTAGAGCCTTCCAAGACGTCCGCCCTATCTCCCGCCGACGTAGCTCACATTTGCGTCCGTGCTTTATTTATTTTTGTTCTCTCAAGCTGGCCGGCACGTGGCCAACGCATTGACCCTTAAGTGGGGACGCTCCACCTTTGATCCTTCCGGCCGTTTATGGCCCCGGCTCCAGGTGGGAGCAATGTATCTCAATAGAGGCCAGATTTTCATTATAGTCCTCCCGGGATAATACATTATATACATATCCCATAATATGCTTCCTTTCTTTGGCAAATCGACCATGTGTCGCGTTGCGTAAACAAATAAACCAAACTTGCAATTGTTACTTATGACTAATCTGCGTCTTTACTTTATTCTGTGTTTACACGTATGTTCGGGCGGATTTTACAAAACAGATTTTATCATTTTCCAACCTGGTATCTAATTGGTAGGGCTGCAGTTAAAAAAAAAAAAAAAAAAAAAATGTAGACCTATAATTTTCACTGTCATCTGTTGTCTGTTCTTCCTTATAAGTCAGATAGATGAAATTCCAGACGAAATATGGAAACTATAGGGGAAGAGGCCCCGATTATCTATACATAATCGTTCGTTAAAAAGCAAAAGTCACGTTCATTCAAAAGTTTCGGAAGAAAGCAGGTAATAGTAATCGGCACGACTCCATTGCTAACGGAGAACTATGATGTACAAAGCAAGACACTACAGTACTAATTTGTGGCGGAGAGTATATAATTTAAATTTAAAACTAGATAGACGAAAATGGAGAAACTGGAGACGATGTTTATTGAGGCAGTTAGCCTTGGCGAGCATTTTGAGCAGTATTATGTCACAAATCAAAGATTATAAGTGATTTATTGTGGAGAAAAAAATATGATGAAAGGTACAGATAGAAAAGTGTAATAAAAAAATTAGCTTCGTTTAGTTTAATTTAAAGTAAAGTAAATAAACTAAACTAAAGTAAAAAGTAAGAAATGAAATCGGTTGGCATTTAAGTGACTAATGTGTTGGATAAATTGGAGTCGCTCGTTAAAAGCATCCAAGTTTGAGATTTGTCCAGTCTGAACTGCGGGAACTGTGTCTCAATCATAACGTCGGTCAGTCGCTTGACACGGCTAAAAACATATACAGTAGAGACTCGTAAATCGGCACCCCGGTAATCAGAATCGCCGGTAATCGGCACGATTTTCAGTCGGACTGTGTCGTGCCGAATCGAACGTTTTTGATACTAAATTAACTTCTAAAGTATAATTTTCATGTTTTTATATTCTTCAATATATTTATTTTGTTTGTACAAAATGCAGAAATAATTTTTAACGATACGATAGCCTCGATTATTATTATAAAAATTTTCGTTAGGCTTAAAATCGACGAAAATTCAACACGAAGCGACACGCAACGGAGAAAAATTTGAACATCGGACAGGTTAATATATTTTTTCGTACATAAACCGTAATCGGAACAAATCCTAATCCGAACAACCACAGTCCCCAATTGATTCCGATTTTCGGTTCACTACTGTAATAACAAATGTCATAACAATGTTTACATGCTCAACTAATAAACATAACCATTTAATTATGTAAATTTATAATTAATAAATATGTTGACATAAAGTATATGCGATTAAATCGATCTCCTTTCAATTTTAATTAGAATACGAACAATTTATTTTTTATTGTGACATCGTTCACAGTACTCTTGATTTTAGTGGTGTCGTCCCCCCGTACATCATAGTTTTTCTCTTACAAATTAGACTCATGCCATTCATCTAACTTTTTTCGGGAAAAATTTTCGAACTGAATACACGTGACTTCTGGAGTAGACTAGAAGTTCCTATACAGTTAATCGGGGCCTGCTACCATAACATTTCAATATCTCGTCTATCTGTTTCTGTTCTCGAGATTAAAGAAGGACAGACACCAGACAGCGTAAATTTATAGGTCTACAATTGTTTTAAATTGCGACCTAGTGACGTTCATTTTGCACAGGAAGAAAACATAAGAAAATATATAATCGTTTTTTAATTATTATTTAACAATATTAATAAGTAAACAACGCGTGAAAAGAATAGTTTCGATTTTTCTCTATCTTCAAATACAGCAAATACAGGTTCATAATTTTAGTATGTAGGTCAATTGTATGCAAGAAATCTGTGTAAAGCTAATGATATCGAAACTATTTTACTTTATATAATGTAAACGTCATAAAATATAATATTTGTTTTGTACGAAATTTATAGCACATTATAACTTTACAAGATAGAAAGTCATAATTGACTTTTGTGTAATAAAGTTAAAGTGTATGTATATTAATATAGTTGAAGGCTTATAAAAACAATCGTCTATATACATTTTTAACATATTTATCTTGTTTACAACCTGTTTATTAAGTTTTCAAGTTCTATTTATGAAAATTTATTTAGGAATAGGTTACTGTAAATGACGATGACGACAATGAAAAATTTTGTAATTTATTAAAAATAAACTAAAATATTTCATGTACAAATTATTTTGTAGGAAGAAAATCATTTTTATTCAGAATTTAATATTGTAATAAAGAAAACGTGGCCATTACGAGTTACACAGATTTTACTGTATGTAGGTTTTTATACTAAATATATTTATACTAAACTGAGTATAATCGAACTATTTAAACATTCTTAGCGACATGTTTTTAGGAGTTTCTTATAAAGTTTCTTCTTATTTATTAAAGTTATTCTTTCATTAATTATTTGATGAAAATTATTAACTCAAAAAAATTAGTGATAAGTAAACGTTATAAAAAAGTTAAAACTAAATCATTAACTTGTGTAATAAAGAAATAAAGCACCATAAATCCGAAAGTTATCCGAGTTCAAAGAAAAATTTCTTTCGACTCGGATAACTTTTCCACGGTTCAACCGAAATTCACCAATCTCTGTAAAAATATGAAGCAACTGTCTGATTTTATATTCTAAAAAACAGCACCCAAAAATTTCAAAACACTTCTTTCTTATTAAGCGTTTATTGAATATATCTTATCTGAGAATTAGTTATATCTTTCAAAACAATTTACGCACACGCCAAAGTTATACTGAGCATTCCGACATTAAAATCATCAAAATCTAGTGTTGGAATGTTTTTTTAAACTCGGGAAAAAAGTGCAAACGTAACCCCAATAGCCGGGGCTTCGCCCAAGCAAATTATATCATATATAAAATAGCATAAGACTATAAAATCAAAAATAAAATATTGCATTAAGAATAATAACATTATTATTGTTACACATATACAAATATTTATGCTTAAATTTCTTCTTTAGATATACCGCGGAGTCGCGCTTTTACCTCATTCAAATTCAAATTAATATTGATACATTCATATTCCATTCTGAAATTTAAAAATGAATTAGTTTGTTTTACAATGTACATTAAGTGTAAGCAATTTATTGAATCTCTTAATTTGATTTAATAGCAGATAATATTAAGTATCCGCTAAAATCAGAAACTGGATGCTGTTCATTGTTTTCTAAAAGAAAACAATGCTTTTTGATGAATCCAGCTTGCTTCAATGTTTCGTTTACAAACTCTTGACTTACTATAAGACCTGAAAGTTTACGATTTTGTAAATAATAATAGGAAGCGTTCAATACTACCACCATTACTAATCCACCGTTTGGCAAAATGTAATTGCTGAAATTTTTTACGGCTGCTTTAAAATCTTCTAATGTGGTGCAAACCGATTCTAAGCATAAAGAGGTGAACAACACATCAAACTTTCCGACGTCCGCGGAAATGATGGCTTTTTGCAAGACGTCGCAAGGAATTACTTCTTTTATTTTTTGTCGCAATCGAAGCTTAATTTCATTTATTCCTTCTTCGACGTTTCTGTTCAAATAAATGAGTAAAATTAAATGAGTGAATTATAACAAGTATTGTGAATAAACATATAAGTTATAATAAAGTAATTTAAATTAACGTTGTAACGTTGCAACGTTGCATTGTATGCCAATGTTACAATGTAAATTACTTTATTATTACGAAAAAAAGTAATATTAAATCTATTATAATTATGATGTAATTGGTTTTTTATATGTGTGTCATACAAATAATGACAATTTAAGAAAATAATGCTACTCTTTTTATATCCGAATTTGATAAAATGTAGTACAGACGGAAAAGTCGAAATTAGTTTTTTTTTAATTCTTTGTTAATGCTGCAAATTCAACAAAATAGTATTTAAATTAATATATAAGTTTTCAGAAAATTAAGTTAACAGGGCAGATTTTGATGTGTTTAAGAATATAAATTAGTAGAAGACATTTATACTCTACTACACAACGCTATGTGCAGATCTACTGTATCTGAGGGGTAAGGTAAGGTAACTAGAGGGTTGTTCTACGTCTTACATCTGAATGATTCCATTTTTCTCGAAAAGTTGACGATTCTTATATTATTACTTTTCCGACTGTTGAAGTGATAGAGGAAAAATATTGTAATCGGTGAAATTTTGATTTCTTGGGAGGAGTTTTGCTTTTCTCTACGTTTTAGGGTTTGGTGATAATAAAAATCTAAAACGGAGGAAAACAATTTTTTACGTATTTTTGTGTGCATATATATGTATAGGCCTGTATTGCTTTATATCTAAGAATTCCACGAAATTTGACAGGAATGTATCGAGCATGATGTTACAAGTATTAGGGAAAAGTACAGTAATGACGTGCACCTAAGAAATAACTAAAATAACATACCTAAATTTATACAAACATCAAAGCTTTATTAGTAAAATATAAGTTTAAAGTGTTCTTTAGAATTTATTTTTATTAACTTGATATACAAGTTATTTAAAAAAAAAATTTATTAATCAATTTTTAATGCTATTCATCGAGTGTAAATTCCACACTATGCTGGGTGTTACCGTTCAATGGTTAGGTTTTGGCACTCTTAATTTCACTTAAAAGTTTACGTACACGATAGTCACATTTATAACTATTCGGTTTTTTACAACTCTGTCGTCTTTGTGTGAAAAATGTTCGCATTTTCATCTGGGTTTTCTTTGATTTTCGCTTTCTAACGCTTCTAGTTGTGATTTTTTGGAGTCGATGTTACAATTTGTGAACTTTTACTTCCCGAACTTTCATAATGCAGGGAAAGTATGGCGATCCGGCAAAAGATGGCTCCCCAAATTTCTCACATTTTATTTTATAGCACTTTCAAACGTCGAAAAATCCAAAAACAAAATCAAGGGTTATTTCTGTATGTATTAGCTATATGTGTGTGTGTGTGTGTGTGAGGCAGGATTTTGTTCACCTTGTTTGAAGCTTAATAAATCGCGTGCTCTTTGTCGAAAATTTCTGAAACTTTGCAAGGAAATTTGTTTTATAAGGGGACACTGTTAAATTTTGGTGGTTAAAGGTCGAGAGCGGGGAGATTAAGGGGTCGGACTTAATGACAATTTTATCCGTATTAGCATTTACAATTATTTATAAAATTCATCCTTAGCTTGAAAATTGAGCTTTCTGCCATATTATAATAGTTAAAACTATTTTTAAAAATTTAAATAAAATATGCTAACAGATGATGCACGAAAATTTTAAATTTGCCGGGAAATTTTAGCAACTCGTTGCTGATTTATTTATTATGTCTGCTCAATTTTCGCCATTTAGTATTTGTAAAAAAATTCTTTCCGATCTGTGGGCGTTAGGGGGGCTTCTACTAGCAAGCCAATTATTGGTTCGACCTGGCCCACAATGGAGCGGCTTCGACATATCCAGACGGACAACCACCTGAAAAATTCCTGGGGCTCATTCAACCCGTCCGATTTGATCCCGGGTCCTCCAATGCCGGCGCCGTTTAGAATCGTTTGAAATACAAGAAATGGCTGAAATTTCATTTAAAAGCACTGGTTATTGTACATATTGGATTCTGATTGTTTTTTTGATGGTTCAACAGCATATTATAAATTAAACGAAAAGTAGAAATGTTAAGCTAAATATATGCAGTTTATACACATACTTATTTTAGATTGTTAGTTTTAATCGTTATGTATTTATCCTGAGTTTAAATTTACAAAATTTTGTATGGGATTACCTCAAAAACCATACGAACGAAAGAAAAAAAACTTTGCCTCTGATGGTGACCACCACGTCACTATAGACTTATGATAACATTTTCTACCTGGCCACATTAATTTGACATTCACAATTCTATTCTGTTTCGATATACATGGGCGGGATTGTACTCAGAGTGTCATAATTACGAAATGTAGGAGAAAATTAAGCAATAAGTCTAGAGATGAGCAACGGTCATATCTGGAGTGGAGTTACACTAGATAGAAATTTTACTTGTTATGGACACATACAATATTTTTTGAAGTCAAATTTACTCTCCAAAATAAGGTTGTTGACTTTCTTTTTAATTTTTCGAAATTATGATCTAAAATTTCTAAATTATCGAAATTCCTTCCTGGTCCTCATAACCTCTTAATCAAATGCTGAGAAAGTACAAGAGCTGTTGCCAATCTTTCATGAACGATAATGATATTGTAGTTGCTTATTTTGTGCTAATAATTTTTAAATAAAATGCATTTCACGATAGACATATTACCCCGCTACATAAACAATACACAAAAATTTCTACTTATATTCTTCTACTTCCGGTGCTCAATCTGAAAATAAAGTCAGAAATTATCTAGCGCATATTTTTATGTCATTTATTACTACGTATACCATTTATAGTCGTAATGTAAAAACGTTTTTACGAAGTGCCGTTTCTACAAACATATACTACAGTTATTACTTTTTCAATAACTACGTTAATCTCAGATTATTAATGTGCACTCAGGTTAGCAATTAATTAAAATACTTTTGTTATTTTATAACAATTAAAAAATACAGTAAAACTTTCTAACTCAAGTGTCTATAACTAGAATATTTCTTTAACTCGAAGAAACCGAAGCACCCGGTATGTCTGAATGGAATAGCATAGGGCCACGGTGGCCAAACTGTGGCTCTTGAGCCACATGCGGCTCTTTTCTAGTATACTTGTGGCTCACTGCAAGATACTTAAATTTATACCAAATTTGTTTTTTTTTTTTAATTTTGCTTTTATTATTTTTTATGTATGATTCCTGGATAATATAAAATAAATAATATATTGTTTGAAATAAAAAAGTCAAAATATGGTAGCGTTATACATTATTTATTAAAAAATAAATGTAATATTTATTAAATAACATAATACGTAAAAACATTAATAAAAAATAATTATAATTGTCATGCAAGTTAATTAATAAATGTGATTTTTTCAAAATTGTGTTAGTACTGTTTATTTTACTATATAAAAACTGACCAAATTTGTCTTTAGCTGTGGAAAAATATGTATATATGTATATGTGGCTCTTCAATGAATTCTGTTTTCAATATATGGCTCAAGTTCTAAAAAGTCTGGCCACCCCTGGCGTAGGGATTTCACTAATGTTGCAACGAATATACTATTCGTTGCAACATTAGTGAAATCCAGGCCGAATACCGAATATTCGGCCAGGGATGTGGCCGAATAGCCGATTATTCGGCTAAACTATTCGGCTTGATTAACCACGTACGAAAATTGGCGCGCAAACCGCATTACGGCAAGGATAGCGCACCCTGCTCTCTATTGGCCCGCTGTCACTACACTTCGCCAATCTCGTTAATTCTTGACAGTTGTAGCGGAGAGACAGCAGCGCCATGGCAGGATGTGATAAGTGATGATATCAAATGTGGATAACAATGAAATGACCTACGCGTGTAAATAATGGAAAAAGAACAGAGAAGGACCGCGAAGTGAAAATGTGAAAATAAGTATGAAATTGAGTCGATATCATAATCGAACGAGTCGAGGCAGCTTATTGGCGCGAAATTCGTGGCCGTCAATGCCAAATAATTGTTCTCGTAGACTTCGGAAAGCTAAATGCTTGTAACGAAAGTCACTTAGCGTGCACGGGCGAAAGCCTGGGGCCATTCGGGCTACCAAGCTGTCTCGAATCTGTGAAATCATAACTGTGACTTATACCTTTCTTCAACACTTTAGGGTTGAAATTTTTAAGTTTCTATCACCAGTAGTTTTGGCTCTGCGTTAATTATCCTATCGGGACTTGTTGTTTCATATACAAGTACATAGATGAATAAAATACATAATAAGTAGATAGTTTTGTTAGCTTTTCTTGATCTCTTAAAAAATAATTTACTTATATTACTTTTTCTTTGATCTTTTAGATAAATAAGCAAAAAATTGCGCTTTCTCGAACTTGAAATGTACGTTCAGCATTAATAAAAGTTACAAAAATTTACTGTGTATTTGTTATTTCTTATTCTTGTTTTTAGGTATTCGGTATTCGGCCGAGTAGTGATTAAATATTTGATATTCGGCCGAATACCGAAAAATAGGCCGAATACCGAATAGTAACCGAATATTCGTTGCATAACTAGATTTCGCTTCTCCAACTTGAATCTCTTAACTCGAAATTTTTCACGGTCCCCGACACAAATTTATTTTAATTTCAACTTCTCCGACTCGAATTTTAATATTTATTTTATCCAAAGTGATCCTAATGATCGGATTTCCATGAAATTTTCAAACATTTAGTTATATCTACTCTCCACTATTAATTTTCAGACAACGTTCCAGTATCTGAACAAGATCTACCTGCAAAATTGTTTGATTTCATTAGTTATATTGAACATTTTTCTGAAAGGCGTTACACTGACTGTTTAAAATGAAAAAAACTAGCAAAGATTTTTTATATAATGCAAGAGAGGTATTAATACAAATCTATTCAGAATCGACATTTATTTCTTTTACTCTATCGTTCTCAAACATGAATCATCTGTAACTCGAAGATTTTACCTGCCGCTTGCAGCTTCGAGTTAGAGAAGTTTTACTGTGTTGCTTTAAAAATCAATTCTTTAAATCTTTCTTCAAAAAAATTGATGGGACTTCATAGGTTAAATCCGAAGAAGTTAACCGATGTTTTTTGTCCGGACCGCATTTCATCAGAGACAAAATCTTCTGAGTGTTATCGTAGTTATTCGTTATTTACTATGCATTTCGGGTGCAAGATTTTTTTGCGTAACTTGTACCCCTCATCAGGTGTTACATTTCTCTTTTATGCTTAGACATACAGCCACGCGTTGTTGACGTTGTATCCCCTAAGGCATTTCTAAAAGACAGTTAGAAACCGGCTCCATTGATATAATACATATCTATTCCTATAGTAGATAAGTTTTACTGTACTTAATAAATTTTATTCGTAATAAATTAAATTCGTAAAACATACCCATATCCCTCAAGTAACGCTTCCATTCGCATCAAAGTATCCCAATCCTTCGCCGACGATTCGTTTTTTAACCATTCTCGAACGGCTTGGCGGTTGTACTCGGAATAATCGGACAAAATAATTTCCGAGAAGTATTCGCTCGGTGCTGCCATTCTGTGAACAGTCGGGCCACATCCTACGTCGAGAATTCTCTTGCCTCGAAAGGCATCTGTTACAATGAAAAGGAATATTTACTTTAGTTCTCAAAATGAGTCAAAACACTAAATGAATTTTTTTGTATTGTTTCATTATAATAGCAAACTTCAACTCTAAGATATCTTTAAAATAAAAACATAAAAAATATCCTTGAAGTGCAATAATTAATTTTAAAAATTTCAATACAAATTTCTTCAAATTTTCATTGAAGTAGATCATTAAAATGTATATTATTTATTTTGATTTATGTGTGACTAATTCGTTACAAGAGCAAGTTTATTACATTTTAACGATATTTAATATAATTTTATCATCGTAATAAAAAAATACGTGAAAGAGAATAAAAATATCTTCACTTTCGCCATGTCCAATCACCAGGAACAACAGTCTTCCTCTAGCAGAGACGACCTTTCTTTACAGGCCTCTGCTAAAACATGCAAAACAATCTAAAAGTTCTCCGGTGACAATCCCAGAACAATTAAAATAAAATATTTCGTTTGTGACAATCCCAGAACAATTAAAAATAAAATATTTCGTCAGCCCTTTTTTACAAACGAAATAATTGTTATTATTATATTTGAAAAATAAAATCAAAATGCTTAGCAAGTAAATAATTAATCGAAGTGTAATTTGTCTAAATCTGTAATATATTTGTTTTTTACAATAAAAATTTACCTATTACTTTGTATTTATATGTAGTTAATGTTATTACACAATTACAGAATACAGTTATTCTACAGGAAAAACTTTACTAATATTTTCTGTATGACAATTAGTAGGGTGATAAGCAAGCTTTTGTAATGTGTAAATAAAATATGATTTATTTTCTACAAAATGATCAATTAATCATAAATAGATGTTATCATTTGTTTTTATCTTTGTGGTTACATTATGTCAATTTATAATTCAATAATACAATTTTTGTGATTTCGTGAGTTTTTCCTTGTCGAACACAGCGGTCCCAAACTTTTCTGACTTTCGGCGCCCTTACTAAATCCAGATTTTTCCAAGGCGCTTTATGTCCGAATCTAACAAGTACAATTTGCAAAATAGCGAAATGGACAATATTTTTTTAAATTAAGGAATTAGGACGTTAAGTAAAAAATAAATAAAACACGTATTTAAGATAACAAAAAATGTGATTGAACCAATTCAATTAATTATAATTAGTGGGATGGATGAGCCTGTCGACTACTGCACATTTTATCAAATCTTGGGATCAAACTGGACACCGCCACCCTCATTTCCTTCTCCACTTTGATTTTTGCGCAATTCTTAGTTTTTATTACAACTACGAACTCACCTTGGCACAAATAGGAAGTTGCAAATGAAATTGGTTCTCTGAGCTTTACCACTCAGAAGGGATACTCATCTTTTATTGATATCCAAAGTTCAGTTAATTCCATGCTGCTAGATTTTGTTTTCACGTATTGTCTCAAGATAACTCAATAAGATTCTCTTCGTCTGCAGCAGTAAATTGAAACGGGGCACTGGCATCTTGAAACCATGCAAATTTATCGATATTATCATTTTGAAAATATTTCTCAAACCTGGTGATAGATAAACTGTGATAAATGTTTTTCAAAACTAGAATTCATCCCTCGATAGAAATCGACTCCATCGTAATTCAAAAACTGTTGCAGCAAGAGGAAACATTCTTTTCCTTCGTCTTCATTTATTTTACTTTTCCCAACTTTTAATTTTTCTTTTTATACAAGCTGACATATTCTCAATCCACTTTAAAAGTTGCGTGTTGTTTTCCTGAAGGCATGATTCAGAGCACTCAGTTTTTCAAAAATATCACATAAGTATGCTAGTTTTACCAAAAAATCGTCATTCACAAAATTTTCGGCATATTTGTGAATTTCCTGTATAAGAAAAACATAAATTTCCTGTCGCAGTTCAAACGTACGGGACAAAACATTACCTCGAAAGAGCCATCGCTATCTCGTGGTAATGCTTTGTACTTTCTCCAAGTGCAGTAGAACAACGAAGACGTGTGCTCGATCCCATATCCTCACATAATTTTTTGAAAAATTTTGCCTTTAACGATCGAGTTTTTATAAAGTTTACTACATTTACTACGTATTTTAAGGCCTGGTTTAATGTAGAGCTCAGATATTTTGATGCGAGTGCTTCCCTGTGAATAACGCAATGGGTCCGCAGTGCATCAGGGTACTTGCTTCGAAAAAGTGCTTGCAATCCTCCATAACACCCGGACATACAGTAGAACGAGAACCATTAGTACAGATACCAATACATATGGTCCACTCAAAATTATTTTCGAATATAAAAATATCAAGGATCTCGAACAAGTCGTGAGCTTTAGCACCGGCACTACTTTTACAGAAGAAAAAGTCTTCCACAATGTTATTACTATCTATAAACTGTACACAGCAAATCGAGTGAACATGATTATTATTATCTGTGTCCTCATTCAGTTGCAACCCAAATTCTTTCCCTTTTATTTTTTCGATTAAATGAACATTGGAGGTCCTTCGTTATGCGCTGTATTCTTCGACTGATAGTGTTCGTATTCGTATTCTAGAGGCGTCTGCGGCTACTCAGGCCTTTACGCCGGAAGAGAACAGAGTGGGAAGAGTCGGCCTTATAGAAGACAGCCAATCCGAGAAGACAGAGGAGAGGTCACGGACGCGACCAAAGTCGGCCTTATAGGAGACGGCCCCCGCGAGAAAGGGAGATAGAAGTGCCTTCCGGAAGGACTTGGGGGGAAGCTGGCCCCTATTCAGGCGTCATATGCAAGGAGGAAAACCCGGAAAAACTCCTGCTGCCAACTCGTCCGAGTGAGGTTCGAACCTCCGATCGAACTCCGGTGTTTAGGGTCTGGTCTCCGCCAGAAATGAGCGGAGACGGAGTGACTGATAGTGTTGTTGGACAAAGGCACTTTTGGAAGCCGCTTCCCAGCCCACTCGCCGATTGTAATGTGCACCATATCTGCAGCAGCCGGTAAAATGAGTTTTTCTGCGATTGTACGAGGCTTTTTACATTTTGCGATTTTATATGCCCCCTTTATTACTGAGTTAATTATTTGCACCAGCAGCTAGACGTCGCATCTTATAATATTGAATTGAAAGTGGAAGTTAAATTACGAAAATTTTATATTTCGTGGCGGTGGCCCCCGTAAGGAAGCCGCGGTGCCGCGGCCCACACTTTGGGAACCGCTGGTGTAACAAATATAAGTGATTTCATTAGAAATTAACTAAATATTTCCCAATATGAATTGCTATTTAAATTAAAACTTACCATCGCGAAATATTTGATGCAGGCAAAATGAAACAAATTCTTCTATTTCTACCATTTTATTGAGAACGTTTCGAAAATTTAAGGTAAAATATCTATTATTGTACTGTTTGGAGTAAGCATATTTATCTTCAGAGTCAATTTCCATTACTGCTGTTGATAGAATGCAGAAGCGAGTCTAAATTAAAAAGTAAGTCAGCATTAAATAGATATAATTATAACAATAGCAAGTAAAAAAAATATAAACCTATATATAAATATAATAATGTGGTGCTTATAGATGGCTGGGCTGGGCGTTAAGAAGCGTATGCAGAACACAGCTTAAGAAAGAATACGAAAAGCTTCTTATGACATATAATGACGTATATCGTATATTTTAATACGATACAGAAAACATTACAAAACGAAGAACACAAATCATCTTGATACTAATTATTAAACGGACGGATATTAATCGTCTTGAAGCGGACACGTCGTTCGTGCTACGTCGTTGCTTCTTCTTTTTCTAACTCTAACCGTTCGTCTTTTTTTTCCTCCGGCGCGCGACATCTGACTCGATCAAGTCAAATTAGCGAGGGGGACGGGCACCACAATAGTAAACACGATAACTATACAAAAAAAAACATTAAATTGGTTTTTGCAATTATGATAGTATGTATTTAGTGATTGCAATACCGGTATACCGGGATACCGAATACCGGGATTTTGAGCCATTTGTACAAGTTTAAATACCGTTTTTTCGGTATTTAGTAGAAATTTTTAAAATTGTTTTTACTATATTTCAGGGGTCGCCAATATAGCAAACTAGTATACGTTTTTGTTTTTATGTCTCCCTAACGGGCGAAATGAATTAGACTGTGAATACAAAGTTGCATCGTACAGTCTAGAGAAGTGATCAATATGTAAATCACTCAAGGAGGCGGGCCAAAACTGTCCTATTACAGCTCAGAGCGATACTGCACACGCGCGAGATTCGTAGTCTGATATTCGTATCTGTGAAAACGAGGTTGTAATTGTGAAGAAAGTGCGTACTATTTCGAAAAATTTCGATATTTTTTTTTAAATTAATGAGTTTGTTATTCACATTGTATTTGCATATCATACTTTAGGATTCAAAATATTTTTCACATTTATTATATACTCATAATTAATAAACCCATAATAATGAATAAGAGTAACTTAAATAATGAAACATAAAAAATCTGTTGACAATACTTCGGTTTGGTTTCATTATTTATATTATGAAAAGAATATGGTGGCACAATGTAAAAAATGTTTAAGAGTTATTAAAGTGAATGGAGGAAGTACAAGCGGACTTCATACACATTTAAAAACGAAACGATACAAATTTGTTAAAGAGGAAAGAATCTAATTGCGATGAAAATACAAATTTAAGCACAGTTTCTAAGCCCAAGCCATCAGGGATTTTAGATTATTTTGAAAAAAAGATAATTTGGATGAAATTATAATTAAAATGACAGCATTAGATGGTTTGCCATTTCCAGTGTTTTGCACTTCTACCGAATTAAGAAAATCACTGTCTGCCAGAGGTTTTAAAAATCTACCAACACCGATTAATACTATAAGAAGAACTGTTATAAACTACAGTAACGGTGTTCGCAATTCTTTGAAACACGAGTTAGTGCAATTAAAAGTAAACGGTGAAAAATTTAGTCTTACGTTTGATGAATGAACAAGTGTAAGAAATAGACGCTATTTAAATATAAATATTCATTCTAAAAAAATTTGGAATATAGGACTTACACGTCTCGGGAAGTATGCCAGCCGAAAAATGTGTGGAAGTGCTTAAATCTAAATTAGGGAAACATGGATTATCCCCGAAAGAAGATATTGTATCCGTAACGACTGATGGAGCAACGGTTATGAAAAAAGTTGGGAAGTTGATTGGTGCAAATCAGCAATCGTGCTATGCTCATGGAATTCAATTAGGAGTAATAGATGTATTATACCAAAAAAAATAAAGAACAGGAGAACCCAAATACTGTGGATATAGAAACTTCTGATTCAGACTTTGAAGAGAGTGGGGGTGATACTGACAGTGAAGATAATGACAATGTAATTGTTGAAGAAGATATCGCTAATGAGGATGAAATATTAACTCATCAAGAATTGTTACCTATAATTAATAAAGTTCGAAAAATTGTTAAGATATCTAAACGTTCCCCTACAAAAAATGCCTTGTTACAAAAATATATACTAACTGAAAATAAAACAAAACATATGTTAATATTAGATTCTAAAACACGTTGGAACAGTTTACTCCTAATGAGGGAACGATTTCTGAAACTGAAAAATTCAATCCAAAAAGCAATAATCGACTTAAACCTGCGAATTACCGAGTGATTCGACTTAATATCCAGAACTGTATCAGCTCTACTTCCAATAAAACTGGCTGTGAAAGCATTATGTCGGAGAGATTCTAATTTATTAACAGCTAATGCAACAATAAACTTCGTGTTGCAGTCACCGAAAGAACAGCACACATCACTATCTGAAGAATTATATATTACATTGAAAAATCGCACAGAAGAAAGGCATACCGAAATAGAAAATGTCTTACGGTATTTACATAATTATAATTATTTTAAAAATGAAAATGAAAAAGAAGAAAAGAGACTAACCAATTCAAATTTGATCAAGATTATAGCAAATTTTCTTAGAATTTTTTACCCACAAACCTATCCACATTCAGAAGAATTCGGTAGAGTTATCGAAGACGATGATGATGACGACACTAATGTCGATAGTGAAAAGGAATTGTCTCTTGAACAAAAATTAGAATTAGCGATAACTAAAAAAATTTCAACAAACCAAAATACAATACAGAAATCCATTATATCCAAAACCATCCGACGAGAAATCGATTTATTTGAAGATGAGGGATTTAGAGGTAAATACTTGGAAAAATTATATTGCTCATTGCTAACAGTACCACCAACTAGCGTAGATGCCGAAAGGGCGTTTTCGACAGCTGGTAATTTCTGCACAAAATTACGTTCCAGGCTTAATGACAGTACAATTGATGCATTACGTTTTTTAAGATCGCATTTCAAAAATTTGTAATAATACCACAGACTGAATAGTGATATTTACACTTTTTTGTGATTTAAATAAATAAGATGTTCCTTGTTCTTTTACTTTTTGTGATTCTTTATATACTGTTATAATTTATAAGTTACAAATGATTTTTTTGTGATATTTACACTCTCTAATAAAACTGGCAAATAAAACAAAGAAACACCTGTGTTTTCTTTCTTTTTTTAAAGTACCGGTTTTAATACCGGTAGAGTATTCCTTCTACCGGTATTAAAACCGATATTCCGATATTAAGATCTAAAAAATACCGAATACGGGTACTGAACTTTTGGTCCGATATTGCAACCCCTATATGTATTTTAATGGTTTAAGTCGATTGTGTAGCGAAGGAATTTGTCTTTTCGTAAGTTCAAATCAAATTCAAATCTGATTTGAACCTACGAATTTTAACATGTAGAAAATAAATTTATTTAAAAAATTTTTAAATTCTAACATAATCTAGTGCTAGAACAGAATAAAATAAATAAAACTACAAATTTCAAAAATATGACAATAACTATAATAAATTTGGAAAAGAAGAATGTGGCATATAAGTGTAATTGCAGTTCTATAAATACAAATGCGTATGTTTATTTTTAAAAAAGTCTTTCATAAAATTAATAAAAATCTAATTCAAAAAAGAGATATTTAATGCAACGGATATAAAAAAAGAAAAAATAAAAATATCCGTGTTTTAAAATCTTGGTGTTTGATTTAATACGGACATTTGGAAGAAAAAAGACGTGAGGTTTTTCACTAGTTTTATGTTTTATAACTAGTGAACATTATTATTATCTGTGTCCTCATCCAGTTGCAACCCAAATTCCTTCCTTTCTATTTTTTCAATTAAATGAACATTGGAAGTCCTTCGTTATGTGCTGTATTCTTCGACTGATAGTGTTGTTGGACAAAGGCAGTTTTGAAAGCTGCTTCCCAGCCCACTCGCCGATCGTAATATTCACCGTATCTACAGCAGCCGGTAAAGTGGTCATCATGGTAATTTAGTATACCCCGATGCCTACATCGGGGCATACTAAAGTACAAATAAAATAATAATATACTGAATATAATACTGTAAAAATATAAAATAATTTATATTGTTAATTTAAATAACAGCTAGCGGCGCCCCTAGTGGCCATTTTTGGCATACAGTGATAGAAAGAAATTGCCCATTTTTTCAGCTTTATATATTAGATTTTAACCAAAATGTATATGTGGAAGCAACCTGTCGGGAGTTAAGTCGATGCCGCAATTCCAAAACCTTGTAATAAGGACGAAAGTAAAATTAGTATCCCTATTGTTAGAATACTAAAGATAGAGAGCGACTCGTTCGAAACACTAATATACGAACATATAGAAATTAATTAAAATAAAAACAGGAGAATATTAATGAATGATAGGAAGGCTGGTAGAGTTGCAATCCTGATATAATTATTTAAACATCAGACGCTAATTAACTAGGTCTGTGGTATGATGTCAAGTTAACTGTTTTATTGGAATATTTTATTCTATTGTACAATAATATATATGGGTTATTGATGTTTTAGACTAATTAATATATATTGGAGAAATTATTCCACTTACTAGTAGAATTATTGTGTTCGAATATAGTTTATGGTCGATTTGATGTGAAGACCGACAGGAAGGAAAACGTGAATAAAAATTAGTAATTATTTAGTGAATTAAAATAAAAATACAAATTAAAAAGTTTCTAAACTATACTGTTTGTCAATAAGTCTTAAATAGCACAATAGACTTAGTGCGATAAATCTGTGTCGTGATGCATTGATCCGAAATATATAATAACAAATAATATATCAGAAGCATAAGATTAATTAAATTGTATAATTTGGCAATTAAAAAAGATACCACTTTCTGATTAGTGCTAAAATTAAAGTTAAATTTAAAATTTGTGCAGTAAATTGGGCTGCAATTTGAAAAAAAAAAAAAAAATGTAGACCTGTAAATTCCTACTATCGTATGTCTGTTGGTACTTACTTAATTTTGAGAACGGAGTTAGATGGACGACGAGTCCGGATATGGAAAGCGTAGTTTCAGGAGGCTATGATTAACAATATATAAACTTCTCCAGAAAGAAGTTAGACAGATGATCGTCACGACTTTATTGCTACCGGGAAAGTCTGATGTACAGTACAGGAACAACACACTACTAATTTGAAGTGGAGAGCATATATTTTAATTAAATAAATTGAAAATATGATTGATTAAAAATTGCAGCCCGACATTGTGACAATGTCACAATAAATAATTGCTCGTTCATAATAGAGGGTTGATTTTGAACCGATGTGCCGCGAAGTTTTGAAGGTTAACACTTCCATTGTCGAAGCCTTAATCCTGTCCCTTTCCCCCGGATGGGGAATTTCGAAAAATCCGTTCTTAGTGTATGTTCTCATGACGTACCCTAACTGTGTACCAAATTTCAACTTTCAACTCTTAACCGTTTGGGCTCTGCACTTATTATTAACATCAAATCGTCTCGATTATATTATATACATTATACTCGATATATTCGATATATACATACTCGATATATATACATACATATATACATACATATATCATACATACATACATATACTCGATATCATATCATATCATACATACATATACTCGATATATACATACTCGATATATACATACTCGATTATATACAGTATAGATTATTTTCGAAAGAAGCTGAAATAATAAATGTATATGTCAAAATCGAAACCTTTTTAAATTGATCACACGAATTTTTCATTGTTATAAAACATAAACGTATACATAATGTAGTAAAAAATACATATTCCTAAGCAAAATTATATCTGCACAACACCCGGTTAATTCATTTAAAATGAAATGTTCTTTTAATTGAAAATTATCTATGATTGTTCATATTGATTTCAAATTATTTTAACTTAGAAATAGTGGGACATTGGGCACGTTTCTAAAGACAAACATCACGGCACTTTTAAAATGCAAACTAAAATTTAACGTTAATTCCTTTTCTTAAGTAAATGAACATTATTAATTTCAATAACTATTGTTGTGACCTGCTCTTATTTTAAAAAACAACAACGTGTTTTAGTTAATTCACTAAAAATATGGACCAAAAAAATTAGATTAAGTGGCAAGTAATATGACGATAGAATGTTTTCAAACTCAACTTTAAATCGCGTGATTTTTTCCGCGATAATTTATTTATGGGTTCAATCGCGCCGAGATATAGAAAACAAAGTTGAAAACACTGTATAAGAGACTTATTTTGAAAGATAAGAAAAATAGCCTATTACTTCGTTATGTTTAAATAACAAAAAAAAAAAAAATACTAATAAAATTAAACTTTTTATAGACAAAGCTTATAGTATCAAAATGCTGTGAATAACGAAAACAATAAGTGATCGTTAATGGACAGGATATTACATATAACAGCTTATAAGATTTTCTGTGTGGAGGTTTATTATAAGTTGTACTCGTGTAATTACTATATTTAATACTGACTAAACTTAATAACAGAATAATATATTTAATCGTTTAAGGGCTTTTCTCGGGAATGCGAACTTTCCAATTATTTTTGAGCTTATAAGTAACAGTCAGTTCTATTGGTGAAATCTTCCCGAGATTTTTATAGAACATGCATTCTTCAGGAATTGATACAACTATGATATAAACTTATTTAAGGCAAAGTGGCGCTTACGCGGTTTTCGTGTATCAGCAACGATGTATAAATCCCTTAATTCATGACTTTAGTTGTACACAAAGATCAAATAAAGTATATGCCCAAAATAAGTACAGATAAGAATTATGTCTATATATAAGATTCAAAAACTTGCCAGCTGCCTCGAAATATAAATTAATTTTAAATTATCAATATATAAAACAAAGGCACATGCTGACATATTCCGAATTGATATTTAATAGCTTTATATCAGAAAACTATTTTTAATTTTGACATGTATATGAAGGTTTTCGTACTTACTGCAGACTCGAGAAGTGTCACAAACGTTTCTAGTTTGAATTTCGAAGTCAACAGATTACGCAAGCAATGTAGAAATGTTATTATATTATCAGTTTTCGATTTTATAATTAAGGTTTAAGAATTATCTACTTATCTTCATCTTATCAAATTTAAAGAGGCGTAGCGAGGGAGGACAGACCGATAAAATATGTTCTGGGTGCAATGTACTGAGATTTCTAATAGATGAATAATAATTTTAAAAATTTGGCCACAAAAAATTTATGTATTATGCTAATTTTAATATTGAAAATGTTAAAATTTGCTAATTTATTATCTTTATCTTATCTTTAGTATTTATCTCTTATTTATCTTTATTCTTCACCAAAGATAAATAAATTAGCAAATTTTTGCATCTGCAATTTGTGCATTAGCAATTTGTGCAAAAAATGTGTACATCTATACAGGGCCAATCAAAAGTAAGTGGTCGGGTGAAATAATGTAAAATGCAAACACTAAACTCGATTTTTTGAGTTATCTGCCGATGCAAATTTATTAACAGTTGCGTGTGAAACTATGTAAATACTCGAAACAAGACTAAAATATCCACTATGTTGTTTTCTGGCAATTAAAATTTAGAGAACAATGCCTATGTGATCTAAAACGACGTGTTCAAAACTAATTAGTCACATAGTCGATAACAACCAGTGTGGCGAAATTAATTAGTAAAGTCTATATTCTAGTTGAAAGCGACGATAGAGAGACAGAAACTCTTCTAGAAATACTGGATCTGTTGAGTCGAAAGAAAAAGTCATTGAGAACCTTAAACGGGGTTTCATTACTAGCCCAACATCGAGATAGTCAATAGTGAAGAATATGAGGACAAAATTATAAGTTCTAAATTTAAAATCCAATCTCGTATTAAACGATTAGTAGCAGATACATCCGTGGCAGTAGTGACTCAGGGTCCCGTAGTTCGAAATAACTCCTGTAATATTAAATTTTTGGGAATTCATTTACCGAAATTATCTGGAGGACACGAAGAGTGGAGTAACTTTAAAATGCAATTTAGTAATATCATTTCGTCAAGCTAGCAATGGTCGGCAGAACAGAAACTACATTATTTAAAGGTTGCTCTCATCTGGAGCAGCGTTTCTCAACCTGGGCGTCGCGGCGATATTAAAGGGAGGTCGCGAAACAATATTGAAATCATTTTGTGAGAAAAAATCATTTATTATAAACTTATAAACATTTTACTTACAGTAAGTACACACGTAAAGAAAAGAAATTAATGCGATGGTTGCATTTGTTTTTCATTTCAAATTTTCTCCATACGTGGATTTACGTTAGAAACACACAAAAGCGAATTGTTTTCGAGTGATAAAAGACGATTCCCGTATTTAGTTTTTAGCGCAACCATGGACGAAAAACCCTTTTCACAGAGATAAGACGTGGCGAAAGGGATTAATATTTTCAACGCTTCTGTGACTAAATTTCTATATTCGGGTCGACGAGCGAGCCAAAACGCATTTCAATCTTCAGATGTAAATTGCAGTTGTAGCGCTTTGTCGGCAGACATTTCGACGAGCTGGTCGTGAATCTCAACTGGTAACTTAGCAGCGGCAACATTTTCACTAAACGGATTCAGTGCCGATTTCTTCGAGAAATCATTTTTATCTTCCGGGAATTCTCCGTCGACTGAGTCTTTAGCTCACGCAAATGCATCTTCATGCAATCTAAACTGTGGTGAACAATAGTGTCCTGTTCATTCAAATTTTTCTCAATAATCCCAAGTGAGTAGAAATATATTCAAGTTTTTGCTTCGAAGGCGAATAATCTAGATATGAAGCTTCTTAATGTCTGTCATTAATAAAATGTTTTTATCACGTCCTTGTAAATTCACATTCGAGTCGTTTAAATGCGAAAATACATCAGCTAAGTAAGCCAACAACAACAACATACACTCATTATTCTGTAAAATCAATGAGAATGGCGTTTGTTTATCCTGGAAACATATTATTAATTCATCTCGCAATTCCAATACCCGGGTTAACACCTTCCCTCGCGATAACCACCTAACTTCTGTATGGAAAAGAAGAGATTTTTTATTTTCGCCCATTTCATCGCATAGTTTAGCAAAACAGCCCGTTCTGTAACGGTCGACTTTTAATAAAATTAACCATTTTTACAGCTTCGCAAAGAATTTGATCGAGATTTTCTGGCATCTTTTTTGTGACAAGAAGGAAGGAAGCAGCGCGTCCATTCCGCCCTTGGTATAAGACGATCTCTTAATATTTTCATTAATCCACTGTTCTTTCCTGTTATCGCCTTTGCACCCTCACTACGTACCGCAATACATTTTGTCCAATCTACGTTAGTATAGTTTCTCGTAGCCTCATAAAAAACATCAAAAAGAAATTGTCCCGTTGAATGACCCGGTACTGTTTTGCAAAACATATTTTCTTCGATTGATGTGTCCCTATCGCATTCATACCTCACAAAACATAAGAACTGAGACATGTTTGCTAAGTCTGTTGATTCATCAAATTGAATACTAAAAAATTCACACGAACTCGCTTGCCGAATTATCTGATCGCCAACGTCGGCAGCCACGTCATAGATTTGCCTGGATAGTGTGTCGTTAGAAAGCGGAATGTTTTTCAATTTTTTTGCTTCTTTCATACCTATTAAAACACTGACTATATCAATCGCAGCAGGCAATATGAGGTTTTCGGCCATTGTATGGTGTTTGGACTTCTTAGCTACTCTTAATGCTGCGAGATAAGATGCTTCGAGTACACTTTTATCAGTATGGCTTAATAACACTTCAGTTGTTTACACTTCCCCGCGAAAAGTGTTAACAACCTCTCCCCCGTGGAGGGAATTTTGAAAAATTCCTTCTTAGTGTACGTTGAAAATTGGTACCCTAACTGTGTACCAATTTTCAACTTTCAACTCCTAACTGGACTCGCTCCTGCGCTTATTATTATCAACCCATCTCGATTATATATATAGATTTGTAAAGTTATAGGTTTGTCCAATTCCCGGATTCAATTTCACCGTCTTAATTTTCGTTCTACCAACTTTAGCCCATGTCGAAAAACCAGTATTGATTCTTTCCTTAAGCCACTGTTGGTAAGGTATATACTTGAAGTAACAAAAAATTTATTTGTTTATTTTAAAACAAACCCAAAAATATAAAGAAAAACAAATATGAAAAAATGGGGATTTTATCATTTGATACGCCTCTTGATTATGTATCAAACGGCAAATGTTGTGACCGTTAAAATTTTTAAAATTTGTCTATTGCAAAGTGAGAAGTCCTAACTTTGTATTAACGGAATTTGACTGTTGTAAATTTAAACTATAATCCTTATTCCTACAATTTATCTTCCTATTTTGTGTATGTGACTGTTGACAACTACAGCGCAGTCTTCAGTTTTTACGTTTGTTTAAAAGAATAACAGCACTTAAGTGACATGAAAAAACAGGTAACACCTTGTTTTCGAACTATAAATGATAAATCAAGAAAATTTACGATATAGACATATGTAGTATAATAACAACAATAATATCTTTTATTTCAAATCCTCTTACTCAAATCTTCACTCTTAATCACAAATATTTTTTAATACAATTGAAAATTTGTTCTAAAATCAAAATAAATCTATGTAATTAGTAGACAAAATTATTTATTATATATATAATCAATATTCCCAGGAAATAATGCAGTAAATTGTTTCGTAGTAAAGCATAGATCTGAAGCTCGGTTGTAGACGTGAAATTGAAATTTGTTGAAATAATAAAAAGCTCTGAAAATCATAAAAAAATACACTCGCTGTTTAATACAGAATACCTCGCATTAATCGTCGGTACCCACTATTTTAACTTCATGCACAAAGTTTTACGTATTAATTCAACAGTTTTTACCCTAATTGATTATATCTGATAGACTTTTCGAAATTTATAAAGAGCAATGTTAGTAGCTAAGCGTGTCTCCGCTTATATACAAATATCACGTTAATTAATTATACAATAATGTGTTCATTATGCAATCCCGATTATAGAAGATATACCGTATAACGAATATAATATCGTATTAATCCGGTAAGAGAGAAGATTTCGTGGTAAAACTTTTTCATCTTTGTCGGTTACATTTCATCGTTCTTTATGGCAGACGACACAACTATTCCATTACATTTAGTCATGGGAGCTTCTCCGATATCCTTGCTATAATACCAATGTTTTATGGTCAAATTAGCTTCCGTTAATGCTTCTGTAAGTAATTTTTCGCTTACGCATAAATCATTAAATTGAATTCGCTCCGCGTTATTCACGTAGATACAATGCGAACTATCTATTATAGTAATTAATACCAAAGCTCCACCCGAAACGATATAGCTTGCTATTTTCTTAATAGCGGATTTGAAGGCTTATGGCGTGGGACAGACACATTCCAAACAATAAGCAGAAAAAATAACATCGAACTTTCCAATATCTTTAGCGAAAATTTGCTGATGTAAGATGTCACACGGCACGACGTCTTTCACTCTCTGCCTTATCCTCGATTCGATGGCTTTGATTCCCATTTCCGCATTTCTGTTCAAATAAATATTACAAACAAAACACCATTAAGGTTAGAATTTTATTATTTCTATGCAATAATACAAAAAACGATATATAGTTACCCATTTTCTTCAAATCTCGCCGCCATTTTGATAAACTTAGACCAATCCAAAGAACTCGGATCGTTTTCCAGCCATTTTTTCAACTCTTTACGATTGCATTCTGCGTATTCGGAGAGAATAATTTCCGAGAAAAATCTACTGGCAGTTGCAATTCTGTAAACTGAGGGACCAGATCCAACATCGAGTAATCTTTTTCCTTTAATTTGACCTGTCAGAAATGATATTTATTGATCATTCGAAAGTAATCGATTTAATTAGAAAAGCCTTACTTTATTAAATTTTTTCGGAATATTTTAGATTTTATTGTTAATTATAGAGCATAGTGGTAATACTGCTGATGAGGGGCATGCTAGCCCGAAACACGTGTAAAATGTGTACGGATATTGCTACTACAGGTGATAAAATAAAGAAATTTTCCTGAATTAACTCACATTACTGTGCCAATACACCAGTACAAGGTCCTATTAATAAATAACGTCCACGTAGACGACTTTAAATAATAATCGATTTAATCTTTATAATTAGTACGTTTAACTTAATAAGACTATTGACTGCATTTAAATTAATTATAGGATCGATCGTGATTTTATGCCTACGTTTCGTTCTGGCATCACGTTTGAAAATTTATGAAAACTCAATTATTTCCTAGAAATGTATTAAAATCTCCGGCGATGTGTTCATCGAATAGTTATCAAAGCAACAATTTTAAGCTTAGTTTCAACCAAAAACAACTTAATAGAATTTTAAAAATGAATATCAATAACAGAGATTTGAATAAACCTGTAAAAATTTACTAAAAGTAAATTAAAATCCATATAAAAGTGATCGATATACTCTTCCTTATTGCATTCAATTGTATTTTTCTTTTTTGAATTTCGTACACATTGCTTAAGAAATATTGAAGTCCAAAAGTCGAGGACTGTCCGTATTTATTATTTAAAATCTTTTATGTACTGTACCGTATCGCGTATAACTTTATATTTAAATTATTTTACATTAATTAACACCAGTTTATCGCCGTTACTTCTATTATATGGAGCGTTATTTCAAAATTGTGCAAATTATGACCACATAAAAATTGTTTTTTTTCGCCTAAATTCTCGTATAACTGAATACATTAATTACAGGGCCCAAACGCTATTTTATTTTACGATATTATATAACCAATATTATAAATATTTGGATAGTGTTCGATGACCTTTCGGGGCCTCACCTAAATAAATAAAAGAACAAATTAGCCAATTTTAAATCTGTAAAATTTAAAACATTTTTTATAACTATTTTACAATTATATCGTTATACAGTATTTATATTACGGTTTATTCGTACTATGGAAAAAGACGTGTGGTCGTTACTTATTCATTAAAAATCTAATATATTAATTTATACATTTCTAGGATTTTATGTATTTGAAATTAAAATTTCTAATAGGCTGAAATAAGATAAAAATATAAATTAAACGAAAAAAATTCATATTTTCTTTTAACTGAACAAGAAGTAACGCGATCCGTGAAAATTAAAATTAAACCAGTTGCTTATTCGAATTGTTAAACACAAGATCGTGTTATTAACTCAATCGCTTGGCTTTTGACTCCACCTTTATTGCCAAGTGATCGAGTTAATAACACGATCTTGTGTTTAACAATTCGAATAAGCAATCTAGCACAGTAAACAAATTGTAATAAAAAAATTAAAATTAAGAGCATGGTATTAATAAAATACCCCAAAAAATTCAAATAATTACATATTAACAAATTTACAGAATATTTTATAGATTAAGCAAGCTCTAAGTCACATTTTTAGAGATTTATAGCTATTTTTTTATAAAATACTTATGCTGTTTAATTTCCTTCGCACGTATTCTACTTGAGACCTAATTCTAATTGGTTTAAGCTCTATCTCGGAGAAGTGTCTTATGTATTTAATGAAAGCATATTACATACCATTTTGAAAGATTCTGTGAAGAGTCAGAGATATAAATTCTTCTTCTTCAGTTTCTTGACTTAATAAATGTTTTCTATAGAAGACTGGAAATTCTGGTATGTGGTATTTTTCTGATAGTTTATACTTCTCATCTGTTTCGGTACTCAAATGATTGTCCATATCAGCCGAAAAATTAACCTAAAATCAAACGATAAAATGTAAAATAATATCGTGTTTTTAAAAGAGTATATTCGAATATTGTGTAATACTGCTACAGGATGTATAACATAAATCCAGAAGAGCTTGGCACTGAAATGTTATACTGTAACCTGACAAAAATATGTTAATATTCCAACACATCAATTAGTTTGTAAAGCAGCGAATGAAAAAATTTTAATTATTGAAAAGAATGAAATTATAATAAATGGCTTTCCGATTCAAAATATAATCTATCAATACAACATTAATGCCAACATCTATTACTATATTATTCACAATTATTGAATAAACCTATTAGACGAATTTATTAAAATTTTGTCGTGTAGTATGTTATTAAATTTCTTCTAGCAATTCTTTGGAAGACAATTCCGCCGCAAATATTTATATGACATACAATACTAATAATACTTTATCTCTATTATATACATTTTAAATGGAATACTGAATATAAATACTTTAAAAAACTAGCGATAACTATAAACTATATATTACTTCTAGCTTTTTAAAGTAACTTTAATGATACTTACTTGACGGAAGATCGGATTTATTATCTTGGCAGTGGTTCGAATACAAGAGAAACTTTTTCTGGTGTAATTGGAATTTATTTCCGGTATTTAAATAAAATATATTTGTTTTTTATAATGAAATCACGAGTTTATGTTTAACCGGATTGGTTAACGGAAATAAAATTACAACTCTGTGTTTTGTCAAATGCCTTCACTTTCGTTTTGAAAAATATTGCACAATTCTTTATCAATTTTGCTCTTTTCTACCTAATTTAAAGTATTGTTTTATGGTAGACAATTAAAATAGGTTATAATTTATTTATTTTTATTTTTAAAAAAACAGGAAAAGTCCCGGAATACAATTCGTATTCACCCGCATAAACAAACAACAATAAAAGAAATCAACGAGTATGCGTAAAAAATGAACTAAATGGTTAAAAAACTGATATACAAAAATAAATTAAAAATGTTGGTACAAGCGTTTTTTTTACAGGTTTTCAGGTTTTAAACTAGATAAATCTACAAATAATATAACACAAAACTTATTTATATCGCGAGAAATACGATAAAATAAAGACCAAAGTAATTTTACATATTTTTCTGTATCATAAAAAAATATTGTAGATGTATAGTCAATAGGTGTATTTTTATAATAAATAGTAATTAAGTAATAACTTTATAATATGTACTTCTCACGAAATGTAATAATATAATAATCAATTAGTAAATTAATATCTTACTGTTTGTCTGAACGTTGCTAGTTTAACCCAAACTTCATTTAATTGACGAAACGTGTACTTTTACGCACGTTGGAATTAAATTTTTTGTTAAAACTGTTAAATATTAACAGCTAAACCTTTAAATTTATAATATATCAAAACTATTTTCTCAATTTTCAATTTGAGGAATTAATTTATTTCTTTCTTGTCTATTTGAGGTGTTGCAGCTAATAAATGTTTTATAATTTCCTTCATTTTCAACGATTCGTTTGAGTTTTATTTTCTAAACGATAATTCAATAGATAATAAGCGAAGTTGCTGAATCTGTATGTGATAAAGTTTTAGTTAATTGCTGTTTGTTAAATGAAAGTATTTTAATATTGCAACATATAATCATTAATTATTGAGTAGGTAAACAAGAAACTTATTTGGAATTTTGCCATTAAAACTTATGATAATAACAGTTTACAAAATTCCAAGATAAGAATAAAGTAAATTTTAAAAAGCAAGTTAAATGTAGGCAGAGATATGTAAACTAATTATTCATTAATTATTTTAATGAATAAATGCAATTTCGGGTACAGACGTTGCAATTACTAGCTATATAATACCCTCGATGCAGAAAATAATGTTATTGCATTTTTTGAAATTTATTCGTAATAATGTTGATAAACATAATATAAAGTTTACGTGTCAGATATTTATTAGTTTGATTTTTCCGATAACACGAAGTGAAAAACTCATTTTTAATTGCTGCACTTGTATGCACGCGCATGCTTCTTCATTAAATGCTATAAGGTTAAAACCCCTAAATAAACACGGATTAGGTCAAAGTTGTTCAAAAATCTTGCCAGATAACACGTTATATGTATTCAACAATATATCGTTTTATGAATAAATCAATTTTAACAAAATACGCATTTATGATTTTTCATGCATATTTTGCAGATTCGACCATTTTCGGGACTAAATATATGCTTTATAAACTTTATTGCGAGTACTGTTCCTTTCAAACGATCTGTAGTCAGTTTCTGCTATTGTACTGTATAGTGAATCTTTTTGAGCATGTACTGTACAGTTCGCGTGAAAGTATCACTCCTCCGTCCAATTACGGATGAGCTCGCAAAATTTACATGCAATGTTTCGCAATATTTAGAAGAAACGAATTAAATTTAACATTACTAAATGAATAAACGTTACATTTACAATAATTTTAATCCGATTAATTCAAAGGATATTGAGAATTTGAAAAATGAAAGATTTTCGTGGCAATGTAAAACGTGTTTGTTTCTAGCACTTTAAACGTCGTTTCTTCTTTTAATCGTTAAACCTTTTTTCCACAGATAGTTTATTTCTAAATATTGGATAAGTGTCTTCGCGTGTTGAAATTTCCTTACAACAGCGCAACATCACGTCAAAACGAATCCACGTTGTAGTTGCCTGAAAATACTGTCAGTGTTTATGATATCAGTTGGGAAAGAAATGTTACTATCAACTTCGACACTAAATCTATAATTAGTTAACTACTTAATAATAGTGTTTACTCATTTCTCATTGTATGAACACGACTATAAATCAAAATATATGACTACTTAGAGAAATTAGGTTAACCAGGTCTTTCTCAAACATTTTGTAAACAATTGTATATATAAATTCTATAATGATTGTTTAGAGAGTAAAGATAGATATAAAATTCTATTGAACAAGTAATTTTATTCGTGAATTACTTGATTATGCACGAAACATTATTCTAAGACGTCTTTTGTGACGTCATAATTTCTAAATCCCTCGTGTCACCTATTTCATCCATTCACGCATGTTTATCCCCTCTCACCTAAGAAGTGTGACGTAATAGACCCTATCAATAGACGTTAATAAGATTTGCTCTCAGACAGAAGTATGTATTAACTTCAATTTACAGATTTTACTGAATATTATTAGGTCTTTTAACACGCATAATTCATTTTAACGTGCATATATATAGACTTTTTACTCGCTTATAGCCTATTTAGATTTTAAATGCGTATAAATCTGGTGGTACTCGTCTTTATAATAATATTTCAGTTTCAGTTTAATTAACGGAGTTACTCGGAATAATGCCATTTACGACACGATATATAATTTGTAAATAAAATTGATATGTCGCTTTCTTGAAAATTATGTAAATAAGCGAGAGAAGTTTCAATTTCCTAATTTATTTACATAATTTAAACGACAAAAATAATTTTAAATAAAATTGAAGGTATAAAGTGAAAGTGAAAGATAATTATAAAATTACGAAGATATTGTAACAACCCATTTATCACAAAAGTATCTTATCAGATATTTAATCTAATATTGAAATTTCGTTTTGCAATTTCTAAACGATTTGCTATTAAATTCCTTCTAAGTTATATATAGTTTTTCTTTTCTAATTTATTGTTTAAAATTGTTTAAGTTTCTCAGAATGGAAAGATAATTAATTATTAATTTATTATCTAGTTTGGCTTTCGTGGCAGTTTGGCATATTCACTCACGCAGCCCTTACAGCCCTTAGCAGTAAGCCTTAACTTAGAGGACCGGGGGAATGATACATTGTCTGGATTCTGACTGTCGCCTATACGGCTCTAACAGTATCCACAAGATCATCGAATAACGCAGGCCCTGCCAAAATGTCAAGGTGAAGGGTATCAATTACTGCTTTAATAAAATATTACCTATCAATTTGTTGATGTGTAAATACAAACATTAAATATTATAAAATAATAATAATATTAAATAATAATAGTGCAGACTCTTCATTTAACGGATTAACTGGGTGAACGGGTGTCCGCCATTTCCAATAATTCGTTAAATCGAATGTATTTTGAAAACGCATATTAATAACGAGCTAGCAATGTATGCGAATTTATTAAAATAACATTATATTGCTCTTTGTGCTCTTTATACATGTTACTAAAACATCTGATAAAAATATAGAAAAGAAATTTAGAACAGGAAGCAAACTTTATTTTTATTAAACGCATTAAATACTATAAAATGTAAGAAAAGGGATGTTTCCAGCACTAATGTTAACTCGTTGACACAGCCTATTAGCGTGCTATATTCGCGAAAAAAATTGTTAATTAAAATTAATAATAATTAAAACATGGCTTTGAATTTTTGTTTGTTAAATTGGGATTCGTTAACTCGAGAGCCAGGTAAGTACAAATTCTTCCAGTTATACATCGCGTTGTTTGTTTTATCTAAGTTATAAATGGCACAGTTTATTGATAACGAAAGCATTACATACGAATGATTGGATACTTTATTTGCTTATAATTAGAGCTTTGTATAATTTCATTTTATTTAGAGTTAAATATAGCTCTAAATAAAATGAAAAAAGTCTATACATATATATATTTATATATACGAGGGTATAATTTATTTATTTATCTTAATATGTATTGTATTTATATATTATAGAAATACGATCTGTTTATTGTAAATATTTTTCTAAGAAATATATAATATATTATCTTATTTCTTATATATTTCTCAGAATAAATAATAAATCTAACAAAAAATGAAAATAATTTAGAAGTGTTATAGAATCCCAATATCTGAACAGTTGAATTTTGGTTTGAGAAAGATGTTTTTATAACAGATTACGATTTTCTGTATTCTTTTATAAAGTTGTTAAGAAATTAGACTAACAGAATAAGTGGTAAGTGTCAATAGAAGCAGTAATGCTCCTACGAACGGGGTTGCCACAGCCTATCCAACGAGATACAAGCACCTAAAGTTTTTTACTGCCCTGTATGGCATGCTTGTAATATAGGAAAGGTAGGAAAGTCCCCTGCAATTGTCACGTGCCTTGTTTTTTGTTATAATAGTTTAAAATATAGACAGCTGCATCTCATAAATGATAGAATAGAAATTAAAACAAATAATTTTATTAGTTGTTATTTCTTTGTTCATAATCTACTTTTAATTGCGTGTCAAATTTTAAGGTGCAATTAACAATAGAAGGTGATAGCCGGGCAAAATACTTTAACGTCTGGACTATGCTACATGAATAGTTGTTATACCCCTTTCGGTACAAACTTACATGGCTTATTATCCAAGTTTCACTTTCTATTTTCGAAAGTGAAACATGGATAATAATTTAGTTTACTTTTAACCGATAGCTTTACGTTGGATGATTCATTTACAGCATTATATAAACAAATGAGCTAGTTTTTCGTCGAATTGTATATTTAGAAGACACTAGGCCACAAAGGTAGGTAAAACTACTTTTTAACTTTAATAACAATAATTATAATTTATGATATAATACTGCGTAATGTATTTTAAAGTTTTATTATTTGTTAATATAAAAATTTAAAGTAAAATTCGATTTTCAATAATTACTCGAATAAAATATCTTATAATACAACAAGAATCCAGAAAAACCTGAATGTAATTAATTAATTTAGCCAATAACGAAAGAATCTTTATATCTGCAGAATATTTTTGTTCATTTATTGTATGTAAACAGGAAGTATTTGCATAAATATTGTTTAATATAAAATACATGGTTGCATTTCTACGTAATAAGGTAATTAAGAGAAGAGAAATCAAATACTTGTATAATTAGAAAGGTCCATTTTAAAATGATTCATTGTTTTGTAAATTCTATAAAAAAAAATAAGCGTTAATAATTTATTGGTTATCTTTGAAAATTATTTTTTAAATTATTAAGCGTTTTTGTTATTGTTAAACATAAAGTCGAACAAATTAAAATTATTACAGAAAATTAATTAAATGATGAAAATCAATTTTAAACAGATAAGAAATATTTGTACTTATAACTTTTAAAAATATGTTTATATTGATTTTAATACTCATGATGCGAATTATCCTACATAATGATTAAAACGTGATGAATATATTTATGTTCGTAATATCTAATTTCCAAATTCCATCCCAATCAACGCAATTTGATCAAATGTTCTGAGCAAGAAGAATTAATTGTAGTAAATATCAATATTATTGTCATTTATCTAACTAAAAATATTTAAAATTTTCCATACATTTCACCAAAGAAACTGAATATTTTTGTAAAACTAATTAATGAATTTATTTTAATTTTGACGATAAGTTTTCACGTCGTCATAACTTTATTTCTTATTAAAATATGTATTCTTATGACAAAATATTAATATGTATTATATTAATTTGTGGAATTTTTAGAAGAATATTTGCAAACTTGAAAAATATAGCGAGAGGCTATATCTGTGTTATAGTACAGAATACAATTTTAATTTAAAGCGAAATTTGCATAAAATAATGTAAAAAATAATTTACATTTGAATCTAATCTTCATATTAATTTATGGTTAATGTTACCTATGGTTCAAAAATGGCAGCTGGTCTCTGATTCCAGCAAATAGAAGAAAGGAAACAGTGGGGATGCACGTTCTAACCTATCCTAACCTATTCTAATAATTTTGTTGGTAATAATAATGGTAATTTATTAGAATAGGTTAAGTTAGGTTAGGTTAGAACGTGCGTCCCCACTGTTTCCTTTCTTCTATTTGCTAGAATCAGAGACCAACCGCCATTTTGGAACCATAGGTAACATTAACCTAATTTATTGATCTAACAAAGTTTTCTTTCTTATAATTTGAAACTCAGAAGCTATTTTTATAGCAGTGTTTCTTAATCTTTATAGTGATAAGAACTCTCTCGAATCTCAAAATATGGTCTTGCACCCCTTGAAAATTGTGTCTAAGGTGACAAAAATACAGAGGGTAATAGGGAAGCTCGCGTACATCGTCGTAGTGTTTTCAATTTATCGTGGGCCAAATAAGTTAAATCAAATTTATATAGTATAAGACAGCTTTAAATTATATATTGCATATTTAACGGTTAAAATCCCATCGTTAGCACTCTCACCTCAATGCTTTCTCTCACTCCCAGGTTAATAAACACTGCTCTAGAAGAAGTGCTACACAAAAAGTGTCGTTTTCCAGTTATTTTCATTTAAATTAAATATATAAATTCATCATATTAAACTATAATTAACAAGCTAATTACATAATTATTAGTTATTTATATAATTAATTAAAATTTTTATTTTATTTGTATTACATTGGAAAAGTAGAAAAATTCATATTACAAATGATACGAATTTATCATTTTCTGATCCTCAATGGTGACTTTGTAATGAACTTTACGAATGAATAAACATAAATTTTACATTATTTATGTATTTAAACATATAAATTATTATTTTGTAACAGAAGAATTAAAGGAAAGAAATTACTTAATATTGGATCTGGTTAAACAGTACAGGATAAAAAGTTTTTCGAAATTTATTTTTTCTACGCGGAAGAAAACAGTAAAAAATTAAAGAATAATGAATAGCAATGATCCAAAGGCAATGTATCGATTTGTCTTCTTTCTTTGCAATGACAGCGAGATTAGAAAAATATAGTATGTCTAACGCGAAATTTTGTGTGGTTTTTTAAATATAAATGTTATTTAAATAAAGATTTTCAAAAATTTTTGTGACCACTCTGATCTACTTTAACGAGTGACAGAAAGGGGATTGGTTAACACTTGGTCGAACCACTTCCTACTGCGGTTGACAAACGAAAATCTCTGGCGGATTAACACCGATAAAATATTTGTTTACAGTAGGTGCGAACTTAGGACGAACATACTATACGTTTAATCCAAAAAAGTTGGAAAATTTGAAGTAGTTTTACTTTCTTTTGCTTAGAAAGCTCTGTCATGCAATCGAAGTTTATAAATCAGTTATTAAAAAACTAGCAGTTTTTGTTGTTTAGGGGATCTTTGATAATCATTGCAATTAAATTTTATAATTGCTCTGTGAGTGAGCAAATAGTGAAAGAATTGTAGAAGCTAATCTAGTTAAAAAACAGATGAACAATATCCAATATTGGAAATTTATTCGTATTTGTATAGAAATTATAATAATTGTTGCATATAACTTTTTGCTTCAGTAAAACACGCATTTATCATTTCGTCAAAGTATGTATTGTAACAGATGGTTTACTTTGACGAAATTCTGATTGCTATAAATGCAATAAACCGCATTATTAATTGTAAGATCATAGGCTTCAGTTTGCAGAAACTTGATTACTAACAGGGACTGAACAACCCAGAGAATTTCGATGGCTGGATGGCCGAGTGGTCAAACTGACAGCCTACTGCTCTGGGGACCCGGAATCTAATCCGAACGGTCGAAAAATTCCCTGAAATTTGTCGATGATGGTCTGTTCTGATTTATCGACTGAACGTAAACTCTCTCGAATATTAGAATTAGTTGTTAGGATAGTTGTGTGACCGGGGGTCGGCACCTCTTCGATGCCTCGTCCGGATTGACACCACTGTTTCCTAGCTGACACCCTTTCCTCGCAACATCATATGGTATATGATAATGCAACACTTGAGCGATTTGCTACGGAATTATTCTAGGAGGCTCTTTTATGGGAAACTGGCGCGTATTTACTACGAGTTAGACACACGAAGAAACTCGGAAACTATACACGGCCAGCTGTTTGTGAGGTTCGAACCCATGACCAACTACCAGCTTTAGTAATTTTGTCCACCTCTCCACTGATAGATTAAAATTTTTCATCGTATTAGTCTACAAGCGTAATGAAGTTTCAGTGGCACGTTATCCTATGGACAAAAAGGACAATTGCCTAGGGCCCATACCAATAGGGACACCAAACCGACTTTTTACAAACTCATTACTGTAGTAAAAATATCGAAATTTAAATTGATGCAATTGATTAAGATCCATGGCGCTTTACAGTTTAAAAAGTTTTCACTCGCGTTTAGTACCTTAGCATAGAAACGGAAAATTTAAACACTTCCCTATTACAAAAACTATAAGAAAAATAAAAATTTAAAAGACTATGTTAAATTTCAAATCGTATATTGCTTTGAATATAAAACTAAAACTATGTTTTAGTTTTATTACACTAAAATAGCACTAGTGTTATGTATCCGTCTGTAACATCAAAGACCTCAAAAATTAAAAGAGACAGTATTTGTTTCTGCCGCACACTATTTTGTGAATATATTTACACTGAAATAATTACATAATAAAAACTTCAACGTCATTTAAAAAATGGTCAGGACAGTAATTGTAAATTAAACAACAATTAAGACTATACAATAAAAGAGTTTTCTTTTGTCCTTAAAAGAGTTCTTTCCCGATGTGTTAGAAAGGTCAAAGACGACAGATTTATTGCATGGTCTTAATTTTTGATTTGCTTAAACATCAGTTCATTCAAAAGTTTTGATTTTGCAGCCGAATAGACGAAGAAGACCTTCGTCCATTCGTGTCTTCAATTCAATATGAAGTATAACGGACAACATTTAAGCATATTTTCTTGCCATCCATTAGTGCGTATACCATGGATATCAGCTGCCATGCTAACAACTATATGCTAATACTTGTACTATTCAATTCCATTAATTTCTTTAATCACAAATTATTAAATGTAAATATAGATTTCTTAAATATTCCATAAAATGTGTTATTTTACAAAAATTAAAAATAATTAATGACTTCAATGGATAAAACATACTCATTACCTTCGAGTAATGTTTTTATTCTCATCCTATCTCAATCGTCTTTTATTCGTTTTTGAACAGCTTCACGATTGTGCTCGGAATAATCAGATAAAAGGATTTCCGACAAGTATTCACTTGGTCGGGCCACGTCTTATGTCGAGAACTCTCTTGCCTTGAAAGGCTTCTGTTAAAATAAAGATATTTTTTATACTTTTCGAAATGCCACAAAATTAATAGAAAGTTGCAAATTGTAAATTAATTAATTTTTATGTATTTGTTGTTCGATTATAATAAAAAATTAATTTAATTTCAAGTGAAAATAATTTTTGAATTTAAAAATATATAACCAAAGTGCAAGTACTCAACGTAACAAGTATAATGAGACAATTGAAAACACATTGATTGGACAATAGAAGAGTAAGAATACTACCGTATTAGCCCGAATATAACGCGATATTTTTCGACCATTTATTTTCAGTTAAAAAATCGACTCGCGCTAAATTCGGGGTTTAAGTAATGGAATGTAATATAAACAAGGACATTTTCCTACAGAGATTGAAACGCGACTGAACGTCAGACCTGGCTCGACCGATCACTTCAAAACAACCATGTGATCTAGTTAGTAGGCCTGCGCTTTTGTTTGCATAGCGCTACTATAGTAAGGCTATGTCTCCGCTTGTTCGAAGTTCATTAGTCACGTGATTTTTCGACCGCCTTTTAGTGGGCTCTCACAGACGCCATTTTTTATCTTAAAATTGTGAAATTTTTGGCTTTGCTCGAAAAATTATTATTACATCTTTCTTTTCTTTATTTTCTCTACTTTTAAACAATGTAAAATATTTCTATATTGACAAAAATGCTTTATTTGTGTCGAATTTAATGTAATTTGATACGTAAAACGCAAAAAATAAACATATCAAATTTCAACTCGCTGTAATTTATCTCATGTTTCACCGATTGCCATCGGGTTTGTTTGTAAATGGGAAAGAAATATGACTTATTCAAGTTAAGTCAGTAGAAATTTCGTACTACTGCGAGAAAATTTGTCAATAGACCCGCTTTACCCCCTAACACGAAAGTCAATAAACGCTAATTGTTTTATAACCCTATTTTCAAATGCTTTTTTCTGAGTTGTAAATCGACCAATTGACTAAGTTTTTATTTTGTTTTACTCAGAAAAATGTTGTGTTTAAGATTTAACAGATATTTTCTTTACATTTTTACACATGAATTTTATTTTTAATTTTTTATGTGATATAGTCGTGTGTTAGGCTTAACTCGATCATTGACATGAATGTAACCTGTGTTATTAGCTATAAATACCTAAATAAATGCTTATCTGATTGAATTTTACTTTCTTTGAATTCTTTTATGAGTATTATTTTTTTTTCTAAATATCTTTATGAAAATTTTGGAGTCGCGTTATATTCGGGCTAATACGGTATTAACATACCTTACGGTTGTGAGAAAACCGAGTACATACGTGCCAGTATTGTGGGAACATATGTGAGTGGTCAAACTGACAGCCTACTGCTCTGGGGACCCGGAATCTAATCCGAACGGTCGAAAAATTCCCTGAAATTTGTCGATGATGGTCTGTTCTGATTTATCGACTGAACGTAAACTCTCTCGAATATTAGAATTAGTTGTTAGGATAGTTGTGTGACCGGGGGTCGGCACCTCTTCGATGCCTCGTCCGGATTGACACCACCGTTTCCTAGCTGACACGGAAGCCGCGGCGGTTCAAAGACAGGTCACGCGAGCGGTCGCGTTACGGAGCGATCGGATTCGGGATGGAGGGAGAGACAGCGCTCCGAAAGTAACTCTCGCAGAGATCTCGTTAACCAAACTAGTTTATTTACACGGGATGGGAACATGATCGACATACATTTAAAAAGGGGTACATAAGCCTAACGTCGCGATTCTCGAGAGAGAGAGTTTACATAAGATTCGCGTAGCTATAAATACCTGTAGTTGGTTGCTTGTCCTATTTAGTGAAAATAACGTGATGGAGAAATTAGTCCACTTAAGCTTTCGGTATTCTAGTTGGCGAATAGTCCAACGGACGAGAAACTTAATCCAATAGATAGCACACAAAATATTAGAACTACGAAATCAGGGATCCTGGCGATTGTAGATTTGGGCGACAACTGACTAATTTAATGTGCTGTTTTACTTTGGATGAATGAAATCAGAACCTTAGGTCGAGAGGTGATGAGAAAGCGTCATTTAAGTGTCTGAGAACCGAACGTTTGTTTAACTCTCGGGTGTAAAAGTTGACAGTTAGTTGGCGAAAAGTTGATGTGACGCTATGATGTCGTGAAATATCAAGGAAGACATATTGAAGGCCAATAATTCGGATCCTCACAGTTGTTAAGAATAGTATATTTTATAAGAGTGTTTCTGCGATAGAATATTCTATTGTCAGAAGTTTATGAATTTCTGAATTCATTTTCTTTGTATAATTATTATATAGTTATATATTTCGTTAAGTATACTTCTCTTCCAAGCCCTCCTGTCTCTCTAATTTCCCCTCCTCCATCCGCTTACATTACGATCCACACGGTACTGCTTGTGTGGAAGTTACTACTAACCCTCGGCTGGTGTCAGACATCCTGATGGTGATTAAAATCGTGATTAATGAAAAAATAATAATAATGGTAACGATATGACACGTACGATAATATAATAAAAATAATAGAATTCGAAAACGTTATATTGCTCGCGCCGCCAATTAATTATTAAACGTTATATATTTTTTGATTAAACCTCTGTCACATCGCAAATAGTGCCTAAATCTTACGTAGAGAAATAAACCGATATAGATATGCGAATGTTATAACTACGACGGAATTGGAATAGAGGCATGCCCACTGACATCACATAATATTGTTGTGAAAGGCAAATAATACATTAATGGCATCATGAAATATTGACATCCGAAACACAAGTAGGAAAGACGCTAGTAGTAAGGTAGAAAATACATTAATAATAATTTATATATTTGCAAAGTTCCTCTGTCAAATATTAAATTTCAAACAACTAATTAAAAAATAGAAAAATTTATTTTCAACAAGTTTTGCTTGCAGATAAATCGTAAAACTTAACTTCAAAGTTCTGTTATAATTTTTAATCTACTATTGGAATATAAATAAAATAACACAATTTTTTTCTATTTGATTAACAACTCATAAAGCTGTTAGTAAATTCGTTCCGTATAATTAATTTATTAACAGTTTATTTTATATTGTTTAATGTTTTATTTTCGTTTGAACTTTATTTTTTATGCATTTAGTTACATTATGCCAGAGGAAGTCATTTCAAGCAATCCGGCAACAATTAAAATGTAATATCGTATAAATGATCTTTGACTATAATAATTAGACAATGGAACCTCGTTGAATAGTTCCCGTTATCTTTGTTTTTCTGCACATACTGTATATTGTCTAACTTATTTCATCTTGAAACTAATGACATATTTTTCCGCTTACATTAGTGCTTAAACTATCGTTTTATCGTGTCGATCATCAAAAAATCACGGTCCTAATTAACATTTTCTCACATTGGTAGTGGGTTTTTTACATTGAAACGGTGATTGAGCTCTGAGGAACTAATGCCTGATAGTTTTGAATAAAGTGAAGACATCGAAGCTGCTTGCATTTACCTTCCTCTCGTAGTGCCTGCTAGATTGCGTGCTCCCTGTTGAAGAATCCAGCTGTCCTATAGTGGAATATCACAAAGATTGGCCGCAAGTCGAATTTTCGAAACGCCGCGGAGTCACGATTTAATCACTGTTGGGAACGCTACAATAAGGAATTCATTCATCGCTACTTTTTATAATTGGTTGTTGATGAAACATATTTCTGTAAAACTATCAAAGTTCGAGTGAATGTCATAGGTGTTGATCATTTCGATCGACGTTTGTTTCTATTAGAAAAGTGTGCCCCAAATTGTTGTAATTAATATTAATAAACCAAACGATCGCCGTAATTAATCGACTAGTTTTTGTTACTATTAATAAATAATTACATACTAAGTAATTTGTATTAGAGGTAGACGTTAGACGCCATTTCTTATCTAAATTAATAATTGTATTAAATTAATATTTATTAAATTATTATAATGTGATAGCGCATAACCAACGGGTTAAAATATACTACATAGAGTGGCTGTGATCTTAAATACAGCGATGACAGGTACTATTGTTTTTACTTTAAGTCAAAACGTTGAAGTCCGTACCACGTGCTGGGCGGAATTGTCACTTTAGAATCTATTTTTCTCATCTAAATCTAGATTGTTTTGTTTTCCCCTAGATTTGAGATTTAGGCAACTAGAATAAGTGATATAAATCTAGATTGTTTCGTCTGGAATATAGCTATTTTCTAGATTTTATTTAATTATTATAAGGTCAGATCAGAGTTTAAACTGGCAAAGGTAGTACGTAACTTTCAAAATACCAATATTTTTATAATATAAATACGAGCGAGGTCTTGAAAGGCTTTATTCTCATCCATATAATTGTCTATTTATAGTGTATTCAGGTCGGTCTAATCCGTACCATACTCAGTATGTTGTTGATTTTCGGACAACGTTTTTTCTTTTGCAGAATATAAGTAGTGTTTTTATGTTTTTATTATAATTTTAGATCCTTCTAAAAGATAACATGAAGTTAATAATTGTGGGAAATGGAAGAAGTTGCATTTACCCATTAAAAATAGACAAAGAAAACATACCAGTAAGTGAAAGAGACCGATTTGTACAATCTGCACCATTAGTATGTGTACAAATTGTGTACTGTAATCATTATTCTGAATAACAAAAGTATATTAAAATCGACCTACAAGCACGTATTTGTTGCCATTTATTATTATATATAACATATGCAATTGCTATAAGAGATCCTGTACTGTTATATCGCATTTATTAATAAAACAAAAATACATTACATATGATTGGAACATGATATTTACATAGAATACAATTGGGATATATAAAATGACAGTTATAACGCAGTCAAAATAGGTGGACAGTACAGTGTTTATCATACGTAACAATAGTAGTATTTTTGAGAAAATAGAATACGTAACAATATAATGAGACAATTGAAAACACATTGTTACAATAGAGCGTAAGAATATATTAACATACCTTACGGTTGTGAGAAGACCGAGTACATACGTGCCAATATTGTGGAAACATATGAGAACGTTGTACTATTATATGACAATAAACTTAGCGATAATGTTAGAATAACGACATACCATAGTAAAAATGACGATACTGTGAAGATACATGAATACAAGATAAAATATAGGAGTACAATAGAATACGCGGCAATACGGTTGAAAGCATAGTAATACAATGAGAACGTGAAACGTCGCGAGATATTAAACGAAATACACAACCACAACACACAATTCTTTTCCTGTGTTTTTGAATTTTTTTATTCGGAAGGTCTCAAACCGTGAAAATTTGAAAAAACTCGGAGGGTCATATTGGACATTATTTCATTGTATTCTCTCGTAATGTATACATAACAGCCAGAAAAGTAAAATAAAATTGTGGTTAATTTACAGATTTAGAGAAATTACGTTCTGATTCACTAATTATTGATAATTTATTCGAATTTCATTTAAAAAATATAATAATAATAACATTAAAATTGGTATATTCAAAGTCAAAATAAATGGTATATACAATTGTTAATTGATATTTTCGTGCAGTATCTTAGCGTGCATTTATTTTCCAAATTTAAATGTATTTTGAATAAAATTTGTATAAAAACTTTTAAATCAATAATTGCACTTTGTATTTTTAAATTCAAAAATTATTTTCACTTGAAATTAAATTAATTTTTTATTATAATCGAACAACAAATACATAAAAATTAATTAATTTACAATTTGCAACTTTCTATTAATTTTGTGGCATTTCGAAAAGTACAAAAAATATCTTTATTTTAACAGAAGCCTTTCAAGGCAAGAGAGTTCTTGACATAAGACGTGGCCCGACCAAGTGAATACTTGTCGGAAATCCTTTTATCTGATTATTCCGAGCACAATCGTGAAGCTGTTCAAAAACGAATAAAAGACGATTGAGATAGGATGAGAATAAAAACATTACTCGAAGGTAATGAGTATGTTTTATCCATTGAAGTCATTAATTATTTTTAATTTTTGTAAAATAACACATTTTATGGAATATTTAAGAAATCTATATTTACATTTAATAATTTGTGACTAAAGAAATTAATGGAATTGAATAGTACAAGTATTAGCATATAGTTGTTAGCATGGCAGCTGATATCCATGGTATACGCACTAATGGATGGCAAGAAAATATGCTTAAATGTTGTCCGTTATACTTCATATTGAATTGAAGACACGAATGGACGAAGGTCTTCTTCGTCTATTCGGCTGCAAAATCAAAACTTTTGAATGAACTGATGTTTAAGCAAATCAAAAATTAAGACCATACAATAAATCTGTCGTCTTTGACCTTTCTAACACATCGGGAAATAACTCTTTTAAGGACAAAAGAAGGCTCTTGTATTGTATAGTCTTAATTGTTGTTTAATTTACAATTACTGTCCTGACCATTTTTTAAATGACGTTGAAGTTTTTATTATGTAATTATTTCAGTGTAAATATATTCACAAAATAGTGTGCGGCTGAAATAAATACTGTCTCTTTTAATTTTTGAGGTCTTTGATGTTACAGACGGATACATAACACTAGTGCTATTTTAGTGTAATAAAACTAAAACATAGTTTTAGTTTCATATTCAAAACAATATACGATTTAAAATTTAACATAGTCTTTTAAATTTTTATTTTTCTTATAGTTTTTGTAATAGGGAAGTGTTTAAATTTTCCGTTTCTATGTTAAGGTACTAAACGCGAGTGAAAACTTTTTAAACTGTAAAGCGCCATGGATCTTAATCAATTGCATCAATTTAAATTTCGATATTTTTACTACAGTAATGAGTTTGTAAAAAGTCGGTTTGGTGTCCCTATTGGTACGGGCCCTAGGCAATTGTCCTTTTTGTCCATAAGATAACGTGCCACTGAAACTTCATTACGCTTGTAGACTAATACGATGAAGAATTTTAATCTCTCAGTGGAGAGGTGGACAAAATTACTAAAGCTGGTAGTTGGTCATGGGTTCGAACCTCACAAACAGCTGGCCGTGTATAGTTTCCGAGTTTCTTCGTGTGTCTAACTCGTAGTAAATACGCGCCAGTTTCCCATAAAAGAGCCTCTTAGAATAATTCCGTAGCAAATCGCTCAAGTGTTGCATTATCATATACCATAAAATAAATCGACATTTGTTTAAAGGATCAAGGTATTCATTGCATCATTCTACATACATTGACACAGTTTCACGTCATTGTCAATAATCACCCTGCATATATTTTTATAAAGCAGAACAAGCTGCGTATGTCATAATGAAACACGTTATGTAATGAAATGCTTACTACAACACGAGAAATGACAATATCGCGTATGAAAAATAGACTTATTAACCGTTTTGTGGAGGACATGGACCTCCAGACACCGGACTTAGAGTAATCTTTCTAAAATTACTTTACTCTTGAAATAAACCGACAATGTAGCCTTAAATACAGCATATTTACCTATTAGATATCAATATTTCTAGATACATATCAGAAACTGCTCTTTACAACTTATGATATTTTGGCAACCAATATATCAAGTTAATTAAATACAGTATTTTTTTATTCCTCCGTATTAAATAATTGTAATAAAGACAAGAAAAATAGTTTCAAACTATGAGCAAATTTGAATATAATAACAGTAGAATTATTTCATAAAATTCTCATCATTTGTAGTCTATGCATATACATTACTTGGAATTAATAATGAATTAGAAATTAAAGATAATAATAATAATAATTTAACAGTGTAAGTTTTTCGAAATAAATTATAAGTTTTTAGTATGGTAATCTCTTATTTAATTAATATTATTATAAGTAGTTACTGGAATTTACTTACTTATTTTTATTTATTTATTTAACAGAAGTATAGAAGAAGAAATAAATTAAATGAAGTTTCGATCGAGACAATATTTTATTTTTTTATTTTAGACTGATTTTTAGGGGACCAGGTCAGGTAGGGGGTTCCGATAATTCAGACAAAGTTGGACAAGGGAGGATTAGAATTAAACTTCAATAGACGTTCGTTTTATTTCATTAAATTTTATACAGTTTATTCATTTTATTATTCATAAAGTGATAAAGACTATGGGAGAAATTAAATTTTGTTGGACATCCAGAGAGGGGAGGGGTTACGGAAACTTGGACAGACTGGGATAGCGGGAAGAAGGGGAGTAAAAATTTCAGGAAAAATGTGGACGTAATTCATGGACAGTCCCATACTTAAAAGTTATAATAACATTTAATATATTCTTTAAGTTCGTTATTAATTAATATAAGTTTATAAAATACATTTAATTTCGGCAATAAACGGACACTCCCTTTACTCGATTAGTTCGTTAAAGAGCCTGCTGCATTTTTAATTCTGCATATTCTCTTTTCATTATGAGAAAATCCATTGAAAACTTTAGTTCAAAATATTTTATTGATGTATGACAATAATAAATAATACTTCTCCTGGTCAGAAAATGCATTATTACCCATCCAAAGTTCATAATTTGATTTCACTAATCTTTTAATGAATAGTGCAGTAATTTCCCTTCTAACAAAAGTTATATAAATTAAAATACTACGGTAATATACTTTAAAACTACTAAATAATTTAAACAATGTTAAATATTACACAAAGAAAAATGGAATAGGTGTATAATCAAATCGTAATTTTCACAATTTAAAATAAACTACAGGACAAATAGTTATTGTTAATATTTCACTGCTTAAATCATTCTAACTTGTGCACATTTTTATAAATAAATCGATTTAAATAATATTAGTAAACAACGAAACTGTGCAACGTAATTAAATTAACCAATGAAGTTTTACACTTTAAAAGTAGCTGTACTATTTATCGCCTACATCTCATTACTAAAATTAACCTCTTTTATCTGATTAAAAATTAGTGTTTTCATTACTCTCCAGTAGGCATCAGCAAACAACGAAAAAGTAATATTTATAGATAAAAATTATAATTCTATAACAATTTTGCTCGAGCCAAGAAAAGGTGAGCTTTGCTTTTATATATTTAGCACTTTTTGGTGTTCGAATTTAAACTAATGTTTCTTCGTCAGTTGAGAACCAAATATGATAGAATATATAAAAAATCCGAGCCCCAAAGCTATGCGTCGATATCTTAGAAGGACGTTAGGGAATGTCATCATGACGGGAATCCCTCAAATTGTCACAGAACCAAATATTAAAAGAAAAATATTTAAGTTGTTCATTTTCTTCGGTGCTTTATTTGGATTTTTCTTCCAATTGACTCAATTCCTATTATTATATTTCACGTATCCGACCAATTTAGAAGCGTCGATTGAATTTATGGATGTGAAAGATCTTCCAAAGCCATTAGTTACAGTCTGTGACACAAACGGGTGAGTAGTGTTTTATCCGGATTTTTATTATTCTCGTAGTTTGAATAAACTGCATAAGTCTATGTAAATTATTACTAATACTTTTGCAATCAAATTTGTACAATAAATTATCATTCAAATATTTTGGTATAAAATTTTTATATATTTAATTAGAGGGATTCACTCCTTTTCACTTCCCTCGCCACAGACTTTCACCCTTTATTTTTAATTAATATACACTTCCGTAACAAAAATTTCGCGACATATATTTTTTCCTGTGACCGAAAAAGTTCTTGACGATTTTAAACTAAGTACTATACAAATAAAGAGTTCCCAACAAGTTTAACAACGAACTTACTAAGAATTTAGAATTAGCATTTCACTAACGATGAATGTAATTAACTAAAATCATTAACTCGGATGAGGTAAAAACGTTGTAATGTTTTCAAATTATTTATAGTTTACGACGAAAAGCTTTTTGTCGAGATTTTCCAGAAAAATGTGTAAAAGCAAATAACATCGAAGAATTATGTAAAAATTACGATTATTTTTGTGAAAAAGATGACATCGCCGAGGAGAATTTAATGGTAAGCAATTGTAAATTTCATCTGTAGATTTGCTGGATTGTTTATCCAAGTAATGAAATAATATTCAAGAATTAACATAAGCCAAATATCTAGGGAGTTAGATACTTTAATTTAATTATAAAATAAAATCAAGAATTTCGGGGTATTCCGATTACTTATATAACGTTAATTGATATTGATTTCTAAAATATTTCTATAAATAATTTACATGTTTACGAAGAGTATAACTGACATCTTTTGAATCTGGAACACGCGAGCTGTGAATGTGGGTAATTTTGAAACTAACCTCCGATTTCCACCTTCATTTTACTTTCCCGGCTCTTGTGTATACGTAACGAGGGAAAGTAATGGAATCGTGTCAAATTGAACCCTCCTAGATTTTTGCAAATCGCCATGTTTTGAGATCCCCTGAACCAAAAAAGTCAAATAATCGAGCACAGTATTTCGTGGATATGTATGTGTGTTGGCCTCTATCTTGCTTAATATCTCGGGACGGGATGAAGATAAAAAATAAAGTTTGACACGTTATCTTGTATATAAGGAGCAGCGATACTGTTAAATTTTGATTGTAAAAGGTTAAGAAGATCGAGCGGAGTCTGACTTAATGAAGACGTTATCTATTATTAGCATTCACAATATTCGATAAAACTCATCCCTACCCCAGAATTAAGCTTTTTGTCGTTCGATAATAATTAAAAATATAAAATGTTTTTTTTATAACAAAATCTCATAACATAGCGTTACGCACGGTTTTATTAATTATATTAATAATATAAAAGTTATTTTTAAATAGAATTTTATAACAGCAGGGAAAGTTACGCACCTGGTTGCCAGATTTTTTATCTATTTTTCCTGTTTTGTGGCTAATTTAGAAATTTATAAGAATCATCATTGAAAAGAGCAGAAAATACATAATATCAAATTCTTACTAATTTAAAAAAAAAAATGTATTTAGACATTTTTGAAACTATACACCTCGTATATAGGCTATAACTACATTGATGCCATTCACTGACAAAATATTTAAGTAGATGCAGTCGTCTTACAGAAAAACGAAATGACAGACTAAAATGGCACGTCGACTATCAAGAAAATATTTAGGAAAAATAAAAGACTTTACGCACGCAAAGTGTCAAAGTTCAAAGTGGCTCTAGAACTGTCAATTTAAATAAATCCTATGAATAGCCTACATACGTTACGGTTAAACCGGTGAATCGGATAAAGCTAGAATTAACCGACAAATTCTAACTCTATCTGAGAATTTTGGTTCAAGCAACTAACCGTACACTAACTTTAAACTTTATCCATATAAAGTGTATTTTATCCAAGTCACAAGCGGATGAAGTTGACATTATCCAGAAAAGAATGGTCACAACAGAAACAAAAATTAAAATTCGGGCTTTATTCTAGACAAATTGAGTTATAATCTAATACCTTTCTTCAATATTTAGTTTCCTTCATACTACAAGGAGGAATTCAATCGGTCAATAATTGATGAATACGGTATTAGAACAAAAGACATCGCAGAGAATTTTTCATATAAGTAAGCATTTTTTAAGGTATACTAAAAATCAAAACATAAAATTCAAAACTTATATGTTTTTACTATATATTTTTACAGACCCGCATCTCGAACAATTCAATCGGATGAATTATTAAGACAGAGGAACTGTTATTCTCTTGGGCCTGATGTATATATGGGGTATAAAATTGGTTACTACGACACGTATAGTAAGTGTTATAAATGTTAAAATAATCGATAATTTTATATGCACATATTTTTTATTTAAAAGCGATATACTGAAACTAGATTCCAAACCATATTTAATAGGAGTTACATTGATTGTTTTCATTTATTATTAATTTATTTTGTTATAAATGTTCTGTAATACCTTCAGAAAGATGGCATGGGCATTGGTGCAACTTTACCAAGTTTTGTTACTTTTACTCTATAAATTGTAAACAACAAATAACAATTTAAATCTTAAATGACGTAACTTTACGGTTTAAATAAAAACATTCGATGTCTCTGTCTTTAGTGTACGTAAATACTGTATATGTCAATGATTCAAACAAACGAGAAATAAAGCTTTGAATAAAATTTAATTATCCAGTTTTAAAACTTCTTAATTTTCATTACTCACGCAAGTGTCTATCTATCCCTAAAGCAGTTCAATCAATAAGAAAAACTCGTCAAAGATTGAAAAATGTAGTGCGTTGGAGAAACTGAATGTTTGATATTGAGCATTATCGAGGATATTCCTTTTTCACGATTGACTTTTAAACAAATTCTAGAATTACTTTGTTAATAATATTCTTATATATTGGGTTAAATTAATAACAGACAATTAGAATATTATTAATTATACTTTAGGTACAGATATAAAATCAATTGGTTCAATTCAAATATACTTCAATCCCGAGGAGACGACTTGGCCAGGTAACCCAATTAGTATCGTAATGGCAATACATTCTAAAGACGACGTCGTCAATCCGTTTATAAGTGGAATTCCTATGACTCCCGGAAATAGATACATCGTCCAGCTAACACCTGTAAGTGCTTTTTGAATTCAAAATAAATAGTTATAATTTCACCTGAATTAATATTTACTCGAATTTTACAGATTGTGAAAACTCTTTTACCTTCTCCATTTAGCACAAACTGTAGAAACTACTTCGATTCATCTAACAATTCATTTTTATTCACTCGTGATGTAAGTTAAGTTAATGTGAATTTCTAATTAAAAGAATAATACCTAAATAGTTTGTATTCTTCAGCGTTGTCTTGCAGAATGTAAAAAAGAACTTTGGCTCGAAAAATGTGGGTGTATATCACCCGAATATCCTTTTGTTACTGATGAAGAAATTTGCGCTTCAAGTAAAAGTTTTTATAGCTGCTTGTAAAGACAATAAGAAATAAAACTGAATAAATTATATTGTTTTAGTCATTTAAATTATAAATTGTGTATACTTAAATATTTATCATTTTAGGAAAAAAATTTAGATGTCTTTCTTCAATAAACTTTAAATTGTGCTTTGATAAATGTCGTAAAAGTTGCAAGTGAGTATTACGTTGTTTATTTTTAAATAAATAACCTAAATATTAAATATATATTACCGTTTTAAAGAAGATATAAAAGCTAAAATCATAAAATGTAGTAATCCATGGGTAAGTGTGTTACTGTAAAAGCAAAGCCATATTGACCAGTTTAGAGTTGTTCTTGGTCTATTGTTCTCTTATAGCATGGAGGTACTTTGATCTAACAAATGAGTTAACATACACATATTACAGTTGGGGCAGAATTTTCACTTCGAATTTCTAAGCAGCCGTATTTCGAACAAACCGAATTCCTTGATATGTAAATCTGTATATCCCCTGCAGAGGACAAAAATGAGGTTACGAACTTGCGGGATTTCGAACTAACGAGGATTTTTTGTAGCAGGAATCAACAAAAGTTATGGAGACATTGTTATTGTTTCTCATACACACAGTAGGAAAAGACGCTTTCATTTGTTACCGCAAGACAAACTGACATAACATTTGGAGTTGTAGAAAACTCCTTTGATTTTGCACAAGCATCTTTTCGGAATGCAAGCTTTCTTGCAACGTCCTTTCTGGCAGCCGTCTTCAAAGAAATGCCCGGGACTAGCACCTGTTCTGGCGTCAGGAACTTTTCCTGACAAACGTCGAATTCTGATCTACAAATTATAATTACTTTTGGAATCAATCATATTGCGTTCATGCTCTAGACATTAACAGGTGCAGTACTGTACTGTACATAAGATACAAAACCTATCTGCAATTTAATTTATATATTTTTTCATCCTTGGTTCCGATCTTCCTCAGATCTGCATTATTCTTTTTCTAGCATAACTCCGATGACATTTCGAAAATCTGCTTATGCTCTATCCACATCCCGAATTGGTATTATGACGTTATCTTCTACTTCTACACGGGGATAGATGGTTGCATGTGACATACTTTTCTTGGCCTGTTTGTACAAAGAAATGAATTCATTCCTGGCTGATACAATGTCAACCCCGTTAGGACCAGGCGAATTTCTTCATCAGTGGTCTCAATTTCTTCTGTTATGTATTCGTCTTCTCGATTATCGTCTGGAGGTCAGCTTTATCTTCTACGTTTTCCAGAACATCTGATGACAATGCTGAACTCGTGAGCCTTACTCATGGCTCAATACCGAACATGACTCAGTAGGGCAATTGCTTTATTCAGAAATGAGGAGCTGGAATTTTTATAAACTGAACAAATCGAAGATTATCAGACCAGTTCGTTGTGTCTTTTCGATGTCTTGATTGGCTAATTCTACGGCTCCCTAGCTTTGACTGTCTTTGTTTTTCATTGACTAACGGAGATTGACTCATCACCCACCGTCGCGATTAGTGATCGCAGCGGACGAGACCTGGAGTATATAAAGGGGGGAGATATCTGAGAACGGGGTCGCTGAAGGTCCGCACAAGACGCCCGACCCGTAGGATCCGTCCCGAGAATCGGTGGCTGAACGTCCGAAGAAGACGAACGTCCCGGCGAATCCGAATCCGAATCGAAGGCCGAGCTCGATCCTTCCGCCCACCGCCAGAGCCGAAGAACGACCGATCAGTCCTACGATTGTTGTCGATACATCAGAAGACGAGGTATGATTCCCCCAACATGTGTGAACTCTCTTTCCCACGCGATTAGGGACGGGATGCGTAGATTCTCTGCATTAGGTTATCTATCCAAATAAATCGTTATTTGTTTTATCCTGGCTCCGTTGTTTCGAATATCGCCTTAACCTTATCGACGAACCCACACACTTCCTCCACTCGACCTGACAAATAATTATCCTATCCCGACAAGTCGGGATATCCGAGAAATTTAGCCATCCTTGACAGTGGGGTGGGTCTTGCCAACCTGTTCGCCGGAAAAAAGGAGGTACGACTCCGTCCTACCTCCCGGCGTTCCCACACTCTCTATTGTCAGAGTGTAGGATGTTTGGGGCTCCAAATATCAAAAATGTGTTCTCAGTTGATGGTTACTTTTTCAGTCGTTTTGGTGCCTTGCAGTAAGACGAACTTCGTCACATGATCTTTGTAGACCTCGATGAACGAACTCGTAATCGGTTTGTGCCTGTGTGTCTATTAGGTCCACTTGACATTGGCTGTTCGATTCTCTATGGAGAATGGACTTATAAACCAAGCATTTTCTTTTCTTACTTTTCCTGCGTTGACATGACTCACACATTCATAAGAAAACATTTATTCTTTCTGTCGTAAAACTGTCATTTCCTCGACGTTTCAGTTTTCAATGTATCTTGACCTCCGTATCCTACAGCTATATGAGCTGTTTCGATGAAATCGAAGATTTAATCAACAACTAAGTAGTACTTTACACCTTAACCTAGTTTCTTTGTTGGACAAATCTGAAAAACGTTGTATCATTTAAATCGTCTGTACTGTAAAAGTGTTTTCATTGCTCATTTTGCCTTTTCAACTTCACTCGAAATTCTGTCGTAAACCATAGGTTATTACACTGTAGTCATTCTCTTTCTCAATACAAGCGGAAAATTGGCTCCTTTGATACTCTACCATTTTCCTATTGACGTTAATTTTCATTAGTCCTATTCTTAATGAAAACGAATAAGTTATCGCATTCCAACCGAACGCAATTAAAAAAGCGCAATTACAAAAAGAAATGCGTCCACACTTGTCAACAGCTCTCAATAGACTGATGTTACGGTCCCACACACATTCTTACTAGTCCGGAATAGGGCGATTTTATTGGTACATGTGAGAGAGGAGTAGCTTGAGGAAAAAATGATCTCTTTGAATATACAGTACTTGCAGGCCTGGACATGCAAAATTACTCTTAACTAATCCGTATCATACAAAATAAGTATTAAGAAGTAAAAACTTGTAAATACGTGAAAATAAAACAATTGTTACTGTCAATTACTGTTTTCCCGAAAATCGGGCTTTAGCGGATTTCAAATTTTCCGGGTAACATCTATATTATCAATTCATATTTTATATTAAACGAGAATGTATGAGTTGAAGTATCGATGTCTGTACATTTGTTCATTAACGTGTATGCTAATTGTTACATTTTAATAAATTTATTTGTGTATAATATAAACGTGCATACATATTTATGGCTATATAATTATGTATTTATACAGTTTTCTTTCCAGTTTAACGGTGTTTGAATATAGTGTGAGAGAACGACCGTTGAATTATGTAAGTTCGATGGTATAGAAATATCTTTAAAGTAATCAATTATATATAATTAATTTTGAACATTATAAAAATATTAATTTGGCATTATTAACATTTTAGAAATATGCAATGTTGGCGGAACGTCTTCGCAAGTAATTTTCAATATTTCAAATACAAATAAGTAAAATTATAAACGGTAATTTCAAAATTATTTTATAGAAAATACTTTGCCATAGTGAATTTATTTTTCAAAAGTCAAGAATTATATACATACAGATTAAAACCGAAGTTTCAGGTAAATTTAATTTATAACCTGAAAGAAAGGTGAAAATTTTTTTCATAAAAGATTTCTAATTATATTTATTTTCAGCCGATTGAAGTGTTTGGCTATATCGGAGGATACATCGGGATTTGGCTAGGAATATCTCTGATTGCAGTTTGTGACTTCGTAGAAGCCATCTTTATTTATTTGTATCATATTATCACAAGAAAAATTCCTAATATAAAGTAACGATGAAAGTTAAATAATTTAGAGAATGAGTAAAGTTTAAAATATTGTATAATTTAATTAGACAAATGAAATTATCCGATATTTATGATCAACTAAGATGTTATTCTGTTTTTTTATTGAAATTTTATATCATCCCACTAATATAACATAATACTCGATTATAATAAATCACTATTGGAAGATATAATATTAGGCTTATAGTTAATTTTGAATTCCATTCTACTTTTTCTTGTGTACAGTACTTTAACATAAGTGAACTGATTTTGGATTTGTGACGGTTAAAGAAAATTACACTTTTTAAATTTCCCAAAGCCTTGGGTAAATATATACATTTAAAATTATAAATGTATGTAATTTATTATGTAAATGTCTACTAGGACATATCGTACCTACATACCTATTGTAAAATTCGATACCCTGTATATTTCTAATTTTCCCATCAATTTGGGCCTATGCATGTTCTCATCGGTATACCATCCGTTTGGGTGTAAATGTTTTTTATCCAACTGGAAATAATTATTTTCTATTATAAATAAACATAATTTAATTATTCATTGGAAGCATCTATTTTTAATAAAGAATTTTTAATAACTTTTTTTAGTAATATTAGGATACATATTTTTTATATCTAACGATACTAATTTCATTTTGTCATTAATCTTTTTAGCAAATCAGCTACGTTTTTTACGCTATGCAGTATTTTGATATTTTTCAAGAATTTTTCTAAAATAATAATACATGTAGTTTTTAACGTCTATTAAAAGTCTATACTTAACTGGTTCTTTATGTGTTTTTCCTCTGGTATTAAATCTTGGCGTTCTATTGTCTTCTCTTTTTATGTTTTTAATGTCTTCTTCCGATATTAATTGTTTTATTTTAATATTTCTAATTCCTTGTCCAGTAACTTCATCTTTTTAATTGGGTCCTTTCCAATTGCTCATGTCTTCTTTCTTGTATTAATTTCTTTATTACTTCTATTTTTCTTTCATTTTTCATGATTATTACTTTTTTCGTTTTTCACCTTGCAATAATTCCAAATTATTATTTAGTAAAAATGTTTTTACGTTATCAAGTAGTTTTTTATAAGTTCTTACTTAATTTATCGTTTTTTTTATTTAGTTTCTGCTTTTTAACTATTTTTTGTATACCTGATGTTATGTTTTCTCTATCCTCTTCGGGAAATTTCCATAATATATGTTCCGTGAATACTGCAAAATTATCCATTTTCATTATTGCTGGCCCATTAAAGTTCATTCCTAACTCTAGTGTTCTTCTTATCGGAACTGGTATTTCAACCTCTGTCATATTTAGTATTAGTTTTACTTCTATTCTTCTCTTCCTGTAAATGATGGGTATCCTATTTTCTTAACTAATTTGTTATATTTATTTTCGAAAAACTTATCGGTGCTTTCATTTGTCCCATTTTCTCTTTCTTTTCTTAATAATTTCTTCAGTCTATGCTTTTTATAATTAATATTAGAGTTTACAATTAGATTATTTATCTTGTCTACATCATGTTTTTGTAAACTTTTGCTGATACTCACAGGTAAACTTAATGATGGTAGTCATTTAGCTTCCGTTTTGTATCTTCTTAAGTACCATATTTCTATTTCCTCTGATATTTTTCCCGTCCTCTGCATCTTCTAGTCCACCAGAATTTCCGCTACAGATTATTAAATCATTAGGTATTAATTCACGTAGGCATATGGATTGATATCTAATAATTTAATAATCTGACCATCGACCAAAAATTGTTAATAAATTTAATAAAACGGATCGAATTCGGTAAATTTCGGTGTCTCAAATTTTATGAAATTAAAACAAAACACTTGTAGTTTAAATGTTCGCTTTTATTTTAATTAATTAAAACTCATAGACATAAACAAAAATAAATTCTGTTTTCTCATAAGCATGAATACTTTTCTTCAGAGTCAAAGAAAATAAAGCAACAATTTTAAATTTTATATAAAATATTACATAAAAATAGGATATTTTTATATATCAAAACACAGTCGAATAATCATTTAGAGTATTATATGTATGTAGTACTTTTCCGCACCCGTTTTCTTCTGGTTGAAATTACAAATATCTTTTGCAAAGACTATCTTCTACTGTTTTTAAATTAAATCTCTTCGATTCATCATTTTTTAATTTACTTCTGAAAGTATTGACTGTGTTTTTCTGCTGAATTATGACGAAAACACATTCGATAGATCAAAATTGCAATACTAAACGTGGCACCATTGATAAAAAAAATTGCATCGTTGCCGAAATATATCATTTCAGTAAGATACATTTTTTGCGTTGTGTATTATTTTACGAAGTGTTTATTAGTATTGTATTTTTTCAGTCATTTGCAAATGTACAGTACATTGATACTGTGATTTCAATTGATAATACAGGCTAGAGGCTTATGTTATCAAAATTAACTACTTATATTCCATTCTTTTTCTATAGTTTATATAGTATTATTGTTATAGTTATAACTTTATTAGAATACAACATTTAATCCGATTTCTTAACGTATATATAAATTTCCTTTCAGAAAAAATTTCTGAATTGGAATAACGTAACTTCCGATGCTTCGTGCCTTTAGCCTTCCATCTTGCCCTCGGCATTTATTTATCTAACGCCGTTCTCGAGATTAAGGAAGGACTAACAGACAGAGGATAGCGGGAATTTATACGTCTACAATTTTTTCAAATTACAGCCCAATAACACATTATTTTTCAAAAAATCAACATTGCGGCAAACAATGCCAGGGAAAGAAAAGTTATGAAAATAACAATAAATGTTTCTAACAAGTAAGTTAATTGTAAAACAAGAATAGCTTTTCGAGCTTATAGGTTCGAAAACACTAATACAATGAGCTCAGAAACCGACCAAGCAAACTATGAAAATTTTCTAGAGATATTTATTACTTTCCAAATACGATCCAGGTTTAAAATTTATTTATGGATCAGATCCAGCGAAGAGAAATATGTTAAAAGTATACAAATATATAATTGGCTGCAATTTGAAAAATTTGTACACCTATAAATTTCCACTGTCGTCCGTCCGTTGTCCTTCTTTAATATCGAGAACAGTTAGATAGATGAAGGAAAAGAGACAAGGTGTGGAAACCTTAGGTGCGGGAGACCCTGATTAACTATATACGAACTTCCGATGTAAACAGGAAGTCACATTACTTCAATTCAAAAATTTTCTCCATGAAATTTAATAGATGACCGGCATGGCTCTATTTATTGCTGACAAGAAAAGTATGATGTACAGGGGCAAGACATTACTAATTTGAGGTGAAGAGCATATATTTTAAATTAAATTAAAAATATAATTAAAACTTGCAGACCGGCATTGTGACAATGTCACGATAAATAAATGTTCGTTTTTTAAAAATTTTTTTGAGTAGCGCTAAAACAACGTACAGCCGTGGAGTCTTTACAGTCCATCACTCGCCAATCCAATCCGTCCAGTAAATCGACATTTCGCACCATAGCACATATTTCTTTCTTATGCAGAACTTAACTCGCCTAAGCTCTTTGTTTTCCGGTAACATAGCTTAAACAAGGAAAGCAACCTTACAGTAGTGTAACATAGTACTCTCAACTTTGAAATGACCATCAAAAGTGAATGCGATAGACACTTTTATGGCGTCCGAGAGCTGTAGTTGCCAGATCTAAGACCGGATGAAAAGACACTTAAAAATAATTAATGTCACCTCGTCCCAAAAAGTGATAAAAGTTATAGTTTCCGTATTGACTACAAATATTTGAGAATTTTACTTTAATTTAAAATCCAAAATATTTAATAGTAATTCGAGCTTTCTATTAAGGAACATATAGGTGATGAACCCGCATGTACAGAAATCCTTCGCTGCCATCTTACCAGAAACAGCCATTGAAAAAGAAAAATAAAAGGCAAATTTCGTCCTTTCTTGTTCAAAGGTCTATCTATAATAAAGAATAGTCTATATATAAACAACATCGCTAGACCCCAACCAAATGTCGAATTTCGGCATTTGGTTGGAGTCTAGCTTAAAGAATTTGTCTTTTGAAATTAAGAGCATCTGACGGAAACTTTAGTGTAATAAATTGTCTATTTTGCAGTTATTTATAGTCCATATAAAAACTATACGTTTTAAATCGTGTAAAATATATTTAAACAGGATGTTTAGCTATTAACTAAAAAGTCATTCTGTTTCAGTTTTTGGTGTGAGACGGGATGGATTAATAAAATTGGAAGAGTGGTAACATTAATCATTTTCATTTCTTCTTACATTCAGTCCTACATCTGACGACTCTCGAGAGTTGATGCTTCCATTATAACTTTTGAAATAATATTTAGGCCTATATACGTTTCGCTAATACTTTAACTCTGTCTGTAGTTTTGAATTCCTTTCAAAATTGTCTTCAAATGATGTATTCTTTACTGTGTTTGGATTTGGCATTATATTTTAAAATGGGCTGAAATGCTAAAAATATATTTGCATGGGGTGTTTTTGCACCAATAGTTTTCACTTCGAGCACTTTACGTATGTGTGTAATGGACATATTTGCAGTATTCTCACAACCTACACGTTCTGTAAATATATGATTACGGATAGAATAAACATTATAATTTTACATTCATTCGATATTATAAGTGGTATTCATATCCGGATCTACTGTTTTAGAAACGAAAGTACAGACATGTCTTTCTTAACGTTTTTCTAATCTAATGTCTTTTGGTTTTTAATACGTATTTTTTATAGAATGTACAGTACATATAGAATTTATTTCCAAAGCTTATAGAAGAAAAATTTGTATTCACGTCCAGAAAATTTTATACATCTGTAACAAAAGAATGTGTGGAATTCGCATATTCTGACAAACTTAAATATTTCTGTTATATTTTAATATCAATGTGTGTGTTATACGTAAAAATAATTTTGATTTGTATCAGGAGTTTAGAGTGAAAGTCTTCTCAATGATTAATTTAATAAATGAATGAATATATGTCAAAGGTATTGATATGGCTAATTATACCGACTAATTAAACTATTCAGCTAGTATAAATACTATTTTTTTTTATTTAAATTTTGATATAATTTAATTTTATTAGTATTATAACATTATTTTGCTGATTATTATTATGTAGAAAATAAGATATGACGATAAAGATTTTTAATGAATATACATTTAATTCTCTGATCACAATAATCAGCCGTAATTGCGAATATTTGCATAATTCGCAATCAATTAGATTATTAACAATTGTTAATTTAAAAAGTTGCCAAAACATTTTAGTAAAAACTGGCTGTAATAATCAATTTATTTAATTCTTTTTAAAAACAAATTTAAACTAATTTAGCGTAAGAAAAATAAAGCCGAGTTTATTAAGCAAACTTAAAATTTTGATAAATAACAAAATATAAAGAAGTAAATTCAATAGAATTTTGAAAATATTTATCAATACGAGAAACATCGCTTAAGAATAGCGATTTTTACAAAACATTTATTGTTTAATTATTTATTTCATAAGCGTAATCTCCGTTGAAATATGTACTTCATACATTCTAACAAACAATCTTTTTAAACTATTATTTCTATTATATTTTTAGACTAATATAAGTAGATTTAGCCTATTACACATTAACTAAAACTTTATCTGTAATTGTCATTTATAGACTTTTTTAGCTCTGATGGCACTAATTTGGCACTAAGAGGGCTGTTTTTTTAATATCTACTTATCTTGGGTTCAGCCAAGACTATTCGTCTCGAGTTTCTAGGGCGATACGCAGACTCCCTCACCGCCTCTGTCATCTGGAGAAAGTTATAAGATTATTTAACTACTTAAATATTTAAATTGCTATATTTATTGAAAGTAATTCATGTCGGCAGTTTTAATTTTAATTTGAATATTTATAAATGATCAAAATTTACAAACTAATCCTTATGAATAAAGGGACTCGTATATTTTCACTAAATTGATCGATAAAGTTTTAGATATTGGAAGTAGCCGTAGTATTTATAGCCTACATTTCGTCACTAATTTAGCTCATTTTGTTTTCTATCTGATTAAATAGAAATGCTACAATTAATTTCCATAGGGCGTGATACGTGCAACGGCAAGTAATGTTTATAGGTTTAAATTCTATAACAACGAATTGCTCGAAATTGTTCGGGTGATAGAATATATAAAAAATTCAAGCAGTGGAGATATGCTTCCATATCTTGAAAGAATATTAGAGAATGTCATCGTGACGGGAATCCCTCAAATTGTCACACAACCAAATATCAAGAGGAAAATATTTAAGTTATTCATTTTTTCGGTGCTTTATTTGAACTTTTCTTTCAATTAACTCAATTAATATTATTATATTTCACATATTTGACTAAATTAAAGTCTTTGTAAAACTTATGATGCCAAACGTCTTCCGAAACCAACAATTACAGATCGTGACACCGACGAGTGAGTATTATTTTAAATCTAAACTTTTAATACTATTCAGCTTCTCGCCCACTTTATTTAATTTATTTTTTGTTGCGATTACTATTCGTCAGTACAGTAGTTCATTAGGGACTTATCACAGAGTAATAATAAAGTTTTGAATATGAAATTCAAAATTTTATTATTTTTACACTTCGAGCGAAGTATTTTATTTTAAATTACTGTTAATATTTTTGTTATCTGATTAGTATAATAAATTGACCGTGGTTCAAATATTTATGTATAAATATTTTATATATTTAATTAAAAAATGTTGACGATTCCCCGACGACAACAAGGAAACTGTTTATAATTTAATATAGCCTTTGTTTTTCATTAATGATAAATAAAATTAATTTAAGTTATTACCGTAGCTCTGTGGGTGAAAAATTTCTTGGGATCTTTGAAATTATTTACTAAGATAAAAAAAGAGCATTTTCTACAGGTTTTAAAAAAGATATTTGAAAATAAATAATATCGACAAATTTTGTAAAAACAGTAATATCACCGCGGACGATTTAATGGTGACATTTTAAATATATTATTTATAATTTACAAATTAATTAAACTAATGAAATGTTGTCTTAAATGTCTTAAATGTTATAGTAGACCCGCGTACAGAGTGGCACGTATCAATTTAATTTCGGAAATATTCAAAATGTAAAATGGAATTCATCGACTGCACTACGAAATTCAATTTTCGAAATGTTTGTCTTCATACGCAATCAAATTCTATAGACATTAATAAGATTGATGAAGAATATGGTGTCTGACCGGTGTTGAAATTTCTTTTATTGCATACCTGATGCGATTTTCAAGAATACGAAGCTTTCCTGTGTAACGATTCTCCATTTCGTTGATCGTTGGTAACGTAAGTTAAGGAAGTTAACAAAGGTAAGAATCGATTGCATATCCAGAGTGACTGGTGGCTTTAATTTACCAAATAATACCAAGTGAAGTAACGTGAGTTCGAAAGTCGTCGCCGCTCTTCAGTCATGGGCGAAGTTCGAGGATGTTTCGGAAGCGATAGCCTTTTTGATAAACTTCAAATCTTCAAGAATACGAACATTTTGTAAATTTGACAAATTTTTTATAATTGTTTCTATCTATTTGGAGAATGTGCATCGTTGTTTTTCATTTATCACCGTGGGCGTATTTATTCCTCCCCTCTGTACGCCTCTATAAACTCGATAAGATGCTGATAAGTAGCTGAATTTTAAACCGTCGCTATAAAATCGAAATCAGATAATATTAATTTTAATATACTAAATAATACTTGCATACTTTTGTAATCTTCAATCCAGGAAAGTTTATTAATACATCTCGAGTAAGTTGAAAAGCTTTCAATAACGTAGAATTAGTAATAGTGTTTGAAATAAATTCATTCAAGTTGACATACTTGATATGTGATTTGATTGTACTTATTTACAGTTTAAATTTAAATATAGAATTTATTTACTATTCGCTAATATTTCCTTATTGTAATCAACTAAATAAAGATGGAAATAAAGCCAAGTGTTTAATTAAAACTCAACTTTGGGTTCATAGTTCAAATAATATAGTCACAAAGATGCATGTCTAGACGTGCTAAATCCTTCCAAAAGAGACATTTAACCGTTTTAATAGAAACTATTTTAAGCAATTATCGGTTTATCACACAAAAAACATACTGTCACGGTTTTAGTGAACAAAGTAATTTGTTCATGCTATACTGTTTGCTAAACATTTTTCATACGCGCATCATGAACGATATTCCACACTAAATCGAACAGAACCGTATTATTTAATGACATTTCTAAATACACTAAAACCTGTCCAAAAGTAACCCGAATAAAACGGAAGAAATTCTTCGAAATGGAGCGATTTTTTGTTAAATTTTACTGTAAATCAGAAATCTGCCCATTGGCAAAAAGTTTGTAAAATATTGTTGCGTACGAAGAACGTAACTTAACCCGGATAAAGCGGAAAATTAAGATTCCATTTGTACACAAGTAAGTGTAGACGTAATCGATAACGACATATTGATGTAGGCTCTATCGCAATGTTTTCGAAAATCAGTATCGGTTTATTTTACAAATCGATACTCCGATCTCTTTTGACGTAAATACGTATACGTCGATGAGTACACCAGAAAGATTGAGACTTTACGGAAGTACACTTTATGTTCCGTGCAGTCAATCGGAATCAGTTTTAATTCTGGCACGTGATTTATATTTCGCCAATCATACAACTCTTCACATTTTAGAAAACCGGAAGCACCGCCATTATTTAATTCTTGCTTCAAAGATTTCAAATACTGTGCTTACAGTACTTTTTGATTTAAAAGTTTGACATAACCTGCATATATTTTGATAGTAGTTATATACGAGTGTTTATTAAATACTTTTCTAATTACTTTTGTGATTATCGTTGTTTGGTACGAAAATGTTTCCTATTAAAGATAATAATGTCGGTGCATCTTCCTGTTACAGTACGTTTTTTTTTTTTTTTTTTTTACTCTCCGCACGCGTCTGCACCAAGAGGGCCTTTTTAACAATTAGTAATTATCCGAATCCATTATAGGTTTGGCTGGGCCCACAATGGAAAGGCTACTTAATTAATGACAGATGGCCCAATATATCCGAACGCATCACCACCGATAAAGTTCTGGGGTTTTACAACTCGTTCGGATTTGATTCTGGGTCCTCTAGAGCCATAGGCGGAACCTCTCGGCTGTTCGGCCGCGGGATGGTTCTGTTTTACGCTTTAAAATTTACTTACTTAATGTATGATGTAAACACGTCTACGTGGAAGTATACACTAGGAAGAATGGGACAGAAGTCGCTCGTAGAAAATGTAACTCCAATTTAACGCTTAATGACATGGAACCTGTCAGTGGTAGAATAATAAATCCTATAAGCAATCTGACGTACATTTACTAGGCTTTCGGATTTGTAATTTGTTTTACTCTTATGAATACAGTTATACAAATATTTTGTTTGTAAAGAATAATTATACGTATTTTGACGCAACAGAGATGTGGAAGTGCCTTTCCCAAACCATCAGAAATAAGAAATTGCGTTTTTTATTTCTAAAAATGACATTTTATTATATGTAAATGTAAATATGATTCTGGTTGCTCATTCCTGTTGAATAGCTTATATGTTCCAATCCGCATTTTTTTCGTTTTATTTGCTGTTTGTCTTCGTTCGATAGTATCATTTGTTCTAAAGCAGTTGCACAGTGAGTAACACTTTATCACTACGTTAAAGTTCAATGATTCCAATAACATTAATTTAAAAAACGGTTCCGTCTTACCTCTGGTTTACTGATTTCCTGCTAACTTTTGTTTTTTAAGTCTTAAATTTAAAAAAATGCCCGATAAGTGAAGTATTTGAATCTCTTGTGTGGTATTCACTTTCCCATTTTATACGAAATCTTTTTATCTTGGTGAATAATCTAAAGTTTATCAAACACTATACAATCTCCATCGTCTCACAGTATTTTTGTTCGACTTTTATTGATTGTGATACACCTGTCTCTTGCGAAAAAAATTCTTTTTTTCAAGTCCTAAAGTTTCCTGTAAGTACTAATACTTAGCTCCTAATTTTATTCATTCTGCTTATAATGGTTTAGAAACATCTACTAAGTAAAGATATCTTATCGAGGATTGTTACCCTGTTGACATCGAGATCATCTTTGTGTATGTTTATAATTAAAACCGACACAAATTTTTATACGTATAAACCACCATTTATTAAACTCAGTCGTTTCTAACTTATTGCGTAAATGGTCTCAGTAGTGGCATGAATTTTATGCTGTACAAATGGAACCGGTATTCAATACGATCGAATAGCACGAATTGATGAAAGTTGAATCGCCTGATACAAAATAATTGGACTACGAAAGTTTAATTTGTATTCGAATTTCAATCTCTCGCGACGATAAGAGATTCTTTTACTACCACTTAACCAATAAAACAGATACTATTATAATTCTATTCGATCAATCTAATATTTATTGTATAATTATTATAGTTATGTAGATTATTAATTTTCTTGTTATTCCTTATATTTATTTAATGTAGCGGTACTTTTTAATTTAAATTTGATTTTTATTAATAACAGTAATGGAAATTGAGTCTGAAGATAAATACGCTTTCTCCAAAGTGTACAAAGATGGAAATTTCGCCGTCAATTATCGAAGTGATATTGTTAATAAAACAGTAGAAATGGAAGAATTTGTTTCATTTTGTCTGCATCAAATATTTCGCGATGGTAAGTTTTAATTTAAACAGCAATTTGTATTAATAAATATTTAGTTTATTCTTCAATGAATTCTTCTAAATGTGTTAAGCAAAGAAAGAAGTCCGAAAATTTCCTTTAATAAATAAAAAGCTGGCAATTGTTCTTGCGCTACATTCCGGCACTCGATAGGGAACTTAAAGGAACCAGAAAAGAAATCCAATAATTTTCTCTTGTACGGTGATATAAATTTTAAATAATAACAAAAACTTATAAGAAGTAATTTTAATATCAATTTCTCTATTTAAAAAATACTTAAGTTTAAAAAACAGTAAATTGGCATGTTCGAAGTGAAAATTGTGTATGGCGGCCTACGTTATATCAGTGTTTCCAAAGTGAGCTCTACACTCGCTGAAGGCGGTGAGTAAATTTACAGGGTCAAAATAAGCAAGAGTGTGGCAGAGGGCACTAAAGCGGTTCCGACCGAACAGTGACCGTAGGCGAGAGATCGGATCACTGATAATCTCTTTCCTCGTTAAAACGGGAAAGAAACATCGCGTTTGATAATTTTCCACATGTAAAGAATAATGTACAGTAACTACACAATGCGTGAGGTTGATAGAAAAGCTTTTCTAAGACTCCTTCCACACAAGGAAAAACTAGTTGGGGCGTTTAGTTTAAGTTTATGGAACCGAGCGGCGGTGTTCAGAAAACGTTTAGAAACCAGTGTATTATATGATTTTATTAAAATTGTTTTATATTATTACTTATTGCAAAATAAGTAATAATATAAAACAGTTCATTTACAGGCTTCATTTAGATCTCTGCTTTTATAAAAAGTTGAAAATTCCTATACGGGTAAAATTTTCATTAACTCTAATTCACTTCAGATATGACGTATGATTCCTTTCTACGATCAATTTTTCATCCCTTGATCTGTAATTACCAAAGCTTAAATGAATGAATTCCAACACATTGAAATAACCCTACCAAGTTTCAAAATTTTGATTTAACCAGTCCTGAGATATAATATAAAATAGACGATAAAATACATACACTTATAGAATTTTGTAAGGAGTGTTTTACATTTTTGGCACTACAAACGAGTGTTTTTTCATTTTTGCAATTTGAAAATATTGTATACATGTTGAAATCAATCCATTTTTTCTCTAATTAAACAACAAATAGACAAAGACTAAAACTCGAGTTTTTGGCGCATTTCAAGAATTAAAGAAAATATTCTGTTTACTTTCCCGGCTGTTATAATGTAACATTGCAATCGTGTTTAACAATTGACCCTTCCGGCTTCTGGAATATCGATGTTTTGAGACCCTCTGAACTCAAAAAAGTAAATAAAAAAATTGATTTCCAAAATATGTATTTAAGTATGATTGTGTTGGCGTCTATCTGCTTTAATATCTCAAGACGGGTTAAAGACTAAGAAACAAAATTCGGCTCGATAACTTGTATTTCAGGGTCATTGATGCTATTCATTTTTGGTGATTATAGGTTCACGGATGGGGTAATATAAGTGGATATGTGTAATATCTCGAAGGAAAATTTTACTCGTCATTGGCATTTACAATATTTTTAGAAACTCATCTCTATCCTCGACATTAGGATGTTCTTATCTTTTTATATTAATTAATGAGACAAAGCTTCTATTTCAATAATGGTTCATAGCAGATTAAACAAAACAGAGTTTAACTTCGTGCAAATGTAACTTACTGTTTCTTAAATATAAAAATTTTCTCCGAGGAAGTTACTCAACTGGTTGCTGACTTTTTATTTTAACAGAAGCCTTTCGAGGCGAGAGAATTCTCGACGTAGGGTGTGGCCCGACTGTTCACAGAATGGCAGCCCCAAGTGAATATTTCTCGGAAATCGTTTTATCTGATTATTCTGAGCACAATCGCGAAGCGGTTCGCAAATGGATAAAAAACGAATCGTCGGCGAAGGATTGGGATACTTTGATGCCGATAGAAGTATTACTTGAAGGATTTCGGTATGTTTCATTATGTAAATATTTATTTAATTTTTATAAAATTCCAGAAATAATTCATTCAATATTTAACATGTATGTGATTAAATTTTACCCTGAACTATACTGTACTCCTCCAGTGTAATTCAGAGTTTGCACATAAATAAGTGCTTCGTACATTAGACATTAAACGAATAGCCTTTTTATTGTAGCTATAATTTGATAGGCTATTCGTTCAATGTGTATTTAAGCTAGAAGCATACTTAATTTAATAATATAATAATACACTTTCTTATTAGAAAATCTCCTGCGTGGTATCCTCCTTGGCGGATAGCACAATACTGGGCTATCTACCGATATTTCTATATACATACCAAAATCTGTTCTCTAGAATTTATGACATTTGAAAAACTACGTATCGAGTTAAATACTGCTTTGTGAATTCCTTCGCGTTGGTTAATTGTAATAAACGAAAGAAAAATGGTTCCAAACTTTGCGTCTGGACTATATTTTATCACATTCCAACGTAATAACAGCAACATTACTTTCTAAAATCCCATCGTTTGTAGCCTAAGTATATTAACTGTAATTAATAATGCATTTCAAATTAATCACAATAATATTAATGTTATAATTTTTTAAATATAAGTTATATATTTTATTGAGGTAATCACTTTTATTTAATTTTAATTATTTATTTAACAGAAACGTAGACGAAGGAATAAATGAAATCAAACTTCGATTGAGACAAAAAATAAAAGAAGTAATTCCTTGCGACGTCTTGCAAAAAGACATCATTTCCTCGGACGTAGGAAAGTTTGATGTGTTGTTTACCTCTTTATGCTTAGAATCGGCTTGCGTCACATTAGAAGATTTTAAATTCGCTGTTAAAAATTTCAGCAATTACCTTTTGCCAAATGGTGGATTAGTAATGGTAACGACATTGGATACTTCCTATTATTATGTAGGAAATAATAGACTTCCATGTCTCCCAGTAAGTAAAGAGTATGTAAATGAAGTATTGAAGGAAGCGGGATTCATTAAAAAGCATTATTATTTTATGGAAAACAATCGTGAACTTGGCGAATGTAGCGGTATCTTAATATTATCGGCAGTTAAATCGATTTAACCGATTTTATGAATTGCCTATTGAAAGTCTAGATCTAGATTAAAGACGGTGAACTATATTAAAGAATGGTTAAAAAATGATTAGCAAAATTTTAAAAATTAACCAGAGTTTGATATTAATGTTACGAGAACGTGTGATTAAAGGAAGTTTCATATTATATGTGTGTTAAGTTATTGTCGATTCCTATGGAAATTCCAATTTAATGAACAATAATTTGAAATAATCAATTTTGTGTCAGGCTGACCTCTACTAGGCCCCCCATAACAATACCCTGGCTACGCCAATGGTTGTCACGACGTTTATTATTACAGTTATTACTTTAAAGTCACCCACACGTCAGCCTTTCGTTAACTAGCGTCATTGTGCAGTAAACAACCTGTACATTTAGTTGCGCCGGTTCTTAGGCCCCGTAATTTAAATTTTCCTGGGCCCCATGAATCTATAACGCGTCTCAGTGAGTATGATATTCTGGGCGGTTATCCACCGGATGGTGTCGGTATTGGTTGATTATTCGTGGTATATAGAAGTTTGGAGATTTGAAAGCCATCTGATTTCTTCATAAGACTGGTTTGAAATGCAAAATAAAGCATTTACGAATTCACGCACAGTGGAGAAAATCATTCGAAAGTAATCATTAGCGTTTTACTACAATGGGGCTACATAGGAGACTGCTATATCGTTGTCATACAAAAGTATTTATAAAAGTTTATTTTCATCAAGCGATCATAATACAAAACAATTTCAAAATCTAAAACATTTTGTTGATCTCTCTCCAAATCTTACATTTTTGAAATTAATAAAATGAAATTAATCGGCTTGTGAGTGATAAAATTATAATAAATCACTCGTATAAGACCACATAAGTTGTAGAAAACAGAATTTCTAAAATTAATCGTTTCCACAGACAACAATTAATGACACGCGACAACAATATCTTTGTTTTCCGATTGTTATATCGAAGAGAATTGTTTTACGCGATTTTAAAGAAACATGAGTCAAAAGACAAAATTTTTTTGGAGGTGGATTGGTAGGATCTTCGGACGAAGACCTCCAATTCAAGACAGGAGTGAGCGGAGAGTGGAGGAGACAAATGATCCTCCACAGGATGCAGAACGGGACGACCCCAAGATATATTGGGACAAGACCGAGATAGCCGGATTGAGAAAGGCTTTCGTTAAGTTCGAAAAGGAGTTGGAGACAAATGATCCTCCACAGGATGCAGACGTCAGCGGGCTTCCGGCACAATCGTCGGAATATCCTTATGATCCAGAAGTTGGAGGACTTCCGTCAGAGTCCTCGGAAATTCAGAACGATACAGACGTCAGTGAGTTTTCTTCGGGGTCCTCGACACATCATTCCGAAAGTATAGAGCGGGACGACCCCAAGATATATTGGGACAAGACCGAGATAGCCAAATTGAGAAAGGCTTTCGGTCGGTTCGAAAACGAGTTGGAGGACGAAGCAAATTTCCAGCGCGCAATGTTCGGAGGTCCTCCGCAAAGTAAGAAGTTGAAGATAAACTGGATCTTCTCTCGCTGTTGCTTCGGTAGGGCCTAGAAATCGAAAACTCGTTTCTCTTACGAACGGCCTTTCGAGTAAGCGCCATTTTGACAAATTACGCATTCGCTTAGTTCGCTTTATTCATCGACGAAATATTTAAATTTAAATTTATTTTTACAGTCCTGGTATGCGGGCTGCTAATGTGAACGTAGCTGTAAGGAAGAAATTTAAAGAATTTTTAGAAACAATTTGTCGATTGTTTTGAGAGAATAAACGAAAATGTATAAAACTGTGAGACGGATCTCGGTCATTTCTTGTGAAAGCGAGATTATACCCTATCTGTGACAGAATAATAATACCTGGATATGACGAATACTCCGTTTTCGTCAAATCCAGGTATTATTATCAAGTCCAAGGGTGATTAGTGAATAGACTTATTTCAAGTAAAAAAATATTGAATTCACGTAATTGTTGTTTAAAGATTGAGTGTAGTCAATTTTATCATCATTACGGTTTAATATTGGTCAACGAACGGATTTTAATAACGTTTCGAATAAACTAAAATCGTAAACATTTACTCCATTTTCATATTTGTATTTATACATTCGCGTATCAAAATTAAGATTTCCTGTATAATCCGAATTTCGTGTGATATTTTATCTAAATGTAAAATATTTTGTAAATGTAAAATTAGTAATTATCATCACGCGATATGCAATTTTCGTCAATTTCGTTTATGAACTTTGATATTTCCATGTAAAAACTCATTTTATAACAATGAAATTTATGGACAGAGGAAATCCCTCTATATTCATTACTTATAAACTAATTTCGTCCATAGTGGACGAGTGAAAATAAATCACTGAAACCCTGGCAGTTGTTCGTAGGATTGCACTTTGCCAACGGTGTTTTCGGATTTTTCTCCCATAGAAAGTTTTTCCGGGAGGGATTTCCCTTCGCACATCATCCTTGTTTTATCTCATTAATTCTACAATGCGGTGAACAGATTTTATCAAACGTTTATTGCGAGATGTAAAATTTTCGATACAATAATTTATTTTTGCAAATCCAAGTTTTATTACACGTAAAAAGTTCCGAAGTATTATTTTGGAATTTCGAACATGCAACTCGTCTTCTTACAGTATTCCACACGTTCTATGAGATTCGGGTCCAGAGATCTGCTGACCATTTTATGTGACAAATATAGTTGATGCCGAGAAAATCGCTGACGAGTGCAACCCTGTGTTTGCGGGTATTATTGTTCATATAAAGAAACCTTCATCCATTCGCAAAAATTTCATACGAAGTTTTAAAACCTCGTCTCTGTACCTTCTTCCTCTAATACCCCTTGCAATAAGGGGGAGCTCAGTCTGGCTATTAAGCATGCTCTCGGACCATGCTAGCAACACCTGTAAACTGGTTAACAATAATGTTAGCGTGATATGTAATTTCTCACGGCCAATTTTCTAAAATTATTATTCATCTATTAGAAAAATTCTTTATTCCCCTACTGTACACAATTTGAAGAATTTTTACCCGTCTGTCCTCCTTCGCTACGCCCCTTTAAACATGATAAGATGAAGATAAGTAGATAATTCTTACGCTTTCATTTAAAAATATAACAACATTGCTTGCGTAATCTATTGACTTGAAATTCAATCTAGAAACATTTGTTAACACTTCTCGAGTCTCGTGTAAGTTGAAAACTTTCAATAATGTAAAATTAGATATAATTTTCTGATATAAATCTATTAAATATAAATTCGAAACATGTCAGTATGTATTTTTGTTCTACACATGGATAGTTTAAAATTAATTTATATTTCGAGGAAGCTGGTAACTTTTTTGAACTGTATATACGTCACAACGCATATTTTTCATTCTCCGTCTATGATGCTATTTACGTCTTTTGACAAACAATAGTCTATAGTTTAGAAACTTTTAATTTTAATTTTTAATTAATTAAATAATTATTAATTTTTTCCATACTTTATTTCCTGTCGGTATTTACTTAAAACTGTTGAACTGTGAAAAGAATAAAAATAATAGACTGGAAAGAAATTATATTATTTATGTGAGTCTTCTAAAGCTTCAAGTTTCTATATGTTAAGTTTCGTATATTCAAATAATTGAAATATGATTTGAACCTGCGAAAAGAGAGATTCCTTCGCTACACAATCTACTTGAACTATTAAAATTGGTACTATTATAATTGTATGAATCAATTTAATGTTTTATTGTATAGTTATCGCGTTTGGTATTATATTTAAATATAGGCCTACATTGTCAATTTACTTGCCGTTCCTCGTAATGATATTTACTTAATGCAGAGTTGCTCTTTAATTTAGACTCGCTTGTGTACATTATCAACAGCAATAATGGAAATTGTCTCTGAAGATAAATATGTTTTCTCCAAATTGTACAAAGATCGAAATTTTACCGACAATTATCACAGTACTGTTCTCAATAAAATGGTAGAAATAGAAGAATTTGTTTCATTTTGTCTGCATCAAATATTTCGCGACGGTAAGTTTTAATTTTAATAGCAATTTATATCGGAAAATATTTAGTTCCTTTTTAATGAAATCACCTAAATGTATTAGACAAAGAAAAAAATCACGAAATCACAAAATTTCTGTTATTAAACAAATAAATTGACATCTTATAAGTACAGTGGTAAAACGGATAATAACACGTGTTTATGTTTAATTGATTATTCTGTATAAAAAGTAAATTATGTTTTAATTACACATTACATAGGCTTGCTTATCGCTCTACTAATTATCTTACAGAAAATATTATTAAAGTGTTTCTTGTAGAATAACTCTATTCTGTAATTCTGTAATAATTGCGTATAAATACAAAATAATAATGAAAATTTTATTGTAAGAAAAACGATTAGATTACAGATTTGGACAAATTACACTCTGATTAACTGTTTACTATGCTATTTCATTGAGACCTGCGTTTCTTCGAGTTAAAGAAATATTCAAGTTACCGACATTTGAGTTAGAGAAGTTTTAATGTATTTTTTGGTTGTTATAAAATAACAAAAGTATTTTAAGTCATTGTTCACATTAATATACTTAAATTTAATAATTCAAGATTAACGAAGTTATTGAAAAAGCAATAGTTGTAGTATATATTTGTAGGAACGGCACCCAGTAAAGACGTTTTTACACTATGACTATAAATGGTATACAGAGTAATAAATGATATAAAAATATGTACAGAAAAATCTCCTATTTTATTTTCAGATTCAGCAGCAGAAATAAAAGAATTTAAGTAGAAATTTTTACATATTGTTTATATAGCAGTGAAATATGTCTATTATGAAATGCATTTTCTTTTAAAATAGTGTTAGCACAAAACTAGCAAATACAATATCATTTTCGTTCATGAAAAGATTGGCAACACTCTTGTACTTTCTCTGCTTGTGGTTAGGAGATTATGGGAACCAGGAAGGAATTTCGGTAATTTAGATTTTTAAAAAATTATTTTAAAACGTAGTTCGCTCAGACATGGACCACCATTAATTTTCTGTGCTTTAGACAATACAATCCTGGCGACCGACCTTTCTTTGTAGACTACTAGCCGCCAAACATCAATGCTTGATATATTCCTGTCAAATTCGTAGAAGTCTTACCTATAAAGCAAATACAGGCCTATACGTTTATATGCATACAAAAATACGTTAAAAATTGTTTTCCATTGTTTTATATTTTTATTATTACGAAACACTAAAACGTAGCGAAATGCAAAAGTCCCAAAAAATCAAAATTTCACCGATTTCAATATTTTTCCTCTGTCACTTCAACAGTCGGGAAAGTAAAAATATAAAAATCGTCAATTTTTCACGACAGATTGAATCATTAGACTTAACACGTAAAGCAATCCCTCCGGTTACCCCGAGATACAGAAGATCTCCACGTAGCGTTGTGTAGTAGGGCCTACAGTAAAAATATATTCCATTAATTTATATTCTTAGACACGTATCAAAATCTGCTCTGTTCAACGTTTAATTTTCTAGAAACTTACATATTAATTTAAATACTGCTTTGTTGATTCTGCATCATTGACAACGAATAAAAAAACTAATTCCGACTTTTCCTTCTGTACTACATTTTTTCAAATTGGAGTATAAAAAGAGTAGCATTATTTTCTTAAATTGTCATTATTTGTATAAAACACAGATAAAAAATCGATTACATCATAATTATAATAGCGTTGATATTACTTCTTTTCGTGATGATAAAGTAATTTAAATTATAATGTTGGCATACTTAATTTAATAACTTATAATAGGTATTGTGAATAAACATATAATTTATTCACTTATTTAATTTTACTCATTTATTTGAACAGAAACGTCGAAGAAGGAATAAATGAAATTAAGCTTCGATTGCGACAAAAAATAAAAGAAGTAATTCCTTGCGACGTCTTGCAAAAAGCCATCATTTCCGCGGACGTCGGAAAGTTTGATGTGTTGTTTACCTCTTTATGCTTGGAAGGGGCTTGCGCCACATTAGATTTTAAATCCGCTGTTAAAAATTTCAGCAATTACATTTTGCCAAGTGGTGGATTAGTGATGGTGGTAATATTGAACGCTACCTATTATTTTGTAGGAAATCGTAAACTTCCAGGTCTTACAGTGAGTCAAGAGTTTGTAAACGAAACATTGAAGCAAGCTGGATTCATCAAAAAGCATTGTTTTCTTATAGAAAACAATGAACAGCATCCAGTTTGTGACTTTAGCGGATACTTAATATTATCTGCTATTAAATCAAATTAAGAGATTTAATACAGTAAAATGCTTACACTTAATGTACATTGTAAAACAAACTAATTCATTTTTAAATTTTAGAATCGAATATGAATGTATTAATTTTAATTTTAATGAGATAAAAGCGCGACTCTGCAGTATATCTAAAGAAGAAATTTAAGCATAAATATTTGTATATGTGTAACAATAATAATGTTATTGTTCTTAATGCAATATTTTATTTTTGATTTTATAGTCTTATGCTATTTTATATATGATATAATTTGCTTGGGCGAAGCCCTGGCTATTGGGGTTAAGTTTGCGCTTTATTGTCCGAGGTTTTAAAAAAATTCCCACGTTACATTTTGATGATTTTGGTGGGAAAGTGTTCAATATAACCGTGTCGTGTTCGTAAATTATGTTTTGAAAGATATAACTAATTCTCAAATAAGATATATTCAAAAAACACTTAATTTTGACTCTTAATAACAAAGAAGTACAGTAGACAACCGAAAATCGGAATCAATTGGGGACTGGGGTTGTTCAGATTAGTCATTTGTTCCGATTACCCATTATGTACGAATAAATATATTAACCTGTCCGATGTTCAAATTTTTCTCCGTTGCGTGTCGCTTCGTGTTGAATTTTCGTCGATTTTAAGCCTAACGAAAATTTTTATAATAATAATCGAGGCTATCGTATCGTTAAAAATTATTTCTGCATTTTGTACAAACAAAATAAATATATTGAAGAATATAAAAACATGAAAATTATACTTTAGAAGTAAATTTAGAATCAAAAACGTTCGATTCAGCACGACACAGTCCGACTGAAAATCGTTCCGATTACCGGGGTTCCGATTAACGAGAGTCTACTGTATTTTGAAATTTTTGGGTGCGGATTTTTGGAATATAAAGGCAGACAGATGTTTCATATTTTTACATAGTTTGGTGAATTTCGGTTGAACTACAGAAAAGTTTTCCGAATTGAAAGAAAAAAGGAACCAGATTTACGTCCCTCATGCCCAGAACACGGCACCACGTTACCTAGGTCTTCCATTGCCTCTACTGTAACTTCATGCTCAGGTTCTCTACCGATTTAAAGCAATTGTCCTTTCCTTTCGCCCACATGTCAGCAGTTACCTTCAACTCCTTCCTCTCGTCCCATCGGAAATTTTCGACTTATAGCGTATATGTTTTTAGCTGTGTCTCAATCATAACTGACCGACGTTATGATTGAGACACGTATGACCGACGTTCACAGTTCCCTCAGTTACAGACTGGACAAATCTCAAACGTGGATGCTTTTAACGGGCGACTCCACTTTATCCAACGCATTTTTCGCTTAAATGCCAATCGATTTCGTTTCTTACTTTTTACTTTAGTTTAGTTCATTTACTTTACTTTAAATTAAACTAAACTAAACTAAATTTTTTATTACATTTTTTTATCTGTGCTTTTTATCATATTTTTTCTGAACAATAAATCTCTTATAACACTGGACAACAAAAAAAATGTTTTTGAATGTTTCCTTTATTTCATGAGTGGAATCTTACTAATTTTGGGGTGATAAAATCGAATATGACAAAAAAAAAATTTTTATTAGCTCTAGTTTCTGTGATGTACAAGAGATGTGATCTTAATGATTTAAGAAGAAACGACACATTTTAATTACATATGCTAACAACATTGAAAGTGCTTTTGAATTTTTGAAAATGTTTGAATTTCAAATTCAAACATTTTATCAAGCCATTAACGTCACAGCAAACAACCAGATTGTTTTTCTTCTCAAAAAAAGGAATCAGATTCCTCTGACGTTCTCTGTACTGTGAGATCCCGACATCACGTTGGAGAAGATTCCGTTGCTGTAGTCTTGACCCTAGAAGTTCCGCTTTATTCTTTGACAAGACTAGATCTTGAATGAGATCACTCAATTTCGCTTAATTCAGTCTGTGGTGTATCATCTTTTATCTCAAAATCAGGGTCATGAAATGTGGAACGCTTGTTGGATTCTTCTTCTCCCACACTTTCTTCATTTTCTACTTCAAGCTCATAATGTTGGAATGGAGTAGGAACTATCTGGTAAACTATCTGAATGTGGAAGAGGTCGAATTGCAGATGGAATATTTGGGTATTAAACTGTTTTTTTTTTTTCTTCTTTTTCATTGACAATCCTGCCTGTATAAGTGGAGTCAAGCGGAAATAGCAGTCATCTGTGTGGTTTGTAGGCTCCCGCCAAACCTTAGGCACAGCAAAAGCCATAGATCATTTTTTATTTTTCAGTCATTCTCGTAGTATAACTGAACAAGAGTTGCAACGTGGAGCCCATGACTTATCCTGCCCCTACCTTTATACCCAAATAATGGTGATAGGCAGTCTTCAGAAGAGGCGTCAGATTGTGTTTCTGTGACGAAAATGTTATTTCACCACGAATATAACAAAAATTGTTCACTAAATTTACACATTTTCGTGGCATTTTGGTATAACCAGTATTACACTTCAAAAGTACTCCAAAACCAGAAATGTTAACCAAGAAAAACAGAAGCAATATTAAACTCAAAGTCATAGCTACATTTATTATATTTATAACCCACAAACATGTGGAGAACGTTTTGCTATGTCAGTGTGAGAGGTGTGACAACTCCCAAAAAAATAAATTTTCTCCAAAATACAAATGTAGACTCTAAAAAATAACATATCACTGTATCTCCAAAGCAAGAGCTAATCGGTCATTTTTATGGAGATTTTTGAATTCAGCAGATGAAAATACATAAGAATATGCTAATTTTGAGCCCGAAACAAAATCATTGTTGTCCAGTGTAATCTTTGATTTGTGACATGTGACTGCTCAAAATGCTCGCCCAAGCTAACTGCATCAAGAAACATCATCTCCACTTTCTCCATTCTCATCTATCTAGTTTTAAATTAACTTAGTTTCAAATATATACTCTCCGCCACAAATTAGTACTGTAGTGTCTTGCTTTGTACAGTACATCATAGTTCTCCGTTAGCAATTGAGTTGTGCCGGTCATTATATCCGTTTTCTTTCGAAAACTTTTGAATTAACGTTACTTTTGCTTTTTAACAAAGGGTTATGTATAGATAATCGGGGCCTCTTCCCCTATAGTTTCCATATTTCGTCTGGAATTTCATCTATCTGTCTTAGTTCTTGAGATTAAGGAAAAACAGACAACAGATGACAGTGAAAATTATAGGTGTACATTTTTTTTTAACTGCAGCTCAACCAATTAGACACCAGGTTGGAAAATGATAAAATCTGTTTTGTAAAATCCGTCCGAACGTACGTGTAAACACAGAATAAAGCAAAGACGCAGATTAGTTATAAGTAACAATTGCAGGTTAGGTTTATTTGTTTACGCAACGCGACACATGGTCGATTTGCCGAAGAAAGGAAATGGGATATGTATTGATTATGATTGTGATCCTCAATTGTACAGTCAAATGGATTTTGAAATATTGAAATGTCTTTTGCATTTCCATCAAGATCCGGAAAGCGCTGTTGTAACTTTAAAGTTGAGAAAATACACGGTGATTCAAAAGTTACAGAAATTTAAAAAATTAATAACTTGCAAATTATTATTTACAGTAAGATGATGCGGTTTTCGCAGAAATGCCTAGAAAAAAGCGGGATCTTTTTGTGTAATAAAAATTTTTGTACCAACCTAATTACATTTCTTTCCATTAGGTGGGCTTGATAAGATGACATAATTTGGGTAGTTGTTATTAGAGTTTACACTAAGAACATTTTTATTTTTTATTCTTATTTTAACAAATCGTACAAATGTTCGATGTTGTACTCATCATTCATGAGAACAGCTATTAGACACTATGAACAACATTAAAGAGCATTTCAGTTGGTATTACTGAAACTTCATATTGGATAGAGTTCTTCAACGTGGCAAATGATGTTATCTGAAGAACACCGACTGAACATGAGATTTTATTAAAAAATAACTTTTTTACCATTAATTACAATAAATAAAATCGTGTGTGGCGCCATCTGTTACGAAATTTCGTTATAAAAAGTTTTATATTTTTAATTATTACCGAACGGCAAAAAGCTTAATTTTAAGGATAATGGCCAAATTAATTTCGTGGTGATAAATAGAATTAGGAAAGTCAATCGTTTGAAAAAATGAGCTAGAATTATTAGGGTGATGAGAAATTCGTATATTCCTCCAGATCTAATACTGACCTTCAATATTACATCAGTCAATTAATGAGGAAAGATATAATATTCAGTTTTATTTACTATATAATATGATATTTTTAAAATAAATCGTTAGAATCAAGAACACGAATACTGTCTCGAATTTTATCTACGCAGCATAGAACCTCTCGCATCAGTTCGGTTAGAATATCTACTGTACTATTATAAAAGATAATTAATTTTAATAAAATTATTACACGAATTTTTTATTTGCTCTGAAATATTTATTAATTCCATTCAATTTAAAATTATAATTTATTTAGGAATACAAATTAACAGAAAATGCCTTTATTTTAAATTAAGTGCATTATAATATTTGGATATAACAAGGGTGTTTCTGTATCGTAAACGTTATTTAGCAGTAAATTAGAAATATAGAGCATTATTGTTAAAATTTATAATTGAATTTAACCCCCACTCCATAATCTGGTCTACGAAATCTTCTGCCTCCCTCTCTTCCAAAGTCACGAGAATAGAATCCCCCTGCTTGCAATGTTCCTCTTCCGTCTTTAGTTTTCCAAGTTTTCCCAGCATCAACTCTGATTCCAGTTCGACGATTCCGTCCGTCTCGTCTTTCGTGCTCTATTTTAACTCCAACATCTCTCTGTTATCACAAAATTAAATATTTAAAATTCTATAATTTATATTCTTAAACTTTGATGAAAATTGTATGAAATTTGGGTTTACTTTTTGTAAATTGATTAACTCTTCTTTTGCTTCGTATATCCGAATTAAGCTTAAATTCACTGAAAATATCGAACAAAGGTTTTATAAAATACATACTTTATTTATCTTTTAATAAGGATTTTACTTACCTACGAGAAGAGCGATGAAGAAATGAGGGTTCATGATGATATTTGATACAATCGCGAGTTATGTTGGGCCTTTTATAATAAGTTGAATCCCACTTTTATCCAATCAGCAGATTTGCAGTTGCATTGTGTTATGAAACTGGTGCAATACTCTTTGATTATTCTCTAGAAGCAGCAATTCGTTTTTCCATACTTGCATAATAACTTTAAATATCATAATTTTGACCAACATTTATTTAGAATTTTTATTGTTAATTTAATATTACTTTAAAATTACCATTTTATTTCTTATTTAAGCAAATATCTTTTCATGGAAAAGATATTAGATATTCGAACGATCAAAGATTTTCTTGTAGGAAGAATGGAAGTGGATGAAGTGTTCACGAAGATGTATGAAATACATAAATAAATCAAGATATTAAAAATATATTTAAGAAAATTTTCTTTTAAACATTTGAATTAATATATAATATAGGATATATTATTATATAAATTGCTCCTCGTCATCTATTCGAGTCCATGACGAGGATCCACGTTTATCTTTTATGTAGATAGACTCCATTGAGAAACCTTGTTACATCTAAATTAAAATTATTTTAGTGTGTTATATTAGAAAAATTATTTTCTTGTGTGTAAGTTGATCACGCGAGTTACCATGACTTGTTCGACAAATCAAGGTTAACAACTTATAAGTATAAACGACCCGCAGGATAGGAAAAATTATAAATTTGATTTTTAAGTGTCATTCGTCGCTATACAAACATAAACTAAAGGAAAAATTATTCTCGGGAATAACTGAATAATTTCAAAGATATTTCTCCCGTTAAATTACAAAGGACGATGCAATAAACTACATAAATTATAAACAAAGGATTTGATTTATTAGAAACTGCAGTTACATACAAAAATCGTTTACGAGTAAGATCATTGCTACAAGTACTTACGTTAAACAATGTCACGTAAACAATTTAATATTTATTCTCTTGTCAAAATCTTTACATTCGTATGAACAAACGAATAATGTTATTACCTATTAAATATAGATATCGTATAAATATTATTTGAACATTAATCAAACTTCCATAATTAATTAATTAATGAAATTTGTTTTTAAATACTGCTGTTAATTATTCTTCATTTAAAACTTTTATTCTTCTATAAACTATAATACATAAAAAGAATAATTTTATAATGTTTTTCAAAGAAATTAAACGGGGAAATTTTTAAATGCAGAAATTATGTGCATGTGTTTAGTTGAAATAAATGTGAAAATTTGTGGAGTTTTGATTATGATTTAACTGGAAAAGAAACTTGTTTTTTTCCTTCAAAAGATAAAATATTTAGTTTTATGTTAATTTGATTTTGATAAAATATTCGAAAATATCCGAAAAAATACACGATTTTTATTTATTAATTTTCTCGTTTTTTAGAATTTATCATTTATATTAATATAAGTTATTCATTTTCTTTTACGAATAATGTTTATAGATGTAAAGATAACTTTTAAAGATAGATGTAAGAAACTTTTGTTTTGACATCTAACTGTCGGTCGTTTAAAATGTGAAACTCGAATATATAATGCTAGAGAACAATAGATTAAAGGTACGAGAGCTTGTCGGTATGACGGTACAATATCAATTTAGGTCACGAATGCACTTGATCAAAGTAAAATTCGATGACGAATGCTGTGTGTTCAAACGCGGATGAACAGTTTATATTTTGGAGAAGCGGGTGAAATCAACATCTCAACGAGCATTAATGTAATACTGATAGATTAAAACGATAAATAAGTTAGAATAGTTTTTAGAAAATTTAAAAATACGAATAAAAACTCTCAATCTGTTCCGACTTTAGGGGCGACGAACACACTCAAACAACAAGAAAGGAATTACTCGTATCTATTCTCACTTTTATTATACAACTGTAAGTGACTTATAATAAGCATTTCGCTAAAGTAACGACAGTTATTTTTTATTTAAGTTGGTCGATATTAACTGTTAAAACGATATTCAGTTTATTTCTATGGGGTAATCCCTCGCTCTTATGTAGTGCAAGCGATTATTTCTCACAAATTTATTTATCTGGAATTATTTTATTTTATTCATTTAGTTATCTAAATAAATTTAATGAAATAATTTACGAAATCGCACACCCGTAACTTTATATAATATATCATCACGGTCGTGCGGTTTCTCGAATTCTTTTCCCATTGTTTAAACGTAATATTTTCGAAATTTTCCCTTACTTATATTCGTGAAATTTTCGATTCTTTTGCTATTTCTGGATAATATTCGTGTCAAAGCACTTTAAAACACAACATTCTATCAATTTAATAAATGTTCTTTTTAAATCTTATTGGATGTTTTATTTTTTACTTTACTTTTCTAAAAAAATAATCATTATTCCATTAATATAATAAACAATTTAATAAGCTCATTTATTTATTTTATACAGTTTAAATTTTCTTGAATTTTTAAACACATTTAAACTAATGTTTTTATATTATGTTAATACAATTAAAAAATATTATTTATTACGTTTTGTTCTATAACAAATTACTGTATATTTGATATATTTTCTACTGTTATTACTTGATTCTAAGCGCAAATAGATGATAATTAATACTTTTATTTACTTCTAGGAACTGAAACGAAAGTGAAATGTCATCTAGAAAGATGCACAAAAGCGGTAATTTCCATTTCGAAATTACTCTTTGTACTTAATTCCTCGCATTAAACAGGTAGTCGAACTTTACTCGAATACATTAACATTGCTTAATTATTCTAAGAACAGTAGAGTTGTTTCTATCCGACATAAATATTTCACGGGTGATTTATGTCTTTCGTAAGATAAATGAATTTACACAACATATACTGTATATTAAAATATTAATTAACACCATTTTACAGAAAAACTTAATTAAATTATAAAGTTCTCATTTTATTCGTAAATTTTTAATGGAATATTTTAGATAAACTAGATTTTCGCTTTCATAGAATATTTGATTTAAAAACTTTCTTTTAAAATTTCGATAATTTAAATAAAATAAACAATAACTCAAAAATTAAATCGTTAGTTTATTGTAAGAAACGCATTGATTAAGAAATTCCTTTATTATTATAACAATACAAATTCTTTGTAATAATTATATAAAATTTGAAGGAATTCAATATTCTTCATTTCATAGAATATTTGATTTAAAAACTTTCTTTTAAAATTCTTTTTAAATTGTTGTCTTCTATATTGCAAATATTTTAATAAAAATGAAATAACGTATTTGAATTGCCTATATTTTGAACGTTTGAAAAAATAAAATAAGGTTCACTCTAGCTTTTTATATATTTTCTTTAAATTTTCTGTGTCTATATTTGATTTAAATAATAACTAATTAGTTATCGTTTATATCTTTCTTATTATAATGAAAATAAAAATAGAAAACTAAAATTTTCGTGTGATAATTCTGAACAGACTGACAGCCTCAATGATTTAATTTTGTTTTTTTTAAATTAATTTATTACTTTCAAAATACTGTATACTATTTATTATATTATATTATATATATTTCAAGATTGCATTCGAAGATATTAAATAACACAAATTATCAAATCAAATTATAAAAACCACTATTTCTTCCAAAACCTGTTTCAAATCTTCTTTAAAAAATTAATTATTAAATTATTTAATCAAATTAATCAATTATTAAATTTATTATTTAGGCCTTCTCTAATTTTATATATTTGATTGTTTTAGGCATAGTGAACCTTTAGAAAGCGCTCTTTATTTATTATTATAATATACTTTATTTTATTTCTTATAAAAACTTCTAACTAGAATTAAGCCCAATATTAATTTGTCTATTCGTAATTAATTAAAATTTTATTATAAAAAGTCAGTCATGTAATTTATTTACAAATAAAAATTTTAAGTAGACTCCGCTTATCGTAATCACCTTGAAAATCGCCTAAACTGATAGGTAGAATTCAGATTTTCTAGCCATAAAATGCCGTAAAAATAGCAATAAATATTCATAAGGAAAAAATCCAAAAATAAATATTTATTGTTAGCACATATTTCAAAGTACTGAAAGAGAATGGAATAAAGAATTAAGCGCAGCCTACCTCTAAAATGCCTTTAAATATTATTTTAGTTTAATGGCCAGTTCGCTTTAGGCATTAACCCGCCGCTTTGGGAGAACCGTGATCGAATCCGAACGGCAATTTCAACGAATTTTTTGGTGGTGGTCAGCCCCGTCTCTCTTCACTCGATCACCCTCATTGTAGGTTTAGTCAAACCCCCGATGGATATGATAAGACACTCTCTTAGAGCCCACAAGGAGGAGACAAAAATGGAAAAAAAAACAAAGTATATCTTAATTAAACGACCGAGTAAACGTTAGAAATATTCATTTTATGGCAGAATTTTTCAGAAGTAGAAAATTAATCACTTTAAAATACGAAATTTTTTCCGAAATTATAATCTGTCATAAAACTAGTTACACAACATAAATTGCTTCAAACACAATCGTTCGAATTAACTTAACGTTCACATTGTTTTAGGTCAATATAAAATTTATACTTTATGAAATAAAGAGACCGTTAAAACTTCCAACTGAAATTGGCTCTGAGTCCATAATCGGGTCTACGGAATTTGACGCTTCCATCTCTTCCAATCCGATGGGAATAGAATCCTCGAGCTTCAAATTTGCGATTGCCGTCTTCGCTTTCCCACCTTTTTCTCACATCAATCCTGATTCCGGAACTGTGATTTTGTCCTCCTATGTTTATTTCTGCATCTCGCTGTTTTATTTGATAGAAAATCTTCAGTAAATCAAAATGAAAGCTGTATATTATTTTATTTCCTTATCAAATACCTTCTTACCTTTTGTAATCTGACTAATTCTTCTGTCGCGTCGATTTCGAAGAAATTTAATTCAACTAAAGATGATAATAAATATTATTTCGTATCAATGAATGAATGAATACAATTCGTTTCAGTACTTACTGATCAGGAAAATAAAAAATACATGCAATATCATGATGTATCGAGAGAAGAAATAATCTTATTCGGGTAAAAATTCACTCTAATCAGTGAGATGTTACATTCTACCATTTATACACTAAGCGGATTACAATAAATAATTAAATATATAGTTTCATCAGTTATAGAATTGTTGATATTTCCTCCCATTGTTTAGCTGAAATTTAATGCGCAACGTCTGTTATTCTCCTAATGATAATTTTAAGTAACTGATATGGAATCGAAATTGTGTTCAAATTAATATTTTATAATTTGCTTTTTCTTTTCTTTTCTTTTCAATTAAAATTTTCTAAGCATATACTGTATTTGAGAGATTAACAACTACTTTACTAATATTGTTAGCTTAAATAATTTAATATTTTTTGTTGGGCAACACCTGAATTTCATATGACATTTTAAAATCGCATCTTAATTTTATATATAATCCTATAAACTTATTTATTTCTGAGTTAATTGTGGTAATTTATCAATATTAGAAATGATAAATATAATAGGCATAATAACACACATTCTACTCTCCTCAAAAGCGAAATTGAATCACCATGAAGCCACATGCAAATAACAGGACCAGTAGAGATAACAGATATATGCAAATGATTAAGTTTGCGTACGTATCGAGTATTATTATACCCAGTTTCGGACTATAAGGACTTGCAGCCGGCTCGGGCAGTAAATACTATCAGCGATGATTCGCAGCAGCCGAACTTTCGAATAAGAGCAGAAAATCCTTTGGAGACGACGGCGAACTGAACACCACCAGTTCACGGGAACGAGACCTTATCCTGGAGCCACGCTACCTCGGCTTGTCGATGCACACAGTTGCCACGCGTGTTAGGCACCATCCAGCGATGTGTGACACGATGACGCAGGAACGTTCGAACACGCCGAAAAGGGATCGCACCGGCGCTCGACAGAGCGCGCAGACCGGCAGAACAGATCGTCGGAACCAGTTTGCTACGGCACGCGACAGCTGAAACCTGCTGTCGCCATCAACGGGTGCATCTATGCCCACCCAAATTATTCGCAACAGGTTGCATGAAGTCGGGCTACACGCACGTCAACCAGCAATGGAGATGCCATTAGCCGTTTGACACCATGCCGGCTGCAGTGGTGGAGTCGTCATTGCAACTACACAACTGAATTGCATCAGGATGAATTTCGCTTCTGTCTGTGGAAGAATAACGGGTGTGGCGGTACTCTGATAGAAAACCAGTACGTCACGCAAATTTTGGGGCCTGTGGTTCGGCCACTATGCAGGCCTCACCCGACACGGGTTCCAACAAGATAATGCCTGGCAGCACGTCGAACGACGAACTTTTATCGACCTGAACGAAATTCATGGCCGGCAGCCTCATCGGAGTCTCTTTCATCGAACTCCTGTGGGACCTCGTATGACGTGAGATGCGGGGGACCATCGCCAAATACCGTAGACGACAAAGAACCGCAATGGACGAGCTTGGCAAAAGATACCTTAGGCAACCTTTACTTTAAGATACCTTTACTCTCTTCATTGATAGTATTTTTTTCGTATAGCGGCCTGTATAGTTACCAGTAAGAACCATATTCGTTACTGAATAAACAGGTGTCTTTGTTGTTCTTTTAATCATTTGCATATCTCTGTCACTATTACTGGTCTTGTAATAAGCATATAACTTCGTGGTGTTGCAATTTCATTTTTGAGGAGTGTAGAAAGTACAGTTCATATTTCTAGATACACTGCTTTATTGCCAATGCGTATAAACAAAAAAACTTCATATTCACGTCTAAAACATTAAATATATCTTTAACAAAACAATATGTGGGAAAAGTCTCAAGTTATATTCGAAATGCAATTGGTTGGTTAAAATCACGTATAGACGTTCTAAAAAGTGCTCCAAGTGTTAATTAAATGCTTCTCGAATATAGCTGGAGTGAGGAAAGGAAACAGTCATTTGTCATCACTTTTGATATTAAAAAAATCTAAAAAGATGCTTTCGTAATATTAGTAAATGTTAGAGACTTAAAATAAATCGCAGCATATTCATTTGCTTTTTATATCGTAAATTATTTTCTTCATTTTTCAAACAAATCTCATTATTATTTCGTACTGTTTTCTGAGTTGTAGAGGAAATTTAATGTGGGCAATTCACTCGCAGACTGTACAGTACATATTACGGCACGCAAAGGAATAGTTTCGTATATCCAGAAAGCTAAGTATATCCTAATAACTCTTATATTTTAACTTATACTTTATAAACCTAGATGTATTGCGTTTTAATTACGTTTTCAGAAATTAATAGGGAGTTTACGTTGACGTCACAACGCATTCAAATTTTTTCCCATATAATATAATGGAAATAGGGTTCCGGTTAACTTTTTTCTGGCACAATATCTGATTTTCAGGAACTAATTACTGTTGAAATATCATTTTCTTACCACCTTAATGTAGAGTTTTAAAATGTATTTTTCATATTTATGTTATTTAAACTAAATTTTAATATTTATAGTAAATAATATTTTTTATGGAGATAAATTTGTTTATTTAGAAACGCCATTTTTATTTTTTGTCACAAAAACCAAAATATTGTTGTTAAATAAGTTTTAAAATTTAAGTAGTTAATCGTCTCTCATCACCCTGTTAAACAACCAATTAACTACTTAGTATAAAATATTATTAGTCTTAAATTTAATTTGGATATTTCTGAATGATAAAAATTTAAAAGCTGATCTTTATATATACTATAAATAAAGGAACTTGTACATTTTCACTAAACTGACCAATGAAGTTTTAGACGTTGAAAGTAGCTGTACTGTTTATCGCCTACATTTCATCACTAATTCAGCTTTTACCGTTTTCTATCCGATTAAAAACTAACGTTTTCACAAACCTCCATCAGGCATCGCACAAACAATGAAAAAATAGTATTTATACGGTTGAATCCTACAACAACTCTAGGTTCAAAATAAGTCATTTCCAGCAATAAAGGTAAGCTTTCGTTTTCATATTTTTAGCATTTCTCGATATTCAAATTGAAACTAATGTTTCTTCGTCAGTTGAAATATAAATATGATAGAATATATTAAAAATCCAAGCCGCGGAGATTCGCATCGATATCTTAAAAGAATATTAGAGAATGTCATCGTGACGGGAATCCCTCAAATTGTCACAGAACCAAATATTAAAAGGAAAATATTTAAATTGTTTATTTTTTTCGGTGCTCTATTTGGATTTTTATTTCAATTAACTCAATTTCTGTTATTATATTTCACATATCCGACCAATTTAGAAGTATCGATAAAACTTATGGAAGCGAAAGATCTTCCGAAACCGATAATTACAGTTTGTGACACCAACGGGTGAGTAGTGTTAGTGTTAATAAACTATGTTTATTTTAAGTTAGTTTTAAATTAACATTTCCGTCATCTGATTGTTGAATGTCATTCGAATATTTTTGTATAAATATTTTATATATTTAATTAAAAAATATCCATCGATCCCTCGACGATTCCAACGACACAACTGTTAATAATTTAATATATATAACGTTTCATTCCGGTAATGATAAATAATAATTAATTTAAGTTAAAACTGTAGCGACGATAGCGGAAACATTTTTGACGCGTGTAAATTATTTACAGATTGCGACGAAGAGCACTTTGTGAAGATTTTCCAAAAAGATGTTTCAAAATAGATAATATTAAGGAATTCTGTAAAGATTTTAATCATTTTTGTGAAAAGGATAATATCACCGAGAACGATTTAATGGTGACGTGTTAAATTTATTATTTGTGATTTATAAATTGGTTAATCTAAACTAATGAAATAATAATTATAACGGGACAACAGCGGCAATTAATTAAAATGGCAAATGTAATATTTAAGTATCAATAAGAAGAAAATTATTTAATGGGTTTTCGTAAATAAATTACAAACTCCGAATATCAATTAATTAAATTCTTTTTCATATATTTATTATATAATAAATTTTAGAATAATTTAAATACGATTCTGTAATATCGTAATAGATTTACTTCATTCGTATTTATTAATTATTTATTTCATATTGTTATATTTCTTTAATGAACAGCGTTTGATATAGATAGTGTTTAATAGACTTAATTTACCATCTAACCCATCGATGGTAGAGTGGATAAAGCTGAACATTGGTTATGAGTTCGAGTCAAAGCAACGGACTATCCGTGTAAAGTTTCTCTAAATTTTCTTTACGTGTCTAAATCCTAAATGGCAAGCAGTTTTCCATAGAAATTTCTTCGGAGTCATCCCTTCTTGACAGATCGCCTAGTGTTGAGTTGCCTTTCTTTCGAAATATATTACAATTATACTAAAAATGTATCTTGCGTAATTTACATGTTTTGTTTTTATCGTAGTTTCTTATACCCTGCGAAACATTTCTCGGTTATTAAAATCTTATTCGCTCGAAAATCCGTTTACAATTTGGATAGTACTGTGATGAAGTAGCCAGCCTGTCCATATTTTGTTTTTCACTCGAATTTTGTTTAATTATTATAATTTGAGTGTATTCTATAAATTTCAAATTTTTAAAATTATTCTGTCACACGTTTTTATAACTGTAAGTACTTTTAATATTTTAATAACTGGATCCTATGACTCTTACTCTCGTGAGGACGATATGGCGAAAAACAAGTCGAAACCATGTTTTTGTCTCGCAGTACTCTGAGAAACGAGAAACAACACATACAATTAACATCTTTATTACATTGTTCTTTAAACCGTCGTTAGTTTACTTTAAAGACAGCATAACTTTTTGTATAAATATTATTTATACTTTTAATAAACCTAAAACTGGAAACTTACATTTTTAACACTAGTTATCTCTCTATAATCAAGTATTTTATAATGGAAACACTGCAAATTCGTTATTACGAGCATATGTAGGTATCAACCTATTAAACGAATTAGATCATTTTCGTTTGAAATATTATACAATTTGTACTGTACTGTACTGTAGAATATATGTTGTATACACAATATCGTCGATATGTAAATATTTATTACTTTGTAATTTGTCGATAAAAATTTTAATCTTTTTAACTACTGTATATATAGATGGAAACTTTTTATTTGTGCAATAAAAATACTAATTTTATTGCCATCACTCGCCGTTTACGGCATCTGCTTTTCTTAAATGTCTTCGCATAAGATGTTAATTACTATCTATCTCAATATCTTACGTCTTAAGACTGTGAGGATACAATCTAAATACAAAACTCTGTTTAAGTTTGTAGGACTTCGTGTCGTTAATTTTTTCACCCCCTTAAGAAATCCTAAGAAGGATGGCGCCGACGATGAACTTTGGTATTTATCTGGAATTGGCTATTTTTAAATTTGTTTCATTTCTTAATTTAGTCCAATTTGGTACACTTTTTAACTTTTACATGTTTATCCCAATAACATATTTTCACGTGAGAAAACCCATTTCTTAAGTTCTGCTCATACACATACAAAGAATTGGTTTTTATTTTGGATAGATGAAAATCATGAAATCAGGATAACGCATGAGCAATCTGCCAACTGGACCTTTCTATGAAAAACTACTCCTTGATTAGGTATTAAACACGCAAATAGTTCCAAAACACTAGAAGCGACCAGCTCTATAGTCAGGCGCGAATCTGGAATCAACTACAGTGTGCAGATATTTTATCCATTCGGACGCTAATGAGCGAGGAACTCTTTAATTACTTACGTATGTTTAATTAATAGAGTAATGAATTACGAGTCACAAAATATCCAGGACAGGCCATCCATGAAATATTCCTGAAGTCCTTGGGGTCAGCAGAACTCGGCCCCTATCAGAACGGATGCCTTTAGTACTCATCTCATCCGATCGATAGATTCCACTTCAGGAAAGAAATGTAAATAATTGGGTGGTTTCATTTAATCCATGGACTGCGTGGAGTGCGAAAACAATCTTAGACCCCATATGATATAAAGAATTTTAAAAAATATCTCACGGATTTAAAACCTATTGATTTAAAAAGATGAACTTTAGTAAGATAATACATCGATACAGTAGTAACATCGATACAGTTTAGGTCTTATTAGATCAGCCCCGACACTCCTTTTATTGCGAGCTATTGTCCATTCCTTCGTTCTGACTACAAATTATTTTTATCTGTTCCAAGTTTTTATATTTTAATATAAAAATTAATTAATTGAAAATTTCTATTAATTTCGATTAATTCTAAATATTCACAGTTGATATATTGTTTATTTAACTTTAATTTTTAGTTTTCTTCTAATACGTCTGATGAATATAATCGATCGATAATCGATAAATACGGTATTAGAGAAGAAGATATTTTACCTGATTTTGCACACAATAAGTAAGCATCGTTTTTTGATTTATAATAACGCACACTCATTGATCAAAAACGTTACCCACCCAAATGGAATTGTTCGACTGCTGCAAAACTTTGTCTTAGAGAGCCAAGTACTGTAAATGATTACAGTTGTGATCCGATTGCGTGTCAGGCGATGCTGCCATTAGGGGTTCTCTTTTGTCAACCAAAATTTTGCTTAATTGAATCGCTATTGTTCTCTAGATTAGCGTTTCTCAAACTACGGGTAGCGTTAAATTTTACTATACTACCTTCCGCAGAAATACTTGTAATACCTGTATTACTGAAATGTTCTCTAAGACCTAGGAACAATAGATGTATCTGTTAAGTGCTGAAAATTTTTAATAACTTTTTTCTTGCATAATTATTGATATTTAATAATTAAATTTAAGATTATAGAATGTGCGTAAATGAAATTGATTTCTCTTTTCTGTTTTGAATAACGTCATTTTATGTAAGGTCGTAGTCATAAAGTCATTTAAGTTGCAATGGTTTTGAAAATATTTCCTTGTTTATTCAAACTTTTTGGTTTATTGTCATATATATATCAATACATTATAAAAAATAAATAACATAGGAATTTTAGCACAAGTGGATCAATAAAATACATAATTTTATTTCATTACACAGTGATTCCAGTTTACCAGGTTTTTAAAACTTTTATATTATAAACATTTCGGTCACTGAACCGTTGGGCACGATATATATTGGGCAAAAAGTCTGAGAAACGCCGCTCTAGACGTTACGGGTGAAGAAACAAATCGCCGTATTATATTACTTTAAAACGTGTGAAAAAATGCTCGCACGATCACTAAAAAATCGAACAAGATACAAAAGGTTGCTTTAAATTACAGTGTTGTATGCGAAGAAATTGTCCCTCCGCTAAGACATTATTACTATCGTCATTACGTTCGCACTAATAAACTTTTATTTGATTCCAACGCCTCCGCTTTGGTGCGTAAGTTTTTTGTGAATGAGTGTATTATGAGACAAATATTCAATAGCATAAATGCAACTTTTCTATTATACTTTTTGTAGTATTACATTTCGAACAATTCAAACAGATGAATTATTAAGACTGCGAAACTGTTATTCTATTAACCCTGACGATTACGTGAGAAAGAATACAGAAAAACATGCAAGTTTAGAAATGTACAGTAAGTATTACATAACATTTGAGAATCTATATATATAATCGAGACGAGTTGATGATGATGATGATGATGATGATGATGATGATGATGATGATGATGATAATAATAATAATAATAATAATAATAATAATCAGCGCAGAGCCCAAACGGTTAGGGGTTGAAAGTTGAAATTTGGTACACAGTCTAGTGGTACGTCACGAAAACGCACACTAAGAAGGGATTTTTCGAAATTCTTCTCCACGGGGAAGAGGGACAGGATTAAAGCTTCTATATACATTATCGAGACGTGCCTAAACGGTTAGGAGTTGAAAGTTGAACTTTGGTACGCAGTTAGGGTATGTTAAGAAGAACGCACACTAAGAAGGGATTTTTCGAAATTTCTCCCCACGGGGAGAGGGACGGGATTAAGGCTTAACACTTTTATCAACAATGGAAGGTTAAGTATCAATAGAAGTGTTAAGTAACAATGGAGAACAAGAGAAAGCGACGTGCAAGATTCACGGGCGCTAGAGGAAAAAAAAAAAAAAGACTAATATGTTAGAACATATTTAATTTTCAAATTTAAACAGATTAATTCGGTTTTTCTCGACCCTTCTTCTTTAGAACATTCGATGAAAATCGAACGATATAATCAGAACACGTCGTGAAAATCGAACAATATTACAATATTCGATTTTCAAATTCGACCTTTCATTAGAAATATTTAGTTTGTTGATGAAATTACTCTTTTTCTTTTGTGACTATAACGTAATAATCTTAATCTTCGCTATCATTACTTTTGCCCGAGCAACGCCGGGCCTATCTGCTAGTAATTGATAATTATATTCAATTTATGAGCTCTATGACGGCCTTTCTTTTCCGCTAGACTTATTACACCATCGTTGAGAAACAGGACAAGCTTTAGAAAATCACAGTTTATTTCCTAGAGTATGCATTTCGGACTTCGAGTTCCTTATCAACTCTTTGAGATGTAAATGGTTATGAGAAGCACAGAAATGACGAGGATTGATAAAATTCCCTGGTTATTTCTGTGAATCGTTCCATCGTGTTGCGATTCTACTGTAAATAAGTTTATAGTCTTATTGTTTTAACGGTGAACAAGTTTTTTACTTCATTATTCTATTTTATTGTTAATTATAAAATAGTTTGCAATGTCGCGGTTTTAAATGTTATGGTTTTAACAGTGTACTTTATTATGTATATTGTTTGCCTCTCGCTGCTAATTCTACTTTATGTATCTTACCGTCATATCTAATCAAATACCTGTAAATTAATAATTGTCATCCGAATTTTATCAATCGTCACCATTTCTGTGATTCTCGTAACCATTTACATAACAAAGAGTTGATAAAGGACTCGAAGTCCGAAATGCATACTCTAGGACAGGGATGGCGAACTTATGGCACGTAAGAGAAATCATCTGGCACGTAATGTATCATATGATTTCTGTCTTTTCCAATCATCCTTTCTGTTTATCACCCGATCATCTCTTTTTCAATCAGATTTTTTACGTTTATTCGAATTAAAGTGTATTCGTTTAATTTCTTTAAATATCATTATTCGACGTCTAAGACATTGGCACGCATTAACATCTTTAAAGCTAAGTATGCTTACAATATGGCACGCGGACTCAAAAAGGTTCGCCATCCCTGCTCTAGGAAATAAAATGTGATTTTCTAAAGCTTGTCCTGTTTCTCAATGATGGTGTAATAAGTCTAGCGGAAAAGAAAGGCCGTCATAGAGCTCACAAATTGAATACTAGACTAGACAAGAAGCGTATTACAGAACTCATTGATATTGATATTGATAATTATGTATTTAGTATATAAATATATATATATATATATATATTTCGGAATCTGAATTCTGAAGGTTCGATTTTGATGGAGAAAATCTGAAAGGAAAATATTATAATTTAATTTAAATAAAAACTGTGTTTTATCAATTAACAGGAAAAAGGGATTGACTGGTGTAAGAGATTCGATATATTCGAATCGAACTACTCAATTCAGAACTTCCTAAGCCGACTTTAACAAAGAAGTTCAGAACAATAAGCTGATACCTTTATCTTCTCGGCCATCCGAAGATTATGTTTAAAAGAATATTTAAATAATGATTAATTACATCAACAATGATCCATTAGAATCTATTACAAACGAGAATCAAAGCAAGAATAAACTGTGTGCATTCTTATCCGTCCATCGACAAATACAAACAGATCTTGGAAACGCGTTGAATTAGAGAGTTTGAAAATAAATACAAATGTTTCATTAACGATACCAATTAATTTTAATTTATTCATAGTTCCACACACATTACTTAGTTTTTTCCATCGAACTTTAATTAAATTATACAATTACTCTATTTATTTTATTTTAAAATGAATAATTGTTACTTATTACTGTAATGTTACATTTTAAATTATAATTTAGATATAGATATAAGGTTAATTGGTTCAGTTAGAGTAAAATTCAACCCTGAGGAAACGATTTGGCCAAACAACCCAATTGGAGTCGTAGCGGCAATACATTCTAAAGATGACATCATCAATCCATTTATAAGTGGTATTCCTATGACTCCCGGAAATAGATACATCGTCCAGCTAACACCAGCAAGTCCTTTTTCAATTCAGAATTAATAATTATAAATTTCACAAGAATTAATATTTAACTTTAATTTTACAGATTGTGAAAACTCTTCTACCTTCTCCATTTAGCACAAACTGTAGAAACTACTCCGATTCTCCAAACAATTCATTTTTATTCACTCGTAATGTAAGTTATAATGAATATTAATTTCTAATTAAAACAATAATATCATAATGGTTCCTATTCTTTAGTACTGTTTTGCAGAATGTAGAAAAGAGCTTTGGCTGAAAAAATGTGGATGCTTATCACCCGAATATCCTTTCGTTACTAATGAAGAATTCTGTGTTTTAAGTAAAAGTTTTTATAGGTTCTTGTAAAGACAAAAAAAAATGAATAAATTTTATTTGTTTTAGTTATTTAAATTATAAATTGCGTATACTTAAATATTTATCATTTTAGATATGTATACTTATGAATGCCTTTCTTCAGTAAACTTGACGTTATGCATGAATAAATGTCGAAAACGCTGCAAGTAAGTATGGTTTACTTTCAATTAAATCCCATTAAAAAAACTGGTGGAACCAGGTTGGAAAACACCTAAATAAAGAAAACTTTTGAAAATTGTGGTGTAAGAATATTTGAAGCAGATTTCACAGTAAGGCTCAACATCTAAAGAAAGCTTTGGATGAGTAATGTCACCTTGATAATAAATCTGAAAAATAAGCATCATCACAGAAAAAGGCTTTGAGCTTTACTTTGTCCCTCAAACTTCCTTCGCTGATATTATTTAAAGATGTTCTAACGTTCAGCCAACTTATTATAGGTGCAACGACTTTAAGGCACAAAGTAAAGCTCGAAGCCTTTTTCTATAACAATGCTTATTTATCCGATTTATTATCATAGTGGTTTGATGGAGAAAATCTGAAAGGAAAATATTATAATTTCCAAAACATCCTATAGGTGTAATGCGTATAATGAGCACTTTCTTTACATGTTGAGCCTTACTGTGAAATCTGGATTTGGATTCTTATGCCACAAGCTTCAAAAGTTTTTTTTATTTAAATGTTTTTTCTGAGCATTACTTTTTCAACCTGTTTCCATCAGTTTTTTAAAATGTAATTTCAAGTATTATTTAGTCGTCAATAATTTCGTAATAGAATAATTTTCATGATAATTCTATATTCATTTAACAGTTTCGTGTTAGCCTGCAGATTTTCCACAATTAAAGTCACAAATGGTCCAACGATGGAAAACGGTCAAAACAATTACAAGATTAATGGCCGTAGCAAAGACGAGAAATGCAATAACCACTTAGAGCAGAATTTTTTAAAATGTAAACAATGATTTATTTATTCTACAGATAGCTTTTTATATTTTTGGATTAACCATTAGGCCATTCACCAATTTACACTCTTTTCAAATATTCACCTCTACATCTAGATCAGCGGTTCCCAACCTTTTTTTGACCAGGAACCACATTGATTTCATTGTTGTTAGCAGGGACCACAAGGTTTAAGAAAAATAAAAAATAAACTGTGTCAATCTAAAAATAAACTTTAATCAAAACTTTTAACATAAGTAATCGTTAAACTCAAGAGTAACATGCTTTAACAGTACTATTATAATAGAAAACAACATTTTTAGTAAAATTTAAATTCAGTTTGTATCAATGTGGGAATAATAATTTAAATTGAATAAAAGTTTTAAAACTTTCGCGGACCATATTTTAGCTCTTGCGGACCACTGGTGGTCCGCGGACCACTGGTTGGGAACCGCTGATCTAGATAAAAATACGGCAAAGATGGAACATTTCATTTACGTACAGTACAATACCCATGCATTGACAAATTTACATCGGTTAACATACACTTTGTAAAAGACTTTGTTACAAATTGCCTCGGCACCGCAGTGCATTACCGAGGTGAGGTACAGAGAATATTTACATTTTAACATTTTTACTATATACAATATAAACACAAAGATAGTAGTCTATAAAAGCTCGCGTGTAGGTTACAACTGCAGAAATGACATTGAAAGTATACAAATCAGACCATATGTCCCATAGATTACGGAATAAGGTTTAAAATATATAAACTTTAGAAATGCAAATCAACATAGTTATTCGCGTTTGAATACAAATACGTTTGAATATTAGAGGACACACATGCCAGACCAGATAGGTTTTTAAGTACATACACACTAGAAATACAAATCAACAAAGTTATTTGCTTTTGAATACAATACAGTTTAATATTTGAGAACATATGCTTGTCAGACCAAAGTACATAAATAAACATAGCCAATATAATATTTAACAACAAAGTTGCTCACATTAAGAATATAGCATCAGAACAGAGTAATTCGCTTGGAGATTACAGTAACAAAACAACACTATCCATTATATTCCTATCTGACCATCGTTCTTTTAAAATACATATTAACAAGTTGTTAAAAGCTTGATTTATGTTTTTATCGTTGATAAGTACATTTAAATTGCATGGCCAGTTGGTATGAGCAGGCAACATGGTAATAATGTGATGACGCATGTCCTCGAGCATGGGGCACCAAAATAGGTAGTGCTCCACACCATCAGGGACATCGCACAAAAAGCAGTTCTGGTTTGAAGACTTGTTAAATCTGTAAAGGTAGTTCTGGAACTTTCCATGCGCTGTGTAGAACTGGGTGACATTATGTTGGATGAGATGTCCAGCAGTAGTAGAAACTTTGGGAAAGAAGTTCCTTGTTATTTTATTCTGAGTGTCCCAGATCTGCTGCCACTTGATAAGCGCACTTTCTTTGAGTCGACTAATTATGAAGCTTTGAGGGATTGCAGTGTAGCTTGGATTACAATTCATATTTGAAGCACACCGAGCCAGCTCGTCTGCTCGCTCATTCCCGCAGACTCCAATGTGTCCTCTTACCCAAACGATTGCAAAACTGTTGACATTCTTTGATATTTCTTTGAGGATTTGATTTACAATTGGGTGGCGCCAATTGTAGTTACATATGGATTGCGCAGAGGAATTGGAGTCAGTAAAGAGATTAATTTTCATACCACCAAAGTTATCATTGCACCATCTTACGGCTGAGAGGATACCCCAAAGTTCCGCTTGGAACACGGAACAGAATCTTCCCAACTTATATGAGGAGTGGTGAACTTCATTATTATCCTGATAGACAACGAAGGCGCTGCCTACCTGCTCTCCATCCTTCGATCCATCCGAGAAAATGGCCAGAGTTTGGTCTGCCCAGGGGTGACTGGCAATAAAGGGCCAGTTCTCTGGTGCTTCACTATACTTGCAGTGTAGAGTTTGCTCTATATTGTTATAGTTCTCATTGTTTATGAGGACATCCAAGCCATGTCTCATTTTCCATCGTTGCGAAACCATCTCGAGTTCCTGTGCAATTGGCAGTTTGCCTGCGATGACCTGCAGGGCTGCCGTGGAGGTTGTCGAGTACGCCCTACAAATCCTAAGGAGTGCTCTCCGCTGGGCGCTCTGAAGCTTCCGATGAATATGTACCTGGTTCTGGCCCTCGACCCAGACCGGGGCTGCGTATGAGATCATAGGAAGGAACACAGAATCATAGATCACACTCATAATTTGGGGAGAGAGCCCCCATTTCGTTTTCGCTACCTTTGTCATTTTATTGAATAGCAGATTAGTTTTATTACAAATGTTCTTGACATGAGGAAGCCAACTAAGCTTGTGGTGTAGCGAGATTCCCAAGTATTTTAATGTTGGTACTACCTTAACACTGGTGCCGCCCATTTTAATGGTCGTACCCTTTGTATAGATGTCGTGCCCTTGGTCTGGTAAAAATTATCCCTTTTGTCTTGCTTGGATTAAACTCAAGCCTGTTCCTCCTTCCCCAATTGAGGACCTTCTCCAGAATTCTGTTGGCCTTGTGTTCAAGTTCGGCCCTTGAATGTGCTGTTACCAGTATCATCGCGTCGTCGGCATAGGCCCCTGTCCAGACACCTCCAAAATTTTCATTTACAAAGCCATTGAACAACAAGTTCCACAATAGCGGGCCCAGCACGGAGCCCTGCGGGCACCCACGTGTGATATGCCGAGTATGGGAACGTGAGCCCACTTGTAGTGTGACGGTACGATCATGCAAGTAGTTCCTTATCATGTTGAATATATAATTTGGACACTGGCTCTTTTTAAGACACATCAATATCATAGGCCACCAGGCCGAGTTAAATGCGCCTGCTATATCCAGACTGAGCCCCATAATGTATGGGTGGGTGTTTTGCAGGGCTTTAATTTTATTAACCAGTGAGAAAATGGCATCCGTTGTACATGTCCCAGACCTAAATCCAAATTGCTGTACGTTTAAGTATTCTTCCTTCTCCAAATGCCAAACCATTCTATTCATTATTAGCCTTTCTAATGTTTTACCCAAAATGGGAAGTAGGGAGATATTCCGGTAATCTCCCGGAGAAGTGATATGGGCATCTTTGGTCTTGGGAATAAGTACCATCCTCGCTTTTTTCCAATCGGCAGGAAATATACAGAACTTTAGGCAGAAGTTGTATAGTGTTAGTAGGAGATTCGGACGGTTTTCCCAAATTTTCCGAACAATGACCGCAGTTATCCCGTCCAGATCCGGAGCCTTACGTGTTGCCAGCCTATTGACAGCTGCCTCAATTTCCATAACGGTAAAAGAATGCGGGCTGTTATAATGCAATGGAGCACTACTCTGCTCCCTAATGGAGTGCTGGAAAGAATCATCGTCCGATTCATTATCGTCCGGGCATAGGGTCCCCATTATAAGATTGATCGTGTTCTCCATATTTTTCACACCACCATCAGACGAGCAGATACTAGTGAGGCAGGAGGGACTCTTAAGTTTAGATGCGCAGCATTTGTAAACAAAACCTCATGGGTCTGTAGAAGCGGAGGAGCAGTATTCCTTCCATGATTTAACCTTAGCATCCTTTATAGCCTCCTTATAGATGGCCTGATAGTTCTGATACCGTAACTTTAGAGAATCCCTGTCATTGTTCTTGCAGCGTTGGTAAGCCTTCCTGTTTTGGTTGTTTATTTTCCTTCATGTTATCCAGATTTTTGTTCCACCAAGGTACCCCTTGTTTCCTTGGTCTATCAGTAGGGAAGCACTCATCACAGACTTGCGAGATCATTAGGATCTGGGTGTCAATGTAGTCCACAGCCTCACTCCTATTATTAATTGAGGGAGACAGATCTATCCGATCATCTAGGCATTCGAAGAAAAAGTCCCAATCCACATTGTTCGTTCTGTAGAATTTGATGTTGTTTATTGTGCTATAGTCATCTGTACAGCCAATATGGAAGTTAATGTAACTGTGGTCCGATAGACTGTCTTTAGTGCAGACCTTCCAGTTGTGCAACTTGTTAATTATACTAGTAGAGACACAGGTTATGTCTATCCAGGAATGCCCCCTGGGACCTTCGTACGTAGGAGGGGAATTAGGGTCATTAATAACAACCAAACCATTCACAGCCAGGAACTCCTCGATAGCCTCCCCCTGGGGTCCAATTTCTTGCCCCCAAGTAGGCGAGTGGGCATTTAGATCACCAGCAATCACATATTGGCTATCCTTGAAGTGATTTATGATATCCTGTATTTGGTCCAGTTCATTAGTTATGTCTTCCTTGCCTGGAGCATAAACGTTGATAATAATCAGACTGAGGTCCCCAAGTGTGGTTTCGATGCAGACTATTTTGTCCGTTGTATACTTCTTATGATGGAGTATGGCCACATTGTTATTGGGCACAACAATGGCAGCCCATGGGGTATGAGTATTGTCCTGTACTACAAGATGCCTGTGAGGAAGGCAAGCCACCCTGTTGCTAATGCTATAAGGTTCTTGCAACAGTACAATATCAAAGTTAGATAAGTCCTTGCCCAGTGAAGAAATTGTCGCCGATAGACCTCTGTAGGTTTATTTGCAGAAAATTTAGTCTATTATAGTCAGTCCCCATAATTGGTCCTGGTCATTATTAAGTTCCTTATACGTTTGTAAACTGGGCAAACCCTGTCAAATGCATTATGTTTCTGGTCTTTATCTCCCTGAAGGTGGCAATTATGGCAAATAGGGCTCTTATTCTTTTGCGGGCAGTCTCTATATTTATGGTTGCCAGCACATTGGCTGCAGATTTCTTCTTTTTCTTCGCAGTTTTTGCTTTGGTGCCCAAATCTGCAGCATTTGAAACACTGCAGTATAGAGAAGTGTTCCGTTGTCCAACAACGAGCCCATTCAATATTTAATTTCCGTACTGTGGTAAGGATTTTCAGCACATATGGAGTAACGTCAGCCACCCAGTTCACCACATTGTTTTTGCTATCTCCTCCAAAGGCATATCTCAATTCAAACCCCTCATCAAATTTTTCCCTTTCAAAGTTAGCATGAATAGTCTCATTTTGTTGGAAGATGCAGTCAACAACCTCCTTTTTTTCAAGGTGCCTTGGTATTTGCCTAATAAGAACCTTTGGTTTCCTTTTGTTCGGAACCCTTATTTTAAGATTGGGGGCCCTTTCCTTAATTTTCCTTTCGAGAATCTGGAGTTCATCTTTAGTACCAACATCTATAGCAATTCCTTTCCCTTCTATCCTACGAAAGCCTCTGATGCCAACCTTGATTTGTATTGGGTTGATCTTTTCTTTTAATAGTCTTTTGGTGTCCTCAGAGTTCGCTTTACTATCAGTTGGGTAGACCAGTATGGTGTTCGGAAAATTCGTGTTTTTAGGTTTAGGCTTAGCGCCCCCCTTGAGGATGTCACTGTATAATGTTCTGTTTTCACTACCGCTTGCCATATTTTCAGATGCCCTACCTATTTCTCTTACACCAGAAAACTCTATTTCCAATCTCTTAGTGGCCTCAGTAACCTTATTTATATCCTCTGAGACTGCAGCCAAGAACTTTTCCTGTTGGGTGACCAATAGTTGTGTATGATCGTTGTCAGTATTCTTTTTACTTATGTTGTGGACATCAGCTTTCAAATCAGTGATTTCAGTCAAGGTCTTCTCTTGTTGAGTGACCAGTAATTGTATGTGTTCATTATCCACATTAATTTTATTTATTTTATCGACCTCAGCTTTCAGGTCAGTGATTTCAGTCAAGGTCTTCTCTTGTTGTGTGACCAGTAGTTGTATATGATCATTGTCAGTATTTGTTTTACTTATTTTGTCGACATCAGCTTTCAAAGCGGTGATTTCAGTCAGGGTTTTCTCTTGTTGAGTGACCAGTAATTGTATGTGGTCATTATCAGCATTAGTTTTACTTATTTTGTCAAAATCGGCTTTAAATTCATAGATTGCAGCCAAAGACTTCTTTTGTTGAGATGTCACTAATTGTATGAGGTCCTCCTTAGAAATTAGTGTGGCCAGCTTTTGTCCCAAGGATTCTGATCCTTGGGACAAAAGCTGTTAGCCTTAGCCTTAAAGAAAGTCATGGCATTTTAATAACTTTCGTAAAATGTTCAGTTATCACACGCGTTGATTCTTTAGCACCTAATTTATTATGTTTATTGGCACAGTACCCTTTATCAGCGCCGGATTAAGCCTCTAGCAGGCCCTAGACAAAATTTAAATTGGGGCCCCATTTAAATAAGTTGCTTCTGAACAAATCTTATATAATGTGACATTAGCGTAGCTAGCATGGGTGACACCCGGTGCGGATATCGTGGTGTCACCCCAAGTCACACCGTAGTGTCACCCTTTTTAACTCTTTTATAAAACACTATTGAATTGTAATATCTTCGCACTCGAGCAACTTGAACGCTACATCGAATATGCGATGTCGCGACGTATAAGTTTAGAAAATAAATCATAACCATACATCAGTACTACCACGAGAGGCGGCCATAGAAATATTTCTAGATGGTGCGAGAGATCTCGTGGCGCACATTACTTCTGACGCACGGATGGCTGTTGACCTTTGTTTTTTTTTTTTTTTTTTTGTTTAGATAATGGCTAGTCGAGCAGACCTTTGTAGGAATTGTTAAATTCAGCCTTTTCTGTCCTATCTAATTTCTTAAATAATTTTTCACTCCTTTTGAAACAGAGAAATCTTAATCTTCTGCACTGAAGCCGGGCCCCTCCGAATTACGGGCCCTAGACATTTGTCTACTTTGCCTATTCGATAATCCGGCCCTGCCCTTTATGCTCATCCAGCACCTTGTTTGAGCTTGCTATGAAGTCCTCGATTGTGTTCTTAGACATGATGGAAGCAATGAAAGAGTCCATAAATTAGTTAAATAAATGTGGACAAGGTTTACTTGGTGAAGGGAGAGAAGGAGCGGGGCATGCCAACCTCCTCTAACCCAGTATATAACAGAACTCCTCCAGTAAACCCGGGGAAAAGAACTAAATGTAAAACTAAAATTACGAAAAAAAAGGAGTTGAATAAATAAACTGAAATAATTAAAGACAAGCAATACTAACCCCCAAAATAGGCAAAAGACTAAATGAATAATATAAAATTAAAAGATTTAAAGCAATTACATAATAATAATATAGCCCCACAATAAAAAAAGAATATATATATATATATATATATAAAAACAGGTGTTCAATGCTGAACACTTGCAGCCAATATTTAACCCGACCGGTTGTTAAAAAGACCGTTACGGCCGTTGAGAAAGACGTTAGAACAGTATTAAATGGCGGGAAATGCCGTTGGAAAAACCGTTGGCGATTGAAAATTTGAAATTTTTTCCCATAGACATAATGAAGCAAAGTTTAAACTACCCTGTAACAGTTAATATTGACCTACCCCCACCCAACTTTATACCCACCTTCCCACTAGTACCCTCTACCAATCCCCCTATGTCCGCCCCTCTTGCGATTATTTAACTCCCGCTAGAACCACCAGTAAAAAAAGCCTAAATTTAACCCCTTATAACTTCCCCCTACTTAACCTATCGTTACAAATATACTATACGAACCCCCTGACGAAGTGCTTTTCAACGATGTATCGCATTTGTGCCTATAACCAAAGGAACCGCCAAAAACGTAAACCAAAGCTATAGGTTAACATGCAATTATCAATCATTCGCATTAACATTAAATTGAAAAATAAAAAATATGATTAATGAGAAAGGGTGGAAATAACACTTAGACGATGTGTCAAAGGAAAAACTTTCCATAGGAAACTGGTGCTATCTAGATGGATTAATAAAAATGTAATAAAAAGACTGAAATGCTATGAATAGTTTTGAAGACACATTTAAAATCGTATAGAATATTCCGTATAAAATATTATTGATTGTTTCAACAATTACATAAATTTGATCAGCTTATACTAATTTTATTAGTGAAAAACTAAAAATAAATATTTAATGGCAAAGATTTTTCTTAATTTCAATACTTTCTCTGTCAAGGTTCGTGCGAAAGATGGACAGATGAAAGAAGATATGGCCAGACACAGTTTCTTTCATTCTTGTTTGGTATTTTCATTCGAATATTCGATATTAAGTTTACAATGCGCATTTTTAGTGTATTAAAAATAGCCAATCATATTTTAATGTGTAACATTTTATACTTCTAGAATGGCCATACACTACAATAAAAAAATTATACTCAAAAAATTTTTAATATAAATTTTCTATAGTAAAAATGTCTGACCTTTAATAAAATGTTTTCGCTTTATTGTATGTATTTTTTTAATATATTATTTGTTTGTGGTATCTAACCTTAACAGCTAACTCGAGTTTAGTTCATTTATATAGATTCTGAAGCAGGAATAGCGTAAAACAAAGAAAATAAATCGATTCTTATTTAAAATAATAAATGAACTATTTCAATTTACGTGATGAAATCTGATATTGAATGGGTGATGCCTGCAATATAAACTTTGAGCTCCTAACGAAACTCAACTTTTAAATTTGTCTTGCTTAGTTTACAAGAATCGCAAATATCAGATAAAAACAGCCTATCAGTAGATAAAACCACTGAATACTGGTAGTTGGTCTCCTCCTGATCCAAGTGCCAGCCGTGTGGGATTTTCTGGGTTTTTTAATTGTCTAGCGTGTAAATAGCTGAGAAAATCCTCATCTTGGCAAATTGTCTAAGTGTTACGTTGTTTTCTTCCGGCAATTGAATTCAAATAAAAAAAATGTTGAGTAACTTTCCAGCAAAACAGTTAAAATTGTATGACACCTGTATAATCTGTTTTGACATTTTATTTTAAAAAACCATTTATATTATTAATTATTATAAAATGACAAAAAGCTTAATTTTGAGAGTAGAAATGAGTTTAATAAAAATAAAAATTGTACACGCTAATAACGAACAAAATATTCAAGTCAAACCCCTCACTCGAAATATGGCACATGACTCTCCATTTCCCCCTCCCCTGAATTTTAATTACCAAAATTTAATACCATCAACGACCTTAACATAAATTTCAGAAATTTTTGTCAAAACACACCAGAGTTATTAAGCTTCAAAGCGGACGAACAATATCGCACCCCTTCATACACACACAAACATTCATACATACAGAAAAACATACGCAATTTTTTTGCATTTCTCGATCTTTCGAGTCCCCGAGTCCAAATATAATACAATAAAAAGGTTCGTATCAACACTGGCCCGTTACACTTTCATCATATTATGTTACTCTTTGTGAAGAAGATTTTACTCGTGACTAAAAGTATTGTAAACTCTTTAAATATAAGCGAAAATGTTATTAAAACGTTGAAGAATATTTGTACTATAAAACTAAATAAAATATATTTATGAAGAATATATAAAAATATATACTTATAATTAAAAAATGTATATAAATACATAACTTTTTTAAGTTTTACAGTGTACGAATACAGTGTAAAAAGACGACCTTTCAATCGTGTAAGTTGAATAATACAGAAATATATTTTTTATATTAATTTCGAATGCAGATGAAAATAATTTTAAATTAATTAACATATAAAAATTTCAGGACCAAGCCGAAAATTCCAGGAAATACGAAAATTCCAGGAAATACGAATTCAGGTAATTTAAAAATTTCTTTGCTTCAAATTCCACAAAATTATAAATGATAATATTGAACTACTTTATAGGAAAAAATACAAAATAGAAAGATTTGCGATGATAAATTTATTTTACAAAAATCGAGAACTGTATACATATAAATTAAGACCAAAGTTTCAGGTAAATTCTCTTTTCTGAAATAAATATAAACCATTTTTTCACAAATAACTTCAAAATTATGTTTTTCTTTCAGCCGGTAGAATTATTCAGTTATATCGGAGGATACATTGGGATTTGGCTAGGAATATCTCTGATCGCTGTCTGTGATTTCGTAGAAGCCATCTTTATTTATTTGTATCATATTATCACAAGAAAAATTCCCAACATAAAATAATGCCAAGATAGAAATTTATTCGTGCTTCGAATTATTGTATTTTACATTTTAAAACATTTATATAGCGTAGTCATTAAATTAATTTCGCACGAAAATAGAATACGTTAAATATTATCAACTTCTGTCTTCTTAATCCGACCCTTAATCTCTCCTTAAACTTTTGGCTCCTTAATTTCTTAGCCCACTGTCGAGTCCGTGGAACACTTATTTCCAGTATACACTATTTATAAGAAAAATTTCGCGACAATTCCCCAGATAAAACGTTTTGCAAAAGGAAAAAAACAATGATCTTTGCGAGTATTCTCATAAAAATTTTACGAATCGATACAGAAATTTCACGATTGATAATTGACAAAAGTAGGAATTGAATTATCGATAAACCAGTTTTTTTTTAAACTCTTTCCGCCCTGTGGGCCTCTTTTAGAAGGCCCATTATGGGTTCGGCCAGGCCCACAATGGGGCGACCGGGTGGTGAGGGACGGGGCCCGACATATCCGAACGGACCACCCCCCGAAAAATTCCTGGGGATTATTCGACCGTTCGGATTCGATCCCGGGTCCCCCAGAGCGGTAGGCTGCCACCTTGACCGCTCGGCCATCCGGCCCGATAAACCAGTTAGACGTTTATCGATAATCAGGTATAAAAGTGCAACCGGTAATTTGTTATTGTTACGGATATTCGTCCGAAGGTGTATTGGACGAATGTCTATGCGTGTACAAGTTTATTCATCCAAGAAACAAAGTAATTCTAAATTTGAAATGCGTGCTAATAATCATTATATTTATTAATTTCGAATAGACAGTTGTGCGTGTGATTCTAATTTTCTTCGTCCTCTTGCGTGTTACGTCGCTTCCTTCCTTCAGATCTTCGAACTTGGACTTTTTCTTACGTTATAAGCTATTAACTTGGTCTGCCTGTCTTCAGTAGTTAACGAATTGTCCGCTTCTACAATTTCGTGCAGTACATAAGACAAAAGATATTTTTTTCTTTGTTTATTCTTTTTTCAAAAAAACTTTTCTGATATTATCGAAATTTGTTCTATTCTCTACGAATTTGCGTATGTACTCGTACTTATACACAGTCCTATTCGAGAAGAAATTAAAGATATTCCCGAGGAAAATTATTTTTGGGAGAATCTTTATTTTGATACATCACAAGAAGTATTTTAATTTCGTTAAAGATGACTACTTTTTGTCTATATGTGATGGTTTCTGCATAATCTTGAGACGAAGAATCCATCTGTCTATCCATATATGTAAAACACTATCACTTTCAAATGTCAGATTATTAGATCTTTCTTCCTTATTTTTGTTTTATTTGTAGTTGATACTACTAACAAAACGCTATAATACCCGAAAATTACGCATAATATTATTGAAATTGCAATAATAGTCATAAAATTATTGAAAAGGTTTATTTGTGAATCCCTTCGCCTGTATTCTTCGTGATGTCGCGTGTATGGTGAAAATCTTTGTGGGAACAGTTGCGAAGATCTATTATTTTTGAAATACATATTTTCTTTCGCGAAATCTTTTCGATAAATGCTGCAACGGAGTGTAATTCATAAATTATGGATCAGCTTTTGTCTGATTAAGATATTTTAATAATGGAATAAACGTATTGAACTTTATTCATAATTTTTAACACTCACAACAGTATGAATTCACTATTGAACAGTTTTCGTTGTCTCTGAATATTTAAATGTGTCTCAAATATCTTGTTTTGTAAATTTAAATTTTTGAATGTTTCTGTTATTTCTGTTGTTCATTATTTACTTTAATTTTAAGTTACTAAATTCTTCAAATAATTCTGTATCATTGAATGTTATACCCTATTATACATTCTACTAATTTTTATTACTGTTTATTCATTATTACGTTTTAAAATCGCATTATTAAAGATAAACATAACAAATTTATACCTTATCTAACACAGAAATCGTCAAAAAATTCAATTGAATTTGGTTCCGATTCGATAATCGGGTCTACGATATTTAACGCTTTCTTCTCTTCTTCCAATAAGATACAAATAAAATCCTCCAGTTCTGATAAAATTTGATCCAACTGGTGTTGATAATATTTATTACGTAAATATGATATATATCCGAATAAAAAATAAATAGGGGTGCTTACCAATTATGAAAACAAAGACAAGCCGTAGTACGATGTATCAAAGAAACAAAAGATTTCTCCTTTATATACTAAACCGGGGGTCGAAACTTTTTGATTTTCACAATATTTTGCATATACTGTGTTTTCAAAAAAAGTAGGCCTTTATCATTTATAAGTAAAGTAACGAAATATATTCGCCAGACAGGTTTGGCCCTGGGAGAGTATAGTTTAGGTGTCACTGTAACTAAGCGAATGCAATATCAACTATTAAATATTTTGGATTCCAACAATTGTTGTTATTTCATGTCGTTTTGTGGCGGGAACCAATCTTTTAATAATTGTATTTTTAATAAAATTTTCTAAACCATATTTAGAAGTAAACTTCAATATATAAAAAGATTCATATTGTGGAGTTTTCTACTAATTCATTAATTTGTTAAATTATAAGTTTTAATATATTTTGCTGAATGATAATGTTTTAAAATTAATTATCCCCTTTGTAAATACATCTTAATGTAATATATGAAACCAAACTACACTGATTGATAATAAATTTCGAATATTTAGCATTTAAAATATTAAAATTATTACTTTAAAACAATTTTGTAAACATTATTAAACATAAATCAGACAAAAACCCCGTATGCTGAGTCAGCGAAAACTAACGAAAATGGACACTATTATTCATGTATTTAAATCGATCGCCTACCGCATTTTGAAAATATTGCAATTTGAAAAAATTCAATGTCGTCTGTCTGTCTGTATCTGTTTCTTTATTATTTTCTTTCGGAAAAACGAGAACTGCGTGTGTGCCAGCGCTGGACTGTGTATGTTTTTGGACTGTTTTCTGGATAATTTTGGTGTTTGTCGTGTTAGCCCTAGCAGCAACACCAGCGTAGGAGGAGGTCGGTAGTCTGAATAGTGTTTTTGCAGTGTCCAATATTTTGTTGACTTTGCTATCAATGAGAGGGTCGACCTTCGCGAAAACCTCCTGTTACATACGACAGACACTATCAGCTAGGGATTTCGAAACTGCTCCGATAATTAAACTATTCAACATATCAACATCGTTGTTGGGACGATGAACCGATGCTCGGATAGTCTCGTCTGCTAGCAAGAAAAGATCATTTGCAGCTTCACGAATTTTTGTTCTGTTCTTTTTCCGAACAGCGGAGCTGCATTTTTCTATCCAGAAGAATGTCCAAAAGCTCCCTAAGCTTTTTACGGACCGACGAGACGTCCGAGCATGGGCTCCCGGCCCCAATGTTTCCAGAACTAGATGGACACGCCATCTAGAAAGATCCTTAAACTACTTAAACTACCTTAAAACTAATAACATAACTTAAACCAAGGAAACTGAAAACTAAAATACTGCAAAGCAGTATAACCGAAAAACCCGAGAAACTCGAAAATGGGGTTGCCTAGAAACTAACAGGGGCAACAAAGCACCTAACTAAGGGAACGAGTTAAAAAAGGAAAACTAACTACAAAAACAAGAAACCGTGAAAATGCCTAAATACTAACTAACACCGAAAAAGCTATGAAAATGGCTAGGCAGTTGAAACTGGCCTAGTAAGGCCTAACTTTGAACTTACAACCGAAACGACTGAAGAACAACTCAGAAAAACCTGAAAAACCAAAAATACTGCAATGCACTAAAACCAGAAAAACCCAAAAAACTCAAAAAAGAGTTGACCGAAAAAAAAACAAAATTATAGGGAAAGCTAAACACCTGAAAGCCTAATTAACTACGAAAAGAGAACTATCTAACTTAGACCTAAACTAAGACAAGACTAACTAACTGTAAAACACCCTGAAAACTAAAAATTTACAAAAGCTAGCCAAAAACAAGAAGGTGATCGAGTGGAAGTTGAAATGGAGTAAATTTAAATCGATTAAATCAAAACAACTAACTGTTTCTGCCTGGCAAAGCCAAAACAGAAACTGAGCTAGCTGAGCCTAATAAATGAAAAACACGTGAAAATTAAAAATCTAGCCTATTGAGAACGAAAAACTGACTCAAAATCTAAGCAGTAATACAAAAATACATACACAAACATACATATATACAGGGAAAAACCGATTTTTTTTCTTATTTCTCGACGTTTCAAGGTTTCTTGAGTCCAGAAATGTAAAAATATTGGGAGGGTCATTTTTTTGACCGATCGCCAAATTTTCTCGCTGTTATGTATAACAGAACCGGGAAAGTAAAAGTGGTTCTAAATCTTTCCTTAAGGCTAAATATTTTGTCCGTTAAATTGAGAGCATGCTGTATTAACTAAAAAAACAGAGCATGTTTCAATTACGAAATGTATTATTTATTTATTTAATAGTACAAAGGAAACCCAGGTACGGGCATATTACAACAACGAAGAAAAAAAACATTACAATCATCAATATCGAACAAAATACATTATTAACAATACGCGTAACAATAAGCCTGTTAAAAAAGAAGCGATACAATATTAATAACAATAAGAAACAAAACCGACAATAATAATTATATGCGAAAGAAAAACAAAAAATGGCAGCCAATAGTCACAATGCGTGGCTACAATTTTTAATCATATTTTTTAAAATTTATTTAATTTAAAATATATGCTTTCTGCCTCAAATTAGTAGTGTCTTGCACCTGTACATCAGACTTTTCCTGTTAGCGATGGAGTCATTCTAATCATCTATTAATTCCTTTCAGAGGGAAAGTTTTGAATTCAAATAACGCGACTTTTGGTTTTTTATCGGAAGTTCCTATATAGTTAATCGCGACATCTTGCCCTTAAGCTTTCCCTATATTGTCTCGGCTTTCATCTATGTAACACCTTTCTCGAGGTTAAGGGAAGACAGGCGGACGGACATACAGACAGACAAACAACAGAAGGAATTTATAGGTCTACAATTTTTTCAAATTTCAGCTCAATTACCGTACATTCCGGCGTATAAGACGACTTTTTAACCCAGGAAAATCTCAAAAGTCGGGGTCGTCTTATACGCCGGGTGCTGCAGTTGGCTGGGATGCCCAGGGTATGGATAAAGATAGAGCGGCACAGTGCCCAGAAAAACACGCATCTTTCACTCGTCCGGCACTCCCTTGTATGTATCCTATTACCGTACCTCTTTCTCTGCCTCTCAGTTCTCGCTCCTGAAAACTGCAGTGAAATGGCGCAGGCGGGCATGTGCGAGATCTGAGAAGCAGAGAAGGAGGTACGGTAATAGGATACAAGGGCGAGCCGGCATGTTGCGACATCTGATTCAAAATCGGACTAGAATCGGTCTTTTTCTTGAAATAAAAAAAAATTATTGGGAGAAAAGAATTGATAGCGAAAAATATGCTCGCGATGGTCGCGATCGACGATAGCGATTATCGCGAGTGTGTTTTTCCGCCGAATTTTTCCTGTTTGATGACAAACAGCCTTATGTTTATGAGTGACAGTTTACCTGCTAAGCACTTGCATGTCATAAGCATTTGAATTAAAATTACCATATTGAAATTAAATCTGATTTTTTTTTACTTTTATTTGGTGTGCGTTGGAAGAGGGGTAGTCTTATACGGCGAGTATATCCCAAACTCTATATTTTAACTGTAAAAGTCGGGGGTTGTCTTATACGCCGGAATATACGGTATATATATATAAATTTCAATCAAATTTTTTTGTATCTGTCCTATAAGATGACCCCGGATTTTGGGGGTCTTTTTTTATGATTCAACTATCGTCTTATCCGCGGTCAGGTAGCTCATTCGCGGATAAATTTTTCCGTTATTACACGCACAGCCGCCATCAAGATGGCGGCCGTGCGTGTAAAAATCGCACATGGTTTTTACACGTGCCGTTGATGGCGGCCATATACACATCAATCTGTTTTCCCCTTGGTCTAATGCAGTGGTTCTTAACCTTGCTGGAGGTACCGAACCCCATCAGTTTCATATAAGCATTCACCGAACCCCTTTTAATTGGAAAAATAAAATATAATTTTTCAAATTCAAAACATAGGTATAATAGGTGTTCTATTGGGAAATATAGGCATATTTCCCAATAGAACACATGTTATGTAGCATTAGTTTTCGAAACCAATACGGTTTCTACGTCACGATGACGTCAGGTGGTTGACCTCCGCCGAACCCCTGAGACTGACTCGCCGAACCCCAGGGGTTCGGTCGAACCCAGGTTAAGAACCACTGGTCTAATGTGTTCCTGACATTAGAGAATTAACATTGGGTACATTCTATATTCTGTAGCAGGGATTTTAAGTGACTTTCTCACCCTGTACTTTAAAAGCGTTAATTTTTAGAGGAATATGGATCTCGGTGGATTCCATTAAATTCTCTACTAGGCCAAAGAAATGACCATTGCCATGGAAATATCTCCATATTTCGAGCTTGAACCTAAAATTAGAATTGGGCGTAAAAATAAACAGTACGATTACGATGAAGAACCTTACAATCGTTGACCTCTCCAAAAACTTCGAAGTAGTTTTAATTATTTAATGAATATTTGTTGTAACTTGTACGAAAAAATTTTCCAACTGGAAAATCACAGTAAATTATTTGAATTTTTATACAGTATGATATTTCATTGTTAGCCGATAAAGATTCTGGAGTTATTTTTAATGTTTGTCAGGACTTACGTGCGGAATTGACGGTTGATAACAATTCTGATATAGAATGAATCAATTCATTCAAATAACTTTTAATTATTAGAAACATTTTTTTAAAATAAGATAATGTCGCCACTAGAAGTTTTATATTGACAAAAGTAATTTTATTGAAAATCTTTTAAATGTTTTTATATTGTATAGAATTCTTTTAACCCTTTCTAGTGGAGAAGTTGACAGAAGTAGCTATGCTGTTAAAGTAAATTACATCGAGAAACGTCGTTTCTCGATGTACTAGCCTGAGCGAGCAGTCTGAGCAGTAATATGTCACAAATGAAAGATTATAAGTGATTTATCGTTGAAAAAAGAAAAAATATGATGAAAAGTACAGATAAAAACAGAAAAGTGTAAAATAAAATAAAACAAAACAAAACTAAGAAACAAAATATGAAATAAGAAAAGAAAATCATTTCGCATTTAAGCGAGAAAAGTCTTGGCCCGTTCATACAGTTACAGTAGAGACAATTGAAGAGCTAGTTAACGTGGTGCCACGTAATGGGGATGAGGAACGTAAATCTGGTTCCTTTTTCTTTGAACTCGGATAACTATCCGCGTAGTTCAACCGAAATTCACCAAACTCTGCAAAAATACGAAGCAACTGTCTGGCTTTATATTCTAAGAAACAGCACCCAAAAATATCAAAAGACTTTTTTGTTTTTAAGCGTCAAAGAGGCAAAAGTGAAACCTTTCGGTTTTTGATTATATCTTATCTGCGAGTTAATTATATTTTCCAGAAATTAATTTATACACATGCCACGGATCTACCGAGCATTTTGACACCAAAATCATCAAAATGTAACGTGGGACGATTTTTTACAACTCGGAAACGAAACCACAAAAGTCACGACAAAAGCTTGAGCTGGTTTACTGCTCGCCCAGGCAATTATCGATTGGAATGAAAATTTCAATGATATTATACATGAATTTGCTAAAGAAAAGGTATGTAGAGTTAATTTATATAATGTTTCGATTTTAATTCATTCTTTAAAACGTTATTTATTACGCATTTCTATATATGTGAGAATGTTTTCTGACTGTAATAACCGTAGATATAAAGTTCTTCTTAATGTTTTATTTCATTTCTATTCCTACCTATCTATAAAAAAGTGTTATCGCGTTTCCTCTTCCCTTACCCTTTCAGCAAAAAGAGAGGCATAAACTTAGTTTGCCTCAGGCGGCAATTTTTGACGCGCCGTACTTACGGAGTTATAACGTCATAAGAATATGCATAATACAGCATTTAAAAAAATGTTAAGTGGATCTTAATCGAAGCATTTGTTTTATTTTGTTTTTAAATCATCCTCTATTGTAAAACTTCCCATTCCATTTATTCCCAGTTGCTGAGTGAATAAAACCACTGAATACGGGCCATCGTAAGTTCGTGCCTCACTAACGTGCCCACCACGCGCAATCTTTCGGGTTTTCTTCACGTGTCTAACACCTTAATAAAGACCAATTTACATAGAAAGCCTCCCGAAAACACCTTCAATTTAATTGTTCGCTATTTGTTGCGTTTCCTGTTTACTAGGACATTCTATATAATTATTCGTTTATCTTTTTAATAATAATTCTAAATCTGGCCGAAAATCCATTTTTTAAAAATTATAGGGCCTAAATATCTTGTTATAGCTTAAATAAATCAACTCCATTTTAAATTATTTCTATATTCGTCGAAAGTTCATTTTAATGTCGGCAAAAATCGAGTTAATGCTTAAACGTATTGACGGAATATTATCAATTACGTTTAATAAATGGATTCTGTTGAAAATTTTAAAATGATTTTAAATAAAACTTTAGAGAAAAATAAATAAATTAAAATTATTTAAAGAATGTCGACTTAGAGAGGAACAATTGTAATTAAAATGTACATAATTTCATTGACACCAACAACACTGATTCTACGAAAAAGTTAAAGATAGGCAAAGCTAACTTTTCGTTATACTTACTTGGCGTCGAGGCTAGTCGCGGTCAAGATGGCGGCGCCTCCGGGACGAGGCTTGACCATTGCACAGGGGTCAAGCTGACTCCTGCTATCTGCTTCCCTCGGAAGGGGATAGACGCGTAATTTTTGGTAGTGGGGACTGCGTACGCGCTCTCCCCATAAACTTATTAAATAAAAGATTTCAGTTAGTGATGCGTATAGACTGCGATTTCCAGTGGCTGTGTATCGCGCGTGAATTTGCTAATAAGTAAAGTTCCCGTACTGATTATAGTTACGGTTACGATTTCTTCACAATAATCAAGCTACACAACTGATTAGCGAATAGCAATAAACTCCTCTATGATCCGAATACCGAATACAACTGTGATTGCTTACAGTGCTTTGTTCTTCAGATAAATTCGGAACAAATTGGTCGCTCAATTTTTCTTTTTTTCGTGGAATTCTCACAAATCTTCGCAGTTTCCCATTATTGTCTATTGTAATGCATATCGAAAAATTGATCTTTGGAGACAGATGTTTGTGGGGCATAAAGGTGACATTCTGAAATGCTCGAAGAACTTGTTCGGTTGGCTAAAAATTTCCTGAAATGTGTGGTTCTCCATTTCTTTTTTTTTTTTTTAACAAACAATCTGTTTACATATTCTGTGATCGGATCGGCTAGTAAATTTAAAATTTAGCGACACCCTCTCGGGGAAATTCATTTCTTGCGCATTCTTTTTAAAAATTCTGAACTTTCTTCTCATTTTTCTGTCGAATACGTGGAACAATCTTTATTGTTCAAGTGCTAGTTCTGTTATTCGAGGCTACATCTATATGCTATTTAGTGTTCGTTTCTTTTGTGAACTTACACTAAATTCACCAGTTAACTGATGGAGTTGGTTTTGATCTGCTGATTTTTTATTTACAGTTCATTACTTCTGTTCGTCTGTTTATAAATAGCATCTTAAGTAATAATCAAATTATACAAATAATTTGTGGCATCCATCTCCGTTGCGATGTAGACGCATAGAACGCATTATATTTTCCGCCCAAATATACATATAACTTAGTATAATCACTTTGTTCTTATTAAGGAGGCATTTAGATTAAGCAGACGTTCGGTATTAACGTGTTATGATGTGCCATCACATCAAATCGAGACTAAAAAGATTTAAAAACACAACTCACGATATTGTGTTCCATAAATGTAGTTGTCATCAGACTCCAACATTAATACCTTTCTTGTATGCATTTTTGTTTTTGTGAAAAACTGTTTCTTTGAGTAAATAGATCTAATTCAACTACTTTCATGTACTTGATGAAGAAAGTGGGATTTTTCTTGCGACAGTTACAATATTAGAGATACACAAAAAAGAGATTGGTTGCATCCTACGAGCTAAAATACCTACAGAGGCTGTGAAACCGCCATATTTAAAGACAATTGGAGTCCCCGCATCTATATTTTGGAAGACTAGTGAATAGGCTAAACACTATTTTCTTCAAACTATAAATAAGTATGAATACAATTATAATATAACGTAAGAGTGTCTATAATCAACGTTCACCTATTCCGAGCAGTCTACAGCAAAAAGTACTTATCGAAAGGTTACCAAATTTTCTGTACGTCTTAACGAAATCGTAGAAAGGAGTAACTTACGTGACGACCATATGTTTTATTAGAAATTGTGGTCTTCACAAATACGACAAAGTATTTATACTTGTGAGTTCTATGTTGGCCTTTCTTTATTACTAGACTTATTACACCAGTATCTTGTATCCAGTGACAGTGTAATAAGTCTAGCAATAAAGAAAGGCCAACATACAAGTATATAAGAACCAACACAACACAAGTATATAAGAAGACTAGACAAGAAGCGTATCCTAGTAGACGAAGTATTTGATAAATGTATTATTTTAAAATAAATTTGAAGACTGTCCAAAAAAGGAACCACCGTTTATTTACTGTGTTCCAGAATACAAACTTGTGATTTGGTTTATTTGTAAACGGCAATGCGACGTGTAAGCGATCTGTCGAAAACGTATGTCCCCAAGAGACCATTTTAGATGGTTCGGTGGTTTATTTCACTCGTTTACTGGAGGGAAGTTATAGGTCTGCAAATACATTTTTTAAAAAAATACAATTTTTAAAAAAATGTATTTTTACTCAAAACTAGTGATGTAACGAATATTCGGTTACTACCCGGTATTCGGCCTATTCGGCCTATTTTTCACTATTCGGCCGAATACCGAATATTTAATTACTATTCGGCCAAATACCGAATACCTAAAAACAGAAGTAAGAAATAACAAAAACACAATAAATTAATCATTTTTGTAACTTTTATCAATGCTGAACATTAAACTATAATTATTAATGTTAATAAGAAATGGCATCTAACTCTAGTATTAAATTATTTCGTAGTTAAATAATATTATAGCCTTTATCTAGCCCGATATCTTATGGCATTGATGGCGTGTAGGTTAAAATGTATCGGGCATTAATGTTGTTGTTTAGTTAATTATGTTATACTCGTATTCGCGTATATTTTAATATTTATACGATATTATTGAAACTTATCGTATTTAATGAAAGAATTATTTATCTATTTCTAGAAGATGAGTAATTAATATATAATTTATTTTATATATAAAGCAAAGAATGAGCATTTTTCATTATATGCAAAAGATAACATTTGAAAATCGTGTTACTTTTAAAAATATTGACAAAAACAATAACAACGAAATATCACAAAGCTTCACAAATAGAAACACCCCAATAGTATATTTGAACTGTTCCACAACTGGGGAGAAACTAGACCATAAATCTCCCCACTAAAGTATATCCTTAGGGTACTATTCAGTCTACAAATACGTAGTAAAAACAAAATTTTAGTGTTTAATTAAAGAGTTAAAATGATCGATTGCAAATAAAATAACGGTTAAAGTTTACCTAGGGAACCCCAATGGCCGCGCTTCCGGTAATCTCGACGGCAGGTGATGTTAGAAATTCGGTGTAGGTGGCGCAATTTTTAAATAACGCTATCGTATGCAAATTTTTTGTTTTTCGTGACGGCTCGACTGCTGCGAGTGGTTTTTTTTTCACCAGGTAAACATTTTTGAAGAAAAAATGCTACTTCCTGCTATTTTTAATAGTAAATAGGTAAGTTTTTATTCCGTCTACTTTTCGTGATGCAACGTGCCGGAATCGAGCCGAAATGGAAAGAACCGGAGTCCGTTCCAGCTGCTCCACAAAGCGACGAGTGTAAGAAGGGGAAAAAAGTAAGGCACATTCGTGTGGCGAAACTAAAAAACGTGTAAAAATATCAAGTAAAGAGAGAAACATCAGCGATAGGGATCGCAAATCAAGGAAAAGCAAGAAGAAACGGACAGGAAATGTATGACAGAGCGTCAAACACGTGAGTAACAGTTTATTTTGCAAGTTCAGCTAGCTATGAAATATAAAACAATCTTAAAACATTTATTTTTTACTAATGTAATTATTATTTTTTCAAAAAATTATACATACTAACTAATTTGCATAATTTTTTGAACGTAGTACGCGTGCGTAGTACAGCAAACAAAATGGCGACCGGAAGCTCGGCCATTGGGGTTCCCTAGGTAAACTTTAACCCATAAATTATAAACCAATTCGGCACTAGAGGTAGACGTTAGGCTCCATCTCATATTAAGTTTAATAATTATAATTTAATTAATTAATTTAAATAATTTAGACTTAATGGAAGAAAAAATCGTAGTGACGCGGGCCAATAGAGAGCAGGGTGCGCGATCTTTGCCATAATGCGGTTTGCGCGCCAATTTTCGTACGTGCATTAATCAAGCCGAATAGTTTGGCCGAATATTCGGCCATTCGGCAACGCTCCTGGCCGAATATACTATTCGTTACATCACTACTCAAAACACAATACCAACCAACCGACAGATCATTAAATTTATAATAACCAAACGTTTTCGGTCTATTCATCGGGGCTGTACTCGTCATACAAACACAATAAATATACATTACAGATGAAAATAAAAGCTAAATAACAATAATAAGTTCCTCGTAAAGAAGGTGGCGTAGCCTCATTAATATAGTTAATCTGCACTACAAACAAATGGTCCCCTATTTAGGTTTTAGTAACGTTAAGATAACTTGGAAAACGCGCGTGACCAGACCGTTGACCAGGCGCAAACACAAGACCAAATACCAGCGTTTTAATTGTTTTATTCACTCGACAACTGGTACGCCCAAAGAATAAATGTGAAACAAAATACATTTTAGAAATATTTCTGATTCCTTCTTCCGGGTGAAGTCAGCGAGAGAAAATAAATTCTATTTGTAGCCTTCGAACCATCGTCGAGGTCTAACCTTTTTACGTGTGTTTTTTGTTTGTCCAGAAACCCCGTAATGACTAGGCGGCATCGACATACGGGAAAAACTGGGATCGTGCCATTTCCAAAACCAAAATGTCGATAATGTATTCTAAAGTTTGTTTAAAATAATTATTGTCGATTCGAATGATGCGTCATACGACCACCGCACTATACACTTCCTTCTGATGATTTGCTTACAAGCTTCTCCACACAGTCTCCTATGGCAGATTTCCTTTGAAAACAATGTATGTACTGTGTTATATTTACATATTGTACGTAATACACATCACATGGAGGGTGAAATACACTTTGATGGAGTTAAATCAAGTCCGTACCTGAAATAAAAGTAAAATCATAAGTAATCAATCAGCATTATGCCAATTATAGACACATACTTCCCTTTTGGACTACTTGAACCTGAAAAGGAAAAAATTTTACATTAATAATAACTCTTACAATTATCAAAAGTTGGATTTAGACTTATCTTTTAGTTGCGAAGGCATGGCGTATCTCGAACTTTAAATAACTAAAAGAAGACACGCGTAATAAGAAAAGCTTGTAGTGGGCATTAAACCCGAAGATGCATTTCTCCGAATATTACAATTCTAACAAATGACTCTTTTGTTACTTGAGATTAGTTTCTGAAGCATTGTTTCGATTCAATTGTTTTTTTCTAATTATGCGGTTTTTAAAATAAAACTACTTAAATGCAACATATACATAAATAAATTAAAATAAATATAATTGAAAATATTAAAATATGATTTTATTTTTAAAAATATTACATTGTTTTTGTGCTTCAGAATGCACGTGCTTATAAATTATGTAGTAGACAGGCAGATAAGATACACGTGATGAAGAAAATCCATCGTGTCTCGAAAGAACAGGACTAGACACTACTAATTGAGACGGAGAGCATATATTTTAAATTAAATAAATTTTAAAATATGATTAAAAATTGCAGCCCAGCATTGTAACGATGTCACAATAAATATTTGCTCGTTAACAATATATTTCTCTTTTATCTAGAAGTATACGCAGGGCCGGCGCGAGGCAGGTTCAGCGCGTTCGCCGGAACCAGGCCCCGCGGTGACGAAAACTCATCAGACATTTTGCAGGACCCCCTGTATAGTAGATTGAATATTCGAGTGTGTGTGGAAAATGCAATCGCATAATCCACTAATCGATGACAACTTGCTGCACACTGACACGAGTGCAAGATTTTCTCTCCCGTCTTTGCATTGAAATATTTCGTTGCAGCGTGTTGCAGACGGTGACATTAGCGAAGTTGAGGCCGAAGTTTTAAACGCGAAAACGTGTAGTCGGACGTTCGGCGCCGCTTTCCTGTAAGCCTAGAAGTTTGACAATGGTGTTTGGAAAGTCAGTGGAATCACGCTGGACATTCCAAACGCCATTGTCAAACTTCTAGGCTTACAGGAAAGCGGCGCCGAACGTCCGACTACACGTTTTCGCGTTTAAAACTTCGGCCTCAACCTCGCTATTACATGTTGTCATCAAACGTTGGCACGACTGCAACAATGCGTGGTGTGGTGGACATTAGGTGTTAAGATAATTACCCAATTAGAAGACACCAATTTTGCTTAACTTTTAACAGAATTATAATACCATAAACAGATGGAAAACATTTTTTTGATAGAGATGATTCAGTTTGAAGGCGGGACAAAAATCATCAAAGTTCAGTGTAAGTCCATAAAGTCTTTATATCCTGGAAACTAAAATCCAAAGGCAAGCATTTTTTTTAATTTTTACTTTTTATTTAGTCTAGCCCATTGTTACCGTCTTTAACGTTGGACTAATAAAAAATTATCTTCGATCATCGATAAGCCAAGACCGATTTACATCTCTGTCTATTCTTTCAATAGAAAGCGAAGTAGCAAACTCAATCAATTTTGATGACGTAATCAAAGATTTTGCGGCGGAAATAACGAGAAAAATTATGTAATATTCATGTTACAAAAAGTATATGTAAAATCCTTTGTACTTATAATAAATAATTCCTTATTGTGAAATTTAAGTATAGGAATTGAATGTATTCTGGTCCCGCAAAATTTTTGAACCGGGCCCCGCAAAAGGTCACGCCGGCCCTGAGTATACATATGCCTAAATGTCTCGCACATTCATAAAAAATATCAGTGTATTTTCTTCAAAAAATTTACAATTTTATTTATATATTTTCCATCTTCCATCACTTGCCAAATCGATTAGCTCCATAATACAAAAAGTGGAGAAAAATGACGAAGTAATACACATTTTTTTTTTTTTAATTCCTTTTAAAATATAAATTCAAATAAATATTATAGAATGTATTCTTGTAGATGTAGCTTTCATTTAACGACATATAAAATATATAAAATATTATGGATATGCTATAATCATCATCATTATTACGATTTTAGTGTGATTGACGGAGTTAATCGATTTGGCTCGTGAATGACTCTTATATCAATATTATTAATTTAAAATACTTATAAATGGACTTTTCGTATAACATTCTATAAATATTTGAAAAAGTTTTTTGCTGACCCTAACAATAAAGTTCTTTTTCACATAAAAGAATTCTCCAATGGATATTCCGAAAGGTCTTCCTCCAAATCTTTTTATAAATCCAATCATCTGAAATGAATTAGTTGTATTGAATAATCGCGCCTCACAAGAATAAAATGCGAGATAACCCAATAACTTGTTTGGTTTCATTTTCTAATTCATTTTGCAGTTATTAGCGAAGAACAGCAACACGTAGCATACGTTTGACGACGTATAAGTTACCTATACCTGAAAGAGTTGTGAGCATCCTAACACTATTTTATCATCATTTATAACTTTAGGCATAGAAAAATAACTGACAAATGGAAATCTCAAAAAGTAATACGAGAAGAAGTAAAAAAAAATGCGAAGAAAATAAAAACATACCTTTGGCCTTTGTCGACATTATCTTTTTCACTGTCGTACTTGCTCTTCAAATAATAGACAAATATTTTTCTTCTGATGAAAATAATAAACTGAAAAGCCGCATAAACATTTCTAGATATTGCATAAACAGCAATACCTAGAAATACTATTTTAGTATAAAATGTTTTATTTCCGAAAATGAGAAATACTCCCGAACAAAGAACGTTTGAAGTTATTATAAGTTAATTTTTCCGTCCGATGGCGGGATTATTATTAATCGAATTGGAGACAAGTCTGCCCAAGAGGGACCACTATTTATTTTGCGTTTCAGACTAAAAACATACACACATGGCGACAGGCCTTCCTTTTTAGGCTTCATGTCGCCAGTAATAAAAAAGTCCTTTAAAGAAAACACAAACATCCAATTAAAACTAAAGGAGTCGGTGACATACAGACGTCTTGCTCTTCAACCATCCGGCCAATGGGTGTTTCCGCTTTTTATCTGCTGGAACAAGCGCTGGAAAATGCAAATTTCGACTTGTCTCCAATTTGATTAATAATAATCCCGCCATCGGACGGAAAAATCAACGAAAAAAAATTTTAAAATACCGTCGCCAGGGTGCAGCTTCAAAATTTGCATTTTCAAGCGCTTGTTCCAGCAGATAAAAAGCGGAAACACCCATTGGCCGGATGGTTGAAGAGCAAGATGTCTGTATGTCACCGACTCCTTTAGTTTTAATTGGATGTTTGTGTTTTCTTTAAAGGACTTTTTTATTACTGGCGACACGTGTGTATGTTTTTAGTCTGAAACGCAAAATAAATGGTGGTCCCTCTTGGGCAGACTTGTCTCCAATTTGATTAGTTATTATAAGTAATAATACTCCAATCCATAAGGGACACTCGATAAAGCGCACGTAAATTGCAAACCGAAGATCCGAAGGATAATTCCGTTGACATTATCCAATAAAGTCTTTTGACCTTCTGTAACAATGACTAGTCTTTAAGGATATAATTCATTATAAATTAGATACACGTTGCTTCGGACAAAAAATAACAACAAACAATAAGATTATTCGATTTTTTCGTACTTCTAACTTTTATATTATATTATAGTATTTGATTTATATAACTACAAAGGTTAAACCATCTTACGTTAGGGTTTAAAACACCAAGCCCTAATGCCACGCATTTTAAAAATTCTTTAAATTGTGTACAGTACAGGAATAAATAATTTTCAAAATGTATTAGATTAGTCACTCGGTATGATAAATCCTTACGTAAGATTCCCTTTGTAGTTATATAAATCAGATACTATGATATAATAGTAAAAAGAACACCATGTAAAGAGATTGGTTTTTTAGCGTACCATTGTCACGTTATCACGGTACGAAATGGCACAATTTCATTGGTCAAGTAGATATCAATTGAAAATGTGGTATCTTAAAAAAATTAAGATTAAAATCATTTTTCTAATGTTAGCACTAACAAACTTTCATTCACAGCCGAATATCAAATGGTGATGGGCCAACGAATTAAATTTCGTGAAAAATAGACCAAATATTTAAATTCGACACCCTGGAAATTACCAGTTAAATAGTATTTTGTGCAGGCCGGTAACCTCGTATTTTCGATTTTCCGATTCCAATGCCAGTATACCGCCGGTTCGATAGAAAGAAAGGATCGTTGCGGAAGGGGTTGAAGTAATTCGAGCAAAAGTAGTCGTCCCGGAAGAGAGGATGGTCAACGACTGCTAATTAATAGGGGAAGGTGGGGCGAGATGAGAAGGTTTGAAAAGTCATAAGATGGCAACCACTTTAATGAGAACAATAATTTTTTATTCTCAGCAACTACATTTGGTAATATATAATACAAAATTTAATTTTTGAAAAACGTTTTTAAAAACAAGAAAATTTAATATTTTAAAATTATATGTAAATGGGTAACCCACGGGGTAAGATGGAGATATTTTTATATACAAGAAGGATAAATTAAAATGGTTAAACCGTCGTTTTTTTCAATATTGGTACAAGAACGGTGTGCCCATTTATCACAACGGCTACATTTAGCCCAACTCTCTGTAGATACAGAGTATAACCCTCCACAATAGAGGCATTCTGTGTCATTTGTCTTTTTGTTTCTTGTTAGGCTTACCCTTGCTGAAGGGGCCTGTTTGTCGTCTCTGCAGCAATAAAGTCTGCCTCCGAAAATACTTCTGGATTCATAAGCCATTCTGGATTCATGGTCAACCTGGGGCTAGACGGGTACCCCATCTTGCCCCCAACGTACACTTTTCATATTGACTGCAAACACGGGTAAACTTCATTTCAAAACTACACAATTACAGTCTTAAAGGTTACTTCGAATACCATAATATCTTCATTTTAAAGGTAATGTAAAAGTTCACAATGGTACTTACTTTGTAGAAACTTTTTAGCAGGCATAAAACTAGATAAAGTATTGCTGAAACATGAAAAAAGTGTCTTACTTCCAAACAAAGAGAGCGATTTAAACGTTCTCTCGCTTCATGATCCCTTTCGAGATAGACATTTAGTTCCCCCAATAACAGCTAGATAAAAGCATATTAACCACAAATAAACAGACGTCCCCGTCTTACTTACCCCATGACCCCATCTTGCACTACTTTCCCCTGCCAGTCTACTATTAATATTTGAAAAGCGATCCGTCTTAGACAGGTTGTGATGGTCCTCGTGTCATCGAATTGCTAAACCTTAATGTTCATATAAAACTTGTTTAATAAAAAAATCTTGTAAAACTGAGAATAATTTCTTTTATCTCTTATCTCACCGAGAATTATTTATTAATCGTAACGAATGTTTTCGACCTTTAACCAACGTTTTTTTATCTATTTTATTATGTTTGTCTGTCTGTCCTTCCTAAATCTCGATAAAGAAGTTAGATACATAAACATCGGGACAAAATATAGAAGGCTTGAGGGCGGGAAACCCGGATAAACCATACAGGAACTTCAGAATTGGAATGGATGTCACGTTACTTCGATTAAAATTTTTCCCCCGAACGAAGTTAGATAGATGATCGGCACAACTCTATTGCTAACAGGAAAAGTATGATGTACAGGAGCGAAATTACCCCTAAAAAATTGCGTACATTGTAACGAAAAGTTACAGGCCAGCATTGTCACGAAGTCACAATAAAAGATCGCTTGTTAGAATTAGTTTGATTTATTTGGTTGCGGCGAGGCCACACACGGGCGATCTGCCGGGGATGATCCCAGGAAAACTTTTATGGGAAGATAGACCCTATTTAAGTGAAGAAAGCCCGAAAAGTCCATTGAACCCGAACCCACGACTAATTAACTACCAGAGTTCTGTTATTTCGTTTATTATTTTGTTAAATTTGTTTCCAACAGATGGCGTTGCGTGTAAATAAGCAAATCTAATGTGGAGAGAAATTAATTGATTTACAGAAATCCAATAGATATTTTGGGGTGGAATGTACGACATTATCCAAGTTAGTATATAAACGTATATACTAACTTAGATAATAAATTTTTGACTTTAAATTGCGCTGACTGAAATTCGACCGCTCTCATCAACAATAAACAACCGCTGGCAACAAATTGTCAGAGTTTTATTGTTGAGTTGCCACGAAATTTAATGTAAAACGTTGGAATTTTTCAGCGAATTTCGTGATTTTTGCGCCTGTCTGTGGCTGAAGAGACGGATTATCGCCGATCGTTCCATGCATGTATATTTATGTCAACAGTAATATGTGTTTAAAAATTCGCTGTTGGTTTCATCTGACAGCTCATACTCGGAAAAAGCGATAAAAGCACCAAATATCAAATGGATGAAACCACCGAACACTGATAGTTAGTCGCGGATTCGCGCCATGCCAACGAGTTGACCACGTAGAGTTTCCGAAGTATTTTTTTTCAAGTTTGTAACATCTAAACAGAGAACAGTCTTCCCGGAAAGCATCCCCTCATCGGCAGGTCGCTCACTTGTCACGTTGTCATATACAAATAAATCAAACATAGAAACGTTAGAGCAGTGGTTTCCAACCTTTTCGTACCTGCGCCCCCCTTAAAAAAAATTGTTGCGCTCCCTTAATTTTTCTAACAATCTAATTTCATAAATACTCAACTGATATTATAATTTATTTAATGGGCTACAAAATAATATACAATATTATGTAAAAATATACATAAAAAAATAATTATTTATTATAAGAAATAATAATTTTAAATGTACTAAAAATAATGTACTATTATAACAGTTATGAAATTTACCTCAATATTAATTTAGAAGTTACCAAAGCGAAGTGTTTCATTCTATATATCAACGTGGTTATCGCGAGCACTACTAACGAACTAATTCCGTTCATAGACAACAGAAAAAAAAACAGATGCTTCTGTTTACCGAAGTTTGGCGCGAGTAAGCACGAGAATACCCGGGATGTTCCGAGTGATTGTCTTTTGTTTCCTCGCCCCGCCGGCGCTCGGCTCCAAACGCGAAAGCGAGATGTTTTCGTTCCAGCAAGAGTATGGATGGATGTTTTAGCATTCGTACCCGAAAAATTCGCGGCGAGGATTGTGGATTACGTATACCTATTTTGCCGATTCATTTTTTGACACCTATTCGACTTTTTTGGTTTGCATTCGAAAATAATATTTTAAAAACAGCTGCATGCCCCCCTTGCAACAGTCTCGCGGCCCCCTAGGGGGCGCGCCCCACAGGTTGGAAACCACTGCGTTAGAGTATCACAACAATACATATACATCGCTTTACATTTTTCTCCATGCTAAACCGTGTCAGAGTTAGTATGCACGAACAGCAGTTAATCGAAGAATTTGTATTCCGTCGACATTCTAACAATAAAACATTTATAAAATACTTCGATCGTCGTATTTGTAAATACGGTCCGTCACCTCAGTCACTCCGTTTTCTTGTGGGACAGTTTGTTATTTTATATAATAGTTTCTATGTAAAATATTAATTGTACAATTATAATGCGTACGGTACATTATAAAGCGATAACTACTCGAAGAATTAGGAAAGTAACCCGAATGAAACAATTAAATAAGAATTAATGGTCCCAAAAATTAACTACGGGAGAGAAAACTTTTATTATTTATTCTAATATCGTTCACCTTTATTTCGAACGTGTCTGCCTATTCGGAATTAACTAAACGATATTACAGGCGATTGTGTAATTCATAAAATTAATTTTAATATTCTTCCACTGTAATGAGGACTATACAAAAGACTTTAGCATATTATAATATTGATATATAAGATGTCGAATACGAATGCAAGATAATTCAAATATATTTATTTCCATAAAATCTTGTCTACGATTTAAAAAGTTTAAAAGGAACAGACGAGCAATAATGCGAACATAATGATAAAGGGGAAACACCTGTAGGTAACAAACGCGTGACGTCAAAGCTATTGCCAGAAGCTGTTGTTTTCGACTCTGCCTGGTGAGAAATTTGGAATTTTAAAAGCATTAAGTATCCAACTTTTTATTTAATGCGTTTTAAAAGTATTACAAAATTATTTATAACAGAAAAATAACTCAAATAACTTCAAACAAATTTTTGATAATAAAATACTCTTTTTACTAATTTTAAAACGATTGTAATTATTTATCATTGATATGATACCCAGCAAATAGTTTAATTTTATTCCTTATGTAACACTTTATATAAAGACTGATTTTTGTTGCCTTCGGTTGGCAGCGCATTTTGTTGGCGGTACAATTCTGTCGCCGAGGGACGACCGAATTGTATATCGTAATTTGACGTACGAATTGACGTAATAATAGTTATCAAAGAAAAATAATTGTTTGGACAAAACATTTACCGGTATCTTATAATATCGTATGTAAAATTAGAAGTAAATTTTACCCTTAATTTACAAATAATTTTAATCTATTTTATAAAAGTTTATATATTTGTAAATATATAGAAGCGTAACTATAAATATTCGCAATCTTAATACAAATATTATTTAGAGACCGTTACAGTACTTTCCCCTTGTTATATATAATAGAGGGAAAGTGTGAGGATAAGTCAAAAAATAGGATTTTTACATTTTTGGACTCGGGGGATGTTGAAACGTCGAGAAATGAAAAATAAATCTGGCGTTTTTCTGTATGTACTGTACATGTACAACTGTGTATGTACAGTATGTGTGTAGCACGATTTTGTTCGCCCTGTTTGAGTGTTAATAATATCTGTGCTTTCGTCGAAAATTTCTGAAATTTTGCAGGGAGGTTTTTGTATTGAGGGATTGATGCTATTAAATTTTGGTGGCTAAAGATCTATCGGGTAAGAAGATAAAGAGGGATCGTGTGTTATATCTCGAGTAGGGTCGGACTTAATAACGGTTATACTCGTTATTATCATTACATTTTTTTTTTTTTTTAATAAAACTTATTTCTATCCTCAAGTTTAAGCTTTTTGTCAATTTTACAATAATTAGAAATATAAAAAAGTTTTTAAAATATATCATCTATATATATAAAAACGAATGTATGTCTGTGTGTGTGTGTGTGTGTGTTTGTCCTTCATGCATTACCACACCATTTATCCGATTGCCATGAAACTTTGGGAAGTTGTTTAATACATTCCCGCGAAGGTTTGTGGCATATGTGAAGATCACCATTTCCCCCCTTTCAAAAATATATTTATATATGGAAGCTTTTATGTCCAACAGATGGCGCTAACTTCAGACGACCTAAGTTTGCTTTTCTGTGAGGCATTATGCTTTTCTGTGAGAATGGACCTAAGCAGATCATTTTCTACCTATCTATATAAATAAAATACAACGTTTGTTTGTTCCTACCGATTCCTTTGAAATTTTCACACAACGTTGCATTCGAATATGCACGTGTTTTTATATAATATACATGTCGAAATTCTCCCTACGGGGGGGAGATGGACGGGATTAAGACTTACCGTGAAGAACTCGGCTTCTATTTATACTATTTTACATGCGGTTTTTTGCGTTTTTAATTGCGTTTTAATAGGTGACGTCAACAGAATATACACTAAAAAGGATTTTTCGATATTCCCCAGCGGGGAAAGGGACAGGATTAAGGCTTACCGTGAAGAACTCGGCTTCTATTTATACTATTTTACATGCGGTTTTTTGCGTTTTTAATTGCGTTTTAATAGGTGACGTCAACAGAATATACACTAAAAAGGGATTTTTCGATATTCCCCAGCGGGGAAAGGGACAGGATTAAGGCTTACTGTGAAGAACTCGGCTTCTATTTATACTATTTTACATGCGGTTTTTTTGCGTTTTTAATTGCGTTTTAATAGGTGACGTCAACAGAATATACACTAAAAAGGGATTTTTCGATATTCCCCAGCGGGGAAAGGGACAGGATTAAGGCTTACTGTGAAGAACTCGGCTTCTATTTATACTATTTTACATGCGGTTTTTTTGCGTTTTTAATTGCGTTTTAATAGGTGACGTCAACAGAATATACACTAAAAAGGGATTTTTCGATATTCCCCAGCGGGGAAAGGGACAGGATTAAGGCTTACTGTGAAGAACTCGGCTTCTATTTATACTATTTTACATGCGGTTTTTTTGCGTTTTTAATTGCGTTTTAATAGGTGACGTCAACAGAATATACACTAAAAAGGGATTTTTCGATATTCCCCAGCGGGGAAAGGGACAGGATTAAGGCTTACTGTGAAGAACTCGGCTTCTATTTATACTATTTTACATGCGGTTTTTTTTGCGTTTTTAATTGCGTTTTAATAGGTGACGTCAACAGAATATACACTAAAAAGGGATTTTTCGATATTCCCCAGCGGGGAAAGGGACAGGATTAAGGCTTACTGTGAAGAACTCGGCTTCTATTTATACTATTTTACATGCGGTTTTTTTGCGTTTTTAATTGCGTTTTAATAGGTGACGTCAACAGAATATACACTAAAAAGGGATTTTTCGATATTCCCCAGCGGGGAAAGGGACAGGATTAAGGCTTACTGTGAAGAACTCGGCATCTATTTATACTATTTTACATGCGGTTTTTTGCGTTTTTAATTGCGTTTTAATAGGTGACGTCAACAGAATATACACTAAAAAGGGATTTTTCGATATTCCCCAGCGGGGAAAGGGACAGGATTAAGGCTTACTGTGAAGAACTCGGCTTCTATTTATACTATTTTACATGCGGTTTTTTGCGTTTTTAATTGCGTTTTAATAGGTGACGTCAACAGAATATACACTAAAAAGGGATTTTTCGATATTCCCCAGCGGGGAAAGGGACAGGATTAAGGCTTACTGTGAAGAACTCGGCTTCTATTTATACTATTTTAGATGCGGTTTTTTGCGTTTTTAATTGCGTTTTAATAGGTAACGTCAACAGAATATACACTAAAAAGGGATTTTTCGATATTCCCCCCACGGGGGAAGTGTTACACATTTATAATAGATACATTTTGAGCCACAACAACGCGTGGCCGGGTCAGCTAGTATATCTAAATAAAATACTAATTTCTTAACAGATTGTACCACACACAATTTTAAAGGTTGTTGCCGGAAATGCAATTCATTACTGGAGTTCTTTCCAAGCCTTTTCTGAGGATAGACCTTATCGTCGTCGATAAATACATAAATAAAATTTTTAAAATAGAAATAACAACTTCAAACAGCGAGCGAACGTTTAAAAAAATTCTCGTCCATTTGTAACACTGGAATTTTTCTTCTAGTTATTAATGATATACTAGATAGATGACACGGAGAAACCGGTGACGATGTTTATCGATGTAGTTAGCTTGGACGAGCAGTCTGAGCACTGACACGTCACAAATGAAAGAATATAAGTGATTTATTGTTGAGAAAAGGAAAAAAATGATGAAAAGTACAGACAAAAAAGAAAAGTGTAATAAAGAAATTAATTTCGTTTTCTTTAGTTTAGTTTAGTTTAATTTAAAGTAAAGTAAATAAACTAAACTAAAGTAAAATGTAGGAAATAAAATCGGTTGGCATTTAAGCGAGAAAAGTGTTGGCTAAATTGGAGTCACTCGTTTAAACCACCCGCATTTGAGAGTTTTTCCAGTCTGGACTGAAGGAATTGTGCCGAAACATAACGTCGGTCAGTCGCTCGACACGACTAAAAAAACATATATTTAAAATAGTTACATAGAAGTTGAAAATTTGCCACGGGATGAGAGGGAGGAGTTGAGCGTAACTGATTATATGCGGACGAAAGAAAAGGGCATTGGTTTAAATCTGTACAGAACCCGGGCCCGCAGTTACAGCAGAGGCAATGGAAGAGCTAGGTAACGTGGTTCCATGGAGTGGGGATGAGGGACGTAAATTCGATTCCTTAGAACTCGGATAACTTTTTGTAGTTTAGCCGAAATTCACCAAACTCTGCAGAAATATGAAGCAACTGTCCGGCTTTATATCCCAAGAAACGGTACCCAAAAACGTCAAAATACCTCATTGTTATTAAGCGTCAAAGATTAAGAGGTTTTTTATTATATTTTATCTGAGAGTTGGTTATGTCTTTCAAAATATAATTTACACACAAGCCAGGGTTCTGCTGAGCATTTCGACACCAAAATCATCAAAATCTAACGTAGGAATTTTTTAAAACTCGAACAAAAATTGAAAACGTTATCCCAATAGCTTGGGCAACTAGACGGAACCCGTTAAATATTCGGTTTGATTATAATATGACTTATCAACTAGTTCGATGTCACCGTCGTTAGAATTTTGAACCCCATTCGTACTGGATAAAATTTCTAAATATTTTCATTTGTATACGACAACGTGACAAGTGGGTGACTCGCGCAAGAGGAGATACTTCCTTGGATGACTGTAAGAAAGCGTAGAATTTTACAATCTGGAAATTTTCCCGTAATTATTCCAAGTTAGGGGTAATTATATCAATGATAAATAATTACAATCGTTCTAAAATTAATAAAAAGAGTATTTTATTATCAACAATTTGTTTGATGTTATTTGAGTTATTTTTCTGTTATAAATGATTTTATGATAATTTCAAAACGCATTAAATAAAAAGTTGGATAATTAATGTTTTTAAAATTCCAAATTTCTCACCTGGCAGAGTCGAAAACAATCAGCTTCTGGCAATAGCTTTGACGTCACGCGTTTGTTACCTACAGGTGTTTCCCTTTTACCATTATGTTCGCATTATTGTTCGTCTATTCCTTTTACATTTTTAAACCGTAAACAAGATTTTATGGAAATAAATATATTTGAATTATCTTGCATTCGTATTCGACATCTTATATATCAATATTATAATATGCTAAAGTCTTTTGTATAGTCCTCATTACAGTGGAAGAATATTAAAATTAGTTTTATGAATTACACAATCGCCTGTAATATCGTTTAGTTAATTCCGAATAGGCGGACACGTTCGAAATAAAGGTGAACGATATTAGAATAAATAATAAAAGTTTTCTCTCCCGTAGTTAATTTTTGGGACCATAAATTCTTATTTAATTGTTTCATTCGGGTTACTTTCCTAATTCTTCGAGTAGTTATCGCTTTGTAATGTACTGTACGCATTAGAATTGTTTAATTAATACTTTACATAGAAACTATTATATTAAATAATAAACTGTCCCACAAGAAAACGAAGTGACTGAGGTGACGACCGTATTTACAAATATGACGATTAAAGTATTTTACAAGTGTTTTATTGTTAGAATGTTGACGTAATACAGATTCTAGGTTTGATTTATTTGCATACGGCAAGGTGACAAGTGGGCGACCTGCCGAAGAGGGGATGCTTTCCGGGAAGACTTTCCTCTGTTTAGATGTTACAAACTTAAAAAAAAAAAACCTCGGAAACTTCACGTGGCACGAATACACGGCTTCAGTGTTCTGTGGTTAAAACCGAAAGAATAATTTCGGAAGCCTGCGCTCGCCCAGGCAATTGTTCATCATCATTTGTCGTTTAATCGGATTTATTTTAATAGCATGACTCGTTAACATTTTGTAATTTATAAGTTTTTAAATTTAAATCTAGAAGTTTATTTCCACGTTTAAATAAGCCTAAATTATTTCTTTAGATTTAAAAGAGATTATCAGTTTATCTTCTTTATGAAAATATTTTCGTTAAATGTTAAACATTTATTTGTAAGTTCCAAACGTCTGTTTCTATGGATTATTAAAGAAATACGCTTAGCATATTTGTAAGCACAATTGTTAATTTTTCATTGGTTGCAGTTGTTAAAGATATCTTTCAACGAATATAAATAGACGTGCATTCTTCCAGTCTCCAGTTCGGTATGTACTATTTGTTGGTTCAAGTAAGTTAGTTTAATTACTCACAAATACAGAATGTTTTGGAGTTCAATTTTCAAATTATAGAACTATAAATTCCCACGGGTGCTGTCTGGCCCTGTCCTTCCTTGATCTCGATAACCGAGATAGATAGATGGAAGTGGAGATGAAAGTCGAGCTTAGGAGCTGGTAGCCCCGATTAACTATAAACGAACTTCCGGTTTAGATCGGAATTCGTGTGATTTCAATTCAAAAATGTTTTCCAGAACGAAGTTACATAGATGATTGGTATGGCTCTATTGTTAACAGCAAAAGTATGATGTACTGTACAGGGGCAAGACGCTACTGACATCTAGAGCATTTTGCCGAAAAGAGTAGCCCGGTATTGTGGCGATGTCGCAGTAAATAATCGCTCGTTTATTTATTACACTATTTCCGTGTGGCCCATATACTATCAACGTAATATGGACCCAATAAAATATAAAAATAACAAACACGCAAACATAGAACAATCCTATATGTTAAAAGATATAATTATTATTGTATTTAATACGTATTTTTTATTTAGATATTACATTTGAGAATCGACATGAATGTGAAGATGAGTCTTCTTCTTGGACTGAGAGCCATTATTTTTCACCGTAAGTTGATTTTTTCGAATTTATATGTACGTTAGTCTAACAATGGTTATTATTTAGGAAATTCGTAAATTAGATAATTGACTTCAACTATAATAGGAAAGTAATAATAGCCTTCAAGTATACGCAAACTTTGTATATAGCTATATTAAATGCCAACATTTTGATATTAAATGTAATTTTATCTTCGCCATTTTTGCCAGGAGAGATAAGAAAGGATGACGTGTTTAGGTTAGAATATTACAGTCCATGCGACTATTTAAGTAAAGGATGGCAGAAATTATTGGAAACTTTGCAAGAAATAGTTCACACTTTTGAAAATTTTGTACAACGTTTCTTAAATAGCACACAAATTCAATAAGTTTTAACTATCTCAAATAATGTAATAAACACGATTTAACACCTAAAACAGTAATTTTGAGGATGACGTTTATATTAGCTATGTTTTTATATGGGGGAAAATAGGGACATAACAATAAAAGAAATAATGAAAATTCTTCTTTTTTATTCTTGCAGTTGTTTTCGAAACAGAAGCTGCAAAACCTCCCGATTGCAATAGTGACGTGGTCAAAGGTGATTGTGATAGATATTGCAAAAATATAGGCAAGGCCTGTGGAATATGCAAAGAAGATTATGATGTTGATGATGATGATGATGATGATGATGATGATGATGTTGATTATGATGATGAAGGAAGAGTCATCAACCTTTAAATGTCATTGCTACAAAAATATGAATTCATGTGCGGAATCAAGCATATCCATTAAAATGAAGGGAATTTTCTATTGGCTATTAATATGCCTCAAAACCAAACTTATCATAACGACCACAAATATCTTTATCATTTCATTTTTAGTAATTTAAATTCATTTGTAGTCGTTATGACGAGTTTGGTTTTGAAGCATATTTATAGCCAATAGAAAACTAACGTGGTTATCAAACAAGAAGCAATTTAAACGACAATTAAATGAAGTTTCTTGATAATCCAATGTAAGGGGCATCGTAATCTATAATAAAAAATCTAAATAAAGTTATACCACTTGTTTATACTTTCTGCTGGAAAACACAAAATGTATTTTTAATACGTTCTGTGAAGGTCGTAAAAGCACGTCGAAATTTCGAATAATTATCAAGTTCCCAAGTCGGGAAATTTCGAGGGTCAACTCGGGTCCGGAACACGTGTTGGTGATGTAGACCAGACGCGAAAGAAACTTTCTTACTTAGTTTAAAACAAACGCGATACGATAATAAACGACAGAGGTGACTAAATAATAATCTAACACCTTTATCGTTGCCGAGAAAGTTTAATTTAAAAACAAACGTTTTCGACCGATTCCATAGGTCGATCATATCAGATTAAATTGACAGCGGATTAAAAGATGATAAATAATAAACGAATATTGTATAAAATTAAAAACAAGGAATAAAATAAAAATCAAAATAAACACAGAAAAACTCTTAAATACAAGTATCAACTAATACTAATGCAGAACAATAAAATAAACATGTAAATTAAGAGTTCCTTGCAGAGTTTTTAACCATATACTTCCAGGCCGATGGAAGGCCTTCAGCGTCCCTCGCATTTATACACGCCCCTTCCAGTTTGCTTTTGTAAATCTCTATTTTCTCAGCGGTCCTTGCTAACGTTGGGGAGCTCACGGGTTTGATAATGTCCGCTTCATCTCATTTAACTACCGAGTTTTCGGTCTGAGCCATTTGGGATAGTACCGTGGCGTTGGAACTTTTTCTGATGTTATACTTGTGCTCCTTGAGTCTTACACTCAAACTCCTTGTCGTAACGCCGATATAATCTTTCTTAATTCCCAGCTGTGCGTTCTCGTACGGTATCCTATACACACCTGCTCTTTCTTCCTTCTTAATGCTATCCTTGTCATTCCTTAAAATTTTATATAGGTTGGGGGCTCTTTTTAGAATTATTGATGATTCATTGCGGTTCGCGATTTCTTTCATAATGCCTTTGGCATATCTGTTATAAGTGAATTTTGTGATTTTACCGGGACCTTGTTTAGAGCCTCTTGTTACGTTCTTCTCGAATCTTCTAACCATTCCTGTTATTGCGCTTTTCTTGTACCCTAAGGTTTCGGCTACCTGTAGAATTCTGTTAATTTCCTTTGCTCTGTCCATAACGTTGTCACAATACAGAAAGGCCCTTCGGATTAGAGCCCGGAATGCCGCCATCTTATATTGATATGGATCATTTGATTGCGAGGGATATAGTGGACTGTGCGTTGGTTTAACGTAAACACTGGTAGATAAATGCCCGTTTTTGAATCTGGATGTTGATGTCTAAAAAGTGTATTATTACGGAACTTTTCTGTATTTCAGTTTTAGGCCGTCGTATTACGATTGATGCTTTCAATGAATTCATTAATCTTACGTTATATATCCCTCGCAATCAAATGATCCATATCAATATAAGATGGCGGCATTCCGGGCTCTAATCCGAAGGGCCTTTCTGTATTGTGACAACGTTATGGACAGAGCAAAGGAAATTAACAGAATTCTACAGGTAGCCGAAACCTTAGGGTACAAGAAAAGCGCAATAACAGGAATGGTTAGAAGATTCGAGAAGAACGTAACAAGAGGCTCTAAACAAGGTCCCGGTAAAATCACAAAATTCACTTATAACAGATATGCCAAAGGCATTATGAAAGAAATCGCGAACCGCAATGAATCATCAATAATTCTAAAAAGAGCCCCCAACCTATATAAAATTTTAAGGAATGACAAGGATAGCATTAAGAAGGAAGAAAGAGCAGGTGTGTATAGGATACCGTACGAGAACGCACAGCTGGGAATTAAGAAAGATTATATCGGCGTTACGACAAGGAGTTTGAGTGTAAGACTCAAGGAGCACAAGTATAACATCAGAAAAAGTTCCAACGCCACGGTACTATCCCAAATGGCTCAGACCGAAAACTCGGTAGTTAAATGAGATGAAGCGGACATTATCAAACCCGTGAGCTCCCCAACGTTAGCAAGGACCGCTGAGAAAATAGAGATTTACAAAAGCAAACTGGAAGGGGCGTGTATAAATGCGAGGGACGCTGAAGGCCTTCCATCGGCCTGGAAGTATATGGTTAAAAACTCTGCAAGGAACTCTTAATTTACATGTTTATTTTATTGTTCTGCATTAGTATTAGTTGATACTTGTATTTAAGAGTTTTTCTGTGTTTATTTTGATTTTTATTTTATTCCTTGTTTTTAATTTTATACAATATTCGTTTATTATTTATCATCTTTTAATCCGCTGTCAATTTTTTGAATTTAAATATTTGTATTCGATCCTCTGGAACGGAACTGTTCCATTTGTCGGTTTATTTAACCTGATGATGACCTATGGAATAGGTCGAAAACGTTTGTTTTAAATTAAACTTTCTCGGCAACGATAAAGGTGTTAGATTATTATTTAATATTTTGCTGAGCACGTTCTATATAATGACAGAGGTGACGTCAACCGAAAGAGAGGGAGCTTTGTCTAGGTGCTCGCGTACGAGTGTCGGAATCGGGAAACAAAGGAGGTAAATGGCCACTGTTACATAGCTGGCACGCTAGGGGGCGTGCAAGAAAAAGGAGATGTCCATGACTAATGTAAGAGCGGAGGTCGCTCGGGCCAAGAAAGTCCAAAATAAAATATTAAAAGTAAGTGTGCCTAATCTTCTGAGTCTCGCAAGGTTTTAAGTTCTTTATAAACGGTTCCTAAACATAATGCACCACTTAAAACATGGTGGCAGCGGATAATTAAGCCAGGGAAGGAAACGAGGCTTAACGAACGCGCGCTAACGTAAAGACGAAATTAGACACTTCGTTCAAAGGTTGACGCTGCGGCAGACAGAACGTCTCCTTATTATATTAATACAACGCTTATTCTAAACTGGAAGAACTATATCTATAATTTATTTAAAAAGCAAGATGAATAATTTAACTCCTCCGGAACCTTTTTCAATGGACACGTCAAATCCAGAAAATTGGAGTTTATGGAAGCAGCGATTTGATATTTATGCAACGGCTATAGATTTACCTACAAAAAGTATTCCGCAGCAGAGAGCTATCCTGCTCCATATTATCGGAGAGAAAGGCTTAGAAATATACAATAATTTCCATTTAGAGGAAAATGCCACAAATCCGACAGTGGATGAAATCTTAGCCAAATTCACGGACCATTTCCAGCCGTATAAGAACACTATCTATAGTAGATATGTATTTTTCTCACTTGTACAGAAGCCAGGACAAACTGTAGACGAATTTGTAACAGAGCTACGTACAAAGGCTCAAGGATGTGATTTTGGCACCCTAACAGAATCTCTCATAAGAGATAGAATTGTCTTAGGCACACAAGATGATAGCATCAGACAAAAAATGCTGCAAGATCCGACATTAACATTGGCCAAAGCAATAGACATGGCAAGAGCATCCGAATTATCTAAGCACCAATTATCTAAAATTAGGGCAACAGAAATAATAGTGAGTAAGATGAAAACTCAGTCTCCAAGACAAAAAGATAAACCGAAAAAATCGAATACGTACATGACGAATAAAAATAGCGCCAAGAATAAAAAATGCCACAAATGCCTAACTATACACGAGTATGGAAACTGTCCAGCTTTTGGAAAATTTTGTTTTAAATGCAAAAAGAAAAACCATTTTTCTTCAGCATGTAAGGCGAAGAAAATAAATGAAATTGATAATCCGAATTCCACCGTCATCTCAGATCAGGAAGATTGTCTATTGGATAGAATTGTTGTGCTGAACGAAGTCACGCATGAACACTGGGAAGACGTCATTGAAATAAATGGGAATCCCACTAAAATCAAATTAGATACTGGAGCGGACACTAACGTTATCTCTTGGACGTATTTGAAGCAGTGGACCAATTCTCCAAAGATAATACCGACTAAGGTCAAAGCCTATACCTTCACACGCGAAAGAATACCTATCGTCGGTGAATGTCACCTCCGACTTAAGTCTGGAAGCCATGAAACCACGAGCAAATTCCTTGTTGTCAGGACGCGTGGACTACCGCTGTTGAGTGGAGATGCATGCAAAAAACTGAACCTTATTAAAAGGATAAATTCTATTACACCTGAACTTAACCCAGAAGATATTTTGGAATCTTACTCCAGTGTATTTGAGGGAAGTGGCAAACTCAAACATGAAGTTACAATCAAACTAAATCAAAATGCAATTCCAAAACTTGTTCCTCCTAGAAGGATCCCAGAAGCTTTAAAAACAGAAGTTAAACAAGAATTAGAGGATCTGGTTAGAAAAGGAATCTTAAAAAAGACAGAAGAAACTTCTAGTTGGCTCCACCCAATGGTCATTGTTAAAAAGAAACAAGGGAAATTACGCCTGTGTATGGATCCGCGTGAGTTAAATAAATACATTATTAGAGATAATTATCAGATACCATCGCCAACAGAACTATTAGCCAGCATTCCAAAAGCCAGATATTATACAGTTATGGACGCTAAGTCAGCCTTCTTTCAGCTGCCGGTGGAAGAACAATCACAAAAACTGTTAATAATGAATACACCTTTCGGAAAATATAAATTTACAAGATTGCCGTTTGGAATCACAACAGCACCAGAGCATTTTCAAAGAGCTATCGACACAATACTTTCTGATATTGAAGGCATTTACACATATATGGACGATGTTCTAATCTATGGCGACACATTAAGAGAGCATAATCAAAAACTGATAAAAGTCTTACAAAGAGCAGAAACTCACGGCCTAAAATTTGAAAAAAGCAAGATCCAACTGGCACAAAGGCAAGTCACCTTTGTAGGGCACATAATAGGACCAGACGGTATAAAACCAGAAGAATCAAAACTTATTACCATTCAACAATTAAAAGAACCAGAAAATCCAAAAGCACTACAAAGATTCTTGGGATTAGTGAATTATTTAGGCAAGTTTATACCTAACTTATCAAATCTTACACACAATCTCAGGCAGCTTCTCAGGAAAAATATTGAATGGACATGGACAGAAGAGGCAAGAAAGGATTTTAAATATATAAAGAAAATTTTAACACAGCCTCAAACGTTAGCACAATTTGATACAAACAAAATTATAACCCTACATACAGATGCCAGTCAACATGCTCTAGGAGCAGTAATTTCACAAGAAGGAAAACCCTTAGCTTTTTCATCATCATCTTTGAATGATACACAACAAAACTATTCCCAAATCGAAAAGGAACTACTCGCCTTATATTATGGATGTAAAAAATTTGATCACCTGCTACTTGGAAGATCGTTTCTAGCATATACCGACCACCAACCTTTAATCACGCTGATTAAAAAACCATTAAGCGCATTGTCTCCTAGACTGCAGAGATTAATGCTAAAGTTATTGGCTTACGACTTCAATCTATACTACAAGCCAGGAAAGATAATCTCATTGCAGATGTTCTTTCAAGAGACATAAGGCATTCTACACCCAATTTTGCAACACCGGATCTAGACGAACAAGTATTAATAAGAACAGTTGGTATGGAAATTACAGATACCAAACTCATAGAATTAGCTGAAAACACAAAACAAGATCAAAGTCTACAAACTCTAAAGAAATACATATCAGAAGGATGGCCAGTACATAAAAAGTCTATACCATCAAACATCAAACCCTACTACGATTTTAAAGAAGACCTATATCTATGGAAGGATATTATATGTAAAGGACCTGCCATAATAATTCCAGAGAAACAAAGAACCAGGGTTCTACAGCAAATTCATGCTGCACACTTAGGAATCAACGCTTCACTTAGCAGAGCAAGGAATAAGGTATACTGGTCAGGAATAAATCGTGACATAGAAGAAGTAGTAAAATCATGTAGACTATGTCAAAGGTTTCGACCAGCTCAGACTAAAGAACCTTTGATACCCCACAGAATTCCTACATACCCATGGCAAGAAGCAACAGCGGATATTTTCTACTTGGCCAACAGTCCATATTTGCTAATTGTGGATAGATACAGCGCCTATCCAGAAGTTTATAAAATGCCATCGACTGACGCTTCCAAAGTCATTCCCAAATTCAAAGAAACTTTTTCGCGATTTGGAAGTCCAGAGGTATTGATGACTGATAATGGTCCCCCATTCTCGTCAGTAGCTTTTAATCGCTTCTGTGACAGATGGAGTATCAGGCATTGTACATCTAGTCCTCGATACCCCCAGAGTAATGGCCATATAGAACGGCATGTGCAAACGATAAAAAACATACTTAAAAAGACAGCAGAAGCAGGTCAAGATCAGTATTTGGCTTTGCAAAATTGGAGAAACACTCCTAGGAACTCGTTGCCATCTCCAGCCCAGCTATGCATTGGAAGGAACATAAGGTCAACACTTCCATGCAAATCATCCCATTATCGCCAATGCCTATTTTCCAGAGAGGATATCCAACAGCAACTGGAGCAGAACCAGCACAGAATGTCAATGTATTATGACAGAGGTAGTGTTCCCCTCAATCCATTGAGACCGTCAACGCGAGTTTTAGTGCATACAGGAAAAGAATGGTCCCCAGCAACTGTTGTAAAACCTCTAAATGAACCCAGATCATACTTAATAGAAGACCCACACGGACAACAGTACTGAAGAAACAGAGTACATCTGAAACCGAATCACAGCCCCAGAAAAGCACCTCAAGAGAAAGGTGAAGAGAAGCAAGAAAATGAAAAGGAACAAACTGAGGAAAAGGAAGAAGCAGGAATCTCAAAAGAAAAGGAATTTCAAACTCCAATACGAAGAACTAAATCGGGAAGAATCATTAAAGCTCCTGTTCGACTTAATTTGTAAATATGTATGTGCTTGAGTTTTAAGTTTGTGTTTTTGTTATTTCAAAAAAAAAGGAAACGTGTTACGGAGCTGGCACGCTAGGGGGCGTGCAAGAAAAAGGAGACGTCCATGACTAATGTAAGAGCGGAGGTCGCTCGGGCCAAGAAAGTCCAAAATAAAAGATTTAAAGTAAGTGTGCCTATTCTTATGAGTCTCGCAAGGTTTTAAGTTGTTTATAAACGGTTTCTAAACATAACGAACCACTTAAAACAGCCACAGAGACATCTGGCAGACCGCTTGAGGACAAAACGTCAGAGAGAAGGGCCATAACGGCGAAAAATACGAGCGTGGACTTCAAAGGCTCCGTCAACACCTCTCCGGACCTCTCCCGAACCAGATCGGTCTCGGTTTTCGCATGGAAACAAAGGAATGACCAATCGTGAGGCGGGAGAGGGGAACTAGGACCAATCAATAGAATACGATTCGGGGGAAAATCTTATAAAACTCCCGAATCTCAATGTCAAAGGGCGGTTCTCCTCTGGACAAGTGGCGCGATACAGACCTCAAGACCTTCGTCTAACCGTCTATCGGTCCGTCGAGGCCTCCGAAGACAACGAATTCTCTACTCGCTGAGAAGAGTGTGTGCCAGCACGTTAGCCAGTCGCCCGTGTTCCAACAGCCCTCCTCCGATTCTGTGGAGCTTTCATCTGGAAAGCCCCGAGGCCACCATCAATCCATCACACCTCGTCTGTCGACCGACGATCTTTGTTTTGCTAGCATTATGTAAGTTAACTAGTTGTTAGAATAAACGGTTGTGTGTAAGACACTTGTCATCTTTGTCTCCTGCCGCCGCCACCCACATACGATTCGACCCTAGGTTCTCCTGATACGCAATTAACTGATTGCCCCTGGAAAGTCGGATACCTTACAGTTCATTATGAATTCGGCCATGACCGCAACGAAAATGCCTAAATGATAAACGACGTAAATACGACATATTCGGAATAGAGAATTAATAAAAAATTGTCGATCCAAATTAGACCAGTTCCTCGGGGAAGTGCTGATACTTTCATAGTCTCATAAAAAGCATATATCCCTGTCCGTTTCGTGTAAAAGGTCGAATCATATTTTATAGAGAAAATTATTATTAAATGAACACAATATTTTTCGTATTATTTTTATATCGAATAAGAAAATACTCGAGTTAATGGTGGGAATTTTATTATTTCATAATACAGTAAAACCTGTGTGAACCGAAATCGCATCGGTACCGAATATTTTTTCCAATTCGGGTTCTGCTTCGGACAGGTTTTACAGTATTTACAATGTAGTACTTCGATAGTCATTGGGTTGCAATTTGAAAAAATTGTAAGACCTATAAATTCCCACTGTCTCTGTCTTTTCTTAATCTGGAGAACGGAGTTAGACAGATTTAAGACGAGATCAGGTTCGGAAAGCAGAGGAGGAGAATGTGGCACCGATTCACTATATACAAACGTCCGGTTTTAATGAAGTTACCCAAGCCACTAATAATTTGAGATGGAGAGCATATATTTGTCGGAACAAAGTGACGCATTCCTTGTCAACAAAATAACTCTAGAATGAGTTTTCCGATCTTGATGAAATTTTCTAGGACAACTCATCATCACTCAAGGATGAACCGATTAAAATTTCAACTCTCAAAAATGATCCATTTTTGTAGAACTGGAGATAGGGGTCAAAACGAAGATCGCGTTTTTCTTCAGTATGGATCGTTTTTGAGAGGAAATTTTAATCAGTTTGTCCTTGAGTGATGGTGAGTCGTCCTAGAAAATTTCATCAAAATCGGACAACTCAGTCTAGAGTTATTTTGTTGACAAGGAATGCATAAAGTCAAGTGTTAGTCGCTTCCTGCACGCACGTGTAGAAGCGTCATCTATTGGTCGGAAAATATGACAAGCGTTAACGGTAATTTTGAAAGGTAAATGTTATCGCTAACTAGATACACAACAAATATAAAGAATCTTTATAGAATAATAAGTTAAAAAAAAAGTTTTCTTTTAAAAACGTGGAGCAGCAGCAATGAATATTGATAGCTTTACGATTCATTCTCTCCGTCTTCCTACCGTTAGTACGAAATTTCGATCTCTAAATGGAGAAGCTGCACAGAGATTCCAGATTGAGATGAAGTCGCTCAAATTCATCACATCGATGAAATGTCAATGATTGGTGCAAGAATGCTTTACATCAGTGATTATAAAAGTGGGGGTCGTGAAAAATATTTGGGGGTCGCTGAAAAATTGATGCCAGATCAATTTTTTCTCAAATATTTTATAAATTTACTATGGATTCGTGTTTAGAAATAATAGAAATAAAAAATATATAAAATAATTTTTACTTAAATAAATTGCACATATAAACAATAAAAACAATATAATATTTAAATACGACCCTAAATATAATATTCATAAATTTGTGCGCTATTGGGGAATCCCCGAGTGCCACTCTCCGCCTAAACTATGATAGAACAGCGTTGTCATTTGGAACTATGTTCGCTAGCAGCATTGCGTCTGTAGGCAAGACCAGTTAGAAATACAGTAGAGCGTCGTATCCGAAAACCGATCAACCGAAAGCATTTCGGTCGGCAAATTCTAATTTCCGCTAGTGCTGTGGCGCTGCAATATTTGGCTATGTCTTGGGATACTCCGATATTATTTTAGTTGATATGCGTGTTTTAGCTGGCAGCACTGGCGCAACCATGAGAGGGTACTTAAGGACGCGCCAGTATTTGAACGAGACTTTTTTCCCATCGTGAGTGGTAAGGTTTGCTTGTTTTTCTGAGGACTGTGCTGTACTGAATCGGAACGTTTTGAGACTAGACTAACTTACGAAATATAATGTTTTTTGTTTTTATATTTTTCAATACATTTATTTTGTTTGTGAAAAATAAAGAAATAATTTTTAAAAAAATTTCATTAGCCTTAACATTGAAAAAAATTCAACGCAAAGTGACATGCAACGGAGAGAAATTTCAACATGGAATAGATTAATTAAACAAAAGAAATTAACTCCTCCCGAATTTAAATTAACTCCCTCCCTCCGGGATGTTTTTCTTCACCTACTCATTCTTTGGGGTTCTTTGAAATTTTTAAGTGCAAAAGGGGGTCGCGGACCAAAAAGTTTGAGAAACACTGCTTTACATGATCGAGAGAAGATTGAGGGAGATGAACTTCGAGAAAGATGAGCCGTTTGGTGGATTCTTTGTCTATTTGTTTGGTGATTTTCGTCAGCTTCCTCCTGTTAAAGATACTCCTCTCTACTCGAGTGTTTTTTACAATGTAATGTCCCAACAAGGTGGGACATTACATTACATTCCCATTTGATTCTTTTGAGAAGTTCGGTTGAACTTAGTAATTCTCATAGACAAAATAGCGCAGATAGTTCCTTCACAGATGTCTTACGTCATCTAGCTTCTGGTGATTTCTCTGATACAGTAGACCCCCTATAACACGGGTTCATATAACACGGTTTCCTATAACACGATAAAACGTCATCGCCGACTCGTATCGTGACAAGATTGGTCGAATCTGGACCAATAGTAAACTAGCAGCCGAACTACTTGCCGCCGTCCAGTGCCACGCGTATATACGGAGAGTTTAGGCGGGAAAGTATTGATAAATTTTTATACAGTTCTTGTTAAAACATTTACAGTATTATTCAATGGCCATAAAAATTATATTTCTATTATTAATGATGTCTCCAAAGTTCAGCGAATTCTTCGCAGAAAGAATAACTTATTAGGAAACGCATCCGCCGTTCGACGAGTCGCTCCGCGACGAAAACAAACTTAGGCAATGGCGTCTTCGAACGGTGCACACTCGGTAAGTAATTCAACAATTTTTTGTTTATAGCATAATTTATATGTATTATTCCCAAAAAATGATACGTGATTTGGAAATGTTGAGTCAAATTATTCTAGAATCGATTAATTTTATGGAAGAAAACTTTTCAAACGCCGTAGCCCCTAAACTGCACACGTGCCAGGCTGTGATTGGCTCATACAGTGAGGGACTCGTACAACACAGATTCATATAACATGGAACGTATCTACCGTGTTATAGGGGGGTCTACTGTACAGATCTGAACATTCTGACAAGAAATCGAGCCTATTTATCAGAGATGAATTTGATCAGTTCCAAACGGCAGTAGAGCTATATCCAACAAACGAGCAAGTTAAACAAAGCAACGACTACTACTTGCAGTTAACTGGATTCCCTCTTGCTTATATAGCATCCGAAAACACTCCAGATATTGCCCCGCCTTCGTCCAAAGATGACTCGGCTCTTTGTCCCTCCAAGTATTTGAATCTCTCAGTTAATGCCAGAATCATGCCGAGTCAACTTATGGGTACAAGGAGGTTTCGTCAATGGTTCACTAGAAACTATACTCTACATTACATATGCTCCTAATGTTTGCCCTCCAGCTCTTCCTCTGTTTATTTTAGTGTTATTCGTTAGCTATTGCTATCAGGAACCTTTCATCTATGGTAATGTTTCCAATAATCCCCATAACATGCTCTTTGAAAGATGGCAGTATATTGTCATCTTGTAGACAGTTTTCCCTTACCTTAGCATACTCTATGACTATACATAAATCACAGGGTCTTCCAAACAACTCTTCCAAAAATTAAAATAGATATAGGGAAAAAAGAGACATCTATCGGTCTTACCTGTTACATTGAGTCGAGTGAAAAAATAACCGACTCGGTATTTTTAAAGAGTTACAATAAAGATCGCTACGAGTCAATCTGTAAGCCCAAGGCCCATAGTGATAGACAGAATTTCATGAGATGTTGGCATAGCAATTAATGGCTTATTTTGACCTTATATTTGTACCTTTAAATGATCCAATAGAAATCAAATATATTGTTGAGAACGAATGATTCTTTGTTTCTTTTTTCCCTCATAATCTAGAAAATAAAGGTGGGAGCAGCTTCGTTCCGACTACACGCTGATGCAGCATTACTTAAAACTAGTTTATTTATTTTAAACTAGTTAAGTAACGCTGTATCAGCATGTAGTCAGAACAAAGCTGCTCGCATCTTTATTCTCAACAATATATTTGATTTCTATTGGATCATTTAAAGGTACAAATATAAGGTCAAAATAAGCCATTAATTGCTATGCCAACATCTCATGAAATTCTGTCTATCACTATGGGCCTTGGGCTTACAGATTGACTCGTAGCGATCTTTATTGTAACTCTTTAAAAATACCGAGTCGGTTATTTTTTCACTCGACTCAATGTAACAGGTAAGACCGATAGATGTCTCTTTTTTCCCTATATCTATTTTAATTTTTGGAAGAGTTAATTTCTGTGATTTATCTATAGTCATCGAGTATGCTAAGGTAAGGGAAAACTGCCTACGAGATCGCAATATACTGCCATCGTTCGAGGAGCGTATTATGGGGATTATTGAAAACAGATTACCATAGATGAAAGGTCCCCGATAGCTATCGAATTCCACTAAAATAATCAGAAGAAGAGCTGAAGGGCGAGCATTAGGAGCATATATAATGTAGCGTATAGTTCCTAGTGAACCATTGACGAAACCTCCTTGTACCCATAAGTTGACTCTCGGCATGATTCTGGCATTAACTGAGAGATACAAATACTTGGAGAGACCAAGAGCTGAGTCATCTTTAGACGAAGGCGGGGCAATATCTGGAGTGTTTTCAGATGCTATATAAGCAAGAGGGCATCCAGTTGACTGCAAGTAGTGTTCGTTGCTTTGTTTAACTCGCTCGTTTGTTGGATATAGCTCTACTGTCGTTTGGAACTGATCAAGTTTATCTCTGGATAAAGAGGCTCGATTTCTTGTTGTCGGAATGTTCAGATCTGTTGTAAGACATCTGTGAAGGAACTATCTGTGCTATTTTGTCTATGAGAATTACTAAGTTCAATGAACTTTTCATAAGAATCAAAGGGAATGTAATGTAATGTCCCAACAAGGTCCCTACCTCGTTGGGACATTACATTGTAAAAACACTTGATTAGAGAGGAGTATCTTTAACAGGAGGAAGCTGACGAAAATCACCAAACAAATTGATAAAGAATCCACCAAATGGCTCATCTTTCTCGGGGTTTTTCTCCTTCAATTTTCTCTCGATCATGTAAAGCATTCTTGCACCAATCCAGTGGCGTGCCGTCATTGGAAGCGATGGAAGCGCCGATTCCACCTTCCAATGACCTTCCCTTGTATTTTATATAATATAAATTTTCATATTTTAACGTACTTTGAATTAATTAAAATGAATATTTTATTATAACTGCATCACGTATCTTTTACAAATTTCTATACTACATGTGAAAAAAAAACGATAAGATTGCTATTGTATATTCGAATAATTCGGTGGCGGAAGGAGTGTCGAAACCGGGTCAGTTTCTAATCAGCCAGATTATATAGGCATTAGCACACGCGGTTTACAGAGCACCAACCTCACCCGGTTTAGCCGGTAGAAGCGACACACGCGTAAAGAGTACGCGACTTTATATCCCGGAGCGGTTGTGGGCTGTTAGCCGCCTGCTAGATATTCGGCCACCCTCGCCCGATTATGTGAATCATAAGCAGACTAGATCAACGGCGGGCCAGCTACGGCTGGCGAAAAGTTTCTATCCGGCCCGCGAGATCTTTAATAGATTATTAAATTGGAAAAATAACTATTAATTAGTTATTTTTCCAATTCTTTGTAATTTTCGAAAACGATAAAAAAATAAATGTAGTAATTAGCTTTTTATTTATTTATTTCATATTTGCAGAATAAAAAAATTACGAGTCACAAGAAGGCGTCAATTATCTACTACGGCGCGGAAAAAAACGTAAAATTTATTCTGGCCCATGTTATAAAAAGGGTTGCCCACCCTAGACTAGATTTATAACAACCCAACCGATAGGAGTTTACTGGCACGTTTTTATGATAGTTCTGTATAGTTGACAGGAGTTTTAAAAAAACTCCATTAAAATATTTGATATATTTATTCCGCGTTTATTCCTGCTCTCCCATCTTATATTAGTTACGGATTTCGATGTTAAACCGGTGATATTACGATTTAGTATGTCCCATCTGTAAGGGGATGCAGAAAAAACGTGTACAATTCTAGTACAGTGTTAAAAATTAACTGTTACTTTGGCAGCATCATTTACAACCAAATTTAATGAATGAGACGTACAGTACATACAATGGTACAAAAAAAAGCTCTAGAATTTATTTTCCTTAAATTTACGATTTATATATCCGTTGTCATAAAAATTTGTCTTTCCACTGTTTTCCCAAGACTACAGATATTCAGGTACAAAGTAACTGGTTTCGACTTATTTCTACTTAAGAAGTGACTAAATAATTAAGAGATTAGGGAATGGGGACATAAATAAAATCCTGTTGAAAGAGCCAGAATTTTACTTCAACAAAAGCTTAACAGAACCAATCACTCGCTCAGTACAGTGGGAAACTGATTTCCGTGTACACCCGGTATTAAAACGAATTAGTTAGAAAACGAATGACTATTAAGTTTAACATAGTTAGATTTTTACAGCTACGGTGAGAAACGTTTAAAATTTACAACAGCCCTGTGGCGTCCTTTGAGATATACTAGTGACGCGACAAAAGAGGCATTTGACATTGACCGGTATCGGCACCCTCGGGATTTGGCACGCACACACTCACTACACACCTACCTGGACCGTCACTAGTTCCATCCATTAGCTACTCGTATCGAGATATTTGACTAAGTGGATTGTTTTAAGATTTAAAAAGTAAAGAATATTTTATGTTATTTTTATGTACGTTTCTTTACAAAGCTATATTTTAATTATAATTTTCTTTAAAAGTATATTAATACAATCGAACAATACATTGTACCAGGTATGTATATCCATCGCACATTTTATTTCACCGAGTAAGTTTTTATAATTTATTTTTAATTTTAGCCCTTATATCGTGGCTAGCGATTCGGAATGTAATTGTGATATTAAAAATACATTTAGAGAAGTCTACAGTTTTTACTGGCTTATCGAACAAATGAATACGAATGGACCCTAGACCGGTGATTCTTAACAGGGGGCCGCGGCCCCTGGGGGTCCGTAAGAAGTTTGCCGGGGGCCGCCAAATTATGCAAAATTTCCTTCGGAATATAATAAAAAGAAAATTGATGTATAATCCGAATATCGTATTGAAAAGTGAAATAAGAAAGATAAAGTTTTCCTATTTAGTTTTTATTTATTTATTTTGTATTTCTTCCTACATACAACTTTGTTAGTACAGAAGAAATAAATGCAAATATGCTACTTACACCGCAGTATTTACTTCTTTTATTCCAAAGCAATTTTAAGAAACTATTAATGCTTGGAATTTTAAAAATAATTAGGAAAAATAGTAGGCTTTGAAAATTTAAATATTTTTGCAAAAGTATGCAAAATCCTTACCACAAGTGGGCGTTTTAGTTTTAGTTTAGTTTTAGCATCGACGTTGGATCGATTTATCGACGTGTTTCTTATTTTATTTTCTGTTAAAAATTAATGAGTTTTCATGTTTAATTGTGAAGTTTGAATGTTATTTAAATAGATAATGAAATAATAAAATTATGATTTACATTTATTATATAAAAAATAAAGCAATAATAAAAAAATCAATTTATTATAGATAAATTATCAAATTATCAAATATAAATTATTATTAAAAAATGGGGGTCACAAAAAAATTATGAAATATTTGGTGGGCGGCGAGTATAAAAAGGTTAAGAACCACTGCCCTAGACCATCACTGACGCGCAATTAACTGATTGCCCCTGGAAGTCGGCTTCTTACAGAAACACAGCTTCCCTGTCATCAAATGTCACGGCACGCCACTGCACCAATCATTGCCATTTCATGGATAATGATAAATTTGAGCGACTTTATCTCAATCTGGAATTTCTGTGCAGCTTCTTCATTTAGAGATCGAAATTTCGTACTAACGATAGGAAGACGAAGGGGAGAATGGATCGTAAAGCCGTCAATATTAATCAATGCTGCTCCATGTTAGAATAATAAGTTAAAAAAAATTTTTTAACTTATTCTTCTATAAAGATTCTTTATATTAAAATTGTTGTGTATCTAGTTAGCGATAACATTTACTTTTCAAAATTAGTTTTAATGCTTGTCATATTTTCCGACCACTAGATGACGCTTCTACACGTGCGTGCCGGAAGCGACTAATACTTTTTTTTTTTTTTTTTTTTTAACTCTTTCCGCCCTGTGGGCAGTAAGAGGGCCTCTTTAGTAGGCCTATTATGGGTTCGGCCAGGCCCACAATGGGGCGACCGGGGTGGTGAGGGACGGGGCCCGACATATCAAACTGATCCAAGATCACTTCGATCGTTCAAATCGTGTATACAAAGGAACTACTGCGATCCGATCAATCTCTATTTGCGTATACAAACGCCATCTAGGATCAACTGGATCGCGATCAAACTAATCCGAGCGGAGGGTAGGATCGTTTGGATCGGATAAAAGAGATTAAACATGGCGGATACCATGGTTGAAGTTAAGCTTACAGTAAATAACGAAGAAACACATTTAATTCTTACAAAGAAACTTATTTAAAACTTATAAATGGCAAGTAAAAACATATTATTAAAATATCCGGTAAACTGAGATGAAAAAATAAGTATTTAGAGACAATTTTGCGAAGTTGTATCTCAAGAATGTATGGCGTGCACTTTCATCTTTTCTGCAAGTTTTATTTTTTAATTTTGTGAAATTTTTATTTAAATTTTATTTCGTGGAAAACAATTTTATTCACATAGTAATACGATTTAAAAATTCGTATAAATGAGCACAAACAATTTTGTCAAATAAACGATAATTCGTAACAGCGTATGTCGTTTAGTACTAACTACAGTTTTAATATCGAGAGATAAAATGGATTATTTTAATTTAATTAATTGATCCTTGTTAGTTAACATATACAGAGTTTCAAAGATACTATACGTTTAATATTTTTAAAACTCAGTATATGTTAACTAACAAGGAGAGACTATTATTAACTAACAAATGTTTGCCGCCATCTTCGATCCTACTTGTATACTTTCCGCCATGACAGAAGTTATCTGTATCACGTGACAAGGACTGATCCGTTTTTACAGATCGATCCGTACAAAACGAAAAGTATATGCACCCCTTGACTTCATGCATTCCTTATCAACATTATAACTCTGAAATGAGTTGTCCGATCTTGATGAAATTTTCTTCGACGACTCACCATCACTCAAGGACGAACTGATTAAAATTTCAACTCTCAAAAATTATCCATACTGAAGAAAAACCCCTATCTCCAGTTCTACAAAAACGGATCATTTTTGAAAGTTGAAATTTTAATCAGTTCATCTATGAGTGATGATGAGTCGTCCAAAAAAATTTCATCAAGATCGGACAACTCATTTCAGAGTTATAATGTTGACAAGGAATGCACGAAGTCAAGTATTAGTCGTCACTACGTTCCGACAATTAAAAATATGAATAAAAATTGCAGCCCGGCATTGTGATGTTAACCAAATTTTGCAAGTACTTTGATCATGTTAACCAAATTTGTTCTGCTACCAACTATTTAATTTTGTAAAAAATGTTTTAAATGTTTCTCTAAATATATATATGTATGTACTTTCTGTTTTCGTTTTTACCAAGTACAGCATTAAGATGTCTCCAATAACAGCACTAGGACTTTCAGTCTGGAAGCGATAACTTTCAATAAGATATATAGCTTAAGTGGAAAAAATTCAGCAGTAACGTTTAATTACTTGGCAAACAATTAATTCATATTTAAAGAAACTCCCGAATAATGGTCAGTATAGGTAGACTCAATTATTTCAGGACGATCAGATGGGTAGACTAGTCCCACCCTCGCTCCACCCATGTTTGCCTCCTGTCAGGGATGAGTCCTAAAATTTATATGGATCAACCCAGTGACTCTAGGGACAATTTGATGAATAGCATTCAGATTATTTCAGAAATAGCAATTTATGTCTTGCAGTTATAATTTTAAATAAACAAATTCCAGTATACAGTTATTGTGGCTTCTATAGCTTCTATGTTCAAACTTTTAGGATTTGTATTCTTTTAAGGAAATATACTTTTTAAAGATTAAAAAGTGTATATAAGTGAGCTTACTTTTATTGTTACATGTATAGATGTTTGACTTAAAAAGTAACTCAGCAGTCCAGAAAGTGTAATGTTAACTGATACATTTAATTTTATAAATGTCTCATGAATATTTCTTCTTACAAACATCCTAATTTCATCATTTAACCCCTTTGTAATAATTTCATCAAAGTTGTCTTTAGTGTAGCAATTAGCCTACAAAAGCAGAAATAAAACTTAACCTTTGATTTCTGTCGTTTGTCTGATTAGTCAGTCACTCTTTCATTCAGGAACCTAAGCTGCAAATGACTGAAACTAAAAAAATCAGTTTATTAAATAATTTGTTTTAAGTAAATTAACAGACACATATATAATATATGCATTGTTATATTTGAACCTTAAATAAACTATTACAAGGATGTTAAATTATAAGTATTACTATTTTCATTGTTAGTGAACACAATTATGCACCAAATTATATGAATTTCAAGATAATTTCTTGAGTGTCATTTATTCCTTTTTCTTATATTATATATTCTTATATTTAAAGAGATATATAAGAGAAATATTTCTCTTTATATAAAAGAGAAAAAACTTTAATCGATCACTCGAGAAATTATCCATATACAGTATATATATAATTAAATATATTGAACTTTTATTTGTACTGTACATTTATAATAAAAATTTGTAATGCACAAAATTCACGACATTATTAATAGTATCGTGTCATCTCATTTCTACAGAAAAGAGTATTATGTAATAGAATAGTTATTATGTATTATATAATTGTAAAATAGTTATATAAATACATTACACATAATACAAATCTACAACATCTATTACATATCAAAGCACAACCATTGTTTTAAATTACAAATACTATTATAAGAATAAAAGCATTTGCAAATTCAAAGGATTTTGAAATAATTTATGTATTTTTTACTTCAGAGAAAACCTCTAAAACTCTGAAATGATTTTCCATAGATATCTCCTCGTCTTCAAAATGCATCGTTCTTTCAACTTTAACACCAAACTTCTTCAAAGTTTCTCTAAACAATTTTTCTTCTTTTCCAATCCAAGGTCTAAAATTACACTGCATCTGATAAGGTGTGACATGGATAATTACATTAATGTTAGTATCGGCAAACTGTTTAAGTACCGTTTTATTAGTGATCCAAGTATTTGATCCGCCAGAATGTCCGCCCTCCAACCAATACATGGCCTCGATATTCTTAACAAAACTATCTAATTCTATAACTTTTTCATCTTGATAAGCTTTAAAAGAATGCAACATTTGATTTAAAACAACACACCCTTTGCTAAATCCTATGATTATCAACGGAATTACATTTCTGCATGCAACAGAACAAGTTTGATCCGAAGAACTCTCTGACGAAATTTGTTCCTTGGCTTTATCAAGAAGAGCTTCATATGTTTTAATGAGTCTGTATTATTAGCATGTTGAGGAACACCTACTTCATCACTTTTTACAAAATTATCATAACAACTAAATATATTTAAATGCATTCTTGATGGCCTAATAATGTATATATTTGCCGTAGGAAATCTAGAATGAAGTAAAGCAGCCGTGTATTCTAAATTCCACTTAACATGACGTTTATTATCCCTGTGACTCAACATCTTTTCTGGATAATCTTGCACATCTCCACCGAAGAACACAAGATCGAGTGAAGCAACGGATAATGGCGAGTGATATATGATGTCATTTCTTCTCCCGTCATAACCGTCCACATTCAACAATCTTTTCACCGATGAATGAGTATCCGAATTCATCTTACTTAAATATGCAGAAGATACAAATTTGAAAAACACACCGAAGAAAGCATTAACACGTTTCATTCTTCTCACGCATTTTCACTTCACACGGACAGACGGCCATCTTGGAAATTTACTTTTTGCCAACTGAACCTAGAAAGAGAAAATATAAATTCGCCCGAATATCGCACTGGCATTTTTTAAATAAGAGTTCCTTTTAGTAAGTAATAATAATTAATTTGCGTTAATAATATTTTGTAAATATTGTCTATTTATGTAACATATGAAAATTAATAATAAATAAATAAGCATAGATATTTTTATTACAGCGTGTTCGTTATAACTTCATATAAATACATGAGTTTTAATTTAAAATGCATAAATGATATTTATATTTTAATTAGTTATAATAACCAGATGTCTGAGATGGCTAAAAACGCTTGGCACTGTTCCGAGTCTGAAGGATCGACAGCCGGACGGCCGAGCGATCAAGGTGGCATCCTACCGCTCTGGGGATCCAGGATCGAATCCGGATGAGTCGAAAAATCCCCAGGTGATCCGACCGGATATGTCGGTCCCCTTCCCTTACCACCCGGCCGAACCCATAATGGGCTTGCTAAAAGAGGCTCTCTTAGTGCGCACAGGGAAAAAAGAGTCCGAAGGACTCGAGTTCGTGTTCTCGTGACTCGTCTTTGATCTGATAAAAAAATTTTTGTAAGCGATCGGATTCCATTTTGTGATAGTCTATTACGGAGCTTATTGTAACTCGCGATGAGAATATTAAGGTTCTCTTCATGGAGAAAGAGCGAAAATGTCTTTCTTGTTCTATCAAAGTAAATAATTTTCTTACATCCTACTGGCAAAAAATGATGAAAAATATTATAAAATCATAAACATTTTTCTGGATAATATATATTTTATAAAAATAAAATGTTTTGAGATTATTTTCTAAAAATCAAAGGATTAATTGAGAATAGAATATGTTATAAAAGTTTAATTAGTCTTACATTTTTAATTTATTATCAAAAATTTAAATATATAAATTTATAAATTAAGCTTTAAATATAAAATAACGTAATCAATATTAAACAACGATAATCGTAAAATCTAAAAATTCTTATATTTAAACGTACAGTACATTTCCCTTAAGAAACGTCAATGAACTGTAGAAATGGTTTTACGTTTGTTGTTTAATAATAATTGCTTCGCTAATATCCTAAAAATAAACATTAAAAAATTAGCCAACAAAACATTAAAAATTCAGTATATGATTAATGATGATTACATAATATTAAAAATTGTTTAGTATCAAATATTTTTCAATACTGCTTGGAAATAACTACCAAAAACATTCAAGTTTACCTTCAGTCTTTTAAACAGTTACGATTTATATTTAATATGTAATTATAGTTCAAATTGCAAACGATATGCAAATTAAATTTTTATATTCTTTCTTCGAAAAGAGTTTTAAATAAAATATTCCGTCCATTTTGACTATTTCATCCTTTAGATTCAATGTTTTGAAATTGTTCATTGAAATTAAAAAAGTTCCTTTTTTGAGAATTTATTTTTAAATATTTAAAACGTTAACTACAATTAGTTACTACCTTATAGATAATAGTGATTACTAGTAACTTATTGGTGTGATTTTCATATAAAAATTATACTTTATTATATGAAAATATAAAAATAGTGGTCGAACGGGTAGCTTGATCATTACTGACTGACCAATGTATCGGTCAGAACTCGATTTCAATTCGTTCCGGGAAGTTCGAGTTCCAAAGCAATTTTCCCATAAGGAATAATGTACAATGAATTAATACGTACCCAAACCTCAAGAATGCCCATTTTAATTCTAAAAAAGAAAGAATTTAAGCTAAAATAACAAGTAAATACATAAAACAATGAAAATTAAATTAAAACAATCTCAATCGTCGCTCTTTCAAGCCTTTTTGAGGTTTCGTGGTCTCAACACTCTTCTTATTAAGCATCATGCTAAATACACAGATGTTATTTTTTTTTAAAACTGAGTAAAAACAAGTTATGCGAGGATGCTTGCGAAACAAGAGCAGGAGATAAACTGAGCGCGACTGGGCTCGTTCAATACGTGTTCCAAATTCATATCACTTACCGAATGTAACAAACCACTATGTACGGTTTATATTTCTAGGCAATGCGCATTTAGAAAAGTAACGGATTTTCATTGTTTGTAGCCAAAAAAGTAGTAAAAAAGGCCAAAATAAAAATTAATCCAATCCGGAAATATGCCATATCACGCGTACCCGTACAGATTATCGTATAGTATAGTATGGCCGGATTTGCTTGTGTTCGATTGTTTGGACGAAATTTCCTCGAAAAAAAAGTTCGGATTCAAGGTGTGCGAACTAGCGGCCGGATGGCCGAGCGGTCAAGGTTAGCAGCCTACCGCCCTAGGGGACCCGGGATCGAATCCGGACGGGTCGAGAAATCCCCAGGAATTTTTCGGGGAATGGTCCGTCCGGATATGTCGGTCCCCGTCCCTCACCACCCGGCCGCCCCCTTGTGGGCCTGGCCGAACCCATAATGGGCTTGCTATAAGAGGCCCTCTTAGTGCCCACTGGGCGGAAAGAGTTTAAAAAAAAAAAAAAAAGTTGTGCGTACTATGGAACGTTCGAGTTTCGAGGTACTACTGTGGTTTAAATTAGTTTCCCATTCTTCACCTTACTAAAAACATTTAAAAAAACAGAATTAAAATCAGAATCTTTTTCATATAAAAAGTATTTTTATTTCTATGAGGAATATTATATGTTATATATATTTTTTCCATTATTTATATAATTAATTAATTATTATAAGATTATAAATATTAGAAGATATTTTAAAATGTAAATTTACTGACAATTCGAATTGCCTAACCGCATTACGTGTGTAGCATTCGAGAGCAGGAAGAAAACAACTTGTTTCTAAATTTACCTCTTTATTTTACTTAACCTAGGAATATGAGTATTGAAAAAGGAAATAAAATTTTATAAATTGAATTTTCTGTGATATCTTTTATTTAAAAATTCTAAAAATTACAAATTAAACGTGAAAAACGGAAGGTAAAGATTATTTTTCGCAAATTCATGTGCTTAGTATACATAATTTATATATTTATTTACTTTAAAAAAATAAAACTTACAAAATACTTGGAAGTAGTTTCGCTGACGTTAATATATTTCTCATTAATTAATAAATGAATGAAATGGAAAGTTAATAACTCATTAAATTTATTATATATCAATAAAATGACTATAAACGATTTAGAACTCATCCGTCTGTGTTTGTATAATTACTGTATATATTTTAATAGAAATATATGCTGTGAATTTACAATAACCTTTAGACTGCTTTTGATCGACTCAATCAGTAAAGCTAATTATCGATTGAGTAATAAGTTTATTTACTTTGTTAGTTTCGATAGGCTAATGCATAAAGAATACTTTATTTCATTTATAAGAATGTTTTAAATAGTTTACATGTTTTACAAGTTGGGAAGTTAATCCAGTTTTTCCTCCCATTTATAATTAGATACGGTATTGGTGGTGTGTTATATTTTGTTTATATTTATGAACTATTCTTCATCGAGGTAGGTTCCCCAGAAAAGGAAAATAAGTTTTACTTTGTCTACAATAATATAATGTAATATTGATAAATAGTAATATATTCTAATAGAATTTCGTAAGAACTCAATTTTCAAACTTATTCCGATCTTTAACTATTGTCACAAATTATTAATACTTCGTTACGTTATGATAAACGTTTAGACATTAAATTTCGTATACTGTAGAATTAATGCTTAATTATTATCTAGTTTATCTATAGAAGGAAATAGCAATTAATTTTAAGAAGGAAATGTTGTGCGTGCTTAATAATGTCAAAATTCTTTTTTTCCTTTTCCCATTGATTTCGTAGTTATTCTAAACACGTATAGATTGCTTTTAAATTTATTCTTATATGACTTTGATATAGTAATAATCTACGTAAATATTAAATCACATTATATAAAACACAATTAATAGCTTATTTTAAGCACACGTTCGTTAACGATTATGATATTTTAAATATTAGCTCTTTATATTGATAAATCTGACCTGTTTATTGACGTGTATGGATATTTTCAATCATCGGATGAACCTCGCGGCATCAAAATAAATGACGAAATACAAAATTGATGTCTTAATTACATTTAGTGTTTTGTAATACCGATGATATTCTGATATAATTCTATTACTTTCGAATTAATAACAATAAAAAAATTTAATTAATAAATGTTTTAAAATCAAAAAATGGATAATAATTTTAAATTTTTAATTATTTAATATCTTTTTAAAATTTATAAAATACTGCAAAGTGTAACATTACATTATTACTATGAGTTTTTATAAAATTTATTTGAGTCGAATACAATTTTTTCCCAGTTTCAAAATTCATTCATATACATTTCGCTTAGTCATCAGAACAAGAATACAGTATAATAATATATTATTTTCTTTAAATTTTCTTTATACATTATATAACTCATAAACGTCTTCGTGGCTTATTGTTTGTGTTATTAAAGATAATTATAAATTTTACAGTCAACTTTTTCCTTTCTAGAAGTTGAATGCAAGTTATGCGCACTGTAAGAATTATTTACGCTTAATAATAGAGTAAATGTAATGGCATATTATTTGTAAAAAAAGTACAGTTTTTAATATATTTTACAAATTATATATATAGATAATTAAATAAGCTTAATCTAATATCTTTAATAGTCTACAAATGCTTATGGCTTAGAATTTTTTTGATAATTTTTTGTTTTTATTATGTAAAAATATCTGCGGATAAATTCGTATTTAATACATTTCTTCGGATATAATATATAAATTTTCTTAAAATTATAACTTAAAAATGAATATTTATTTATAATCTATAAAATAAGCGCATGTTGAAATGAGCGCGGAAAGTACGTATATAATTAATAGCATTTAAATAGGATTATATATATTAAATTCGCTTAAAGAGATTTGTAAATAAAAATTAATAGTAGTTTTTCCGTGATTCCACAAAGCAATTAATTTACAATTGCAAAGTTTCCAGTCGGACAAGTCAATTTAATTTTTTTTAATTTAGTAAATATTTTTAATTTTTATAAGTTTACGTAATTCAATGCCGATCGGTAATTATTAACCAGGAAATTCCAACGAAGCGCGCTAAATTTTCTATTTAAGAAATTTTTTAAAATTAAAAAAAAATCATTTATCTGTATTAGTTAATATGTAAATTTTGTGAACTTAAATAAACATTTTAATTTTAATTTTAATTTTTGTTATAAAATTATTGAATTAAAAAATTTTAAACGGAAAAATGTCAAAAATAAATTAATTAAAATTAAAAAAAATGAAGAAAAAAAGCAGACGACATGGGCCATCCGTGTTTGAAAATTCGAAATTGACGGTAGGGGGCGCTATGCGTATTTATCCTTCTGCTTATATGTTAGCTTTGGAGGTGAAATGGCAAGTTTTGAGGCATAATATACGTCAAAAGGTAATTTATAACTTGTGTAAAGAGTTTAAAAATTTAATAAACATATATTAAGGGATTAATCCCGCCTATTTTAACGTAAAATGTACACGTACTAATTAAATTAATAATAATCATTAAATCATTTATAATTAAATTTATTTATTTATAAGCAAATTTATTAAAATATATTAAAAAAATCAGAAAAAGTGTGTTTAAAATCACACACTGCAGTAAAATAACTTCATATAAATAATATAATAATGTAAATTGTAAGAACAATAATAGAAAAATTAATATTTCTATAATTATTGGTTTGTTTGAAATGATATTTAGTTTGTAGTTTAAAATTTTCCCTTTCAACTTTCAAGTTTTTTAAATATTTCATTATATATACTTGCATTTTGAGAGAATTATTCAAAAGTCCTTATCATAATTTCTGATAAGATAATTGCTTTGAATTTCTATTAACTGTGATTTGTAGAAATTAACATAGTCTAACATTATTGATTACTAGCAGTTAAGCCGGGCAAAAAGGAAGAACAAACCATTAAGACTAGCTTCTTTCGTACTTCTAACCATTCTATTATATTGTATTATAGAACTTTAATTTATATAACTACAAAGGTTATCTTGCATTGCCAATCTTGCCCATTTTCACTGGGTGCAAGAATTAGGTCCTGCCTCTTCCCAGGCTAATTAGAGAATTTTTTTGATGGGTCTAAAAATATGTTTGATTTCCCGCAAAAATGCAAAAAACTGCATCTAAAATAGTATGGTAGAAACAGAGTTCTTCGGGGTAAACCTTAACCCTCTCTCTCTCTCCACGAGGAATTTCCAAAAATCCCTTCTTAGTGTACACTCGTGTGGCATACCATAATTGTGTATCAAATTTCAACTTTCAATTTCTAACTGTTTGGGATGTACGTTTATTATTATATTATTATTATTGACTCATCTTGATTATATTATAAGTTTATTAAATTTCAAAGTTACTAAGTTTTATCAATGAAAGTTTTTCAATGAGGTTAGAACAACTAACCCCATTGAAAAATTTCATAATTTTTAAATTTTTACAAGAAAAATTTTTCTTTTGGCTAAACTACTCTCTATACTAAGGGACCAACTTTTTTACAATGAAAAGGAGGACACAAATAAATTGAAGGAAAAAATATTGTAAATACAAGAAACATTTTATTCATTGCAACGATAATACACTATAATAATTTCTACTGCATACGTATATGCCACTTGTGTGCGGCATGCTCTCTCGAGGTCTCCCGTGCGGAGCCCGTGCGTCTTGTGATCGCATCTTATCGCACTGTACCGAGCCTTGATGAATCATCGTGTCGAATACAAACGTGTTGCATCACGTGCAATGGATTGGCTCGGAATCGATTTGAATACAGAGATTTACAGATTAGTCTTCAAATATCGAAAAGGAGAACGTGTAGGGAGGACACTTTTTGAATGTGGACAGAACGTACAAAAAGACAATTGGTCACCTTATGTATACCAACTTCCAAGATGTAGAATACTAACATGTTAAAATTTTCAACAAGGACAAGTTTTAATCTAAATACTTTATTTAGATTAAAACTTTAGAATACAATTTCCAAATGCATTTTGCCTCATGTTGAGGCCTCTACCGTGGAAAATACCACAACTGCTTCAGAATGAAGCTTTAAGTGTGACAAGTGTGACTTTCAATTAAGTAATTTGAATTCGTAAATGTAATATTCAAGAAAGTGTGTAGATTTTTCCTTAAGATAGCATTTTCTACTCCAACTGAAGAGTGCAAAATGTGTGTTTTGGAGAAATTAGAAGAATAAGATTCGTCAAGTGTGGCGTGATTGTCCTTCAAGTATAACAATGTTGTTATTGGAAATAAAGAAATTCAGGAAAGTAATAATACTAACAAAATATGGATGCAAAGTAGTAATGTCAGTAAGCAGCTGTAATTTCCATAGAAAAATGTTATATGTGCTGCTTAAATTTTTTGTATCAAAAATTACACAAGCCTAAAAAAATTTCAACATTTTTATTAAGCAAAGTTCAAATACACGATAGTTTTTGATTTCGAACAATTTCTATAAGTGAATTATTCTGCATAGAACTTAAATTACAAGAATTAAAGTTTTGTGAAAGTTATATAGATATGATAGATTAAAAATCTAATTTTAACTGCTCTAAATGGCATTCTTGTAAAGCTTAAATTTTTTGTTTTAAAATATTTAACAAGAATTTCAATGTTTTTGTAATAACTGTTAATATTAAAAGGTAAATATTAAACAGTTTTTTTTTTATTGAAATCCCAAATATTTTTCCACAAGAAGTAAAACTTAGTATGTTTTCCAAATAACCATAAAGTAAATTTGTGAAACTTTAAATTCTTTCTTTTCCAACTTCAAAAAAGTTTGTTTTAGCTATAAAAAATACATTTTAAATTTAAACTAGTATTTAATCTCATTTCACATATATTGTGGTAGTATTTTGAATATTCATTCATAAAACCTGCTTTTGTGCAGTTTACATTTTCATTCTCCTAGCATTTTCAAGTTTTTTCAACCCATTTTCAGTAACAGTCAACACAAAAAAAAATAAGTAAAAAAAAAACTCATGCTGATTTTAAGAATCGCATTTTAAGAATATCGGTTGGAAAATAAAGTATCCACTTGTGAAACATGCCATCTTTAGGAAAGAAAATTCTGAGTTATTTTTTTTTTCTAAAATTCTTCCTTTCTGGCTAAAAACCCTAACATTCAAAATAATAGATGAATGTTGGAATTGACAGAAGGAAAGGTTTTTTAGAAAGTTTAGGTGATAGAGGAAGTTTATTATAAGATAGTGTATGTCAAATGGATGTTATTTTCTAACTGATTATTCTTGAAGATGTTTTCTCTGGTTCTACCAACCTGAAAGCATTAGGAAGAAAAAAAAGATAACATTTGGAGAAGTTAGATGCAAGTTCCATACCAAATTATTCACTCAATTTTGAATATATTTATCAAGGTCAATTGCAATCAAAATTTAATTGTAAGAAACATTCAATAAAGAAGTTCAATGAATGTTATGTTTGTTTGAAATTATTATTGTAAGTAATTATTTTGTCATTAAAATTAGTCAGATTTTTTTCTCGTCGAAATTAAGTATTTTTTTAAGATGTAAATATATCATCATGCAAATGCTGAAAATTTTCTATCTGATATGTTGATATCTTGATTATAAATATTTTTTTGAAAATTAGATAAGGGTATTAAACTGTCATCTAATCATGCTCATTTAATTACACCACTAATGAAAAATGGAATTAAATGTCAAATTTGATTTTCATTTGTCTAAAGGCCAAATCATAGACATTACAATATTCATGTCTTTTTATATAGATATTTGTCAAATAATCCGAACCATTATATAATATCTAATATATTATACATTTTCACTAATTTAAAGTATTTTTGTCGAAATTATCTTTCAGAAATAATTATATGTAAGATTTGACTACTTAGAAATTTTGATTTTAATCTTTTAATTCATAATGTTTTTTTTTTTCTGTTTGAAGGTGCAAACAGATTGAGATCTGTTTTCTATACCCTAAAAATTTAGATTGGAGCACAGTAAATTCATTATTGAATGATTTATCTGATTTACTGATAAATTGACTTACAAAATTATTTAAGAGAGATGTAAATTTATATACAGATCAACAATATGATTTTATATTTATGTAAACATTTTTTTGTCCTATTTTATACACACACATTCTTGAATTTGATGATTATTATACTATGATACAGCAAAATATATAACTTTGTGTAGAAAAATTAAACAGTATTTCTAGTGTTTTAGATTCCTGTTGCTAAAAGCTAAGTACCATTTTCAGTTGTCATTTCTATTCATATCAGTAAAAAATGATATCATCATCAGTGATCATAGATTTATATTTGAAAGTATATAAATTTTTAAATCAAGATCACCTATGAAATTTTCTTTCAAATTTATGAATTAATAATTAAACTTTTTTATTGACTAGTTAGGGCTTTAACTAAAACTATAAATTGAATGTTTTTATGCTTTTTATCTATAAAATTCAATCCAATTCAAATGCTTAAAAGTATCAAATAATTTGATAATTTATTTATCAAAAATGGTTAAATAAATTAGTGCTAGATCAGGCTAGAACTCTTTTTAAATTTTACAGTAATTTATTAAATTTTAATGGTTCACATAGAGCTGTCTGTATACAAACATGATGATATTCATAATGAATTACAAAATCAATACATAAAGTGTTCTTTGAATATTAAGAATTATTTTTATTGAAATTTTTTTATACTATATGTTCATTTTCGGCAAGACCCGCCCCACTGTCAAGGATGGCTAATTTTGCGCGATATCCCGACTTGTCGGGATCGGTCAGTTACTTGTCAGGTCGAGTGGAGGAGTGTGTGTGGGGTCGTCGATAAAGAAAGGCAATATCCGTATAACAGGACAACACATATAAGATTTATTTAGACGGTAAACAGATACAAAAGATCTAACGCGTTCCGTTCCTAACCGCGAGAGAGAGAGTTTACAAATTTAGGGGGGGATCATACCTCTTCCTAGGATTAGCTGTAATCGTAGGATTAATCTTCTCAGTTCTCCGGTCGTGGAGGGAAGCGGGAGGATCGGGCGGGCGGCTCGTCGTCGGCGGGCTTCGGTGACTTCGTGTCTCGGCCCTCGCTTCTCGGGACGGATCCTACGGGTCGGGTGGCTTGTGCGGACCTTCAGCGACCGACCCCGTCCTTAGATATCTCCCCCCTAATTTATACTCCCGGTCTCGTCCGCTCGCGATGATGAGTCGATCTCCCTGACTCAGAGGTTAGATCCGGGGAGGAGGGAAGTGAGTTTGCCGGCGGAAGACTGGCACATCCTTTGAATCTTGATCGTTGAAATTAAAATGGTTCACATAGAGCTGTCTGTATACAAACATGATGATATTCATAATGAATTACAAAATCAATACATAAAGTGTTCTTTGAATATTAAGAATTATTTTTATTGAAATTTTTTTATACTATATGTTCATTTTAATCAAAGTATTATATATCAGATTTTTGTGATTATTAAGTTATTCCAATTTTTGTCATTATGAACTCAGTTTTGTTGTTAGTATAAATTGAAGTGGGAAAGAGAACTAAATTGTCATATTCTTTTCCAAAGACACTTCATTATTCTGTACTTGTTTATAAACAAATTATTTTTAAGAATTGTTGCAGCATTGACTACAAATATTAAGTATGATGTTTAGTTTGTTTTGATTTTTGTAATTTTCAATTGCAAAAATCAAAACAAACTAAATATGAAAATTAGTACGCTATCACTATTTAAAAAAACTGGTCAATCTATATATCATGTGTCTGATCATTTACTCAATTTTTCCTGTTCTGTAGAACCAATATGCAGTATTTCTAAGTTTTAAATTACTAATTCAAAAAGTGTTGGAATTTTATTAATTCATCACTTTATTTAATATTGAACTAATGTAAATTAAACAAACTGATTTTTTAAAGTTTAACTTTAAAAATTTTTGTTTTGCAGATAAAAATAAAATGAATATAGCTGATAATTTGGGTGTGTCACCTGCCGATATACCACCAGAATCATTAATAAAGGTTAATGTAAAGGTTCAGTGTCATGTAGCAAGTAATGAAACAGTTTGTATTACGGGAAATATAAAAGAATTAGGTAAATGGAAAGTAAAAAATTGTATTACTATGGCAGAAGACCCTGAACAGAGGTTTGTATTTAAAATTTTTTTCATAAATAATTTTTTTTACATTTGTGTTTACAGAAAGTATTAACTTTTTTTATTATTTTCAGTTTACAGGAATTCTGAGATTGAACTATTTTAAAATATTAGTGTAAATCAAAAATTTATTCAAAATATTTTTGTTATACTGTGCAAACTAATTTAATTTAATACTAAAAAGATTTTTAAGAAACTTGTACATATTTTTTCGTTAGTTTAATCACTATTTGCTTTAAAACTTAACTTAAAATTCCTAATTGGTTAAACTTTTGTTATTCCAAGCCTTCTATAAATAAATATTGTTTTGGTGCTTCTAACCAGGGGTGGCCAACAAGTCGATCGCGATCGACCGGTCAATCACGATGCCAATTTTGGTCGATCGCTCGCGATGTCTTGACTTAATGTGTTACACTTGTAACTGAACGCAACTCGTGAACGTAACGCGCTAAAGCAACAATATGCATGCAGTTATCACTGGACTCGTAGAAAACACAGCTATTTAGCTTGAATATTTGATACTGTCATGCGGTAGCTTCTTTTCTTTAGTATTAACAATATTATTATTATTAATCAATATTATTTATCCACGGTGACAACGTTGAGTTTCAATTTTTCATTTGTTTAAAATGTAAGTACAGTAGTGAACCGAAAATCGGAATCAATTGGGAACTGGGGTTGTTCCGATTAGTCATTTGTTCCGATTACCCATTATGTACGAAAAAATACATTAACCTGTCCGATGTTCAAATTTTTCTCCGTTGCGTGTCGCTTCGTGTTGAATTTTCGTCGATTTTAAGCCTAACGAAAATTTTTATAATAATAATCGAGGCTATCGTATCGTTAAAAATTATTTCTGCATTTTGTACAAACAAAATAAATATATTGAAGAATACAAAAACATGAAAATTATACTTTAGAAGTAAATCTAGTATCAAAAAACGTTCGATTCAGCACGACACAGTCCGACTGAAAATCGTTCCGATTACCGGCGATTCCGATTATCGGGGTGCCGATTTATGAGTCTCTACTGTACCTGTTCTTTGTTTTAAATTAGGTAAGAAAAGCCATAATTTATCTATTTACTTGATAAGTGAGCATTTTCGGCAACAGACCTCTATATTTTTGGATTTTTGGAAATACGTCAATTGAGAAAAATATCCCAGTATCACCAAATGTAGCAAATATATTTATTCCTGTTTCGGAACTACATACCTGTGTGAATTGGTATTTTCATACTTAAAGTTAACGAAAACTAAACATTCTGTCCTGACTGATTCCCATACCGAAGAATCATTATTATTATCTTTGTCAGGATATACACCTAATTATGTTTCCTTGGTAAGAGACTTGAAAACTCAGTCCTCCCATTAATGTAACGTAATAAAATAAATTCTAAATCTGTCTTTATCAGTAACTAATTTGAATTAATAAATATTGTTAATAATTACTCGTGTTGTTTTAATTCCCCTGGACGTGAGTTTTTTGGCCCGTTAAATAATTACGTTGTTTTTTACGTAGGTAGATATACAGGGTGTTTCAGTACAAAGAGCACTCCCACGAGCTATTGATAGATTAGCAAAAAATAAGTCTAAAAATCTTATATCATTCTTCCACGATAAATTTTCCTCTCCCAAAAACAAATCGCGGAAGTAAAATCTTACAATCAAATTATCAGCCGTACTGTGCAGTTTTATAACAACTTTTTCAAGTTTACGAACAAATAGTACTACAATTTATACATTGTAATTGATAAAAAAAAAATTAGATTTTTATTAACTTAAAATATAATATATCTTAAAAGTGTGGAAAAAATCGATTTTTTTTTTAGGTGCCGCCTGTACGGAATGAACTCTTAACTGCAAATATCAAAAGTTGGGTCTGGAAATTTATTTTCTTTATGAGCTTATATCTTAAACTTAATAAGTGATTTAAAAAATAAAAAATAGTTTTGAACATATATTTTCCTTATCTACCCATAGTTCGTGGGAGTGCACCTCGTACTGAAGCACAGCGTATAAACATAGTATTTCACACCCCCTCGCCACTTAGACTATGCCTACGACAACAAGTCAATCGCGACACATTTTTAAGATAAAAAGTAGATCTTATGTACACAAAAGTTGGCCACCCCTGCTTCTAACAACTTCTTATAAAGGAAATTACAATGCATATCAAATTCTAATATGTATAAAAAGATAATTAAAAAAATAAAATTATATATGTTAATTATTAACTTTCAAAAGCATGTTTTATCTCAAAAATTAATTTTGAGACGTTTCAAAATAAAAATTTTGAACTTCTGACTTATTTACTACTAGCAGGTTGCTCGGGTAAAAAGCAATGATAGTGGAGATTATTAGATTATGGCCAATCTTACCCATTTTCGTTGGGTGCAAAAATTAGGTCCCCCCTTTTCTAAGACTAATTAGGGTTTTTAGATGGGTCTAAAATTGTTTGATTTCCCACAAAAAAACTGCATCTAAAATAGTACAGTAGAAGCAGAGTTTAAGGTAATTCTTAACCTCCTTCCCACGGAGGAGAATTTCCAAAAATCCTCCTTAATGTGCATTTGCATGGCATACCTTAACTGTGTACCAACTTTCAACTCCTAACTGTTTGGGCTCTGCACTTGGGTTAATTATAATAATAATAATAACCCATCTCAATTATATTATAAGATTTAAAATTCAAATAAAAATTAGTTTTTTTAATAAAATTATGTTTAAGATAGACTATAGTAAAATAGTATTTTGATAGTCTTTTTGATTGAGTTTTGCATAGCGCGTATTGTTTTTTGGCTTCCAAACACTAGAATTTAATCTTTCCAAAGTGATTAAAGTGCACTCTACTTTTTTAAAGAATTATTGTAATGGTTATAAAATTATATTTTGAATTGCTTATCTATTTTTTATTAATTGTACTAAAACCTAATTTTCCAAAACAGATAGACTGTTCTCTGTCTCAGACTTAATAAATCGCAAGCAAAATTCCATTTACTTTGTGCTTAAAGAGAGCAATTCTCATCCAAATTTCGATTTCTTTATTCTTTTTGGAGAATAAATAAAAATAAATGGAATTTTGCTGGTGATTTTTTTTTTTTCTGTCTCAGACTATATATCTGTTTTGGAAAATCTAAGATTTACTACAGTTTATAAAATTATACTTGTATTTTTTTTTTATATTTCAAGAATTAAAATATTAATTAAAAAGTTATTTTATTAATAAAACAAAAAACTTTTTAATTATATAGTGGAACATGGAATGCAACAATTCTTGTAGCTCCTCATCGTAAAGTATATTTCCGATATTTTGTGGCTATTATTTTAAAATCTGATGATGGAAGGAAAATCTTCATTAGGAACTGGGAATCTCATTTACATCCTCGGAAATTAAATATTGAAAATAATGAACTTCATATATTTGGAATGCATAATGGTAATAATTTACTATATTAAATAAGCGTCAATAATTCATTTTATAGATTAACTTTTAACTATTTTATATTAACTCACACATTGAAAAAGTTAACATTTAATACTATAATCATTTAAAATTTGAATTGTTGTTTTTGCTGTCATGTATACTTCAAGTATATAAAATCTTTATACTATTTTAAACTTGTGGATGAAGCAAACTTTTTTGCTTTGAGGCACAAGTTATCATTTTGAAAGATAAAATATTGTCCAATTATTTGGTTTTAATCTATGAAATGTAGTGAATGATTGGACAAAGTTAGCTTGTGGAACTGTTGTTATTGCTGCTTACATTCTCAAGTTATTTCTATGCTTTTGAAAATGTCAAAATTAATAATTAGCTTTGAATTTGTATAAATGTTTAAACTCTCTTATAAGACTGCTCAACTTTTACATTGAAAATTTGTTGTACTATTTTTTCTATCTTATGTAATTTTTAAATAATCACTAAGTACAGATTTAGATTTAGATAGTAGCTGGGCCTCACTCATAGGTATAGCCCGGTTATAGACAAAATTGAAAGAAGAAAAAGGTGATGTAACAAGAAGTTAGAATGAAGGAGAAAAACAGAAGGATAGGATAGGTGGGAAAGTAGAACCATAGGGTCATGGGACCCACGGGCGCCCTGCATCGCATTTATTAATAAAATGACAAACAAAGTACAAAAATTGACAGAACTGTGAAACAAACAGAAATCATACAAAATTGGGTGGCGCGACAATAGGTAACCAAATTACAGAGTAAACAAGAAATACATATAGAAACAAACACATAAAACGTTCAGAATTACAATAGTTAGTTAATTGACGAATACAAAACGGTGTGGACGTGCGACAATTTGTAAACAGGAGTTACAAAATAACTGATATTACATAAAAATAAGACAGAGATAACATTTCGGGTTTACAGAACTACTAATAGTGACGAAACAGTCCTGTAAAACCAGCATGCAGGAACAATACATTAATTGGTGGTAAAGACATAAGACAGGAGCCTACTTGAAAATGGCTAGACAAATATATGGGAGAAAAGCTTGAGCACATAGCTGAACATACAGCAGCAGATACTGACACGAGGAAAATGTATATAACAATGAGGAGGACACACAATAATTACATAGCTGGAAAACAGGCAATCATCAAGGTTTGCGCTTATGTAGTGGGCAAATAGTTGAACCTCTTTGCCATTTCTGCACGAACACGCTTTAGTGTTGGGCAGTCCTTGCTCATGCAGTTGTGGTTTTGCTGTGTCTGTTTTTGCTTCTTACAGTTTATACATGTTGGTGTATCTTTTCTCCTTTTGCACTCTTTATGTAGATGGTGACCACCACAGTGGCTGCAGGTACTCTTTCTCACTACATGTGCTGGCTTTATGTCCGAACGCTAAACACTTGAAACATCATATGACTGGCAAAAAGTCATACACCGGGCATCTATTCCATAATATATTTACACGTTTCTCTCTTAGGAGAATATTTCTAATGTCGGCAGTTACTTCTATAATCCATGACTCTAATTCATTGCTTTTCTGTCTAACAGGAAATTTGATGTTGGCTCTTGGAATTCCTTCCTTGTGTAATGCACTTGTAAACATGTGTTCTGCTTGTAAATAATATTGGTTAGTTTTTCTCTGTCTATGTCCTTTGGGACAGAGGCAACTTTAATTAGTGGAGGTCTCTTTTCCGCGAGTCTTGCGCCTATCTCCTTAAGCTCTGAGATGGCAACATCAAGCTTGTTGGCATCATCTAGGCTCGTGCAGTCTACCACAATGCCGCCCTCGCCAATTTTTCTAATTCTCCGGACCCCAATTCTTAGTTTATGCGGTTTAATCTTTGATGTTAGAATTTCTTTTGTCTTCTCAGAAGGGATATTGTCCCCTTTGCCATAAACTAACACGGTGTGCTCAGATTGAGAAATGTGAGGTGGAGACTGAGTTGTAGGGATACCCTGTTTCAGGGCTTCACTATAAGTTGGGGAGGTATTCTCTCCCAATTTCTGGTTAGCAGTCTCGAGCTCATTACAAAGAATGTTTACTTCCTCTCTCACCTCAGTAACATAATCTATCATTTGCTCGCACTTCTCAGTTATTATCTTTTTAACGTACTTTCTAGTGGGGACAGACTGCATCTTATTCTCTAACTTAGAAGTATTATTGTTATCTAGGGCAGTCACGGCTAGACTTATTATCTTTTCGAACCTCTCTATAACATACCGTAGATGCTCCTTTGTTTGTAATTTTTCGTTGGGGTTAGAGGCAAAGTACCCCTTAACCTCATCTACAGTTTGATGGGCCTCTTTGAGAAAAGTCTCTTTACCTTTGTCAAGGTTGACAGTCCCAGAATTGTTGCTCGAGGTTGCTGTAGTATTATTCAAATTTTCCCCCATGGTAACAGAATAAGATGGACAAAACTTGGAAACGCCGATTAGTTGAGAGGGAACGCCGTTCGGCTGATCTCGCGCTGAGTGGCTACGGCGCGCCGACCAGTAACGCCACGTCGATCGGCTGACAACCACGTGGCGCGGAAAGTTATTTGTTCTTAAACGAAACTTTGATCGTTGATAACTTTTTTACTCTTATAGACAGCAAAACGAAAATTACACCGGCCGTAGATAATGGTAATTACTGTCGAATACCGTTGTTGAATTAAAACGATGGCACCCGAGGAGCCCGATGGGGCCCGCACAAAGTCAAAAAGTTCGAAGTCACGTAGCTAAAAAACTACGCGACGGATAAAAATAAGTGAGACACTTACTGAATCTACTCGTTATACGCTGTCGAATGATGTATCACTTTTAACGCTGAACTGAAAATATCCAAAGATATCGCTGTCGGAACACGGAGCACAAAATCCACCATATACACGCTGTCGCGACTCGGCGCCCCCTCCACTAATTACATATTTAATAATTTAACATTTAAGATGACAAACTTACTCTGACACAGTTAAGCCCAATGAAGTCTTGTATAAAAACAAGAAATTTAACATTCTTAATGTTCTAAATCAATACAGCTTTTCATTATTAGTTATGCCATCTAAATATTAGAAGTCAAAGTACTCAATGTGCAAAAGTATGTATTTACTATAATGTTTCAAAGTCTTAACTTTTATAAATTTAAATATTATTAAATAAAAATATTCTATTGTTAATTACAAATTATTTAATCATACTATAAATCACTAAACAGTTCTGAATTATGACAAACATTTTTGCCAAGTTCAAGTAAAAGTAAACCTTTAATCCCATTTTTGAATTAATACCTATATCAAAACTGTACAATTTTGACATTTTTGTTATGGCTACTGAAATTTTATTTTATTTGTTGCATTTGTGTTATCAAAAGAAATATTAAATATTTTGATACATTTTTTGTCTTGAATTAAATACAGTCAGTCTGAATGTAATATAATCAAACAAATTTATCAAACTATTGTGCAATCGTATTTCTTATAAATCTGTTTTAAAGTAATGAATTCCATTTCAAAGTGTTATTAAATACTTTAGTTTGCATGTAATTTAAATGATTTCATATAACATAAAATATTCATTTATTTATAATTTATGTATAATTGTTTAAACGTTAAAACCTTTTCAGATGGAAATGTAAAGATTGATCAAGGATGGCTAACAGAACAAACTGTATTACAATTTAATTTATATAATAAGCCAATTACTATATGGGAAAACCAATATAGGAGAAAGCCAATATTTTTTCATCTGAGTGCATTAGATAAGTCCATAAGTAGTATCAATTTTGTAAGTTTTTATTTATTTAAATTATAATACTTCATAATTATAAATGCAAAAAAATGGAAATGACATTAGTGTGCAGTAATGTCATAATTATATAATTTAAAATAACAAGTATACACTCAAACCTGTTTTTGTGCAGTGGATAGGGACCGCATAAAAAAAGTCTCACGTAGAAAATAACTCAACTGTACAAAATAACTAGGAATTGCTTTAACTCCTTGGGCCTTTTTCTGCAATCCCTAATGGGAAAAAAAATTCCTCTAAAAATTTTATTTTTTATATTAATTATTTCCACTTAAATACAAATATAACATTTAAAAAATTTGCCGGGAAATAATTCCTGCGAAATAAACACCCTCCCAAAAAGTGGTTTTATAGAAAAACTATATAAAAAGTTAAAATCATTTTTTAACGATTATTTTTATTTGATAGAATAACACTTCCTGTAGCTATATTTTTCATTTAACAAGGCCTGAAATTTCACACCTGCAGTCTACATTTAACACAATATTTCTGATTTTTATACTATTAAAATACAAGGGGGCTGAAAAAAAGGTATGAGAGAAATTTTACTGAATAAAAAATGAAAAAACCTGCTGATATCATAGAAAACATCCAATAGAGTTTTAAAAAATTTTACAGAAGTCAATTATGTTTCAATTTGAAATTTTCATATACCACACAAAAAAAGATTGCACAAAAACAGGTTTGAGTGTATAAAAGTATTCATTGGTATTTATTGATAAATGTATAAATATCTTAGATTCATATTTAGAATGTGTTAAATTTTAAGTTAAACATTCATGTAAGAATGCTTAGCCATCCTCAAGATTTAAAAGTTAGCCACTAATGTTAAATAAAAAAAAAAATCTGTTGCTGGAACAGGCTAGAACTCTAAATTTGTAAAGTGGTATTAATTTTAAATAAGATTTGCTAATTTCAAATATTTTTTTAAAATAAAAAATGGATGATTACCTCTTTGAAAACCAATCTAAAAATTTAAATATAAAATAAACAGCCAGATTATTGTCAGGCTAATTAAGTAATTTGGCTAGAGTTAATTAACAGGAGATTAACTACGTACCTTTAGCCAAATAAGTTAATTAGGTTGATTATAAAATGAACAGTCAGCTTCTTTTTTAAATTATTGGATTGGTTGCATATGTTACTATAAATTAAAAAGTTAGAAAAGTTAGTGTTTTTTTATTATTATAGATTTCAAAATATTTCATTTAATGTGACCAAAAAATTAGAATTTTGAGTTTAATTGAAATATAAAATTTAATGATTCAGCAATTATTGGATTAGAACTGCCTTTACTTACTTATTAAATGATTTAATGAACTAAATCATTGCAGATTGGTAATATTTAATAATTTGTCAGAATTTATAAACTAAGTAATATCAAAGTTCATTTTAAAATAACATGTTTAAATGTGCATAGAACATTTAGTAGTAATCTGCATGATCATCACGTCAGACATTTTGTCAAAATCTGAATATGTGCAGACATCTAAATTTAACCCTTAGCCTGCCGTTTGTCATGCCCCATTGTTCACGTTTATTTTTTAAAATGGCCAAGGGCAAAATAGGTGAATCAGGTAATATTACTTTAAAAATTCACCAAAAATTACATTATTATTTTATTCATATGAAAAAAATCAAATATATTTATCAATATAATTAGTTTTAAATACGACATTTTTCAATAAATTTTATTTGAAAAATTTGAGAGGAAAAAAAATATCGTAACTGACATTCAAACTTGAAAATATGTTACTTTTGTCAGATTTAACATTGTCTGGTTACTTCATTCTTATTGGCACTGAGCCAGAACATATATGGAATTGTACAAAACAATATTCTACAACACTTATGCATGTATGTTTATTTGTTGTGAAATTATTGCACATTATATCAAACATTTGTTTGAAATCAAAATTTTATTTTGATATCAACTAATATAATTAACTAATATACTTTATTCACTTCATATTAAATGAGATTATATATTTTTGTAATAAATATATGATTACCAGTAGCAATACATGTAACATTTGCTGATATTTTCAATTAAAATAGAAATTAAAAATTAAAAAAATATATAAAATATCAGAACTGAAGGTCACAACTTAAATATTTATAACACGTTGACGTATTATAACTGAGTAAACTTAATATAGCATTAATGAACTTATTATAGAAATATTATTGCATAAATATGCTAAAAATGAAATAAAAAATTACCAGGAAATGAAAAATTAAGGGAAAAAAACCATTAATTAAAATTTTTTAAGTCAACAAAACGCCACCTGGATAAAAATATGTGAAACAGATGATAGACAAGACGATGCTCAGCACTTAACGGCATCTGTTATCGATAAATTTTACAAAAATTGATATTTGACCAGAGTAACGATGAATCGGTACCCTGGCCGATTTGCTTAAGAATTAGGGTTACGACAGAACGGTACGCTGGCCGGGAAAGGGTTAAAATTGTTCTCAAGACATTTTATCAGATTTTTTGATCTGTGTGAAATCCCAAAGTTTATTTTCTATTTGGTATTGTTTATTGCAGGGATCACCAAACCTTTTTCACAACTGTCCAGATAACAGAGAATGACAAATGCGAGCCGCATAACCATTTTGTTCAATACAGCACACTGAATATGCAAAAAGTAAAGACAACCAACATATTTATTTACCAATACACAAACACGATCACTGGGGCAAGCTCGTAATTGCTTTTGTTAGAAACTTCATTGCAAATACTTACACAAAAAAAGCTCTAATATCCAAAGTCTCAAAGTTGCCAAATTTTTTATTTCACTGATTTTTCCAAAAAATTATATTATTGTCAGATGCAAAAATCAGATTGGACCACTTCTGGCATTTATACTTACTTATGTATAAAAAATTAAAAGTATCATAGTTTGTAGATAAACTTACTATGTATAAAAAACTAAAGTAAGTATAAGTATAAATGCCAGAAGTGGTCCAATCTGATTTTTGCATCTGACAAAATATTTCCATATAAATTATATTCTCATTTGTGGCGAGCCAGATGAACTGAAGGTCAGCCGGATCTGGCCCACGGGCCATAGTTTTGTGATCCCTGGTTTATTTCATCAGTTTGTTTTGAGGATCTGAAGATCAAATTTATAATCTGGCTTTATCTTATCAAGTGGTTGACTATTTTTTTTTGTACCTGTTCAAAAAGTTGACTGTTTTTCTGAAGTAAATCAAAAAACTATTTGTACTTTGTGTGAACATTTCTGTAAGCTATAAAAAGCATGTACAGATAGACTTGAATGTTATCTTAGTTATCCCAATTAAACAGTAAATGTTGAAGCACTTAGTCTTTAAAAAGTATCAGATGCTCAAAATAAAAATTAATATGCTGTAGTTATCCTAATAAACAGCATAGCTGCAAAAAGTCAGTGCTCTCTAATAGTAAGCATTCTTTCTATTGGAGATAGGTAAGGCTTACTTTAAACCTACAAAATTGCAGTTTATTTGGCATTGTCACTCATACCCTATGTTAGTATGGTGTTGTGCTATTGCTCAAATAATGAGCAATTATTTATCAATGCCAGGCTACAATTTTTAATATTTTTAATTTACCTAATTTAAAATTTATGCTCTCACCTCAAATTAGTAGTGGCTTGCCTCTGTACATTATACTTTTCCTTTAACAATAGTCATGCCAGTCATCTATCTAACATCTTTCAGGAAAATTTTTGAATTGAAATAATGTGACTTCTGGTTTGCATAAGAAGTTCATATATAATTAATTGGGACCTTCTGCCTCAAGCTTTCCATATCTATCTCATCCTTTATCTATCTCTGTTCTTGAGATTAAGAAAAGATGGATGGACAACAGTGGGAATTTATAGATCTACAATTTCTTCATATTGTAGCCAAATAATAATAATAATAAAGTAAAAAACTTATTGGTCTTATTCCATTAATAGTTGCATCCAATTCCCAAAGAATGGAAATAAGTCAGCTACTAATAGCAAGTGATCACTAATAAACAATGCAGTTGAACTGAAAAAAGTTATGAAGCATGCTATTCATAGAAAAGCTACATATTGTATTTTAATCTCCTGATTTAGAAACTTGTTTCATTTCAGGCATTACATTTTTTAATTATACTTTAACAGATTCCCACAGTAAATTAAATAAACAGATAAATTATCAATTCAATGGGAAATATGTAAGATAAGTGGATATTTATATAAGCAGTTCAAGAAGTTTTGTAGTGCTTTAAAATTAACAATCAATAAAATAAAAAAATTTACAATAAGCTTAATTTGTGTTACTTTTTTCTTTTTAATAGACACGTCCTCCTGAACTTGACTTGCAAAATATAAATGAAGAAGAACCACCAACTTGGCCAGTTGTAGAAATTGCAGTAATTATTTTTAAGATTTGATTTTACTTTATAGATGTCTTTTATTCATAAATATTTCATAATTAACATACAATTTTTAATTCAGATCATGTCAGATGAAGATTGTAAATTTAAAATGCAAAATCAATTTGGACATCAATACAATCCTGATGAATTTGTTCTTTTTCGCATTCACATGTTATATCCAAGAACAATAGTGAGTTTTTATTAAAATACTTTTTAACTTATGATCTACTTTGTTAGAATTTTCTTTCCAAACATAAAATTAACATTTGAAAATGTCATTTTATAAAAGTTTTTTTCAAATTGAGTTACTTTATTAAATGAATTTGTATTTTGATTTGAAACCATTAAATATATTTAATCTTTAAATAGATATTTATTAAAACTGTGTTTTTATTGGAAATATTGATGTTATATTCACCCTATTAAGTTTAAAGTAGGAAAATTACATTAAGAAAAAGTGCATATATTTTTTAAAGTTTTAATACTAAAATCCAGTTAATCCAGATTCTTTTAAACCCAGGATTGCATTCAATATATCATACCCACATACTTTTAATCTTGAATTTTTTAAAAACTTCATTCTCTGTCCTTGATGAAATTGTCAGTATTAGTGTTTCTCATTTCCTGGTCTTTTGCTTGTCCCGGGATTCTGGGATAAAACTGAACTGTTTCCTGGGATAGAATTAATTATTTTTAAGATATACAAAATATCTTGAAATCAAATCATATTTTTCATTTTTAAAATAATTTAATAATTATATGTTCTGCAACCTCAATAATAATAATAATAATAAATAATAAATAATAATAATAATAACTCTCCCGTGGTCACCACCTGGTTGTGGTGGGAGAGCCCAGTAATTTTACCGATCCATAGGGCAATGCAGGCTGGAGCACAAGCTCCTGGTAGGGACACCCATGCCAGTAAGGCCTATGGGGAAAAATGAAGCTAAGAGTGACCACACCCACATTCTGTGGAGATATTTATTATGGTGATAACTAGATCAAAGTGTGTGATACCGGCTCGGACGTCGCCCGTGTTAACAAGGTCCGCGTTTGTGGGTTAGGCAGAGGCTCACGTTCGAAAAATAGGCCACAGTCTCCCCAGGTTACCGGTGGCGAAAGCAGCACCGGCCCAAGCATGGCTACTGCAATGCCCTCAACAGATGTGAGGAACCAACCCAGCCCTGGTGTTTCTGTGGCAATGCATCCACAGACCACAAAGGCTGGAAAACCACGCCAACGGATGAAATGGACAGTAGAAATGGACGAGTTTATCATCCGTACTTATTACACGATCACAAAACTCGAAACAAACATGACAGCATACAGACAACAACTACACCATAGATTCACACAACAATATCCTCACCTCACTGTCACCGAACAAAGGGTTGTTGATCAAAAAAGAACAATTATACACAACAACCTTATTCCACAAACAACACTTGAACTTATCAAACAACAGGTTGCTGATCAAATACATCAACAGACAGAAACATCTAACATTAATGAAGATCATGTAACCTGTCAGGATAATCCAGCAACAAGCATTGATAATAACACACATACAACAATTACCACTAATGATACTACAGACACTTCCTCATCCATCACTGATAACATAGACATGGATTTAGTTAATACACTCTCACTTATATTTCAGGAAACACTCACTAAATATACAGGCACAGATCCCACACAACGACCACGAATACCAAAAATCAACATGTCCAAGGAAGTAGGAAAAACACTAAATTATGTAAACACTCACTCACTACCACACTACATTCATTCAATTTCTACACTCGCAGACATTCATACATTAGTTTATGCTGGGGCAGTCACAGTAGTGACACACCATGGACTGAAAGTACAGTCACAGACAAATACACAGAAAACACAATACTATCACAAGCCTGCCTGGCAGAGAAGAATAGAAATACAAATAAATGACATTAGACAGCAATTAGGCAGGCTGACACAATACACTAAAAGCAACATAACACCCAAATTAAGGAAACAGCTCAAAAACATTTTTAAGAAAATAAAAACACACACAAAACATGAACATCACAACACACACATTACAGAATACATTGATACACTAAAACAAAAACTTGCTGCCAAAGCACGTAGACTCAAACGATACAAAACATGTACACTACGAAAACAACAAAATAAATTATTTACAAACAATGAAAAACTCTTTTACAGACAAATTAATAACAAAGCAAACACTGATACACAGCACAGTGGCACACCAACAGAAGAACAACTCACAACATATTGGTCTTCTCTTTGGTCCAGTGCTGTCACGCATAATGCTGATGCAGGCTGGATCGAGGAGGAGAACAGAAACTTGCACAACATACCAACTATGCCCTGTGCTGAAATAAGCATACATGATTTCCAATACACTGTCAACAGAACACACAACTGGAAGACACCTGGTGTAGACAACATTCACAATTTCTGGTACAAAAAGTTCACATCACTGCACCAGGAACTAGCTAAACACCTAACACACATTATCATCAATCCACAAGACATGCCAAATTTTCTTACTCAGGGCATCACCTACATGAAACCTAAAAACAACAATACCACAGACCCCACACAATACAGACCAATTACATGTCTTCCAACACTCTACAAATTATTGACATCCTGTATTGCAAACAAAATATACAAACATGTTGAAGAACACGACATTCTAACAGAACAACAAAAAGGTTGCCGTAGAAATCACAGGGGATGCAAAGAACAGTTACTCATAGATTCAGTCATTCTACGGCAAGCACACAAACAACACAGAAACATACACATGGCATATATAGACTACAGAAAAGCATTCGACAGTGTTCCACACAGTTGGCTGCTACATATTCTACACATGTACAAAATACATCCATCACTCATTGCATTCTTTCAAAACACTATGCAGCACTGGAGAACAACACTACATCTCAGGGCTAGTAACACTTCCATACAAACAAACCAAATTTTTATTAGGCGAGGAATTTTTCAAGGAGATTCCTTGAGTCCTCTCTGGTTCTGCTTAGCCCTGAACCCATTATCCAACATGTTAAACAACACACAATATGGTTACAATATCAGACATGAAAAAACAACACAGTTTACACTGTCACATCTCATGTACATGGATGACATAAAACTTTATGCATCCACACAAAAACAACTTCATCAACTCCTACAAATCACACATTCATACACCAAGGACATACAAATGGAATTTGGCCTAGATAAATGCAAAACACTTCACATAGAAAAAGGAATCCTGAAGAAAGAAGATTTTGCACTTGGAAATGGAGACATTATTGAATCCATGGAAGAGGGCAAGTTCTACAAGTATTTAAGATTCCAACAGGCCAAACTAACAGAACATACACAAATAAAGCAAAGATTAATTAAAAAATACCAAAGTAGGTTAAATGCTATTCTCAGAACACAGTTAAATGCAAAACACACAGTTAAACATATATGTCATTCCAGTACTCACATATTCTTTTGGAGTTATACATTGGACTCACACAGATCTTGAGCAACTCCAAAGGAAAACAAGAACAACACTTACTAAGCATAAACATCATCATCCTAAATCTGCCACAGAAAGATTAACCCTTCCACGTAAAGATGGCGGACGTGGCCTGATTGACATAGTTAACCTTCACTACAAACAAATACAGTCACTGCGAGAGTTTTTCTACAAAAACCAAGAAACATCACAATTACATAAAGCAGTAACTCTAGCAGACTCGAATAACACACCATTAAACTTACACTCACATCATATGGACACAACGCAACATATAAAAAGCATAGACACCATTAAGCAATCGTGGGCTCGAAAGGCACTCCATGGCAGGCATCCTTATGATCTGGCCCAGGATTTTGTTGACAAAACTGCGTCAAACAGCTGGTTAGCTCGGGGATGCCTCTTTGGGGAGACGGAAGGATTCATGATTGCCATACAGGATCAGGTCATAAATACTAAAAACTACAGAAAACACATACTCAAAGATGCAACACTCACAGAATGACACATGCAGAAAATGTCACATCATGCCAGAAACTATACAACACATCACCTCTGTTTGCAAGCTCTTGGCACAGACAGATTATTTACACAGACATAACCAAGTAGCAAATATAATACACCAAGAGCTTGCAAAGAAACACAAATTAGTAGACATCCACGAACCATACTACAAATACATTCCGCAGACAGTATTGGAAAACAACACGCACAAAATGTACTACGACAGAGCCATAATCACAGATAAAACAATTTACCACAACAGACCAGACATCACACTCATTGACAAACACAATAAAATCACATACATTATAGACATATCCATTCCAAACACTCACAATATACAAAACGCATGCACTGAAAAAATTAGCAAGTACACAGAACTCGCCCAGGAAATAAGGCATCTGTGGAGGATGGATAGGGTGCTTATTGTACCTGTTGTTCTCTCCTCTACAGGTGTCATACCACACACACTACACAAAAGCCTGGGCACATTAGAATTGAATAGAAACACATACATCACACTACAGAAGGCCACTATATTGAATACATGTCATATTGTGAGAGAATTCCTGAATACAGACACACACACTGATACACAAAATGCTTTGAATTGAGTTGAAAATTTAAAAACAATGAACTTAGATCAAACTTCTAACTTAAAAGTAATTTTTGTTTTTAAATAAAACACAATACAAAATATTATTGTAAATTTTTATAATAAGATTTTAAAAAGCAAAGATGGTCAATACTCCAATCACTCAATCTGGTTCTTATTTAACTAATTAAAACTCCTGCTACCGAGTATGCCCTTTCTGATTCAATTCATGTGGGTGGAATCGTCTTTAAAACATTTAAGAGAAGACAGAATGTTGTGTGTTTTTTTTTCTCCTGTAGCCTGGAAGATTTCTAGTTTGTTTGAGATTGCAGTACTTTTTTTGCTCTTTAGTATTCTTGATTTGTCTACTTGGGCTACTTTAATAGAAACATCAAGCTTATAGCCCAATAATTTGTCTGTTCGTTTGTCTTTAATAATAAGGTTTATGAAGAAAAACTGGGCATGGTTAAAAATTAAAACAGCATAAGCACAATTATTCCAGATATTACAGGTTCTGACAAGTAAAGAATTTTCAGAGTCCTGCCACAAATAAGCTATGTATTGATTATTGACCATTTGTGACATGCCATAATGAGCAAAAATTTAAAAATCTAATGTTTGTTTAAAAATTAATAAATACAAATGAATTCTGACAGTTTGAGTTAATTATACTTTGTTTGCAAAATTTCCTCAACCTTAACACAAAATTAGATAGTGAATTTTTAAGAAATTTTGCAGGATTTCCTGGGACATATCCCAGGTTAAAAATACAACCGGAATCCCATTTGAGAAACCCTAGTCAGTATCCTATTAGCATTATCTTCCAAATACTGTCACTCTTGTTAAACCATGTTTTTGTTTAATGGTGGCTTCAGATGCTGTTAAGTTATTTACTGCATATGTAGTATCTGAGATTCATTGCCTGTACTTATGTTTAGTGTTTATGTAATTGCTTTGTATAATCATAGATTAGACCTGAACAATCCAGATAATTATAGATATGGTTAGGAATATTGTTTTGTGCAACAGGTGTCTGAAGAATAATTGTATGATATTTCTGACACTGCTTTTGATTTGTCAAATATTTCTAGTAAATAGTCATTTTGTACACAATCAGGAATACCAATTTCTTGGAAGTATCCCAGAGTAACAATAAAATTCAATCAACTATTATTTTTCTATTTTATGTGCAAAATGAATTTTAACATTTCCATATAATTTTTTCTTGTTAGGTCTACAAAATTGATTTTTATTGTCAAACAGAAGATTATCGAGAATATATTGGCTTTTGTATTATTCTTTCTGAAAGTCTCCAAGGCACTACGGGTTCACATATAGTCCCTATTAATGGAAAATCTGAACGACCAATTGGTCAGTTAACTTGTAAGTATTTTTATTTTTCAAATTTTTTCAGAATGTTTGACTTTTGTTGTTTCACCCATTTATCTGATATACAATCATATTTTTAATTTAATGAAACATCATTAAGATTTGAATGTATTTAAAAACTTCAAAAACTTATTGAGATTTTTGAAATTAAAGATAATTAAGTTGAATTTTATTTGAGAAATCTAAGATGAATGTTTTTTAATAAGAAAATTAAAAATTTTGTTCATACACTAATAAATTATATCATTACTGAAACTACTTTTAATAATTTTTACTTTTATTTACATTTTGATGTTGTAAAGTACTATTTTAATTTACAACGATTATCGACTCTACCGTGTCGGAAACAACCGTTAACCTACCGGGTACTTTACTCGGATTCGCGTTAGCGTGCCAGGCCTGGACTTTAAGCGTGCACCGAATTAAATAAAGACAATATTTGTCAATAGAAAAAAACCAAAGATTTAATTAATCGTTTAGCAATAACTATGTACAATATTTAGTAAAATCAAACAATAATTTATTCAAAGAAATTCAACAAAGTCAACCCGACAATTCTCGATTCAAATCTATGTCTAACTTAACTCTATTCCCCTTGGGAATCCGACAAAACCAAAAGTTTAACTTATAACAATAATTCTTATAAACTAGAAATCCTAAGCGTCACCTCAATATACTCGGAACCTATTTCCTTAAACTCTCAAGACTTTCTCAGACTGTCGATCCAAACTTCGAATCACTTCAAAATCACCTTGGAACTACTCGAGATCCTATCGGACACCTCTATTACTGCTGCGAAGCTCACCAAGCTCGTTGCTATCAGAATTCACCTCTCCGTCTTCACTTGAGACTCGGGATTTATAGTGTGAGGTGACGTCACAATTCTGAATGCGGTCACTCCCCTCATTTACATACTTAAATGCTAACAATAACGTTTTTCATCGTCTGGCAGCCCTTTTTCCGACAGTTTACTCACTAACCTTTTACATTATTTGTTTTTACAATTCTTTCCGGGACGTTTTTATTACTTAAGGTTTAGCGAGTTTTATTTCGTGCTTGTGGGTTCTCCCCCCCCTCTTCTCGGTGCGGACCTATTCTTTGCCGCTCGGGGCGCGAAAATGTGCGTGAGTCCTATGGCGCTTTTCTTTCGTCGGTGAGTTGGGTTTTAATTCTTCTCTGTTTAATTACTGAAGGTGAATGGTGAGGAAACCTTCGTCCTAACAAAACATAAGCCCCAAACAAAAATAGAATAATAAGCAAAATAAAAGTAAAATAAAAATAACGCTCGGACTTGGTTCCTTACACCCCTTCCCCTTTAGAGTAAAGAGAAAGTTATTTCTCTTTTTACTTACTGCCAAAATCCTCCAACTCTTTTTTTTCTTTTAAGTAGTGCGCCTTATTTACAATTGCTGCCAGGTTACAAAGGAATCCGTCCCTTACAATGATTTATCATAAGCGAGAGTGACTCGTTGCTTAGTAACTTTATTCTAACGTAATGATACAATAGAGGGGAAACTGTTGACATGTGCTCATTTCGTGTTCCAAGGTTTGTTGCCATTTTCACGCTCTAATTTGGCGTGAGCAGGGTGAAACGTTAACCCAAAATTTTGTTTCTAACGATGATTATCATCTTTCTTACGCTACGGACTGATTGTCGGGTTATAGTTTAGCATTGTTAATGGTTTTAATGTGTGGTTACTTCAGTCCGTCATCGTGAGAAAAATTAAAAATATATAATTTTTTTTTTTTTTCTTCCCCCCCGTAGTCAAAATCCTTTCCCTTCTAGGGACCCTTGGATTACAATTAATTTGGTCAAGGACCATCTGTAAAGAAAAATATATACCTCTGGTTTCCTTCTCTATCTTTGGGCTCTCGGCTTCCTGGTGAGACCGGCGAGTTGTCTGTAATCCACTCGTTGCATCGGTCGTAATCGTCGCTGGATGACTCCAGACGGTCTAGCTCTGGCGATGGACGGCGCTCGGGTTCCGTGATCCATCGACGATCCCGTAACGGAGTGTGATCCTCTAACGTTGCCCCTATTGGTTGCGAGTAGGGGTGTAGTAGTTTTCCTCTTTGGAAAAAGGGTGTATCGCTTCAGATTAGCGATGTGTTGACTTCCGTGGCTGGCCCCAGTGTGGGGATCTTTTATCTCGTAAACTACTGGTGAGATAATCTTAGCGATCTCGTAAGGTCCTGACCACTTAGGTGCCAATTTAGCGCTGAAGTGTCGGCTAGAAGAAGAAATAGGGTGAGCTTTTAAGACAACTAATGAACCCACCTTGAATGTATCTGGCCGTCTTCGTGAATTGTAAGCCCTTCTCTGTTTCTGTTGTGCAGTTCGCACGTTGTCTCGGGCTTGTTTTCTTATCTGTTGTAATTCTGCCCATTTTTCTCTAATAGTCGTAGGGCGACTTGGATAAGCCGTTAGACGGTCCCACGGGAGTGCAATCTCTCTCCCGAGATGTAGTTTAGCTGGCGTATATTTCGTCGAATCCTGTTCTGAAGTTCGTAAGGCCAGCGCAAATTCCGATATATGTGTGTCCCATTCTTTGTGGTTCCTTTCGATGTATGCCGCAATCATCCTACCCAAGGTGCGGTTCGTTCTTTCCGTAAAATTCGACTGAGGGTGATATGGCGTCGTCAGGATGTGCTTAATTCCGGTGCGGTTACAAACTTCCGCTAGGAGGTGAGATATGAATTGGGGTCCGTTATCGGATACTAAGATTTTTGGCATGCCATACCTGCAAAAGTATTCTTTATACATACAATTTACCACATTTTCCGCGGTAATCTTCCGCAGGGGAAAAATCTCCACCCACTTACTGAAATAATCCACCATAACAAGAAGATACTGATTACCTTTGTTGGACTTGGGATAGGGTCCCATAATGTCTACGCCTACCTTTTCCCCTGGTTCCGTTATCTCGGGGACTTGCATTAGTCCGGCCGTTTTCTTCTGGTCGAACTTCGTTATCTGGCATGTATGGCATCCTAGTACATATTCTTTTATGTCCTTTCTCATTCCAGGCCAATAGCAACGTTGTTGTATTTTTTTCGTAGTCTTTCGTACACCTAAGTGGCCAGCAGTGGGATGATTGTGTAGTTCTTGTAATACATCCTCTCGTAAGTTGTACGGAATTACTGGTCTGTAACCTCCAGTGTCATCTGTTTTCCGGCTATAATATAAAACATCATTTACTAGCCGGTAATGGGATGACTTACCTACTATTTCTGCTGACATGGCTGGGTCATTTGGTAAGTTCCCAGTCGCTAAGTAATCGTATAGTCCGCTCCACTGTGAATCAGTTCGTTGAGCGTCTATAAGGTCTTTCTCTCGTTCAAATGTTGTTACCGCTAACAATTTTGCGGTTATGTCCGAGTCGTTACTTAGTTGTGGATCTTCTAATGGACGTCTAGATAAAGCGTCTGGCAATTGATTGTCCTTTCCACTTCTATGTTGGATTTGGAAACTAAATTCCTGCAATCTTAATGCCCATCTCATTAACCTACCTGAGAGGGATGTAGAACTATTAAGCCATCGTAATGCAGAATGGTCCGTTACGACGGTGAATTTGGTTCCGTCTAGGTAGATTTTGAACTTCTCTGTAGCCCATACAATGGCTAGACATTCAAGCTCCGTGGCCGTATAGTTCCTTTCGGCTGCGTTTAAAGTACGGCTAGCGTATGCAATGACTTTCTCCTGGCAAAGCACTGCTCCCAGTCCTACCGTGCTAGCGTCTGTATATAACGTATAGGGCACACCTGGCCTAGGAAGCTGCAAAATAGGTGCAGTTATCAACTTACTTTTTAGCTTTTCAAAAGCTTGCCGGCATTCTTCCGTCCACTCCCATCGTTTCCTTTTCCGCCGTAATTGATACAATGGTTCGGCAATAGTTGCGTAATTAGGTATGAATCTACAGTACCAGCTGCACATTCCTAAAAAGGTGCTAAGATCCTTCGTATTTCTGGGCGTCGGAAACTCTCGAACGGCCCTTACTTTTTCATCTTCCGTCGCAATGCCTTTATTGCTGACTTTAAATCCCAGGTACTGAACGTCTGGGCGGCAAAAGTTACTCTTAGCCAACTTAATGGTTAGTCCTGCAGCTGCCAATCGTTTGAGTACATTGGTCAAATGTTCGATGTGTTCTGTAAAAGTAGATGAGTATATAATAATATCGTCTAAGTAAACTTGGCAATACTTCCCTTTTTCTTCCTTTAGGACTTTGTCCATTAGTCTTTGGAATGTTGCCGGGGCGTTTTTGAGTCCAAACGGCATGACCAGGAATTCATACAAGCCACTATTCGTAATAAAGCTTGTCTTCGGTCTGTCTTGTTCCTTTAATGGCACTTGCCAGTAACCAGACGATAAGTCCAAGGTAGTTATAAAGTTCGCTTCTTTAAGCGAAGTCAGTAATTCTGAAATAATCGGTAAAGGATATTTATCAGTCACTGTTACCTGATTTAGCTTTCTATAGTCAATACATAATCTCCAATCGCCCGTTTTTTTCTTGACCATGACGACCGGGGATGCCCACGGAGAATTTGATGGTTGGATGATACCATCTCTTAACATTTCCGCTATCTGGCGGTTCATTTCCTTTAACTTTACGTCAGAGTATTTATACGGACGTCCACATACTGGTGTCGCTTTGTCAGTGACGATTTCATGTTCTATCATATTAGTTAGTCCCGGCTTATCTGTAAACAGTTGCGAGTATTGCAATAATACATTTTTCAAAGTTACTAACCTTTCACCACTTAAAGTGGTTTGGAGTTCGTCCCACTTAGGTGAAATTCTCTCTTTGGGATGACTTACGTCCAAAGAAATTGTCAAATTTTTAAAGTCCATTGTTATTCTATGATTCTTGGCGAAATCACGCCCTAGTAAGCATGGCATTATAAGTCCTTTTACTACTACGCACGTCTGTCGAAGGGTAACACTTCCAATCTGGATTTTTGCCAGGAATTTTCCAATGGAGGTTCCTTTTCCTCCTTCAATGGCTAACTTAAAATTCGGTCCTGCTTGTAACCGAATATTTCTATTCTGCAAAGAAATTCTCCTCCACACTAATTCATTGATTAAAGTAAAGTCAGAACCCGTATCAATCCGGGCTGAGGTTAGTACTCCATTAATAAAAATATTTACCTCAGGCAACTTGGAGGCTTCACTCACGATTAGTCCTACGGTGGAGGTATTTGGATCCATATCGGAGACAGGATCCTCCCCTCGCTGTCTCCGGTTTAGTTTAAAGGTTTTCTTTTTCCATTACCCTTCCTTTTCCAGGTTACTTTTCTTTCGGGACTATTGGGCGTCTTGACATTTGTTTGATCATTTTGTCCTTTCCCTTTTGGACAATTCCTCGAAAAATGTCCCACCTCACCACATGAATAACAGGCCATGGGTGACTTTGCCGGTGCAAAATTTTTCGGCTCTAGCTGCTTACTTACTTTTCGACAGTCCTTAATCTGCTTTGCACTGTCAGGAGAACCTTGGTCGTTTCGTCTAAATTCGTACTCTTTCGCAGTACGTACTAACTCGTTTAATGAATAAGAACGGCGATTTTCCAGATACTCACGTAACGGAAGAGGCATCTGGGCAACTACACATTGTATAATTTCCTCATCTCGAGCTAAAGGTCTCCACGTGCGGTATAGCTGCACTGTGGTCCATATAAACTGCTCGACTCCATTGGTTCCTGTGTATTGTCGACTAAATAGTTCTTTAGCGACAGCTACTTCGTCAGCTAAAGGAGCGTAAAGATCCAGAAAAGATCGCTTAAACAACGGCCAACTGTTGCCGATTCGGTGGCGTCCTTCATTCTTCCACCACATTGCTGGGCTACCGCGAAGACAACTAGCGGCAGTATCAACCCATCTAGTGTTCGGTATTTGGTTTACCAGGAAATGCTGTTCGAGGTCCTGCAAGAAATCATTAGCAGTTAATGCTGACCTACCGTTAAATTGGATGGCTGGCGGCGGCGGTGCAGTCTGAAGCCAGACCATCGATGCATTAGATGTAGGCACTTCCTGTCTCGGAGTAGAAGTTTCGGGCCGTACAGCACTCGTAACGTTCGGTGTTGTTGGCTCTACAATTCCAGACGTGACACATGAAGTCAGATGAGTCACGGCATTTGACAAGGATGACACTTGTTGCAACAGTACTGACAATTGTTGTTGCAACTGGTTATATTCGGCTCGGGTGACTGGTGCACTATCTTCCATTTTTTTGAGATTACGAGGTGTTATTCCTCTAAGCTAAAGTCAATATCAACAAAGAAAGCAACAAAGTCTAATATTAACCTTTAGAGTCCCTGTTCGGGCGCCAGTTGTAAAGTACTATTTTAATTTACAACGATTATCGACTCTACCGTGTCGGAAACAACCGTTAACCTACCGGGTACTTTACTCGGATTCGCGTTAGCGTGCCAGGCCTGGACTTTAAGCGTGCACCGAATTAAATAAAGACAATATTTGTCAATAGAAAAAAACCAAAGATTTAATTAATCGTTTAGCAATAACTATGTACAATATTTAGTAAAATCAAACAATAATTTATTCAAAGAAATTCAACAAAGTCAACCCGACAATTCTCGATTCAAATCTATGTCTAACTTAACTCTATTCCCCTTGGGAATCCGACAAAACCAAAAGTTTAACTTATAACAATAATTCTTATAAACTAGAAATCCTAAGCGTCACCTCAATATACTCGGAACCTATTTCCTTAAACTCTCAAGACTTTCTCAGACTGTCGATCCAAACTTCGAATCACTTCAAAATCACCTTGGAACTACTCGAGATCCTATCGGACACCTCTATTACTGCTGCGAAGCTCACCAAGCTCGTTGCTATCAGAATTCACCTCTCCGTCTTCACTTGAGACTCGGGATTTATAGTGTGAGGTGACGTCACAATTCTGAATGCGGTCACTCCCCTCATTTACATACTTAAATGCTAACAATACGTTTTTCATCGTCTGGCAGCCCTTTTTCCGACAGTTTACTCACTAACCTTTTACATTATTTGTTGTTACAATTCTTTCCGGGACGTTTTTATTACTTAAGGTTTAGCGAGTTTTATTTCGTGCTTGTAGGTTCTCCCCCCCCTCTTCTCGGTGCGGACCTATTCTTTGCCGCTCGGGGCGCGAAAATGTGCGTGAGTCCTATGGCGCTTTTCTTTCGTCGGTGAGTTGGGTTTTAATTCTTCTCTGTTTAATTACTGAAGGTGAATGGTGAGGAAACCTTCGTCCTAACAAAACATAAGCCCCAAACAAAAATAGAATAATAAGCAAAATAAAAGTAAAATAAAAATAACGCTCGGACTTGGTTCCTTACAATGTTATATTCACCAGCAAAATCTCAAATGGCATTAGACTGAACAAAAATTAAATATGAAACTCTGAAATCAATGTAACATTGAGTGATCCTAAGTTTTGGTTATATTAAATATATACCCAATGTTTTGTTGGATTTTAAGTAAAAATAAAATTTTATATTTATCTGTTTTCTTAATGAATACAGCTAATGGAATAAATATAAATTTATTACAGAATATTGATTATTTCATTTTCGTACTGTATAGAAACCAGTAGTAATGTTAATCATTCTAGTTGCTTCATTTGTACTATAGATTTTTGAATTACTATCTGTAATTTATTGGTCATTCAAGTAGTTTCTTAATAATTAAAAAAACATAATTTATTTATTTGATGATGATCTGATTTTAATGCATTCTTTCTTTTACTGGATATTTTTATGAAAAATTTTTAGTTATCCAAATTCATAGAATTATGGTTACTTTTCCAGTTAATTTATTGATATTACTTAAAATCATTATAAAATGCAGTAGAATAATTTTACCAAATTTATGAAAAAATTTATGGATTTAAAAACTAATTACTTTAAAAAATTTTACAAATTCAACTGCTGTGCATGATTTAGAAACTATTTACCGATTTATATACAGCAGCATTTCTCAATCACCAGTCTGCAGAAAATTTTTATCGCTCTGCATTAAAAAATTTGATAAAAGGTAAAAAATAATATTGATACATTTAATAACTATTCTGAGTTTGTTACTTTGCAGCAAGATATAAATTTATCAAAATTAAATACTGTATAATCAATGAGCAACACTTACAATCTTTAAGTAATAGTTTCGAAAAATATTTCCCATTTTTGAAAAAACCACATGTGAAAGGAATTTGTGGATAACAAACCCTTTCTTAATATATGACAGTATTAAATTAGATTTAAGTAACAGAGAATATGTGTCAATCCTTGAAATTAGTTCAGATATGTTAAAACTAAATTTTCAATAATGTCTACAGATAAATTTTGGATCAAAACGAAAAATGAATATCCATCTCTGTATGAGAAAGCGATGACAATGTTAGTCCCCTTTGTAATAACATTTATGTCAAGTGGGATTTTCAACTATGATGGTAATAAAAAATAAATTTAGAAATCAACTTTCAATTATTTCACTGCTCTGATTCAGCTCAACTAATTTACAATCTACAATTGAAAAGTTAATGGAAGAAAAGCAGCAGCAATCTTCTCATTAGTAATGTATACCAAATAAACAAAAACTTTAAATTTATAATTTTTAGTAATTATAGGATATTTTTTTTGTCGTTGTCCTATATCCAATGTTTTTGTTTTTTTTTTTTTTTTTTTTTTGTCAAAGATTTATTTATATAAAGTAATTATAATAATAATTTTACAATAATATTTAAATGTAAATATAAGTAAATGATGATGATAATTTTACAATTTACTTCTGTAGTAATTTTTTAATATCTAGTAAAAGTTTTTGTTAAAAACCCACCAGTCCATGAAATTTTTTTCACAAATTTTACCAGTCTGTGGGCGAAAAAAGGTTGAGAAATGCTGATATACAGGATTACTATTAGGGATTGCAATCCAGCAGTGTTTTCAATCCAGCTGGATTTTTGTTGGACCAACATGATTCCAGCTGGATCCAGTGCAGATGTATTTTTGTTGCAATAAAGTGTTATCTATCTATCCAGCAATTTATGGCTTTTTTTAAAGAAATAAAACATTTTTTAAAAAATACTTAAATTTTTATTATTTAGACTGGTCACTATAAATCAGTAAAACTTCTTACACATTTAGGTAGTAAACTTAACTTTGGTTTGGTTTAACACTTGAGATAGAGATAATTAACTTTAAATGTTTAGTTAGATTATAATTATAATGTAATCTTTAAGTTAAATAATAGCAAAAGTAATTCTATTAATAAATTTGTATTAATATATTATAATAATGTAAGGACGGATAATCAGTGGCTAAGTGGCTATCAGTCTTACCAGTTTTCTTATATAGGCTCTACATTATCAGTCTGTAGTTATTTATAAGTAATTTAATTATTAGTGTTAGTAAAGTAGTGAGTAAGTAATTAGTTATTATGACAATCATGAATCACACTCATTAATTTATGATATTAATTTATATCAGTATCTTAGATATAATTAACAATTTACCTAACTAGGTAGTCTCAGTTTCTCACTAATTTTCACAATAAAATTGCCTAGCCTAGCCCACTAACCACTTATAGAATAAAAGTTAAATTCTCTTATTTAATAGAATTAGAGTAGAAGTTATAAAATATTAGTCTTGTCTTGAATAAAGTATTTTAAAGGATTAAATAAAATTAAATCAATCACTTCTGTTATTTTTTTGACTTTTCTGGAAGTAGGATCTCGAGAAACAAATGGTATTGATTGTGTTGTCTCCCAACTTGCTTCTTAATGAATTGCATATATATCCCGCTGCGGAAAAGGCCTTTCTGCCTCTACGCTAGTTGGTTTCGGGGTCATCGAATAATCATAAATCATTCCGTCACATGATTCATTGACGTCACAACCGACCGTAAATTAGAATTATGTACCAGGACTAGGAGAGGAGTTACTTATTTTATTTAGCGCGAAGACACTTTATTTAGCAAGAGCGGAAAGTCAACTGGCAGTTAGATCAGCAGAGGTAAAAGGGCGGGCGGTGCAGTGTAGAGAGGGGGGTGTAGCACATGCTGCACTGAACGGCAACGTCACTCTTGCCGTCGAACAATAGCGCATGCACTAAGGCGGCAACGCTGACAACGTACACTTTTGCGCCATTATTTAGAAAGTTAATTGAGTATTTGCGGATTTGCAGCGCTGGATCCAGCAGGCCAAAGGATGCGCTGGATCCAGCAATTGCAATCCCTAATTACTATGCATCTGGAAAGTCAGGAATTTTCATTAGTGTTTGGAAAAACTCGTGGAAATTTGGTGAATTTGTCAAAAATTGTCAGTTAGGGAATTTGCATTCTTTGCTGCCTTGATTATTTTGTTTTAATACTTTAAAAAACTTTTTATTATTAATAATTTGGCAAGTATAAAAAAAAATGTGATAATGCCAGTGATGGAGATGGGAAATGACCCAAACTCCTGACACCAGAACATGAGAATGGGGGAGGCGGTAAACCCCACTTGCTAAACGGGATGGGAATTTGTGCGTGTTCTGAAAGATCATTGAGGTCTTTCTAAAACATCAGGAGCCTGACACCAGTTAGGATGATTTTCTTAAATTGAGTCTTAACTTGCTATGAAATGAATGCTTTAATCTGAGTGGCTTAAAATATAGGAGGGACCTACAAATCAGATGATGCAGTTAGGCATTCAAAAGTAAAATGACGACGACAATATTACTTATTGGATGTAAAAACTATATATAAATGATATAACTACAAGAACAAAATAATGAGATGATAAAATCTCATTTCAAAAATTTATTTGAGGTGAGAAACCCCTAGATTTGATCTAGGGGTTTTTGGGGATTTGATACTTAATCTGTCTTAAGACAGAATTCACATATTTATTTGATTCAATAATACCTTATTTCAGTTCCTTATTTTCTTCAGTATCTGAAACTGGCCAGTTTCCTTTTGTGGTTTGAACACAGACTTTCTTGTTCTGTTTCCAGTTTCAGCCCATTGGGTGTATGTGTTTTTCCTATTTATAGGATTTTGTTTGTCCAATGATCTGAAGTGATTCAAGTCACCCGAGGAAAGAAGCAACAAGGAACTTCCTTGTGGTGTTTATCAAAATCAACATCTCTCCTCAGGAACTTTCTTTTAAATTGAAAGAAAGTTTTTCTGTGACTCATGACTATAAACAAATTAAAATTTGAAAACCATTTAATTATCTATTTAAAGAAAGTATTGGCCCCTAGATTTTCACAAATATATAATTGTTAATTAGAAAACATACATTATTGCTTCTTCAACTTTAGTTATGTGCTGTAATGTAATGTAAGTCAAATGCTGTTTTTTTATTATGCCTTTGTGTCCTTTATCTTAATTTAAAATTTATTTTGTATACTAGTACTTTTTATATATTAACAGGACTTATTATACTAGAAAATATGGATGCAGATATTTAGTCTTACAGATCAAAAATAATGTTCTTTATTTAGTTCACCTGGTGAACTAAATAAAGAACATTATTTTTGATCTGTAAGACTAAATATCTGCATCCATATTTTCTAGTATAATAAGTCCTGTTAATATATAAAAAGTACTAGTATACAAAATAAATTGACAAAATAAAACAGCATTTGATTTAAAATGTGCTATACTGTAAGATATGTGAGGGTTAGGGAAAATCATGGAATTTAAAACAAAAATTTGAGTAGGAACTCTGTATATATTATTTAAAATATTTAATGTAATTTTTTAAATTAAATAAAAAAACAATTTTACTTAATTTAAATTTATTTCAGTAATAAAATATTCTCATTTAACATTTATAAGTCTTAAGCTGTAGAAAATGTTTTTTATTGTTAGTTTATCAACTGATACATATACAAACTCTAAAAATTTTCATTTTTCAAAAATTTCTAATATTTTGACGTATTAAACACTTGAGTTGCTACAGATAAAAAAATTTATTACTCTTGTTTACTATGAGTAATAGTTTTCTTTTGTTACTAGAAATATCCACATATCTGATTTGACCATATTTTATTTTGTGAAAAATATAAATGTTGCTCCTTAAAATAAATTGAAAATAAAATTACTATATATTATATTCACTGTTTTGAATGAATCATTGAAATTAATGAACTATTTTATTACTTCTACAGAAGAAATTCTTAATAAAAATTTATATTCATTTTAAGAAATTTTCATATATAAAATTTACTTAAAATTCTTTTTTTATTTTTAGTTTCTTATTTATTCATTCAACCACTTCAAAGCTACACATGTGATTTCAGTATAACTTATGCAACACATTGGAAGCATGGATTTACTCAACTAGACGTCGGTCATAGAGGAGCTGGAAAAGTTCGTAGGACTGATACGTAGGCAAATTTTTAAAATTGTTTGTCAAGTGTAGTAGTATGTAAAATGCTGTTTGTTGGATTTCTTAAATATTCAAAAAAAAGTACATGGTGCTTCATATAGAAACACCATGGTATAGTTGTATAAAGTATTGTACATAAGCTTTTTAATATTTCCTTGAATAAGCACTCAAGTACTTATTTTGATGGGTCAAAATCTCTGGCACTTATTCAAGGCTGGCAACTATTTGAAACATGGCACCTAATTAATTTTTACAGTTGATTACGATGATTTTGATTTTGCCCCTTTGTTACTGTAATAGTTAAAGTAATACAGCTTTTAGTAAAAACAAAAAAGAATATACTATATGCTCCCTATTGCTGAAGCCAAATGCTGGTATTTTTATTACTAGTGTAAGTTAACAACAAAATTGATTTTATTCAACTTGCTGTTTGATTTTATCAATATCATATTGCAATTGTTAATTTTTATGTAAATTGTTGCACTACAAGACAAAAATACATCTATAATTTGTAATAACTGGCATGTTCATTACTATTTTAAAAGAATTAATTCTTAATGATTGAAAATCTTAAACTATAATCAAGTGATATTTAATTTATTTAAATTAATATATAAAAGCAAATATTTCAAATTTGATTTGACTGCTTTCGATGCTGTAATTGGCAGGTAAATTTTTAAAATATTTTTAAGATAAGGATTATTGAACTAAATATATATAATTTTTATGCATTAGTTTTGATTATAAAATTTACTAGACTTCAAACATAGCAAAACTGGAAAAATTTATTCTATTTATTGCATGAAATAACTTTGTTTTTATTACAGTATTTATATTTTAGAGATGATAATAAAGATCTCAAATTTTATTAAATTGAAATGTTTATCAGTATACAGTTTCTTTAAGGGGTAAATTTGAATTATTTTAGTATAATTCAAAAGCAAATATATATAACTGACTACTTAACTGACAGTGTCTAGTTATATATATAGCAGCAAAAACAAAAATGCTTTCTGAACTATACATAATTATACATTGTTTAAATCTATTGAGAAATGCAAACTTTGTAGTTTGCTTTGTATCATATTTTAAATAACTTAAGTTTGAAAAACTTTCCTGTGTATACTTTTTGATAGTAACAAGTACTGTACTTAAAAGGGAAAACATTTTTATTAATTCTTCCTAATGAGACAATAAAATAGATAAGCTGCAAATTTTTTTAGTTTGCCATATGTAATCTCATCCTTCTTAAATAATTTTGAAAATGTGAAATAAAGAAAGCATTGATTTTTTGCAGAAATTATGAAAGATTCTAAAGATTTAAATATATCTTCAACTTATAATATGTACAATTTTAACAAAAATGTTGCAGTGAAAGAACTTCAGAAAAATAAAATTGTCATGGCAGAGTGTGAATTTTTGGAAAGTTAAGCAACAATGTACTGAATCACATTGAGATTCTCCATCCATAGCATAGAAATAGATTTCATTGAAAATCCATTCAAAATTTATGTTTTGTAAAAATTAATATTTTCTGCAAAACAACTTCTCTCAATTTGTCTTGTTGATTACTATGTTTCATTTTTTTTTAATTTTCTGAGAAATGTAACAATAGTGCATTTTTAATTTTAGAATTTTTTTTATAAAGGTCCCTGTTGCATAATTATAATTTCAGTGCAGGAATTTGTCACAAGACTTCATTTTAAATTTTTTGTTTAGATTATTCCTACATTGGAATCTAACAAAAAACAAAGTATAATATTCTATATCTAATCAGAGAAAAAAAGATACTACAAATCTTCTAAAATGCTTTTTCCATTTATATCTTAATTAAATTTTTTTTGAGTATATTAAATTTTTATGATACTTATTAATAAATAAATATTTTATTAAAACATTTTTAGCATTTTAGCATTAGTTTTTCTTTCTGATCATTTTGTCAGTTTCAAATTGATATTTTACGGATGCTGCCATTTTTTTAACAATACCAATCATCATCTTAATGTATTATTAGAAAAACTTTTTATTTGAAAAACTGAATATAATTCATTGTTCATAACTTAAGTTTAATATTTCATCAATATTGTTTAAAATTATTGTGAAACTTCAGCTAAAGTATGCATTTTTTATATTATCATTTAATAAAACTACACCCTGAATTCAATTAGTTTGATTTTCATCTCTACAAATTGACCAATTTAGATGATATTTGTTCACAAATTTCAATGTTACTCTAAGTTCTTCTATAGCAATAGTAAGTATGTGATGAAAAATTTGTAAACTCTCACTTTCCATATGAATCTTCTTTATGGTAATAAAAGTAAAAATTGTTTTTTCCTCTTTCTTTTGCTGAAAATTATGATTTTCCAAACATTGCTATTTTTTTCTACAAGTATCAACTTTTGAATAGTTATAGGGGTTTTCTTACTAGTTTTCAATTTAGTAAGACAAGCATGTTTCATTGTATGAATGTCATTTTTTAAAGGTACTGGTTAAGTAATTGTTTCCAGTTCTATTAATCTGTGTGAAAAATTATTTTATGATACTGTAATCATATTCATGCATCATACTGTAAAAAATAATGCTATTATAGTTTATAACAGTGACAATTTAAGCATAACAATAATTTCAGTTGTGCAGTCATTATAGCAATTTGTCATTTTCAAGACTTAAATTACTATGATACATTTTGTAATGCTCATAACACATTAGCATGAACATTACAACCATTTAATTTAACAATTCTAGAATTTAAAGAAATCACTGTTTTCTTCGGGATTGATCATAACTAACAAGAATTTGTAAAAATTGCATTTTTTTTTAATTAAATAAAACTACAAATATCAAACTTTCAATGAGCTCATTCTACACAAAAACCATCAGTACAGCAATTTTTTTCCAGGCTGTTTTCAGGTGTACACTTGTTCTCTGGTACCAAGAGGCTCCTTCCACTGGTCCTCTCAATGCCTTCTTTCAGTTTTGTATCTGGGTCCAGGGTAGCAATTTATTATTCCTAAGGCCAACAACTTCAACTGGTGGGGTTTTGTATTAAGTGAGGATAATTTCAAAATAATTATAAAAAACGATGGAGTCAGACTTTCTATTCTTTTTACTTAGTAAGAAGAGTGAGGATAATGTTGGCTTTCTTCATAGCAATTTCAATGGCTGTTATAAAAATCTTAACCTACCAATAGTTATATCAATAGGTTCAAGTTTATTCTTATTTTAGTTGATTGATGGTTTTCTTGACAAATCTATCAGCATTAATTAACAAATTGGATAATTAGAATCACATTTTTTTGATCTCATCATGAATTAACAGTAAAATAGAGATTAGTGCTAAAAGTTGGTAAATGGCATTGTAACCAAACTAAACTAATTTTTCAAAAAAAATGCAAAATATATGTCTAATTATGCATTAATTAAAAGCATAAATGCGCAGTAGTGATAAGCAATGGGTTCAAACTATTAAGAAAAACTTAATTTCTAGATGGCATGAAAGTGCCCAACATGCCTTCCCATAGATTTCACATTGTACCTTTTTGTCACTCCACCACAACTGAATCATTGAACCTTTCTTAAATCTTTTAGGTGGCATTATTTACAGCATAAGAGCTTTAATTTGATATACAGTTTATCTGAATTGTGTTTTTAGTTCCAGCCATTTACTCAAACTAAGTCAGGAAAATGCTTTCAATTAATATATTTATAACACACACACACACACACACACACACACACACACAACACACACACCCCAAATGGTTTATAAACAACAATCTTAAAAAGAAATTATTGTTCAAAATCTTACAAATAAAAAATAATGCATGTTTATAAAAATGTTTTATATAACAGTTTATACTGAAAAATGTTTCTAATGAATGATTAATTCAACAGAACTTCATTAGGAGTTTAAAATTTATTGATTTAATATTTTATTTTCTAGTAAATAAATTTTTACAAAAACAATGTTTACAACAATGACCATTATCGTTCATAAGTTTTAGAATCTTAACACCCAATATTATGTAAACATCAATACTTATTGTCTTGATTAATTATATTTACTTATTCTAATAACAAACTTCTAATTTAGTATTTTAAACTTTTTAATAAATTGAGAAAGTTCTCATTAATTCGTTACTGCAATAAATTTGATTTGCTCTCTAAAATAATTTTAAAATATAGTGTTTACATTTTACTTTTTATATCATTTGCATGAATCGGTTAATCTTTAACAAAAATTTAATTTTCTACGTACAAATTAATGCATCAGTTTTTTAACAAAAGTGGAAAATGGATATTTAAATATTATTGCTATTAAGTGTAATGTCATAATTTTCTCAATTATGATTTTACAATTTATAAATAGTTGGCAGCTCTGCTTAAATTAATAATCTAGCTATAAATATTAAAAATAACCAAAAATTAATTTATAGCAATGACATTTATTTAACAGTTCTCAGCTAAGCTTAATTAAATAAAATTAATGTGTAATTTTCAATTTTAATTTATGCAACTTACATTATAAGTTTTTTATTATATTTAAGTGAAATATTTCTTTAATACAGAAGTGACAGTGTGTTAGAAAATACAGTGGCATCCTTCAATTATGCTGCAAAACATGCAAGTTGATATTAATTTTATATTACTCTTTTGAATTTAAGATTTAAACTTAATTATGTATGTTTAAATTTTATTAAAATAACTTTGCTTATTATTGATTAATTTTATTTTTGAGTTTAATTATTCCTGTATTTTGGTTAACCAATGATCTATAAGCATTTTTATAATTTTCATTCAAAATATAGTCTAATATTTTGTTTAATTGCAAATGTGGAATTGTTATGATTAAAGTTTATCTAGTCCAGTACTTAATCAGAAAAAAATCATTTTATTGGAAAATTTTCAGATTTGATGTTTAAAAATTGATGGGAAAACTATTTATGCAAATCAATCATAAATTCATAAATTTTTGCTGTACTTCATGTAATATACTGTAACTAGAAGTATGTTAATATTTATTATAGTTATGATATGGCTCTGAAATTCAGAATGCCATGAAGGCTGTCCAATTAAAATGCATGTTGTTATAAAAGATGTAACTTTCAGTTTCCTTACAGATAAATGTTTTAATAAAGTGATTGAAATGAACAAGCAGAAGGAAACCCAAACTAATTTCTCATTTTTGTGGAGTGTACATAAAGTAACTTTAGGCATACTGCAATAAAATTAGGAATCACATTAAATCTTACATTAAAGAATCACAAAAACCAAAGGATTATATTTTTCTTTTTTCCATTGTTTATTAGAATGTCCCTTATTTTGACCAAAAACAATTGTCAAAATGTTTGTGCCAACTCCCTAAATTTTTTTGCATTTGATCAGAATTACTCTGTTTCATCTCAATAGGATGACATTAACCGATTTCAACTTGAGCATGAAAGTTGAATATGAGGAATGATTAGTGTGGGGGGGATATTAAGCAACAGTAAAATATCAATAATTAGAAATATCAATAACTAGAAATTTTATTAAGTTTTTAATATAGTACTTGTCTGTAACATTCAATACAAGATTAGAAATTTGTGCATACTTCCTCTTCAATGTTTCTTTTTGCAATCTGGGTATAGCCTTCAATGGTTTTACACATGATGCAATGCAAACTTCTTTTGTTCTTCAGCCAATACTCTGTGAAAGTCTTGCAATAATTTAACAGCTCTTTCAGCAGTCATTTACAGCTCTTAACATGTTAACTGTCCTTTGGCCTGCTAAATACAAAGTATTTTTTCCACATTGAAGTACATACATTACTGAAGAAAACCTGTATCCATTTGTAGCCAAGAAAATAATTTTCTACTTTGAATTGATACAAAGTCATCAATTGTTTTCTCTAAAATGGGAAATAAATCAATGAGACAAAGGTAAATAAAAGTGTGCTACTATAGTAAAAAGAAATTAAACTTGCTAAATAATTTGCTATCCATTTCTTCATGCAGAGGAATAAATTTCCTCTCCATACATCAATGTTCTCTGTCCAAATTTACCAACATTTTACTTTTGGTTTGAAGGTCAATGTCATCATCAAAGGAACATAGAACTGACAATTGACAAGTCTTTGGATAAATATAAGTGTGGGCTATGCTTCTTTAAAACTACTGTAGAAATGGTTATCTATCACTTTGTATTATTTTGACTTCAAGAAGCTGAGATCCTGATTAGGGGATCTTATTGCTGCACTCCATTTAAGTAATTACAATAGAGAAATCACATAAAGCTTCCTTTTCTCTGGTGGATAGTTTAAGTTCTGACCCTAGAAGAAACATTTTTAGGGAAAAATTGCTCATGTCATCCATCAAGCTTGATGCAAAGCTGCCTGCTTTTTCCCAAAAGGTCACTCATGAACTAAGATTTGCACTTTTACTTATAGTTAGCTTAACCTCTGGTATGTTGTAAAATAAAAGTCAGCAATTGTCTATTTGAGGGTAATTTGCCTCCAGATGTTTGGTTTCGCATTCTCTATCAAAAACACACTATCCTTGGGACAATGTTAGCGTAATGGCACATAAATTCATCTAACATAGCTGGAAACCAAACAATTCTGACAGTGCTCAATTTGTAATGGCCAATCCAGGCATGAGCGAACTGCGGCACATTCAGATTTGTTTTTGACGTGTTGACACTCAAGTCGGTATGGGTTACTATTCATCAATCACAGAGAAAGTAAATATGGACATGTTTGAGTGAAAAGGAAAAAATGGGCAGATGGACATTCAAAAATTTTTAAGTCAGAAAATAAGGGACACACTAATGATTTCTACATATAGAAATCAAACAGTGTCATCTTATCACGTATCCACAATGATAACATTAATGGAAAATGGCTCTCTAAAAGTGCTGAAGTTCTCCCCATTAGCACAAATAACAATTAAAAAGTACTTCTTTGAACTTCAAAACATTTTTAAAAAATGTCTATGATGAAATGTTTGTCAGCTCATTTGTAATGCAATTGTTGTGCACATCTATATATATAATCAAGACGAGTTGATGATGATGATAATCATGCAGACCCAAACATTAGGAGTTGAAATTTGGTACACAGTTAGGGTACGTCACGAGAATGCACACTAAGAAGGGATTTTTCGAAATTCCTCCCCACGGGAGAGGGACTGGATTAAGGCTTAACACTTCCATCAACAATTGAAGTGTTACGTAACAATGGAATTGTTAAGAGAAAGCGACGTGCAAGACTCAGGTGCAGTTTTTTTTTGTTTTTGTGGGAAATTGAACACATTTTTAGATCCATCTAAAAATTCTCTAATTAGTCTGGAAACAAAGGGACCCAATTCTTGCATTCTGTGAAAACGGGTAAGGTAATATTCTTAATCTTTGGTATCGTTACTTTTGCCCAAGCAATGCCAGGCCCATCCGCTAGTATTTGAATAAGTATCTTTTATTAATAATCATAATTTTTCAATTAGCCCTCTCTTGAATATTTCTGGATCAGCCACTGCTCTCTAGTTTGTCTTTAGTGTTCCTGTTTTTAACAATATTTTTGAGTTGACTGTATTTTTACAAATTTTGAAACATCTTGCATATTTTCTACCATATGGATCTACCATAGATATTTTGACTACTAGTGTTTCCAGTTTTTATTCACATGTCAACAGGAAAGGTATTCAGAATGAATAAATAAAATTCTTTTTATCATCCTGTAGTTAATCTTGGAATTATTTGAACAAATTCTTTCTTTTCTCATTATGCCATTATAAATCAAGTTTGAAAGTTCTTATGATAAATGATTTTTGATATTTGATATTTTTTATAGAGGTGTTAACTTACATAAATGAAAAAATTGGATATAAATTAGTCATACATATAGATAGATATATCTAATTATCATGATTGTGCTGTAATTCTTATGAATTTACATATATGAAATGTTATAACTTTAATATGTAAATGTCATTGGTATTTAATTTTCAGATTTAAAGTACTTTATAAATTAAATATGAAATCATCATTATTAAACTATCAGAAATGTCAACTTTTACTTCAATATGTAAAGATTTTTTTGATATTACGTATCAAATATTTTTTCATATATTCAATAAATGTTAGGAAGAAATTTTGAAAAATTTGATTGTTTTCATAAAATTCAGTAAAGCAAATAACACCTGAAATGAGAAAATATTAACATGTCTATTGAAAACCATTCAATAATTGTATACAGTCAAAGGGAGGAAGAAGGAATCATGAAAAGTACATCCTTGTACATGACAGTACACCTTGACTTTCCTCCCTTCCTACCTGTGGACTTTTTAGTGGCATATGAATTTGTTCTTATAAGCCTACTTGCAAGTCATCTGAAGAAACTATCAGTTAGAAAATATTTGTTAAACCTTAAGTCATTTCTTCAATTTCAGCAATCCATGAAATCCAGTTAAGGATATAAAAGGATAGTTTTCCAAATGTACATCATTGTACATAACAGGGAGGAATGGGATCAAAAGTAGGTCAAAAAAACAGTATATACATAATTAATGGATGGTCCAAACAATTGCCAGATTAGATCAGACTATATTACTGCTGCTGTTAATAATTAAATCAAGTAATTTGGCTTAGGGGTAAGCATCAGTTGACATCTCTTATTAAATTTAATAATTAATAAATAAATAATTTTAATTATAATTTAGAAGGTTCTGGAAGAAGAAAAATGGCTTGGAGCAGGACTTGAAATATGCAACTGTTGCTTACCATGCAGAAGCATTGCAGTTATACAATCATTTGGCTTTAATATGTCAAGATGATTGTATTTGTATATATACATCATAATGGATTGGTTCTATAATAAAAATCATTACTTTTTCCTTTAATTATAAATTTTTGGAAAAAATGCCAAAATATTTTCATTGAATTTTGAATTACAAAATCTAAAATAAAATTTGGCCAAACAAATCTTATACCATTTCTATCTTTTTATTTTTACAGTTTTAAATTTATTTAAATTTTAACCAATAGGAAGATTTCTTTTAACACAATTTATATTATGATAAAATCTTTATCTATTAGAACTATTTTTAATCAGAGTTTTTGCTGATTTTCATAACATTTTTAAGAATATATAACTATTAATATATAGAGTATTTATTAATTTCTACTTTAATAAGCAACCATTTATTTTGTTACTAAAGTTAGTTAGTAACAAATCTTGACCATTACATTTTTTTTAATTTTCTTGGTCTTGCTTAAAAAATCCTTGGAGAGAAGTGAACTACAGAAACTAAATGATATTTCATAAATTAGAACAAGGTTTTTGAAAAAATGAAAAAAATAACATATATTCAAATTGACACTTTATTATCTAATCTACATGGATGTCTGTGTTAGATATGCATATCCAACAAAGGATTTTCCACGTAGATTTTCACAAGACACACCTCTTGCATGCCAAATCTAAACCATATGTCCTTAAACAACTGGAACAAGTAGAAATTTACAAGACCATCTGCCATAACTCAGCTGCAACATTGACTCCTTACCCACTGCCTGGAAGTCTTTTTACAAAATATTAACTGCTTTTCCTCTCCCCTCCTCTCTTCTCACATCCTATACTCCTTCCCCCTACACATGTTCAGAAATCTCCAGTTTTTTCTTAAAGTTTGTTGCCTGATGATGCTGGTTTAACATGGGTGAAAACATTTGCACTTAGTTTATAATTTTGTTGCTGGTTTGTTAGGTTTTTGCAGTGTTTATTATTTTCTAGTTTTAACCAGTTGTAAAGTAGTAGTGAAATTTTCTAAAATTTATTTTATAAAATGTTCTCTTAAAACCAATCAAGCTTTTAAATCCTTTCCAAATAATTTTTGAATTTTGGTTTTATTTCAGCTAATTAAATACTAAAAAGTATTTCTGCAAAGTTTCATGTTGCTAGTTGATGTGACTTGGGGTTTAAGATCTATCAAAGTTTATGGAATTCTATAATTTTCTATAATTGAGAACTGGAACTGAATGTGATAAACTGGCTAATTTATGTAATTTATTTTTTGAACATTTTTTTTTTCTTATCGATTTTAAAATCCAAAACTTTATATAATCTATTTTGATTTTACCAAATATCTTATTTTACAATTATCATATTAATGACTTGCAAGATACAAAATATCATATCAATTTAAAAGTAATGCTTTAAATTAATTTTTTTCTTAAGTTATTGAATAGTGCTTACTATTTAATTTTGAAAGATTTCACTTTAAACTGTCTGCATGTTGCTATTGTAAACCTAGTTGCAAAAATAACTTGAAATTTTAATTATTAAATTTGTCAATTTATTTTCTTCAAATATATATTTGTTCTAACAATATTTAGTTTTTATTTTTTTAAGACTAGTTATTATTAAATTTGTAAAATTTATACAAAAAGCTATGTTAAATGATGATTATAAATTACATAATCTTCAACTTAGCTAAGATTAAAATATATATATATATAAATTTATATAAATAATAATATACAATTTAAATAAATCTTATATAAACTTATGACTTGGAAGTATTATCCAAATATTAATACAACATTATTATGAAGTTTTTATAATAATCTATCCATATATGCTTTACAGGGTGCAGACATGGTAGAATTAGATGTCCAACTGACAAAAGATAAAATTCCAATTGTATATCATGATTACTATATTTGCCTCTCTCCAAAAAGTGTAAGAATAAGTACTTAATTAGCCAAGAATAACTAACTAAATTCTTAAATTAATTGTTTTGTTTTTAATAGAAAAAGGAATCAAGTACAACAGAACTATTAGAAGTGGCTGTTAAAGACTTGACAGAAAAGCAACTAAAACGGCTAAAGGTTAACTTAGTTTTCGGTTATTGTGTACAGTTATTTTACTATTATGTTATATGAAATAACAAAATGCATAGTATAATTCTAAGGCTGAGATAGCTGCTTGAATAATTCCATATCAAGATGTTATTTCCATTTAGATTAATGGAAGTATGACCATTTATCAAAGATGAATATTAGAAAATCATTATTCATTTTACTACATGAATTTAAATCAAGTTGAAGCAAAGAATTCTGCTTTTATCTCAACCCAAAATATAAGAAATTTCATAATGAAGAAATTATTTCTAGCAAGTTTTTTGAATCAACATTATATCTACAGTTTTGTTTTGAATTTGTGAACAAACTTTAATTCGTCGTTACAACTTTAATAAATTGGTTAAAACAACAACGGATGTTCGAATACATTAATTTTTGATCAACTTATACATATTTCTGGAACTTCACTATTGAGAAGTATGATTCTATTGCTTTATCTTTTTAATTTTTATGCAAATAAGGAAAAGCATATGTTATATTATCTAATATGTGAAATATGAATGATTTACAATTAAATTCTTAGTTAAAACTGACTTATTTAAAATTAAATAAACTTAATATTTTTTCATAGACTATATATTCAAAATCAGTATTTTTTTTTTTATTGAATTGGGTTGAAAATATAAGTAATATCAACTTATTCTATTTAAGGATGGTATAATTTGAGGTTAAAAAGTACATACTGTCAATATACAATACTTAAAAATTATTTGAAATTTGAGATTACAAAAAATTAATTTTTTGAGTCTTTTCTTATCCTTTTTCACAATACCACAGAAGTAACAATTTTTTTGTAAATAGTCTTAAACTTCAAATGAAGAGGATCCTGGGTACATTGTCATTATGCAAATGTTTATTCTATACTTAAAAATTAGTTTATTTGGTTGAGATTAAATACAAAGTTATTAATATCCTTTGAATGCACTAAGCAAAAAAAAAAATTAGAAGATTAGCTGTAATGCTTTAACTTAATCATGAAAATACATTTCTAAAGAACAATTTTTTTAATAATATTTATTGATGGGAATGGTATTAAATAAGGTTGCTATTTTGACACTTTCTTTTTACCTACAGCAGAAATTGCAAACTTATACAATTGCATTGCATGCATGTTGCTGTCTAGAAGTAAATCACATTTCACTTTCAACTATTTTATATTACTATTTCTCTTAAAATAGATTTTATAGATTTCTTTTTATGATTCAACTTATTTTGAAAATTTCATATAATAATGTAGAAGTGTCTCCTAGCCTTTAAATTTATCACTTACAATAAAAATTAAAATTGGTTCACAATTATTTACTACTTAGCAACTAGTTTTTATCCTTTATAGTTGTTCAAATTTTACATTCTTTAATTAAATTTCTGCTTTAAAGAGCTAAGAATGGTCTGAATTTGAATGGCTTAAATTTTTTTATTAAACATCCTTTAATATAAAAAAATTTTTGATTTTTCTTATTTATTAAAATAAAAATAAGCAATTACCATTAAACCAGCAATTAATTGTTGTCTAAACAAATGTTTTCCATTTTTAAACAGCCATTGTCAGGTTTTGATGTAAATGAAATGTTTGTAAAAGAACATAAATTCCAAAATTTAAAAAGTCGCATGTCATGAAGATACACGCATGCTCAAGGCATTTAAAAAAATTTAGTCTTTCAGCTGGATTCAACTGAAAGCTGTTCAGCTGCCGAACAGCTTTCAGCAGTTTTAAAATATTAAGTTTATATAAAACTTGAATCCAGCTGGAAGACTATTTTTTAAACGTGTCATTGAACATGCACGTATTTTCACAACGTGCAACTTTTGGAATTTATAGACATTCCATTTACATAGAAACCTGACGATGGTGGTTTAAAATGGAAGAAAACATTTGTTTAGACAACAATGGTAATTGCTTATTTTTTTTTAAGTATATACCAGTAGCATCATGGTGATTGTATTCTATTTATTAATTTAACTCTGTGCATGTCAATAGTAAACAGTTTCCTGTTTATTTTTAACCTAATTCAACAGTGCTGGTTTTATATAATTACAACGAAATTCAATGAAATTTTGCATATTTGTTTTTTTATATTAAATATTCAGTTAATTTTTTAATATATAGTCAATAGTAGGTATATTTCATCAAAAAAATAATTTGACACAAAGTACTGAAAGTTTTCATATTGTAAAATTGTCATAAACTTGTGTTTGGAATACATTATACTGAAATGTCTATTTTATGCATAATGTTTGAAAAAAATTTATTTATGAAGAATGAAAACAATTGATTCATTTTAACTTTAAAAAATTTTTCACAATAATTATTCAAATTTACTGTATAAGAGAAAATTGAAATTTTCTAATTATGCAAACTTAACAAAAAATTTTTTTAATACAGTAAGACCCTGCTTAACATGGGATGTGTTCCAGGATGACAAAGTGCTAAACAAAACAGTGTTAAACCAGGTCATTTTAACATAGAGTAAATAGGGAAAGGGAAACACACGACCAAAAATAAACAAATTTACTTTAAGTTACTTTTATATTAATTTGCATAATAATATGTTAAAATGCATACAAAGATATGCACACAGAAATGTAAAGTTTACTTTTTGTGAGGAGTCCTGACTTTTCTGAAATTCTTGTATTTTGTGATAGTCATGTTTCATTTGTTGCCTTATTTTTCCTTAAGCAAATATCAGAAGCAGATGATCTCATCCAAAATGCCTCGTTTTTATTTGCACTCCTTTCAAAATCTGGATCATTTGCTACAATTTGATCAATGATTTCGGTTATCGTTACCAAATTTTTACTAAGGAAAACTGTAGAGAAATTTTTTGGGTTCTTCATTTTCAGAATCTATTTTCCAGTTCTACATGAATTCCTTGTTCTGCCAGTTCTTGAAGGTCGTCATTGGTAAGGATTTCACCAGAAACCTCCAATAACTCCTCAATATCCTGCTTGTCTACATCTAGTCCTGCTGTATCAATTAGGTTGACAATTTGCTCAATGGTAGGCTCTTCTCATGAGAATACTTAGCTACTTCTGACCATACCTTCTTCCACACTCCATGCATTTATCAGCTAGTTCTTGCCAAGCGAAGTTGATGTTTCTTATGGCATCCATGATATATTTTTTTCCAAAATTGCACAAAACAGATTTAAGGGAAGTACAGTGCTATGACGAATTGCCACATTTTGCTGATTGGTTCATGTTCATAAATAATCGTATTATATATGAATCAATGAAATGCCGCAATAGTTTGAATCTGCATAAATTTTGAGTGCTTTTTTTAAGGCTTTGAGCAGACTGCATTATATTGAATCAGTGTTAATCGAGACAGTACATTAAGACCCCACTTAATGCTATCATTTCATTATTTTTAATAAATTTGCTTTCATTTTTGAATAATTCTGATTTTAGAATACATGATATTCTAAAAGCTAAAATATAAAATAAAAATACTATTGTATAGGAGTTAGACTTACTATTTTGACCATTTTAACACCAATAAGGAACTTAAGTCCATCTTCAGAAAATATAAACCAAATCCAAATGTAAAACAGAATTTACTCAAACATAACATTCTAAAGACTTTCAAATCAAAATAGATATATTCATAAACTATATTTACTGTGTAATCAAAAATCTATGTTAATTAACAGATCCTTTAGAATATTTTGTATTTTAAAAACATATAGCATGCAGTTTTTGACAATTATAAATTTATGGTTGGTTGGTAATCTTGATAAATTTCCAAAGCATCCTCCTCCTGTATAAGTGTGTAATAGCTGAAACATAGATAAATTAAAAGCAACATACCATACATTCACTTTTCCAGCAAATATGTATGTGAATTAAATACAAAATGTTCCGTTTTGTATTTAATTCAAATATGACTTATGATGGACTTTGATCCAAGGCTGCAAACCACTTATAAAAAGATAGCCAAATACATTAACACAAGACTAATGTATCAGCACAATCCAATCATTTTTTGCTTATTATCCAACACCAAAGATAAGATAGAGCCTCAGGGGTATGTTGTTCCCATCATAAAAAATAGATTTGAAAGCGATATTACATGTGAGATCTACTAAGAGATCATGGACACACACAAAGAACACCTACAGGACATCTCTAATGATAAAATAGTAACAACTCTGATCCAATATGTGAGCAAGCCAGGGGTGTCAATCATCTGGGATAAGGCAAAATTCATAAGAAAAGTTTTTGATGATCAAAATCTAAGAACCATATAGGCCTGGAAAATTTTTAATGCATTAATTAATCAATGGAAAGTGTATTAGTAGTAAAGACTGAGAGAGAGTATTTGCTGCATGGCAGTTGTTGGTTGATAACTCTCTAAAGGGAAGCAGATAAATGATTTTACAACAAGAAGATATATGCACATACCAAAACTTACCTATAGTGTCTTCTTATAATAATTTGTAGAGTATATGAGAAATGTAACACGTGTCATTTTTGAATGTTTAACATCAAAAGGAAAAAAATTTTAAAAACATCCTAAAATTAGAATCTCCAAAGTTCAATGCTTGATGTAGGCCCTTAAGGGGCCAAAAACATTCCATTTTGTATTTAATTTAAATATTATTTGCTGGAAATATGTATGCATGGTATGTTGTTTGTTTAATCTTGCTTTTGATTTAAAAGCACTACAGAATATGCTTGATTTATTACTCTGAATGTTTTATGTTGTATTTTGTTTACATCCTCTAAAGATGAACTTGAGAAATCCAATAGTATGTGTTTTTTTTATATTAATTTTGATTCAGCTTCTGAAAATGAAATTTTTTTTTCTTTTTTCAACAAATTGTAATATTAACATATGCATCAATTACAATTTTGAATTCAGATAAAGTGGGTTTATTATATCTGAAGTAATGTGTAAAGCCTAACTTAAATTTGAATATTAAATTCTATATTTACTATTTAATTTTCTCATAGTAATGCATGGACCTTTCATTAATTATTTGCAATTGTTTTTTTCTTTTTTAGCTCAATCCAGCTACAGGTAAACTATACAAAATTTTTTAATTATTATAAAATAAGTAATTACATTATAAGCATAAAATACATATAATGTAGTATGTAATAAAGTATAATTTTGTTTAATATATATATTATCTTATGAATAGGAGATACAAATTTATTTAGAGACGATGATTATGAAGATAATCAGCCATTTCCAACATTAGAATATTGTCTGAAAGCTGTTGTGCCTGAAGCTAGCTTTAATATTGAAATAAAAAGTCCAATGCAATTAAGGGTAAACTATAGAAATTCTTTTAAGTTTAAAACATTATATCATAAATATTAAATTTTAACTATTGCTACAGGATGGCACTTGGGAGCTTGATCAGCGATTTGAACTTAATGACTACTTAGATAAAATATTAACTATTATTTTAAAATATGCTGGTACACGATACATAATATTATCTTGTTTTGATCCTGATATTTGTAGTATGTAAGTAGCAGTATTTTTTTTTATGTGAAATGTAAGATTGATATTGTGAAATGTTGTTTGGAATGTTAAATTCAATATTTATTTGTATATTTTTCAGTTAATCTGATATTCCAATGTGTGTGTATGCATACATATAGTATATGTTATCTGTACTCATAAGTATAGTTATATTTGCATATAAAATTTTATAAAATCAAGTCAGAAATTTACTTATCTTAACCTAGTAATAATTATTTGTATTTTTTTCTTGCAAAAACTTTTGTGAAAATCAAATTTAAATTTTAACTGTTAGGACATTTTTGTTGGAGTAATAAATTACAGCCAGAAATTATAAATTTCATTCATAATGATACAAGATCGTGAAAATCAAGTAAAATGAAGAGAATTTTTATCAAATAAATATTGATTTGATAAGTTTCACTATTTTTAATTGAAGATAAAATTTGTTTTCTGAAACATCAAGTGAGAAATTCAACTTCTATCCAACTTCTAACTTGTTTACTAAAAATTAGTAAGCAAGTTATAAAATTGATTGTAAATTTAATTTCCTTTTAACATTGTTTAATTTCTTCAAAAATACTTCTTCTAAAAGTTATTTTTGACTGATTTTGAAGAAACTTATGAAAATTCTGCCCTTTTCTATTTTATTTTTGATAATCTGAATTTTTCTGATCAAGAGATTTATAGTGAAAATGCAATTTTATTATCTAGTTATCTATAGATCTTTTTATGAATTTCAAATTAAAGAAAAAATTGAATTATTTTTAATTTTACATAGAAATTGATCCTTCTAAAGATTCTTAAAGAATAAGTTAATTTTCGTTTTAAAGAATTTGAAGATAATGATTTTATATTAGGAGTTTAAATTTGATATGTTTAAAAATAAAACACTTAAGTTCTTGTGCTTAAGTTCAAATATGATATGATATACACAATGGCACATTGTGTATATCATATTTGGAGTACAAGAACTTCTTTCAATGATACAAAATTATGCAGTTTATGAAGTAAAGTGTATCTGATGCATTTATATTGATAAGAAAAAATATCCCATTTTATAGTATAGTACAACATTTATGCTATCTAAACACTCAATGTTTGTTCAAAACTTAATGATACATAAATGATGTAAATTTTATTTTTAATCAAAAACAAGTCTAATTTTTCCAGAATTTTTGGCTGAGAAGTAGAGGTAGAAAATTTAGACTATTTAGTCTAAATTTTGCCCAAAATGTCTAGCATAAACATTTTTTTCTTTCTACATTGTAAATTACATTCAAAGCAAGTCCTGAAAATAATATACAAAAGAAGCTTAAGTGTTTCATTAAGAATTACCACAAATTTTGAGTTTGAAATTATGAAAATCATGTGAACTGATGAAAACAAGCTCTATTAATGGCTAAAGCTATAAGTACACAATCTATCCTGAATACATGTATGTATTTAATGGACTTTGGAATTACTGAAACAACAGACTTTTACAAAAACATTGGACATTTTTTGCAAAAATCTGTAAAAAAGATAATTAATAAAGTTTTTAAAATTTTTGCCATTATACACATTACTAATGTCTGATGTTGAACACATCCAGTAAATCAACAGCATATAAACCAAAAACGAAACTGCCACTTGGGCATGGAAACTTTTCTTATGAACATGCAATATGATGGATATAATATAAATGATATTTTTGCAGTCACTGGACCGAATAATTTGAAATATGCATACAAACTAAAATATATACAAAATCCTATTCTCTTGGTCGGGACTAGACTTCAAATTATGCAATACTTTGAATTATCCTGTATAATTTTTGTCTACAATCCACTTAGTGAAATAGCTCCCTACGAGTGGCTAATGAATGGAATCAGATGTCCTGGTCAGTGGCGTAGCAAACATAACTGTGCACGCGGGGCACGACACTTTATTGGCCCTCTCGCCCTTCCAAAAACATATAGTTTTAGTCTTGGAGACCACCGGAGCATGATACCACACACCTACCAGGACCAGTAGCGAGGGGGGTGCAAGGGGGTGTATATGCATGCACGCAGGTTGCCAAATCCCGAGGATGCCAATACCGGTCAATGTCAAATGCCTCTTTTGTCGCGTCACTAGTATATATCAAAGGACGCGACGGGGTTGTTGTAGATTTTAAACGTTTCTCACCATAGCTGTAAAATCTAAATATGTTAAAGTTAATAGTCATTTGTTTTCTAACTAATTCGTTTTAATACCGGGTGTACACGGAAATCAGTTCCCCACTGTACTGAGCGAGTGATTGGTTCAGTCAAGCTTTTGTTTAAGTAAAATTCTGGCTCTTTCAACAGGGTTTTATTTATGTCCCCATTCCCTGATCTCTTAATTATTTAATTACTACTTAGTAGAAATAAGTCGAAACCAGTTACTTTGTACTTGAATATCTGTAGTCTTGAGAAAACAGCGGAAAGACAAATTTTTATGACAACGGATATATAAATCGTAAATTTAAGGAAAATAAATTCTAGAGCTTTTTTTGTACCATTGTATGTCTCGTTCATTAAATTTGGTTGTAAATGATGCTGCCAAAGTAACAGTTAATTTTTTAATACTACTAGAATTGTACACGTTTTTTCTGCATCCCCTTACAGATGGGACATACTAAATTGTAATATCACCGGTTTAACATTGAAATCCATAAGTAATATAAGATGGGAGAGCAGAATAAATGCAGAATAAATATATCAAATATTTTAATGGAGTTTTAACTCCTGTCAACTATACAGAACTATCATAAAAACATGCCAGTAAACTCCTATTGGTTGGGTTAAGTTATAAATCTAGTCTAGGGTGGGCAACCTTTTTTTATAATATGGACCAGAATAAATTTTACATTTTTTTCTGCGGGCCGTAGTAGTTAATTGACTCCTCCTTGTAACCTGTAATTTTTTGTCTACAAATATGAAATAAATGTAATAATTAACTTTTTATTTATTTCTCTTATTGTTTTCGAAAATTACAAAGAATTGAAAAATAACTAATTAATATATTGTAAAAATATCTAATAATCTATTAAAGATCTTGCGGGCTGGATAGAAACCTTTCGCGAGCCGTAGCTGGCCCGCGGGGGGGTTGCCTGCCGTTGATCTAGTCTACTCACGATTCACATAATCGGGCGAGGGCGGCCGAATATCTAGCAGGCAAGCTGCTAACAGCCCACAACCGGTCCGGGATATAAAATTGGATGGTTTTTGCATGTGTTGCTTCTACCAGTTAAACTGGGTGAGGTTGGTGCTCTGTAAACCACATGTGCCTACATAATCTGGCTGATTAGAAACTGACCCAGTTTCGACATTCCTTTCGCCACTGAATTACTCGAATATACAATAGCAATCTTATCGTTTTTTTTCACATGTAAAGATATTAATTCTGATTATATTGAAATATTACAGTAGACTGTCAATTATTATTCAAAAAATTGATTAACCAAAATTGTAATTTCTAGAATTTGTATTCTCCAAAGTTAAATTTTTATGCAGTAACGATTGTCAGACCAATAGCATGTCTACAGATGATTGCTATCTTATCATTAGTGTTAGATTTTATTATAGTACAAATAGAAAAGCGCAATGAATCAAATGCTGCATTGTGCATAAGCTTGTTTGGTGCATTAGAGACAGCATTGTTAGAAATGCAACCTGAAGCAGAAACCTGTTTCAGGTTACTTCAGTTTTCAACTCTTGATGATCAAGTAAGCCGGGTATTTAGAGTTAGAAAGAAGTGATGTAAAACAAAGCAAAATAAGTGACTACTTTCAAAAAAGAATGGTAATAAATTTTACGAGTTTTGTGCATTATTTAATATTAATATTTCTATTTTTGTTTTTTACGTTGAATTCAGTATGTTGTAGATTACAATGAAAAATTAGTGCTTGTTTTTAATAAACTAAAGAATTTTTTTCACTTTATTTGTATGTTAAATTTATGCCTTAATTGCTTTTTGCTATTGTACAAAAATTAATTTATTTTTATTGTATTATAAATAATGTTTTTCTTTCCCTACCAAATGTTATCAGTTATCCAAAATTGTCCCATCCTCATTATTTTGGATAATGGATGGTCTAGTGTATTTAAATATTATTTAATATATGGCAACTTACATAGTTTTACATTGTTGTTTTTATGATTTTATTAAAACGATGGTTTAGTTTTACTCATTGTTACAATAGTAAAACTGAACACAGAAAAATCTGTTTAGTTTAATTCAATATTTTAATTTTTATTCTACTAAACAAATATTTTGATAAATTGACAGATTGAATTTAAAAATATTTGTTTTTCAGGATTCGAATGAAACAAAATAAGTACCCCTTGTTGTTTTTAACTCAGGGTGTTACAGAAAAATATCCTGCTTATTTAGATTTAAGGACATCATCCGTTCCTATGGCTGCATTTTTTGCACTTAGCATTGGAATCCTGGTAAATTTATATTAAATCTTAATAAATTTTAAATATAAATGGCAAATTAATTTAAATATCTAGTATATTTAACAATCATACAGAACAATTATATCAAATACTGTATATGTAGCAATTAACTATATATAATTTTTTTTTTGCAAAATTTATATATAATGACATTAAAATAATTCAATGGCTTCCATTTTCATTTGGGGAAATTCATAGTTAGACTGACTTGATCTCCCTGTTTTGTATTCTTTATCTTTCATATCCCAGAATTTTTGCTTGTTGAAAGAACAAAAAATCATCTTCTGGGATTTCTAAGAGGAAAGCAACAAAAGATTCAATTTATGTAAATTTTTCTAATGAAATTTAAGTTACAGCAGTTAATTTTTCTGAGAAATTATTTTATAGCATTCAATTATTTGATTGACAATGGCTGAAGTGATTAAGGCTCCAGCCTTACTGCTTTGAGGATGCCAGATTAAATCCAGGCTGAAACCCCAGGAAATTTTCATGGTCATTGTTCTGGATACATCAGACCCCATCACCTGATTGCCCTATTGTGGACCTGACAAAATACATGATGGGCATGGAAAAAGGCCGTCTTAGTGTCTGCAGTACGGAAAGAGTCACTGGAATAAACATTCATTACAATAGAATACCATCAAAAATTCAATAAGATTTTAAAAAGTTTAATTTGCAATAGCTCAACAAAAATGAATTATTAGAAGTATCATCAAATAGTTTGAATAAAATTAGTTTACAGAAAATACTTCTGTTTGTTGCTAATTTTTCACTTAATAGAGAAATCGAAATTGCTGCTATAAAAATAGCAAGTGTTGTTTGCCAGGAAAGAACTCAAAATATTACTTTTAAAATAATGCAGTTTGTATAAACTGCAATATGCAATATTGTGAAAAATAAAAGTTTGGTCTACTTTCCATCTATTTTCATAAGAATTTCACTATGAATGTGTTTAGATTTAATGCTATTTTTAAATTACAAGATTATAAAAATAAATTTGAAAGATGTTAATAAAACCAAAGGCCTGATTTATTTTTTATGTATTGTATAATTCTATGTGAAATACTATATTTGAGTTATGTTAAATAATTTTTTTAAATAAATTTAATATTTAAACATTAAAAATACTGTTTTAATTTCTATTTTACATGCATTAGGGTATAGATGTTCATGCAGAAGAAATCCTAAAGAATAGATCATTAATAAGTTTTGTGAAAAGTAAAAATCTTGTTTTATTTATTTGGGGAGATGATGTAAATTGCTCACATCTTATTAACAACCTAAAAGAAGAGGGTGTTGACGGTATAATATATGATAAGTAAGTCAATTTTATTATTGTAGTCGGTAACATTTACAGATTGAAAATATTAATTTTATTTATAATTTTTAATAAATCTAGAAACTAGTTGTAGAAATAAATATAAAAATACAATGTTTTTACAAAGGTAAATACTTTGCTTTGAACAGGAGAGGAATGGAAGCAAAGTATTTACCTTTGTAAAAACATTGTATTTTTATATTTCTACAATTAAATGTAATACTGTCAGCCATGTTTTTTACTAGAAATTAGTGTTAAGCAAGTCTTTACAATATTACCTAATCTTGAAAGAAAATATTTTTGAAACTATTTTTAATATATAATAACGTAATAAATATTTTTCTGATTATTGAAATTTATATAATAAAATTAACTGTCTACTAATAAAATTAACATCAAATTTTAAGTTTTATAATATCATATTTATCAGATGCATATATTTCAAAAGATAAATTGTAATTTTATAGTAATTTATATTTGTTTGGTACTTCATGGGCTGCAATTTGAAAAAATTATAGATCATAAATTTCCACTGTCGTCTGTCCTTCCTTAATCTTGAACAGAGTTAGTTAGATGAATGTCAAAACCAGATATGGAAAGCTTAGAGGCAGGAAGCCCCAGATTAACTATATATGAACTTCTGGTGCAAACCAGAAGTCATGTTAATTCAATTAAAAAATTTTCCCCTGAAATGAGTTAATGATCAGCACAACTCTATAGCTAGCAGGAAAATATGATGTACAGGGGCAACACTACTAATTTATGGTGGAGAGCGTATTTTAAATAAATTTAAAAATGATTGTCACGATGTTCGGCTGCAATTTTTAACGTCACAATAAATAAATGTTTCTTTTTATATTTTCATATTAGTTTTTGTATTCTTTAAATTTGTTTATCAAAATATTACACCTAATGACCTATTTTCAACCTAAATTCTAAGTTTGTGAAGATATGCTTGCCAAGAAGTATTTATTTATGATTACAAAAGTAACAATTTCTCATTACTGAATCTGCTTTTGATTATAATTTATTATTTTACTTATGAAATAACTATATAATCAAGTGTATCTAATTTATCAGTTGCTTATTTTATTGTATAAAAACTTATTTCTCTAGTCTACTACTAAAACTTTGTATCTGAGTTTTTAAATTTGACAATTTTAACATATTTTTAATGAAATTGTTCATTCTTACAAATAAAATTATATTTCTTAGGAATAAAATTTATAGTTTAATTAATAGTTTAAAAACAAAATAATTGTTAAACTTTCGTGAAAAATATTTCACATCTAAAAGAATATAGAAAATTTCAAAAATTTTTTTTCCAAGCCCTATATTACTAGTAATGGTATGCTATCAACTTTTAATAGTAAATGTGTAGTAAATATTTAGTATAAATGTTATTTTATCTTCTAATCTTTATTTTTTTCTGAATTTTAATTTACACTTAATGCATTCATGTAATTAAGTAAATTTAATTTTTTTTAAATTTAGAAATTGCTATAAGTTATCCTCACAAAACTTTGATACCTTGTTTAGATCATAACATTTAGCTTATGCAGAAGAGAACATTTTTTTTTGTGTAGAAAACTATTAAAAAAAAATAGTGTAAAATATAAAATTATAATTCAAATTAATTTTTAAAAAACAAAATTATTGCATATTAGTGAATTTTCTTTTACAAAATAGTTGTATTTTTAAGTGAAATTCTAATATTTATTAATATAACAAAAGGATAAACAAAGTATTTATATTCAATTAAGCTTTTAATTACTTTAGTGTAACATTAAAATGGATATCGGTTTCTCCAGATTTTCCTTGTGCAATCAAGTTTGTCTTCATTCTTGCTTTCATATAAGATATGTAATACCATAGATGTCATATGATGCATTTGTGAAGGACAGGATCTGCAAGATGGCATCTTATGAACATGTCTGGATTAATTCATACCAAAATGGGAAACAGTTTTTGAATTTTGATTTTCTGTCAAACATTCTGAAATTGAGTACTCAAGGTAGCATTTTTTTGAGGGATCTGGTCTCTTTTTGGAGTTTTTTTTTCCTGACATTGATTGTCCATATATGAAACAGATTTAAATTTCTAATATCATCTAGAAACCACTCTTAAGTGGTTGTCAGAATAATCAAAAAAATCTGACAGGATTTTCAGAGGTTTTAAAAAATAGTATTTTTTGACATGTTTAAGATTACATTAGCAATTATTTTAATAAATCCTTTACAACACACACACACACACACACACGTACATAAACTGAAAAAAAAACACAGAACTTAAACTGAAAAAATTAAATTAATTTATATAGTTTTTTTTTAAATTAAATAACAAATTTACACATTAATAAAAAAAAATACATAGGACTAAAATGTCTTCACTTTGTCATTCCTGGTGGATTGGACATAATAGGTCTTCCACTGCAGAGATGACCTCTTTCGACGCTACTCCTTTGAAAAAACATGCAAAATAGTCTGAAAGTTCTCTAGTGACAAGCCCAAAACAATTAGCCAATTTTTAAAAAAGAAATAATTGATTAGTGTGTAAATTTGTCAAAAATAAAACAAATAATATCTGAAACGGAATGGCTTTGTAAGTATTCTTCCAATTGAAATTTTTAAAGATTGGTGTAGTTGTCTTTCTTTTGTTAGAAAGACCAGCCATAATCAGATTATAACTGCATTATATTGCCACAAATCTTGCATAAAAATCTTTAGAAATAAATGCATTAATTATTTTTTTTATTTTAGAGTTGACGAATTATCTTCAAAAGTAAAGAAAGCCGTTTACGTCATTGATCCAACCTTCCAGTCGTCGATTTTAAACGACATAGAACTGGCCGAAGTTACAGGTGCAGATTGAAAAGGTTTTTGACAATTACTTTAGATATTTGTGAACTAATGTACATATTAATACAACTAAACCATATTTTGATGAAAATGTAAATTCTGAATAGTTTCATCTTCATCCAAAAAGATAACATTCTTTATAAATCCTTTTGTAACTAAATTTAATATATTTTTCTGTGATGGAGTTCAAATATAAAGAATGTTAGATTCATCCTCTAAATTATGTAGTTAAGAAAATCCCCAATTTTAAAATGGGAGTGTGTAAAGCCACAATAGTTAATTGAAAAAATAAGTTCATTTGTAAATAAAACTTTCTTGACAGATTTGTCTACTCTGTGTGATTCATATAAAAAATTACAAACAAATCTTAAACTTCATTTGTTTGGTCCTAGTCAATTTTTGATATGAATTAGTTTGTAAAGATATAATTAGGAAGGTCATAATACTTCTTCTAAAACTGAAAATACAAGACAGGCATTGCAATATTTTAACTGTCTCTAACAGGTAAAATTAGTTTTAAAAAACTTTCTTTTTAGCCAATTTGACAGAATTTTGCAGTACAAATTCCTCTAAGCTATGTACTGTACATAGAGACAATTAACTCTTAGCCTAATGAATGAAAAAATCTAAAATACAACTTAAACTAATCTTCCTTAAAAACTTGTCAAGACAGACCAACTCCAAATTCCTCTAATTTTGACATAGATTAGTAATTCTGTATATTCGTTCTAATAAGTTTGCATTCACACAAGTTAAGACATTTAATAATAATGTAAACCATTCCACAATTCATTATTTACTATGCATACTGGATACATTCCTTGATTTGGGAAGCAACACAAAATCACAAAACTGATTTTTGTTTTTGGGAGATGATGTTCAAACAAAAATATTAAATTATTTAGTTTTATGTATTGACAGATGTTCCCAAATTTAAATTATTATTGTATAAAAATATTAAATTATTTTTTTCTTTTTTATAGCAATATTCTTTATAATAGTGTCGACGACACAACACTGACAAATGCTCCCCAAACTACCCCAGCAATGAAACCAAATTTATAGCAAAGGATCTTTTGTTTTAAGAGACATAATTCAACACATTTTTTAGAAAACAAAACACTTTAAATCTGAACCTTGTTTTAAATTTTCAATTTAAAGAAAAAGACCTGGAAAGAACAAGGCAACCAAAAATTTCTTCTCTTAATACTTTGTAGATGCCTGGCATATTATGTGGACATCTTAGTTTCTTCTGCCACATACAATTCTCTCAAGTAATTATTTAAAACTTGTATGCAAAATACAGTGAATTACACCTGGCCTGTATAAAGACAAGAGAACCATCATGATTAAATGTTTTTTTGGTAAGTCCTTATACACTGTGTAAAAAAATTATTTTTGGGTTTATATATCTCATCAAAAATATTAACAAGAAGAGACCAGTCTAAAATTAATACCATGATCATTACACATACTGATAAAAAAACTAGTCCAATCTACATGATTCTTACCCAGCAAAAACTTCAAGCATACCTTACTCAAATGAGTCATCAAAATTAACCTTCTAAAAATCATTAGGATTTCTAAGGCATTGGCTTAAGTTTAATCATGGCAACTCCTATAACATAACCTGGTGCACAATGAGTAAACAAAAAGATTTTTAATAAATGATGATACACAGATTGAATTTATTAACTAAATGAAAACCCCATATTTCTCAGATAGATAATAAAGCAAAACCACCATTTTCAATAGATGTAAACAAATAATCGTTCAAATTACACCAATTGAATAATCTATATCAATAAGAAAATCCATGCTAATGCATCCAAAATAACCATTAGTTGAAAAAGTAACACCCAAATATTTGTAATTGAAAACAGATGAATTAAATGGTGGTTTAAGGGTTCAAGTTGTCCTTGCACTCTTACCACCTCTATGAAAACCCACCACCTTGGTTTGAAATTGAATGTTGAATGTGTGATATTTTCATCTAAAGTTGTCAATCTCTGAAGCCCAACCACAGAGTCAGATAAAAATTAAAACACTTGCTTAAGCAGATATTGTAATTTGAACACCACCTATTTCTATATTGTCATTCAAAGAGTTAATAATACCAAAAAGATCATTCAAGCTCAATCTTGATTAGCATTTTTTTAAGATACAACCCTGCTCAACACCAATCTTAGAAAACATTAATGGCAAACACCTCCATCTCTTACCATAAGTGAGGAGTCTGTTTTCCTACGAAGCAGCGAGTAAAGGACACAAACTTATAACTAAAACCATAACATAACATTTTTAACCACATTCCTACAAATCCTATCAAATGTAGATGATAAATCGACAAAAAAGCATACACCTTTCTACGTTTCCTTAAAAATTTTTAGTTTAGTTTTACACACAATTATTCAAAACAAACTATGTTGAATAATTAGCCCAAAATCCTGCCAGATTTTCGTCCGATCGATCTGATGGTTAGACATTAAAACCTATACAAAATAGAAACACATGATAACCAAATCCCTCTATAATTACCAGGAACATCTCTCCTCCCATTCTCAAAAATCAGAATTAAAATACTCGTTTTCCAAGACTCCAGTATCAAAAATCTTTTTTTTAAACACTTGGCTTTTAGACCATCTTCTTAATATTCCAAAATCCCATCAAAACCTGGAGCGTCATCCAACTCGCCTACAGTAAATTTGCGATTCAAAAGTTCTTCGTACCAATTCCAACGATAGTTAAAAATGGAATTATCCACAAAATAAGATAAAACCAATGATCAATGGAAATGAAACCAAAATTACAAAATTTAGACTTTTTGGAGTTAATATCTTTTACTACAACAGTTCTGAATTTTACTGGCAAATAATTTGTTTTGTATTGTGAAAAAGAAAAGCATTCATTACAACGTTTGGCGAAGAGACCATTTGCATCTTGTTAAGTTCATTGCTCTCCCTAAATGATCTCCAGGCTCTATTCCTAGCACTAATTAACATCCTACAATCTGAATTGAACCATGACGAATCTTTGTCTTCTAATATTAAATCCCCACTTCCAAGCCAAATTAGAAGATCTGGATAATTGTCTTTTTATTGAGTCAAAATTCAAAAAACACATTTCTTCCATAGCCATCTTTTCTAACTGTCCCAAAATCTTTTAATCCTCTGCCTTTTCTCTGTAGGAACCAACATTTCATTGACATGGGCCAGACACAAAATCAAAGGGATCACAATCCAAAAACTGATCCATCATAAGAGAAACAGTTTCTCTGTTAATATGGAAAGATATGACCAAATCAATAGCAGAACAACCACAATTAGAAGACTATTCACCTGCTTCATCACCTAAGCACCTTCCATTAATAATAATCAGATTTAAATCTTCACGTACGTGAAGAAGCTTCTTACCACACAAAACAATCGCTAAGTCTTTCAAATTCCTCTGTTTAGGACAAACGCCAAAAAAATTACAAAATGCTTCGGAAATTATATTCTCCAATCCGATCCTAGCATTAAAATCACCGGCAATCAATACGTTCCTACTCTATCTAACATCAAACCAGTTAAACAAATCTATTTTTGCTAATTATATTCCCTAAAATGGAAATGGTTTGCTTGATATCTTAAGTTCAACACCAAATTTAAAAATAGAAAATTGTCCTGATAAACTAATACATCACACAAGACCTTATTGCTAATAATCAACCTGCACATATCTCAAAAACCATTCCAAAATAGAGATAACCTTGCAAACAATCAGCTACACCCAAATTCCTATTAGTAGAATCATACAAAGTTTCAGAAATAGAAATAATAATAATATATTGCAATAAATACTTCCATAAACAAACCAGCACTCCTATCCAACAATTGCTAAGACGAAACGGGCTTAACTCGGTCACGCTTGGCATCATAAAAATATTTCACTCCATCAAACAATTTTTACCATTCGTGCACCAGAAAGCTTTGTCTACCAAAATCACAGAGCTTAAATCTAATATCTCTCAATCTAGGAGAAAGGTCGTCATTTACATAAACACAGTCTGGTTTTAATTCCAAGATTCATTTCTTCATAATAGTCAACAAAAGTACAAAAAAAGGGTACCTCCCCTAGATTAATTTTCTTTCCCGTTCTCGCTGCCCTATTCGTCAATGTCTGGCAACCGTAAAACACCCACGGCAAATTCGACCGTTTTATCTTTCGTTTCCAAAGACGATTCGTAGCGGACCTCCTCTAAACCGGAAACCGCAACGTTATTCGTTTGACGTCGGTTATCCAAAAAATCGAGTTCGCCGGTAATATCGTTAAACTTCTCCGTAACGTTACTTCGATCACCTAAACTACAATTTCTATCGACCGATTTTTCTAATCTACTATCCAAATCGGCCAAACCTTCGTCCAAATTTTTAAGCCGTTCGGATACGTAATTTAATCTAAAGATAAGTTTGTCGACCTTAGAATTTGCGGCAAGACGTAGATGCACGGCACACGTGTACTCTCTTCGAGGTTAAAATTTTCTCCTCCTAAACGATATGCAAATTCTTCTTCTCTACCCTTCAGAGATTTCTTTCTACTAGTCTCTCCTTCCCCGAAGCTCGGCAAATACGACTTTCTTTTTTGGATTAACTGCCATAATAAAGACTCGTCGCTATTTTCTTTTTCGTTGGTATCGATAACGCCGACGGCTGCTTCCCCGGTTTACGTAGGTCATTTGTACTTAACCGAGCTGCTTTATTATTCCCTGTATTCCCAAGGTATATTATGTGAGCTGAGTGGGAAATGAATCTAGGTGGACATAAAGTTTCTGATGTGTGCAGAAATCTAATTAGTTGTTTTAGTCTTATATTGAATAACAAATACCAGCCTACATGTATAAAACTTTAAGTATAAGTCCAGAGCTAAGAATTACTTTTGGTTTCCCAATTTGTTAGTGACAAACAAATCTTCAACTAGTGATCTCAACCGAAAGTAAATATGATACGATAGCAAAGATTACTAGGAAGAAAAATAAATCTAAATTAGTATCATATATTAACTACGCTTCCACTTTCATAAAAGCCTTTAAGTTGCAATATTCTAAAAAGATATTACTAATTATATTGATGATAAAATTTTTTGTGCTTAAACACTAAGAAGAGTTTTGGATTTTAGCCTATAATAGCCTAAATAATCTGATCGTTGACTACATCTATACGTAAATCAACCCATTCCTCGTGCTAAGGCAAATTGCTGAAAAATGATGATTGGTTATTAATATAAGTAGAAAATGCACACTTAACAAAAAACTTACTGGTGCTTGTGATCCAACTTCATAGTGTTTCTTTTTAAAAGCTGATCGCATTCCTCTTGCAGCATGTTCAGATTTCTTAAACTATTATATCTGAAGCCTTATTGAATTACAAAATTCTAATTATAAAATCAAACTATATTCTGCATAAGACTTTATTAAGTCACATGCCAAAATCAGTTTTTCTACAATGGACAATAACACTAAAAACCAGAAATTTTCGGTAAAGGAGAAAAAATTACAATTTGCGAACTACTTTGGATCAGTTTAAAACATGTACATATTTTTCGAACAAGATAAATATTTTTCATTTGTGTACATGTTTTATGCTGACAATAAATAACATGAATGTGCACAAAAATTATGATTTCTTTTTAACACTGGTTTTAAAATGTTATAAAATCTTTAAAAACTGTTTTCTTGTATATTGGCACTTTTTCCCCCAAAATGAACTGAAGGATGTCTCTTGAACAATTACATAATAGAACAGACTATGCTACTTCTAGAATCTGCAGTCACATCTAGAGCAGAAGCTCTTCTTCTCATAGCTGAAAAACAAATGAATATGCAAAACTATTCAAATTTTGTAAAGCATAATGTATACGAAACAAAACTTGCCTTCCAAATAGACGTCTCTGTTGAATAAGCCGGCTGCGAGAGGTATGCTAAATAATAGTCTCGGTTAATAAAATAATTAGTAAACTCCGAATAAAACTAAATATAAAAATTACGTACTTGTCGCGGCCGGGACGGACCGACGCTTCGAAAACCGCGTAGACCGGCTTGTGGTCGGAAGTTTTTACGGACGGTACCTTGTCGTAATTAAGGCATTCTATCGCTCCGGATTTTCTCGATTTATACAATACTCTATCCTGTAGAGAAAACCTTATTTCTTTAATCTACAATAGTTCTCATATTTGTTCTAGAAGATTAAAAGATCAAAATGAATTCACCAAAGTGCAAAAAGTTCCAGACATTGTACATAAAACTTGGCAATAAGACAATTTAAAGATCATTCAGACATTTGAAGGTAAATTGAGGAACGGTTAAAACAAAATTCACACACACAATCGGGGACTGTTTGTATTCACTCTTGTTTAGATTTATCGAGTGTCGGTGTTCAAATTCCATTGCCGTATTAAGCCGCGACTCCACTAGCCGTAAAAACTTTTAATCACGTGACCACCCTCGCCGTAAAAGCTTTTAATCACGTGACCACGATATTTTACGCCCGAGCAGGTCGTAAAACCGACGTAAAAGCGAGTTGAGCAGTGTTCAACTTTCGAAGTGAATACGACCGTAAACCGGTACCATCCACCAATCGGAAGTCAGTTAAATCTAGGTCATCGTGACACGGTGCGAAAATGGCGGAAAACGAGCTTTCGTGTACGTTCTCTCGTGGCTACTCTAGAAGATCTGGAAAGATTTATCGAAAACATCCGAAAGTATTCGTGTATCTACAACAAGAGGTATCCCGATTATAATAATGGATGCCTAAAACACGCGATATGAACGAGTCAAAGGAAAATCCTTCAATTTAGAGGAGTATATAATAAAAAAGCTAAGCTTATAAATGCTGTATATCATCGTTAATCTATATATATATATAATCAAGACGAGTTGATAATAATAATAATCAGCGCAGAGCCAAAACGGTTAGGAGTTGAAATTTGGTACGTAGTTACGGTACGTCACAAAAACACACACTAAGAAGGGATTTTTCGAAAATTCTCCCCACGGGGAGAGGGACAGGATTAAGACTTAACACTTCCATTGTTGATGGAAGTGTTAAGTATCAATAGAAGTGTTAAGTAACAATGGAGAACAAGAGAAGGCGACGTGCAAGATTTACGGGCGCTGGAGGAAAAAAAAAAGTAATATGTTAGAACATATTCAATTTTCAAATTTAAACAGATTAATTCGGTTTTTCTCGACTTTTCTTCTTTAGAACATTCGATGAAAATCGAACGATATAATCAGAACACGTCGTGAAAATCGAACAATATTACAATATTCAATTTTCAAATTCGACCTTTTATTAAAAATATTTAGTTTGTTGATGAAATTACTCTTTTTCTTCTGTGACTATAACGTAACTTAATCTTCGCTATCATTACTTTTGCCCAAGCAACGCCGGGCCTATCTGCTAGTAATATAATAATAAAAGTCAATATATGAAAGTAAAGATATTACTTTTACTATATTTGTAATTATAGTATAGAGAAAACTCGTAGAATATATTATTGTCTTTATATCGATATATCACGTATACACCGTAATAGTACTGTCGCCGTAAAAAGCTTCGCTAGCCGGACCTCCACCGCAATCTGAGCGCGAGCGCAAACAGGTCACGTTATTAAAAGCTTTTACGGCTGTTTACGGCTAGTGGAGTCACGGGCCTTACCTGTAGCTAGACAAAAAAAAGCTAGAAATACTGTTATTGTCAAACTTAGCAATATAAATAAATCTTACGATGCTTCGAATAAAATGCATAAAACATTAAAATTCGTGTATTTGTTACACCATCGAGACTTCATTATTTTGATCTAATTCAAATTAAAATGAAATACTCGAAGTGCACCAGTTTTCTGATGCACTCTTGACATTTTTAATTTAAAATGCAGTAGAGCCTCACTAGGCTTACCGTCTATTAGTTCGAATCAGTGATGTTTTTACTCAGAAAAGTACACTTTGCTACTCATTTAACAGTCAAATTTTACACTGAATTAATAAAGTTCACAATATCTGTTCATGTAAACTTTTATTATTACAATGCAAAAGTATAATGTTAGCAATGTTGGAAGTGACAAGAACTAATTTTGCCTCGAAAGGAATCACAAACAAAAATTAGCTTCTGGCAGTGACACTTAGATATTGTATATAAACTTGTACATTTACATCTTTACTCTTCATCCATAATGATATAGGGATGAATACAGATTTGCACATTCTAATTCAGGTCCCCTCCCTACTATCAGTTCCAGTTCACTACTATAACTAATTAGTCACAACAAAATCAAACAGGATTTTATCAGATCATCCAATTTTGAACATACCTATGAAGAATTTTCATTTCAGAATTCCATTTTTTTTAAAAGACACTTGCAGAATAAATTTTATTAGAGAATTTTCTTTGACTAAGTTGACTGATCTATTTTTGTCTTTAGTAAACTAACTAATAACAACCAAAGTTTGCTTATTAATTTCTACAGTGTGAAGTTAAGAGAGAGGAAATTTGTCATTTTGTATTAAATAAATCATTAATTAAAACATAATTTTATTCTTAACACTTATGGACCAGCTACCTAACATCTATATAAAACACACTTTAATACCAATTTGTTTCATTAATATATATTGCTTAACTGTTACACTTTCGTAAATAATTTTTATAAGATTTGCTGCACTTTGCAAACAAATCAAAAATATCAGATAATTTAATATTTATAACCCTAGTTACTTAGACTATTAGACATTCCTCATAATTTTAAGTCTGTCAAAAATTAGTTTAGGATTGTCTAGATCTAATTTTCGAAATGGTTCAAATATCACTGCATATACTACATCATCATAGAGTCTTCAACCCTAAAATTTTAGGGTTGAAGACTCTAAGTTTCAATATTAAACCAAACAGCCTTAATTGGGCTTAATTAAGGCTGTCGATTGATTTGATATTAATACGTCGGGCTTTGGGATGTTTATATATACAAGTTTCGATCGATAAAGAAATTTAACTTACCGTGTAAGAAGGTACTCTCAATTTTGCATCAAATAAATCTGTACCAATATTAAATTTATAAGACGGTCCAAAATTAATTTTACCTTCTTTAAATCCAGAAAAAGCCATTCCTAATCCAAAATATATGCTAATATTAACAACAACAGTAACAAAAGATATGAATGTAAATAAAATTCTTCATTTATTACTCACCTTCTCGCATGGCTTTATGTAACTGATCTGACTGCAGAAGCATGTCGTACGACAAAGTTAACTGATTTAATTTTTCTTCTACGAAAGACATGACTGCACTTCTGTCTTGTATCAGTCGAAAGTTTAAATCTCCGCACCAAAACACGTAATCAAATCTTTCTACAACTTCTAAAATAAAAATTATTTCTATAAAAAAATATTCAATATAATTTATTTTTAAAGAAGTCTGCTACTTTAGGCTACTTTGTTGAAAAATAGACATTATAGCATAAAATTTCATTATTATTATTATGTTAAGTGGCTGTGTACCATGCCGGACCAAAGTCGAGGTACAGTAACCAAAACAGAAATTAAAGAAGTGTGTGTCTGTATTCAGGAATTTTCTCACAATATGACGTGTATTCAATATAGTGGCCTTCTGTAGTATGATGTATGTGTTTCTATTCAATTGTAATGTGACCAGGCTTTTGTGTACTGTGTGTGGTATGACACCTGTAGAGGAGAGAACAACAGGTACAATAAGCACCCTATCCATCCTCCACAGATGCCTTATTTCCTGGGCGAGTTCTGTGTACTTGCTAATTTTTTCAGTGCATGCATTTTGTATATTGTGAGTGTTTAGAATGGATATGTCTATAATGTATGTGATTTTATTGTGTTTGTCAATGAGTGTGATGTCTGGTCTGTTGTGGTAAATTGTTTTATCTGTGATTATGGCTCTGTCGTAGTACATTTTGTGCGTGTTGTTTTCCAATACTGTCTGTGGAATGTATTTGTAGTATGGTTTGTGGATGTCTACTAATTTGTGTTTCTTTGCAAGCTCTTGATGTATTATATTTGCTACTTGGTTATGTCTGTGTAAATAATCTGTCTGTGCCAAGAGCTTGCAACCAGAGGTGATGTGTTGTATAGTTTCTGGCATGATGACATTTTCTGCATGTGTCATTTGTGAGTGTTGCATCTTTGAGTATGTGTTTTCTGTAGTTTTTAGTATTTATGACCTGATCCTGTATGGCAATCATGAATCCTTCCATCTCCCCAAAGAGGCATCCCCGAGCTAACCAGCTGTTTGACAAAATTTTGTCAACAAAATCCTGGGCCAAGGTCGTAGGAGTGCCTATCGAGCCCACGATTGCTTAATGGAGTCTATGCTTTTTATATGTTGTGTTGTGTCCGTATGATGTGAGTGTAAGTTTAATGGTGTGTTATTTGAGTCTGCTAGAGTTACCGCTTTATGTAATTGTGATGTTTCTTGTTTTTTGTAGAAAAACTCTCGCAGTGACTGTATTTGTTTGTAGTGAAGGTTAACTATGTCAATCAGGCCACGTCCGCCATCTTTACGTGGAAGGGTTAACCTTTCTGTGGCGGATTTAGGATGTTGTTGTTTATGCTTAGTAAGTATTGTTCTTATTTTCCTTTGGAGTTGCTCAAGATCTGCGTGAGTCCAATGTATAACTCCAAAAGAATATGTGAGTACTGGGATGACGTGTGTTTATTGCTTTAAGTCTGTTCTGAGAATAGCATTTAACCTACTTTGGTATTCTTTAATTAATCTTTGCTTTATTTGTGCATGTTCTGTTAGTTTGGCCTGTTGGAATCCTAAATACTTGTAGAACTCACCCTCTTCCATGGATTCAATAATGTCTCCATTTCCAAGTGCAAAATCTTCTTTCTTCAGGTTCCTTTTTCTATGTGAAGTGTTTTGCATTTATCTAGGCCAAATTCCATTTGTATGTCCTTGGTGTATGAATGTGTGATTTGTAGGAGTTGATGAAGTTGTTTTTGTGTGGATGCATAAAGTTTTATGTCATCCATGTACATGAGATGTGACAGTGTAAACTGTGTTGTTTTTTCGTGTCTGATATTGTAACCATATTGCGTGTTGTTTAACATGTTGGATAATGGGTTCAGGGCTAAGCAGAACCAGAGAGGACTCAAGGAATCTCCTTGAAAAATTCCTCGCCTAATAAAAATTTGGTTTGTTTGTATGGAAGTGTTACTAACTCTGAGATGTAGTGTTGTTTCCAGTGCTGCATAGTGTTTTGAAAGAATGCAATGAGTGATGGATGTATTTTGTACATGTGTAGAATATGTAGCAGCCAACTGTGTGGAACACTGTCGAATGCTTTTCTGTAGTCTATATATGCCATGTGTATGTTTCTGTGTTGTTTGTGTGCTTGCCGTAGAATGACTGAATCTATGAGTAACTGTTCTTTGCATCCCTGTGATTTCTACGGCAACCTTTTTGTTGTTCTGTTAGAATGTCGTGTTCTTCAATATGTTTGTATATTTTGTTTGCAATACAGGATGTCAATAATTTGTAGAGTGTTGGAAGACATGTAATTGGTCTGTATTGTGTGGGGTCTGTGGTATTGTTGTTTTTAGGTTTCATGTAGGTGATGCCCGGAGTAAGAAAATTTGGCATGTCTTGTGGATTGATGATGATGTGTGTTAGATGTTTAGCTAGTTCGTGGTGCAGTGATGTAAACTTTTTGTACCAGAAATTGTGAATGTTGTCTACACCAGGTGTCTTCCAGTTGTGTGTTCTGTTAACAGTGTATTGGAAATCATGTATGCTTATTTCAGCACAGGGCATAGTTGGTATGTTGTGCAAGTTTCTGTTCTCCTCCTCGATCCAGCCTGCTTCAGCATTGTGCGTGACAGCACTGGACCAAAGAGAAGACCAATATGTTGTGAGTTCTTCTTCTGTTGGTGTGCCACTGTGCTGTGTATCAGTGTTTGCTTTGTTATTAATTTGTCTGTAAAAGAGTTTTTCATTGTTTGTAAATAATTTATTTTGTTGTTTTCGTAGTGTACATGTTTTGTATCGTTTGAGTCTACGTGCTTTGGCAGCAAGTTTTTGTTTTAGTGTATCAATGTATTCTGTAATGTGTGTGTTGTGATGTTCGTGTTTTGTATGTGTTTTTATTTTCTTGAAAATGTTTTTGAGCTGTTTCCTTAATTTGGGTGTTATGTTGCTTTTAGTGTATTGTGTCAGCCTGCCTAATTGCTGTCTAATGTCATTTATTTGTATTTCTATTCTTCTCTGCCATGCAGGCTTGTGATAGAATTGTGTTTTCTGTGTATTTGTCTGTGACTGTACTTTCAGTCCATGGTGTGTCACTACTGTGACTGCCCCAGCATAAACTAATGTATGAATGTCTGCGAGTGTAGAAATTGAATGAATGTAGTGTGGTAGTAAGTGAGTGTTTACATAATTTAGTGTTTTTCCTACTTCCTTGGACATGCTGATTTTTGGTATTCGTGGTCGTTGTGTGGGATCTGTGCCTGTATATTTAGTGAGTGTTTCCTGAAATGTAAGTGAGAGTGTATTAACTAAATCCATGTCTATGTTATCAGTGATGGATGAGGAAGTGTCTGTAGTATCATTAGTGGTAATTGTTGTATGTGTGTTATTATCAATGCTTGTTGCTGGATTATCCTGACAGGTTACATGATCTTCATTAATGTTAGATGTTTCTGTCTGTTGATGTATTTGATCAGCAACCTGTTGTTTGATAAGTTCAAGTGTTGTTTGTGGAATAAGGTTGTTGTGTATAATTGTTCTTTTTTGATCAACAACCCTTTGTTCGGTGACAGTGAGGTGAGGATATTGTTGTGTGAATCTATGGTGTAGTTGTTGTCTGTATGCTGTCATGTTTGTTTCGAGTTTTGTGATGGTGTAATAAGTACGGATGATAAACTCGTTCATTTCTACTGTCCATTTCATCCGTTGGCGTGGTTTTCCAGCCTTTGTGGTCTGTGGATGCATTGCCACAGAAACACCAGGGCTGGGTTGGTTCCTCACATCTGTTGAGGGCATTGCAGTAGCCATGCTTGGGCCGGTGCTGCTTTCGCCACCGGTAACCAAGGGAGACTGTGACCTATTTTTCGAACGTGAGCCTCTGCCTAACCCACGAACGCGGACCTTGTTAACCCGGGCGACGTCCGAGCCAGTATCACACTTTGATCTAGTTATTACCATGATAAATATCTCCACAGAATGTGGGTGTGGTCACTCTTAGCTTCATTTCTCCCCATAAACCTTACTGGCATGGGTGTCCCTACCAGGAGCTTGTGCTCCAGCCTGCATTGCCCTATGGATCAGTAAAATTACTGGGCTCTCCCACCACAACCAAGTGGTGACCACGGGAGAGTTATTATTATTATTATTATTATATTTTAGTCAAAAAGAAAAATGCATGAAAATAAGCAATTTGTGTTTCCTTCTATTTAAGTAAGATACCTTTCTTTTGAAATTTAATGAAATTTGGTATGTAACAAGGATGGTACACCATCAATAAAAGGAGGACATGTACCAAGATATCAGAAAATAAGAATATGCATTGTGATTTTTAGTAATATACCTTTGGTTACCAATCAAGCTATTAGTATTACAAATAATTTAGTTTGCCATGTATACATCAATTCAATTTTATCCCCTCTATTTGGAAATACAAAAGTAAATATTTTTTTTTTACAAACATGAGATAAAACTATCTCGATTGAATTACAATAATTAAATACGTTAAAAATTTTATTTAAACAACAAAATACAAATAGGTATTTCATTCCTACCATTGGCCTTGAAACTATCACTGCAAGTGGACAGATCAATTGTTTTCTTTTGATATTAAAAGTTAAAGTTAGTTCTTAAATGAGGAAGGGTTTATTTATTGGTTTTAAGTTTCTATGAATTGGAAATTTCCCACCCATCAGAACATTTGCTGCTAAATTATTGAATAATAATGAATAGTTGTTATTGCCTTGTTGTCCTTATTTCAATTAATATTATATTTGTCAACGTGGACTTAAATTATTAATAGGACTGTTAAACTGGTGTAAGCAATAACACAGGAAGTTGGGTACTAGTTCTCACCGAAAAACAGTACCCAACTTCCTGTGTTATTGCTTACACCAGTTTAACAGTCCTATTAATAATTTAAGTCCACCTTGACAAATATAATATTAATGGAAATTTTCCACCTTTATGTAAATTGACACTATACTGTCAATTCACATAAAGGTGTGAAATTTGAAATTCACTGCTAATGTGTAAGGAAAAGATTTCTTTATTTCTGAATAAAAGTTGTAAAATTTTTATACAGTTTTATTTAGATTTTTAGAATTTTAACTCATAATAGAACATCAAAACTTTGAAAGTTTAATTAAAGAAACAATAATGATAAATGGGCATTTGTGGTATCGACATTTATGTAAATGTCAATTACTACAATACAACCATGAATAAAACTCGGTATTGAAAAACTAAGCTTACTTTATATCAGAAATACTTTCTGATGAAAGAACAAAGGTTAGATTATAAATGCCATGGAATCTGTTTAGTAAAAACCCAGAATTTTTAGTTCTTGGTTATATCACGCTTTTTCTTTCTCCTAACAAGCATGATAGTTATTAGTATAGTAGCTTCTTGTTATAAGTAATTTGTCATGAGGTAAGTGGTTAGACTGCCATCCCTTGTTAGCTAGATAAATTTAATTTTACTAGTCCAATAAAAGAACCCAGCACAGTTGAACCTGTGTCTTGAATCTCATGGAAATATAAAATTCAAGACAAATTTCAAGGTTTCTGTTTACTGTGTAGAAACTTTGACTGGAGGTACAGTATTTTATGTCAATAGCTTCTAGTACCTGACTTTCTTCAACCAATAAGACACAAGCAAATTTGTAGACAATCAGAGAAAAGCAGCATTAATTGTAACTATGTATTATATTGCAAGAGATGTCAACTACAGATATCAATTTAATTGTTGAGCTTTGAATCTGTACTTCAGTCAATAATTTGAGATAGAGGTCTTTGGAGAAAATATATTGAATTTAGGCTGAAAATGCAGGAAAAAAATTAATTTCATGATTGAAACCCAAATATGTTTATCTTGAAAATCTCAATGTATTTGCAGTAATTGTCTACCTGCATTCTTTTATAAACAACTTTCTTTGCTATGATATGGAAATTAATAATTAAAATTCACAATTTATTATAATAGTCAAGTGTCTGTATGCATTATATTATAAAATAATATAATCTGAAGGAACACATGCTGCATGTTCAGACTTAACACCAGACACATTGTGGCTGCCCATGTTAAAGTATTCATTTTATTATGTAAGTCACAAAATCTATTTTAAGAGTTTTGATTCAAACTGCAACATAATTACAAGACCACTTTGCTGTTTACACGTAAATAAAAGAAAAATATCACCAAATTCAAAATTATAAAATTAAAGGAATCTGCAATATGCAAACTATTGAAAGGAAATAATGTACCTACTAAGAAATTAAAATTGTTATACAAATTTCATTTAAGACCACTGGATTTTCTCCCGACCTTAACAAAATGTAAAATAAGTAAAAACATATAGAAACAACCTTTGTCACTTGTTTTGATTACAACAAGTAAATAGAATATTACGTTGATACATATTTATATACATGTTAACTTAATTTCATGTATTTCTGTTTCATTATCAAACTTAGTTGAAGGAAAATCAGAGAATTTGCTAGATAAATTTATGAATTGCACTCTTTGGTCTTTTGGTGATTAAACAAGAAGTTAACTATGCAGAAGACCAGGAAGAAACAATTTATTTCCTTTTGAATGATTCAAAGAGAATTGCTAAGGAAACTATAGAGGACAATTAAGAAATCTGATCATGTTAAAAACTGAAGACAAAACCAAAACTTAGAAAGGTGCAAATAGATATACAAAAAAAAATTTATATCCCTGTCAGAAGAATGGAGTAAACATTTCTAGCCAATTTTAATCTTTTCAGTAAATTTTTTCAATTTTGACAGGCTGGATGGTATTGCTTATTAATAATATTTGAAAGGGTCAGAAGATATGGTAGTGGCTCATATGATTTGGGTGGCATTTTCTTGTAGAGAATGAATAATCTGCCTTTATAAAAAGTAGACTTAATTCAAAAATGTGTTTCTAAGAGTTCCTGGTAAATCTTTCAATAGGACACTTGATTGTAGGAGATAATTGGTTTTTCAACAAGATAATGACAGCCGTTACCATTAGTTTGATTCATTTAAAATGTTTCTTGATAAAAATATCACTTTAATAGATGGGCTAGTTTTAAACCCTGATCTGAACCCTGTAGAAAACCTACAAGTACTATTAGTATCAAAGGTACTATAGTAGTATCAAAGGAAAACAACAATCAGTATGCCTCTGTTGAAGCACTTAATAAAACTTAGAATCTATTTGCATAGAAAAATATCTCAAAAATTAATTGTTTTTTCATTAATTTAAAAAAATGACACTAAGACCTATAAATTATTAAAATATAAGATCGGTAAATGTTAATTCCAATTATGTTAGTGTTTGAGCAAGATGAAACTTTTCTTTAAGGCTAATGTATCTTCTTAGTTTTGAATGACTGTCATAATGGAATGAAATATGTATGGTGTACAAATTATTTACAAAAAATAAAAAGCAAAAGTTAAAGTGTACTACTATTTTATATATTTTTTTTACCGGCCTTATTATTAAGACCAGTAAAAAATCTATAACAAAAGAATAGATTGTACTGTATTAAGTTAAAAATTTCCAAAATATTGCATAATTTGTTATTTATTTACAATGTGTATAAATGCATAAAATTCAACTCTTATTTGAGAAATTAAAATTTTTATAGATTCGATAATTAGTGATTTTAATAATCTTACCTTTATGATGATATGGTGGTTTTAAAGGTAGCTGTTTTGGAAGGTCAATGGCATTGCAGATCTTTTTATAATCTGCAAGTCTTTCTTTGAGTTTTTCTGCATGAGCTTTAAATATATATATACCCTATTAAGCATTAATTTACTATTATCATAAATATAATTTTAATAGTAAAAAAATAAAGGAACCTGTTAAATGAGAATTGATGAAAAGAAATGAAGTGCCAAAAAATATAAAACATATGGCAACTGCTCCCTTTGTTTTAACCATAGAAGCAGCTCGAGTGTTTATTGAAGCATCTTCCGGAACTAAAATAAATTTTAAAATGTCCTTATAATAATTAATTTGTTAAGAAAATTTTACTTTCATTGGTAACAGTAGGTTATATAAAATTTAAATTTTATATTTAGTGTCACAGTATATTAAACTTTTTTAAAAAAGTAAAAATTATAACAATATTTCTACTTCAATGCATTTGTTCTATATTTTAAAGATCAAAATTTATATTATCAACAATGTATAATTTTTAATAGTTTCCAAGTTTTTCCTACTTAATTTTTAAAACAGATTTATAGTCTATGTCATATCAAAAATAAATTAATTAATTAAAAAATTATTCACCAGAAGTCCAAAAATATAGGATCTTCCAAAATGGATGCTACCATTTTAAATTACTGTAATTGTTATCTGAGTATTTGATGAACAGTTATCTATCGTCTCCCATATGCATTCCAACATCATCTCATCCACTATCTCTATGAAGCACCGTAAATGAAAATGGCAATTCCACAATAGAGAAGGCATTTTGTGTTCTGCACTTTACAAAATCAGAATCACTCATCACTGTGGAACATGAGTATTCTGCAGGAAATGTAGAAATGTAGAACTGTGGCCACTGTGGGAGGAGTGACAACTTATATTCTTTCAACACTCACTGAAGCATATAAGTATCATATAATTAGAACTCACTTGTGCCTGTGAGCGGTGTGAAATTAATTAATTCAAGTTAACAAACATTTTCTGGATGCCTTCAGTGTCCTTCTTCAGGTTAAAACTGCTGGATTCTATTTTTTTTAAAACGCCGTTCTGATCTTTTAAGAACGAATTCGAATGATGATAGTTCGAAAGTGCGATGTATGAGGAAGATATATAAGTATCAGTTGAATGTGTGTGCCATGTGACACAAGCTGCACACATTGAAAATTTGGAATGGACAAATGTTAAACTTGGACAGTTTTCTAATGTTTTAATGTACATTATAATGTTTTCAGATAATAACTAACATGATTACAATAATTTAAAATGATAGCTTCTGTTTGAAATCCCCTGTATTATAAAATCAACAAAAATATAAAAATATCTTTCGTTTCACCTGAACAAAACCATATGAGATCTCTTCTTAGAAATATAGCCAAATACAAAACTCCAAGAGATGCCGAATGGAAGAGAACATGAGAAGGTCCTATGGATGTCTGCATTAAAATTTCCCACTCCTTTCTGTTAAATTGAGTAAAACTTGTAGAAAAAATTAACACAGTTGGAAATACTGTAATTACAAAAACATTACATACTTATCTTGCATTCCTTCCTGGACACCTATTGCATATATATCTGGCACAAAATGAATTTTCTCAGGTAAAAGGAAATCATCTATATCCTTAGGAGAATTCTAAAAATGTAACAACAACCTTATAATTCTGTAAACAGAAGATATTATTTAAGTTTTATATTTGATAAATTACTTGGCTATTCATATTCCAGGTGCCAATAAATATTTTAATTTTATTATCTGGAAAATATCGAGACAACTCTTCTACACCCAGAAGCGAGCCAAATGCACGTACACTACCGACCATATAACTTCTGAAAGATAAAATCAAATAATAAAGAATAAATATCAATTTTTAAACAATTAAAATTCTAAATGTAATAAAACATACTTTTTTCTTGCATCTTTGGTAGAAATTGGAGGAAGAATACTTAGACTAGAAGTTGAAAGATTATCTAATGAAGATTTTTGAGTTTTTAAAAATCCCATTTTCTTCAGACTGTTAATTTCACTATCCGAATCACAGCGATACGTAGTCCTCAGATTCACACTGCTGAAATTCTTCTCTAAAGGAGGAGGTAGTGTTTTTGGAACAATAGGTGACAAATTCTTCTTTCCAACATGACAGAGTGAAAGGTTATTTGGTACAGAATTAGTATGTGGCAAAGAATATTGTAGCCTATTTAACACAGTTGAATTCAAACTTGTAACACTATTATTAAGGGTAATAGGATTTAAATGCAGAGAAGTAGAATATATATAAGTTTCATCATTGTCACGTAATTCTGCAGACGATCCTTCAGTAAATGCAGATTCGCATACTAGACTGAGTCTGCGACTGACTTGATTTAGAGTATTTGTCACGGCCGATTCGGTCTGTACCGTGCCAAAGGCACTCTGAATTCCGGAGCAATCGTTACTAGTAAAATTTCCGACCGTTTCAATTATGCAATCACTCTCTATACTAAATGCTGTTTCGCTATTTGTTTCCTCTTGGGACGATTCGTTACTAGTACTATTTTCTGATTTCTCATTCAGACAAGATTTATTTATTAACGATTGCATGGAATTTGAAATCTGACCATCGTAAATATTTTTACAAAGATTAAAATTTTTACAATTATTTAAAGACTCTAATTCATTTTGATCTTGCATAGGAGATTCGGGATATTTTACATTTGAAAACAAATCATTGCAAATTTGGATATTTGCTACATTTTTATCTAAATTACTTTCTTTATGTTCGTAACTGTTTACGTTATTTTTCATATTTTCTGATTTGTAATTTAGATGCTGCTCTATGCATTCTTCATTATTGCATTTCGTGGATAAATTTTCAGAACTTTCTATTTTAATAAATGTGTTTTTATTAATTTCATTACAATTAACATTTATTTTATCATCATTAACAATAATCTGTAGTGCATCATCTTTTGAATTATCTTCATTATCACAATCAATCATTTCTACATTTTTTCACATACTTTCTCTGAAAAAATTATTATTCACATTAAAAATAATTTTTTTTAAGTCAAATTATTCTAAATATAGAAAAATATACATTAAAAAAAAAACAAAATTTACTATCTGAAGTTTTTATATATAAAATAAGTAAGAAAATCTTAATTGAAAAAAGTCATATTAGATGACTTTGCAAAGAAACTATCTTAAACTATGCAAAATTAAGAAGTTGAATTTTGATTTAATTTTGATAAATTATTGCAAGATAATTCCAAAAATGCACAAAAAGAAGAAAAATACTGCTCAAATAAACAATAGTTTATCTATAAGTGCTTTGGGCAAGAAGTTCGATACATTCAAAATCAATTTAGGTCAATTAACTGACCGAAAACATTAGATGAGGTAATAAAAAGACTGCATTTTAAAGGTTTTTAAAGTTTAGCTTTTGGCAAGAACCCATCTTCTGACACAAAATTAATTATTTTAATATTAAAAAATACAGCCATCACCTTTAACTTAAAAACATCAAAATCTTTTGTTTCATCAGCTTTTACAGTTCAAAAATCCTAGTTATACTATTTTAGTAATAGAAAAATAACTAAAAATCTAACTATTGTGATTATCATTGCCTTTCTTTTCTTTTTTTTAGTCATTCTACTATGATCGGGTTATGTTATGCTCGCCAAGGGAGCCCAATACGAGTCAAATCAACCATGTAAATTTATAATCTGACTCAAATTTGAATCCGTGCGTTAGAGCAGCAAATTGGTGCCTTTGCAATGTTAATTATATTATGCAATATTAGTCATAGAGCTTAAATTTGATTGCTAATGCCTAAATACAGTAATCTCATTTAATATCATTTTGTCATAACAGTACAAAGAAAAACAAATACTGGAGGTTGCAAACACAATCCAATTAGAATAATATTAACCAAATTACACTTTGTTTATATTACCAGTATTTAGCCTTTGCTAAAATGGTTTCATTATATGTCATTTCACTTAAAATTGAAGTTTCCAAAAACCTGTGACACTAAGTAAGAATTTACTGCATTTTCAGAATGTCTCATATTTAATTCTAAATATGTTAAAAATCATAAATACCTTTATTTTATCATAAGTGAAAATTAAGATATATTAGAGATGTAGTAATAACACTTTTCTGCTCTTTATTAAAAAAAACCATAAGCAGTCAACCACTGAATGCAACAGAAAACAGGCACATCAAACTCAAATATTAGGCTATATAAACTATCATAAGGTAAACATAAATAATGAACAGCTTGATTAAGTTCTGTTGGTTATTATAAAATACACAAATGCAAATCTCCAGTCAATGTGCCATACTACAATTACAGAACTCAGATGAAGTAGTTCAAGAAACAATCCATTATTTACTACAGTGTGACCAGAAGTTCATTCCTAAACCAAAGGAGGATCTATCTATATTAATTCCTCCTGCCATTGTTGCAGTGGTTACAAATTGTCAGCAGCAAAGATGGATACCTCTAGTTGGGAATGCAAACCATTCCCAACTAGAGGTATCCATCTTTGCAAAGATAGCAGTGTGCAGTGTCCATGCATTACTACTCCATCCCCAAAAGAGAAAAGGATTGTCACACAGTTCTTGAACACTTTACATCTAAAACATGAATAAAATTTAATACTTGTTCTTGTGTGAGGCTGCCGGGGAAAGAAAAAATAGGATTATAAGAAATATATCATTATCGTCTCTATTGATGTCTGGACTGCCGAGCGGAAACGGTCAACGTGTGGGAGTGGTCGAGTCAGAGATTGATGACTCATTTACAAACAACACAACCCATTTATTAGATAATTAACTTACAATAAAAGTACTATTGTCACAAAGGATTGAAGTCCCTATAGATTTCAGTGTGTAGTCTTCAAAAGAAGAAGAGGAAAGTTTGGCAATGAGGGTGGTTTCCTATCGCTGACCAGATGTTACATTCTGAGACCAGTTCTCAAACAGGAAACAATATCCGATGAATGCAGATCGGAATTTCTGCAGTTTCTCTCAACGAAGGTCTAACTTTCAGAGGATATGTCGGCAAGGGACGAAAATGGAACCTTTTGGGAAACACCCCAGCAAGGGACACAGCTTGTGGGACATCACGGCAAAGAACCGAGTGTCCTTGTGGCCCAGATTGGTCTTTCTCTGTTACCAGGTGAAATTGGACCATATCAGTTCCCCAGAAAGACAATTGTTTAAAAATACAACTTGACACAGTCTTTTGTTGGGTGTAGAACAAACCTTGTACTTAACTAACATTTTCTTTTTTGTTCATCTTGTCTTATAAAGAATTTAATTCACTAATTTTTCTCCTTTTTTATAGTATAGTTTTAATATTAAAATAATTTTATTTTTTCCCTTTTCCTTAATAATTTAATTTCCTTAATTTTAATTAATTGCAAAGATCAAATTTGTTTTTGTTTGGATATATGGTAAAAAGAATGTTTTTCATCCCAGTCCAGGGCCTCACACTTGTTCAGCCTTTTCTGTTTTTCGTGTGCATTGTCCTGTATATCACTGATTTGCATGTGATGTGCAAGGCACTATCATACCGATATTGCAATTCTTTATATAATAATATGTTACAAGTGATCTTAAGCTATTGTGTTTTTACAATAGCCTACCTACTTATGCTAAATCCACATAAGCCATCAGTAATGCAGGTGATCCACACTCAGAAATTTCTGATTATTGGGTTGTTCGGAAAATAATTTTGATTTTTTACCACCAGAAGGATTAGTTGTATTTTCACCTGCCAATTTCATTCTAAATTGTATTGTCATTATATATTTTGACAGCAGACATTTCAAGGCTTTTTGTAAAAAACTTTGTTTGATTCTGTGCAATTGTTTTTTTTTGGTGTCCCATCAAATATGGAAAATCTAAAGCAGCATTTTTGGCATATTTTGCTTTTTTATTACCAAAAAGATAAAAGTGCTGTTTAAACAAGAAAAAAATTGAGAGACGTGTATGGAGATGTGTTGATAGAACAAGTGCCAAAACTGGTTCACAAAATTTTGTTCTGGCAATTTTGATATTGAAGATGCATGACATTCTGGAAGGCCAGTTGAAGCCAATGAAAATAAAATAAAGGCATTGATTGAAGCAAACTGCCGAATAACAACACAAGAAATCGCTAAGAGATGAAACTTGTCAAATTCAACCATTTATGATCACTTGAAATGACTCTGTTTCATTTCAAAGCTCAATATATGGGTTCCACATGTTCTTAAAGAAAGATTTGTTCTGTCGCATTAATATCTGTAATTTGCTTCTCAAATGTAAAGAAAATGATCCATTTCTGATGCATATCATAACTGGCAACAAAAAGTGGATTGTTTATAACAATGTCAAATGCAAGCGATCATGGAACAGAAGAGATGAGCAGGCTCAAAGCACTTTCATAAAATTCATCAAAAAAAAATAAAAGTGATGCTCTCTATTTCGTGGGATTTTAAGGGAATTGTTTTTTTTCCAGCTTCTACTAGACAATTCCACAACTGATTGGAAGTGTACTGCCATCAATTACACAAATTTAGTGATACCATCAAACAGAAAAGGTCAGAATTGATCAACAAAAAAGGTGTAGTGTTTTCACCACAATAATGCCAGACTTCACACAAGTTTGGTAATTTGTCAGAAGTTGTTACAGCTCGGATGGGATGTGCTACCACACCCACCATATTTTTCCAGATCTGGCACTCTCGGTTTATTACTTGTTATGGTCTTTACAAAATCTTTTAACGGTAAAACATTTACTCCAAATGAGGATGTCAAAAATCACTTGGATCAGTTTTTTGTAAGCAAAGATCAAAACTTTTATGAGCATGAAATCATACTACCAGAAAGATGGCAAAAGGTATTGGACCAAAATAGTCAATATATAATTCAATAAAATATTTATATATTATAAGAAAATTGTTTATTTTTCATAAAAAAAATAAATAGGAAGACACAGTTTTAAATTTATTAAGAAAAAAAACAAAATTACTTTCTAAACAACCCAATACATCCCTGATATATTAAAATATATCAGGGACACTAAATGTACAAAAATGTTTATTAATGATAAACATTTACAATAAACACTAAAAATATTTATTAATGATAACTGATCTACTACACTTATTTGGAACTCTCTACTCTGATATGTCCGGCTACATTTTCTACCATGCAACCGTAGCTAACTGAATTGAAATTTGACTTTCTCCAACGATAATTTGTCAGGGAACGACTGGCTTTGAATGCCAAAATTACATATTTAGCAATAAAATTTTGGGTTACCTGCGGGCATGCTTATAGCCCAAACCCGCCATTACCGCGCCTAGAATTTATTAAGATATTTTAAGATACACACACATATACATATATAGTAAGTACTGTACATCTGCTAAGTCATATATATATATATATATATATGAGACTTAACAGTTACAATATTAGCAGAGATGTAAATAGACAAATAGAGTTGTCAGATTCCTATGAATGGATTAAAGGACCCTTAAAAATGATTAGTATCACCACTCTCCACTCTCACTCCACCAAGTCCCATCCCATCCCAAAAAAGCAAAATTAAATAATATTTTAGTTAATAATTAAACATCCTGTTTACATTTTTAAATTTAAATTTGAAAGTTATAGTTTCATATTGACCATAAATATTTGCAAATTTTAATTGAATTTAGAATATTTAATTGTAATTCATAGCTTTCTATAGGGAAGGATGAGGACAGATATACGAAAACAGGCATTTGCCTGTGTGAAAACACACCACTGTCATGATGAAACATAGCATTAAACAAATGAAAATAAAGGACTAATTGCATCCTTTCTCGTTTCATTTCAAGGACGACAGTTTAGGTAAAATAAAAGACACCCAGCAACTCTAAAGACAACAGACTATGTGACAGACGCTAACATATAATTATAAACTAGATATCATCATTGCATGTTATCTGGAAATTTTCATAACCTGTCTAATCAATACAATAAATACCATATTTCAAAGTATTCTGCCAAAAACAAATTTAGCTATTTTCAAGTTCAATTTGGATCAATATCAGATCTCATTATGATATTTTATAAAAATCTATGAAAAAGATTTAAAATGTATAAAGTTTCTCATTAAAAAAAAAATGGTTTCTCATAAAAATACTCACATTTAAGAAAATTTCAGTTTAAACTAGTTATTATAAAATTCATAATTTATAACAAAATAATTATAATATAAAAATACAAATAAAAAATATTAGTATTTTTATCTATAAACTGAAATATTTCTCTAATTATACTAAAAAAATAATAATATAATATAACATGGTTTTCAAAGTGATATTATCTTAATAATGTATATGAATTCATTAATATAGTGATTAGTTTTTTAAAAAATCTCCATCGATTTTGTGAATGAAAAAACTGCCTCAAATCACTGAATTACCTACTGTCTTTTTACATAATTACCAGTACTTATCAACTGCTAAGAACTATATTTTTAACAAGCTTTTATTCTTTTTAATCAAACTGATTTTTACTTATTACAATTGTAAACTTTAATTATAAATAATTTAAAACCTATTAACTTTACATTTCAAAAAAATCAAATATTTTTAATAAACATGACTACAGTAAAAAAGAACAATGCAGTGCTCTCTCTTTCTCAAAAAACAAATCAGAAAATACAAAATTTATACAATTACAATCTAAATACATTTTTTAACTAAGGACAATTCAAACTGTTTTCCAGAGTGAAAATTTCCAAAACTCTTTGAAAACTTGACACGTTTGCTGCCATGTGATTAATTCTGCATCGTACGAAGAACACGTGACACAAAATAATGTTAACTGACAGCAAATGTGTTAAGCATCTTCAGATTTTACATTCATTCTCAAAAATCAGCTAGAGAAATTCTCTATTTAAAAATTTATCTATACCTATACGTAATTTACTACGGTGCACTTTCGATAATTCAAATCAATTTTGTACATTTTTCTTCTAAATGTTTCGGCCCAAAACGAAAAGTTATTGTATATGTACTTTTTTAATTTAATTAATTTATATATTAAAATCAATATCTCCTACTCGTCTTTTAACATAAATATATGTACCAAATACAGTATAAAAACTTTTTTATATATATGTTTATTTGTAAGCCTTCCTTTTCTTTATATATAACCCAACTAATACAAACATTTTGCTAATCCAAAAAAACTCGTACGATGACTAGCCGGCGTGCCGTATTATAAGTTAAGTCGTTAATGGATTCCGATCGTAAACTTTATATATAATAACTCAAAATAATTCGTATTTAAGCTTTGTTATTTAACACACGTGTAGAAAAGATAATCAAATCGTACCTATATATTTTTTATCTCGAAATTATTATTTTGTAATATTAAAGTTCTCGTATGTTAACGGGAATAATTAAACGGAAGCCAAATGCTACACTTTTAAGATATGTCGAAAAAGTCCTAATTGTTGCTTGTTAGTATGCTTTAAAAATTAGTTGATAGCTTCTATAAATTTCTCGACACTTTGGAAATACGGCAGACTTTGCTTATCGTAGCCTAATTATCAAACACGCCTAAACTGACGACAATAATTAAAGTTAGGCATTTCTCTGCTGAAAATTTTGCATTTAGGTGCAATTCTCTACTCTACACATACAGTTCCAGTTTTTTGGCAAAGTTGTTGTTTATTGTGATAATTAACCGAATAGAGTAGGTAAATAAGATAACAATCAGAGGAAATGCTCATGTTATTGGTTTTAACATTAAAAAAAACATACTGTAAACTGTATAACTTTAAAGATTTATTAACTATAATAATAAATATTATTATTGTTATTAAATAATTAATACGGTACAGGACCAAATATCCCGCAAGATCGGGACCGGAAGCCGTAACTAGCCATTCCTGTGCCCTGTGCAAGAACTTACATTTAGGCCTGTTAGTTAATTAGGTTTGGGAAAAAATAAAACAAATACATGCATTTTGGGCCCCCCCTTTCAAGTGGGCCCTGTGCGGGTGCACCTATTGCCTCTGCCTAGTTACGGCACTGCCAGAAGCGATTCGGATTTCTGGATTTTCCAGTTTTCTGGGCTAAACGTATACTTAAAATATAAAATAAACGACAGAAAGCAAAGAACAAAATTATTTTCACCACACTACGCTAGCAGTTGTATCGGAACCGGCGTGGCGAGTCACGCACGCCTCGGAAACCAAAACAGAGCAGCTCACGACAAATTACAGTTGTATTACAACCAACCAAATTCAAAACTAATAAGATTCAAGAATAGCTGGTTTTCTGGTAATTCCAGATTTTTGGAAGCTAGGCATTTGGTCTGCTACCGTATATAATTTATCCACCGCCCACTGCCATCGATTTTAGTGACAACTAACCTAATGCCGGCAACTTAAACTATCGAACTACAAATTACAATTAAAACCATTTACACTTAATGTTTAAGACACTGCTATAATGTTTTTTCTTATCAGCCATACGAAGACTGGCAACACAAAAGGAGAGAGTATAAAAATACCCATTTACCAGACAATAATGATGATAACTGAATTCTGATTATAAGCAGAGTCACTTTAGAAATTGCTAATTTTGATAACAATAACCAAACCCGATAAAATGATTCACCACGACAATAAGTGGAATCTACCGTATTTCTCATCTCAAATCGTTTTGAAAATATATCAAAATATCAGAACATTTCGGATAATTAAACACAACAAACGTCTTCTACTATTAACACTGCAGTGAGTAACACAAAGTCGCAGACAAAAACCTTTTACAGTGTTGTATACGACAGAGAACCAACTAACGTTTTCGGCCTCCACCAAGGCCACCTTCAGGTCGAGAACTGTCGAGGCCAAAAACGTTAGTTGGGTCTCTGTCGTATACAACACTGTAAAAGGTTTTTGTCTGCGACTTTGAGATAATTAAATGAAATATTTTTGAATATTAAAATTCTTTAATGAAAACTTTACTAATAAATATGAAATAATTGCAGAAACAACAGTGACTTTGTGCAGAAACAACTGTTGACCTTTCATGGAATTATTGAACCATTTTAATGTGGGAAAAATCTGTTTAAAAACAGATTAAAATATAACTTTTAAAAGATTTGCAGTAAACAATAAAAGTAAATAAAATTCATAAACAAAGCAACAATGCATACCGAATAGGCTTTAATATTGTACAGTACATAAAGATACATTACCTTTGTAATTACTCATTTGAATTTATTGTCTTATTTTCTATATTCAATAATGTAGATAAAAAAATATTTTAAAAGGTAGAAACGTCACGTAATTGTCTCTCTCTAAACATTTATTTAAATTCAAACACGAAATAAACGATATTTTACTTACACATTACTTATGTTCGTCGTTTCAAATTTAAAAAATATCCAATTGATGCACAGACACTCGAACATACCATGTTTGTTTAGACTTGGCATTTTAACTTTTCGCCTTTTGGCGGATGAACGAAATACGGAACAAATTTATATTAAATAAAATTACATAATTATAATTAATTGTTTAAATTTTTATAATACTGGAATTTTTAAGAGTTTTTTTATTATTAATTAAAATAAATGTTATAAATTTTTACAATATAAATTCGTTTAGTCCGTAGCGGTGGTGCCGATAGATCATAAAATGGTGACTTTTCCGCGGGAAATAAAATGTTTTGATGAATTGGCATAAGATTGCGATAAGATCGTTTCATTGGTCGTTATATAATAAACAGAACATCCTTAACTTATAAGAAAACAGATTACGTAATTAAAAGTAAGGTTATGAATTACGTGCTGACAGATTTCGTAATTTTTAACGTGGTATTATTATTATTTGCCATTTTTTTCATTCTGTATTTAAATCAATGCGAAAATTTGATTATTTAATACTGTAATTATATATGTGTGATGTGTATAACTAATAATCTAATAATGTTCATTTGCTGATTATATTTTACATTTTTTATGTTGATAATAAACATATTGTATTTTCAAACAGGGAAAATGAAGGGTTTGACTTCCCAAATTTATTCCCTTTTTTCTTCCTATGGGCATGGTCTACAGCTCTAATAAGATCTCGACTGCCTCGTTCAGAACTACATTTGTATTCAATTTTTATCGCCCTCACTCAATTCCACCCCCCTCGAAAGTCTAAACAATGCCAGGCACATGGACTAGTAGTATATAAAATTCTCATCCCGTGGTTAATTACAAGAAAATGTGGAAGCTGCTGCTGAAATATATTAATGAATCATCATTTTTACTTATATATTTATGAGTCCAACTATCAGACTACAAATGAGATTCTCTCCAATGATACAGTTATCAGTTATCATAAAAATCAATTTTAAGAAGGAGATTACAGAAAAGTGTTTTCTAACATTACAAAGGCCTATTAAAAAATATATATATGTTTGATACGTCGAATGTCAAAATATTTTTTTAAGTTTATGATTGTGTTTATATAATTTAAGTCTTGATTTAGAATATCGTGTCTCCCGACAATAAGTTTTTATCGGGTGCTAGGAAGTATATATCTATGTACCAAACTACTCGAATAAAGCAGAGTCTCGCGATTTCTCCGCGAGTTTAGATTCGAAATTTCAAAGATATTATAGATTATGAAAGTCGCATCCATTCTGCTGTACGTCTTGGCATATTGGCCGTGGATTACGAAAGTTACGAACACTCAAAACCTGCTATCGTAACAATTGATAAAAATTACTCATTACGTTGAATTATTCATATATAATTTACAGAATATGTCAAAAAATTTACAAGTTATTTTTCAAATTTTTAATAGATGATTGTTACAATCTTTTCAAAATGATATTCTCTAATTCCAGTTTTCTGTTGAAAAAAAATGCACTTTTTACACTTGCATTTAGATCAACACATTAGATTAACAGTAAACACACTAGAGTACAGTCTCTGTAATCTAACATATATGAGACAGTGTCAGATTAAAGAGATTGTTGGATTATTAGAAGTAAGGTGAATTCAATGGCATTTTAATGAATTTGATACGTTTGAAGTCAACTATTAATGATGCAGAAAACACAAGTTGGACTACTGATCAGAAAACCAAGCATGCTGCCATTACTGTTAATCTGTGCCACCAAGTTGGTGAATTCTCACTAAGTTTAATGGAAAATTAAAGTAACCGTGAGAAATTTAGTTTCGGGGGACTGATTTTTATATTTATACAGTATTGTGTTATAAGATGCTGTCCTATTTTTAACAGCCTAAGATAACAAGCCTAACAATATTTAATATTATGCCCAAACTCTGGCTTGATATCGTGCCATATTTCTGGGAATTGGAATTTGAACTAGTGAGAAGTTTGTCTAGAACTTGGCAGCAGTGTTCACAATTATCATAATACTGTCAATTTCAATTTCAGTTTTCAAAAATCCTTTTTACACTAGCCATAGAGATAGGCAATGTTAGGAAAATACAGATTCAATGAATAGGTTTGATAAAGAAGATGAGTGGCATTATTACAACTTGTTCACAGTTTAATTTTTATACTGTTCCATCCAGTTCACATACAGGGCAAAATGTTAGCAGTATCTCCTGTTTAATAGACATGTGTAAAATAGTTTCAAAGACATATTAATTCACCTATACACCAAAAAGTCCAGCAAAAAATGTATATATTTTAAGCAAAACAAAGGTTCTCTTCCATTTTAAACAATCATCTTCAGGTTAGAAAAAGCAAAAATAGAATTATTAGAATTGCATTCTGTGGAGTACAATTCTATTTTTGTTTCCTTAATCTGAGGATGACCATTTAAAATAGAAGAAAACTTTTAATTTGCTTAAAATATATTTTTTGCGGGTTTTTTGGTGTCTAGGTGTACTTATTTCTATGTTATCCTAGTATTATTGTAGGAACCTTTTAATCCAGTTAACTGCTTCTTTAACTAATTAACTGGTTATTTAATTTTTTTAGTTTATTGAATGCCGTAGACTGGTTTTCAGCTGTAGCGTGATAAAATGGATTATGGTGTGAAAAGTAAAATAGGCACCCCAAAAATAAAATTTTTGATCAAAACAGAATCCCGTGAAATACAATGTCTGGTATGAAAAATCAAATAGGCAAATCTAAAACAAAAGATGCTAAAAACAACACCTCTTTGAATATGGTTTTTGGGGCACTGCTTGTATCAGCAATCCTTTGACTCTAGTCATCTTTAATACTATTACTTTTTTCATGATGTTGGCATCCCAAAGCCATTGCACCCCTATGCTAGTGCCTCTCATGCTTAAGCCTAGAGCTCTGCCAAATATTATAAATCTTTCATAGACATTTTTTCCATATATTTTTGTATTACAGATTATGTATTTTATTTAAATATTTTCTAGTTTGTGTATTAAATATTTTCTAAACATATAAATAGTTATAATGTCTACCTTTAGTAATTTAGGCTAAGATTAGTTATATTTGAAATTATAAACTGTTCTTACTCTTCCAGCACACTATAAATTTGTTTATTGTAATAGATTGCATATTTATATGTAGCAAATAATAAATTTTTTTTTTGTCAGAAACAAATACAATGGCTAATGCAGAAAATATTTCCACATTTTATGCCAAAGGCAAAGATTACTGGGAAATGGTACCAGCAACAATTGACGGTATGCTTGGAGGATTTTCAGAAATCTCAAATATCGACATTCAGGCATCTGCTCGATTCTTGAATACTTTTCTTCAGGTTGATATAGTTTTAGTTATATAAGTAATTTTTTCCTCGTAATTAAAAAAATTTTTATTTTGATACTACATATTATACGTATATTGTAGGATAAAAAGAATCCTCTCGGTCATTCTCGAGCAATAGATTGTGGTGCAGGAATTGGCAGAATCACTAAACATTTTCTACTGAAGATCTTTGATACTGTTGACATGGTTGAACAGAGCCAGAGATTTCTTGATCATGCTAGAGAATACATTGGATCAGAAGCAAATAGAGTGGATAAATTAATATGTTGTGGTAAGTTGTTTATATTATTTTTTAATCTGTGTTTATATTGAAAAGTTTCTAAATTTTAGTTAAATTTTTTGGTTAAATGTAAGCATAAATTTTGGTTATTTTTTGTAACTAGTAATGTACCTATGCAGCATAAAGAAGTTGTGGGTTTAATCCCATTCTGGATCAATCCTTCTTTTCTAAACTGTCACCGAAACTTTAGAAGCTATCTATAAATTAATGTAATTTCCAGAGATTTGGGGAATTTTCACTTTGCTCTCAGATTTCATTTATTGTTCTAATTATAACTAATAATTTTGACCTATTGCATCCCGGCAAAAAAGTGACAGCTCAAAAAATGGCAGTTTTGAGATTATGTCATTGAAAAATATGTATGAAGTGCCCCAACATTCACAACAAGTGTCACATCTCTATCTTGCAAAAAAAAAATTTTTAGAAAAGCAAGAAAAGTGACATAACTCAAAGACCTCACCTATATTTAACTGATAACACCTCACATTTGACGAGAGCAGAGCTACAGATCCATAATTCCTGTACTACAGAATATAATCAAATTTATTGCCATAAATACTTACCTGAAATTTAAAAGCAGCTTATAAATACACACCCACAGCCGTTAATGTAACGGCTGTGGGTGTGTATTTATATAGGTTATTATATTAAAGGGTTAGTAGATGTTTATTTGTGTTATACTATAAGTTTTATAGTATTCTTTAAGTAGGTTTTTCTTAAATACTGCATTTTTGAGTTGTGTCACTTTTCTTGCCAGGGTGCAATATGCTGTTGCATGCTGTGGCTGGACTATCAAAAAACAGTGAATGAGAAGAAAATAATCACTGAGACCACACAAACTATATATAACTGTAACAAAATTAATAAACATCCAACTGGGAAAAATAAGTGTAATTTATAGTATATGATAAAGCAATGAAGTTTTTCCACGATAAAAGAAAGTATGGAATTCCTAAATGTTGGGCAATTTTCACTTTCCATTTCAGTATAAAAAATATTTATTCATTTCACAAAATTGTTTTTGTAGAAAAAAAAAATATATTAATCTTTCAAATAGTATTTTTTTTTTTTCTGTAATCATTTGCGTAATAAGAATGGATTTAATGTTTATTAGTCTACATATGCAAAGGAAAATGTTTCATGTCCATTACAAAATACAACATATTTTATAATTTTATACATACAGAATATATGTTATGTTTAAACTGTTGTTATTTATTTTCTGTTCGAAATTTCCAACATTTTTTCAATAAATCTGAGATTATAAAAAATATCACAACATCCTACATACAATATGATGATTGAATTTTTGTTGCTTAGCTACAACAGCAAAATGATGTCTAGCACATTGAAATCTAGCACATCAGCTCAATTCTTATTGTAGTAAATACTATAGAATATGTCATCAGTAAGGCTTAGAAATATATTCAATTATCTATTATTGAATATGTTCAAGAATTGTTTTCAGTTGTAGATAGTCATATTTGGCATAATAGAAATTTGATCTATGATACATAATGCATAACTTCAATATTTTGTGAAGATTGAGTATTTCAAATATTTAAAAAACTCACAAAAACTCAAATATTTTGAGTGTTAGAATATAAAGTTCCAAATATATCACTAATGCCTTCATTCAGATAGTAACTGTCAATAAAGCAGCTTTCACACCAGATTACCATATTATTGGTACTTTTGCACTTAAATTTTGCATGTAGCATGTATAGTTATTACTTTTTGCTTTATCTAGTCAAAAGGTAACATTAACTATAAACAAAAAAAAAAACAATTTTAACTTTTCCCAAACAATCACACAGTTTTTGGGCTTGGATCTATTGCCATTTGAAAGTTTCAGTTAGCAACTCTGTCTCACAAGAATGTATTTTCCAGTAAATATATTCTTATGAGACAAGAGTAAAAAGCAAAACTCTTTGGAACTACTTAATGTAAATTCATCAGTAAATAAACTTATTTCCATTGAAGTCAAATATATTGTGGTGCAATGTTTATGGAGATAATGATAAAGTTGCAACAAAAATGCAATTTCAACAACATGTAAAACCAAAAAGAAAAAGCAGAGAAAAGAATCTTCCTTCTTTTCTTTGCATGAATTTACCCCAGCAAAACAATCGAGATTTGAAAAGACCTCATTTGACAGCAACAAATTCTATAAAGACATGGTGGTTATGTTTATCGTGTTAGACATAGTGTTAAGTAAGATCAGCCGTCCCAAGTAGATTGAATATTGTAAATAAAGCGGTGTCAAATTTGATAACATTACAGAAGCCAAAGTATTTTAATTATTTGTACAACATGAAATTTGATGAGATTAAAAAATATCCCATTAACAAATGTGTTTGGATAATATCAGATGAAGATGTTGACAAGGGAAACCAAATCATTATCAATGTATTGGCTGGTAATTTTCACTTAGATTCTACACAGATGAAAAGTTTTCTGATACACAGTCACTACTAACAAGACAATTAGCAATGTATTAATTGAGTCATAGGAAAATAAGATCAAGTCTGAAAATAAAATAATATTACACTTCACGCCAACATACAGTAATGAATGATTAACACATCAGTGTTGTGATGTTAAAAGGGTGATTTGTAAAAATTCACATGTACTGTACTTGCAAGCACTTTCCACAGCTTACAGCTGTCATCTTCAGACGAAAATTGAATACTATAATTTTCAAACAGTTAGCTTTTTAACGGACTATTTAAATTACGTAAAGCAGGTGGATGAATTCTGTATACATATTAAAATTGCAATAATTATTATAGGTATAGAAACGTGCTGTGATGACGTAATAACCCCAAAATATTTAATACATAAATAATGGTGCCGTATTTGGCTGTGGTGTAACTGAGAAAGGAAATTTATAATTTAGATTGTTTAAATAGCGATATCCACAGTTGCGGAATTTCTAATGTCGGTGCATTGCACGGTGTTAAAGTGGATATGTAAAGACTCTCCCATATGAATACCTCTCTTCAATCGTCGCAACGTTTTAGCAATTTTGTATGGCCCCAGAGCGGGAGATAATCCTGATTTAGCACCTTTTTAGCTAATTCTGTTGTTGGTCTGTTGTTTCTAATGTCTTCCTGGTGTTCGAGGATGCAGGAGTGTAGCTGGTGGTTGCTCCTATGTATGATTTCTTCCCCTGATAATGTATGTTTTAATGGGATTTCGTAAATTCCTGATTTCTCATTCAACGTGAGAGAGTCTCTATCATTGCACAATATACATCTTAATGTTGGTTGAGGGACTATGGGTAACAAAAAACCATGTTTTCTAAATATACGCATTATTTTTAGGGATATATGGCCCAAAAATGGTATCAAAGGTTGTACTAAAGTGAATTCTTAGTTGCAGAGGAAAGATTTCGGAAATAATTTGTTCTTGACAAGGTTAAGGAGATAATGAAATCTGGAAGTAGAATACCCAGCATTATGCACCACCCTGTTAATAAGGTGCAATTCTTTGTCTATTAATGTCTGGGTGAACGGTAAAAGGAGTGCTCTCCAAATGAGAGAAGTAATAGCAGAATTTACAAAATTTGTGGGTTGGAAGGCAGTTGCAGGGATAATATGTGGTATGCTGTTGTTTTCAAGATCTAGAAAAGAGATTTTGGTATTTTGTTCCTTTTCCACAGTGAACCTGATGGTAGGATATATAGATGCTAACATTTCAATAAACTTGTAATTCCTCTGCAGAGCCATCCCATGCGAGTAATATGTCATCTACATATCATAGATACATGACCAGATAGTGGATTGCTAATGGGGCATGGAAAATGCGATACTCTATATTCCTCATGATGAGCTCTGCTAAAATGGGTGATGGGGGAACCCATTGGCACACCTTGGGTTTGTTTGTATATGTTACCATTAAATTGAAAATAATTGTTTTCTGTGACGAGTAAGAGGGCCTCTCGCAAATTTAACATGTGTGATGTTGGGTAACCAGAGCTCAGTAGTAAGGCATTTATAAGCACGATGGCTTCAAAGTGTGGTACCGACAGATATAAGGAAATTACATGTATTTTATACAACCGGTACGAACAACTGGGAAGGTTATTCAATTTAGTGAATATGAAAGATTTGGCATCCAAAGCAGCTGTAGTTACCAAATCGGAGAGTGGGACTAAAGAAGTAACGTGTTTTGCTAGTGCAGCCTCTAGGAAGTATGTTGGGTTGGAGCGTTTGTTAACTAGGGGTCTTAAAGGCCATGTCGGTTTGTGTGTTTTTGCTTCGAAGAATAATCTTGGGCAAGCAACATTAGTTGGTGGATTGAGAGGCCCCTCTAATGAAGCTGTTACTCCTGGGAGTGCTATAATCTTTCGTGTTTTCCTTAGTATTGATGTTGTCGGGTCCTCTTTTAGTATAACCGACTTGGATCGTTCAAGAAATTCATTGGCTCTTGATAAGAAATCCTGGTTTTTAGCAATGAATTAAAATATTCCGTCCAAGCAAATTTCTTGTCGGTGAGAAAGTTGACGGTTAAGCTGATTGTAATCTGTTTTGGTTATAATCAACCCTTAAAATTATAAAATATTTTTTGACCTATATACTAGATAAATCTATAAACTAAAATCTTAAATTTATTTCAGTTTTAAAAGTATGAAATTAAATGAAAGAGAAAATTAGTGCATACTTACAGCAGATACTGAAAATAAGTTATTTCGTATTAATTTAGTTGTCTCGTTAATTTTCATTTTAGGTCTTCAAGATTTTGTTCCCGAACCAAACACTTACGACGTCGTATGGTGTCAGTGGGTCACGGGACACCTTACCAACGACCATTTCATTACTTTCCTAAAGCGATGCAAAGCCAGTTTAAGAAAAAATGGCGTTATCGTAATAAAGGATAATTTATCGTCCACCGACGAAGTAGAAATGGACAATCAAGACAGCAGCGTCACTCGTCCACGAAGTCTGCTTCTAAAACTCTTCAAAGATGCCGGATTGGAACTTTTAGCCGAAAGAAAACAATACAAATTTCCCAAAGGATTGTACGAAGTCAAAATGTTTGCACTCAGATGATCTGTGATAAGAATTCTAGTCTGATTTGTATGGTATCTTTAATAACATTTTTTACAAAACACTAGATGTTCCTAAATAAAAATGTCCAAAACTGCCAGATTTTTTTCCAAGTATTTTAAAGCTCAAATCAAGAAACACTTTATTCTGTAATGTAAACAAAATAAAATTTTATTCAGGTTTTTTTAAACATTAAAAATGTTTAATTATTTTACTTCTATCCTTAATGAAAACTTAAAGCTTTATAATACTGTTTTAAAAAGGCTATGACAGAATAAAACCTAACAAAACATTAAACTTATACCACTAGAGATAGTCGTCACATCACAATAATTTTATAAAACGTTTTGAGATACATTGTGGCTTACATAAGCTAGCCGCTCGATGTTCTATATATGATATTTAATGAAAATATATAACAATATTTCTGATTACAAGTTACTGTCTTCTTCCTTTTTTAAACCCTGTTAATTTATGCAAAAAGATTGCTCTATTATATTGAGCTATAACAATCAGTGGCACATTACGATTTTGTGGGACCCAGGCAAATTTAAATTAGAGGACTTCATGTATAGTACTGACCTCGGACATTCTGTTCAAGGGAAATCTTCAGTATCGTCTTGGATTTAAAACTGTCCATGCAAAAAAAAACAAACAAAAATTAAAGAAAAATTTTAGATAACATTTCATTAAAAACAAAACACTTTAGATATAGGACATTAAGGAATTAAGTGTAATCCACACGAAAAATTCACGAATAATACACTTAATTGAGTTAGTATGTACTTATAAATTACAGTACTTATTTAATATAAAGAAAAAACGAGTTTTTATAAATTAGAAAAAAAAAAAACAATTCTAAACAAAACTCTCTCCTCAACCAACGGTTAGCCGGAAAACACGGATGTGTGCAGTATTATAACTTTTCTCTTTGCTTAGCTAGTTGTTTTATCTGTTGGTAAGGCCTTTTCCGTAATAACTCGTCCAGATATTCCACTCTGGGTCTTCCATGTCCCCTTTTGACCTGTATCTTTCCTTCCAATAAAACATTCGTCCATTCTGACTGTTGAATTAGGTGGCCAATCGTGTCATTTCTCCTTTTCTCTATCGTTGTCAAAATCCGTCTCTTCTCTGTTGCCTCTTAAAACATCCTCATTCCTTTATTTTTAATTGACAACTAATTTCCAGTTACATCTGCACTCTTTATGTACACACCTAAAAAACATAATAAATAAATACAGAGTAAGAATTTTTGCATGGTTGTCCGTGATCACGTGTAGCTCTTTCTATCGGAGAAGTGGAAAATTATCCTCTTCCATCAGCGACCTAGTGTTTAGTGATACATGGTACTAGGAAAAAGGAAAATTTACTCATGTAGTACAAAACACATCCTCATTCCTCTCTCTCTCTCTCTCTCTCTCTCTCTCTCTCTCTCTAACACTAGCATTATTCTTCGCCAACAGCATACCTCAAAGGCCTCCAGTTTTGTCTCCAAACCGTACAATGCTATGCTCCAGATGAAACACTTAATGAATCGCTTTCTAACATCGATTGATATATTTTTCGATGTTAACATTTGTCATTTTCTATAGAATGCCTGTTTTCGCTGTAACATATCTTCCACTCTTTCCGTCTGAGGTAATTATGCCTCCTAGGTAAGTTAAAAACCATACCATATCAATCCAGCAAAATTTTTAATACAATAAAAACGTTTTCAATCGTTTTAAACGATCATCAGTTACAGAAAAATAGAACGATAAAACATCGTTTTTTATCGTTCTATTTTTCTGCTTTCTAGGTACTGTACAGTACGTGAACTCATTGACTTCTATTTTTTCGCCCTCCAAATATACGTTCATTCCTTGTTCCTTTTTTTTGAACATCTCATTATCTTCGTTTTTTTCCTATTTATTCTCATCTTACATCTTTTAAACTGTTCGTTTTAATTTTCATTAACTTACTTTTCTTGGTTTTACCATCTTGTTCTTCATTAATACCACATTATGATGGTCTGAGTCAACATCCGCACCGGGGTAAGTCTTGCTCACTTTCGCTCGGTTGCAGTACCTCTGTCGCACAAGGGTGTAATCAATTTGGAACAGTTCTGTATCTCCCGGTTTCGTCTACTCTTTCGCTAGTTGAACAAGATGTTGGATACAATGTGATCACGACTCCTGCAAAACTCTGCTAGTCCGTTCCCCGGTGTTTCTTCTATCTAATCCAAAGTTACCAACAACATTTTCTTCCTTGCCTTCTCCGATAATTACGTTCGAGTCTCCCATGATGACCACATTCTTATTATCTGGGATTTTCTAAACAAAACAAATTCACAAACAAATCTACAATTACAACGAAAGTTTAAAGAAAAATTACAAGACAGATGAGCAGTGTTTTTCAACCTTTTTCATCGAGTGGCACCCCTGATTGAAGAATAAAAAATCGCGGCACCCTTCACCGGCGACGAATCTAGAATCTGAATAAGGGGGCTTAATGGGGGAGATGAATGTTTTGCGAAAACGAATATTATGCACAACGCCGGGGAGGGAGTCCCCTCCCCGGAAATTTTTAAAAATTGACAGTTTGAAGTAGCATTTTAATGCAAAAATAGTGTTTCTACGTGTTCAAAATCAAAATTTAAGTCCATTGAATTTTGTCGAAATACTGACAACGAGTTATCTTGAACTGCACTTAAATAAATTTCCAAGAAAATGCCTAAAGGTTCTAAACTTTGCGACACCCTAATGGTGGCGCCGCGGCACCCCGTTTGAAAGACACTGGATTAGAGGGACGAATAAACAAACTTTATCATCACTTTTCGCGATTTACGATCTGAGAAATTGTCACTTGGTTCATCGTAATCGAGTCTGTTCGAAATCTCGATGTATAATAATGCCAAATTCAGTGGCGTGCCGTCATTGGAAGCGATGGAAGCGCCGATTCAACCTTCCAATGACCTTCCCTCGTATTTTATAAAATATAAATTTTCATATTTTAACGTACTTTGCATTAATTAAAATTAATATTTTATTATAACCGCATTACGTATCTTTTACAAATTTCTATACTACGTGTGAAAAAAAACGATAAGATTGCTATTGTATATTCGAATAATTCGGTGGCGGAAGGAATGTCGAAGCCGGGTGTTTCCAATCAGCCAGATTATACAGGCATTGGCACACGCGGTTTACGGAGCACCAACCTCACTCGGTTTAGCCGGTAGAAGCGACACGCGTAAAGCATCTAATTTTATATCCCGGACCGGTTCTGAGCTGTTAGCCGCCCGCCCGCTAGATATTCGGCCGCCCTCGCCCGATTATGCGAATCACGAGTAGACTAGATCAGACGGCGAGCAACCCCCGGCCCGCAAGTCGGCTACGGCCGGCGAAAAGTTTCTATCCGGCCCGCGAGATCTTTAATAGATTATTAAATTGGAAAAATAACTAATTAATAGTTATTTTCCAATTCTTTGTAATTTTCGAAAACGATAAAAGAAATAAATGTAGTAATTAACTTTTTATTTATTTATTTCGTATTTGCAGAATAAAAAAATTACGAGTCGCAAGAAGGCGTCGATTAACTACTACGGCCCGCGGAAAAAACGTAAAATTTATTCCGGCCCACGTTATAAAAAAGGTTGCCCACTGTAGATTACATTTATAACTTAACCCAACCCATAGGAATTGACGGCCGGATGGCCGAGCGGTAAAGGTGGCAGCCTACCGCTCTGGGGGACCCGGGATCGAATCCGAACGGGTCGAATAATCCCCAGGAATTTTTCGGGGGTAATCCGTTCGGATATGTCGGGCCCCGTCCCTCACCACCCGGTCGCCCCATTGTGGGCCTGGCCGAACCCATAATGGGCCTACTAAAAGAGGCCCTCTTAGTGCCCACAGGGCGGAAAGAGTCCGTTCGGATATGTTGGGCCCCGTCCCTCACCACCCGGTCGCCCCATTGTGGGCCTGGCCGAACCCATAATGGGCCTACTAAAAGAGGCCCTCTTAGTGCCCACAGGGCGGAAAGAGTTGGAAAAAAAAAAAAAAAAAAAAAAAAAAAAAAAAAAAAAAGGGCGGAAAGAGTAAAAAAAAAAAAAAAAAAAAAAAAAAAAACCCATAGGAATTTACTGGCATGTTTTTATGATAGTTCTGTATAGTTGACAGAAGTTTAAAAAAAACTCCATTAAAATATTTGCTATATTTATTCCGCGTTTATTCCGCTCTTCCGTCTTATATTACTTACGGATTTCGATGTTAAACCGGTGATATTACGATTTAGTACGTCCCATCTGTAAGGGGATGCAGAAAAAACGTGTACAATTCTAGTACAGTGATAAAAAATTAACTGTTACTTTGGCTGCATCATTTACAACCAAATTTAATGAATGAGACGTACAATGGTACAAAAAAAGCTCTAGAATTTATTTTCCTTAAATTTACGATTTATGTATCCGTTGTCATAAAAACTTTCTTCTTTCCCAAGACTACAGATATTCGAGTACAAAGTAACTAGTTTCGACTTATTTCTACTTAAGAAGTCGTTAAATAATTAAGACGATTAAGGAATTAGAAACATAAATAAAACCCCGACGAAAGAGCCGAAATTTTACTTAAACAGAAGCTTAACCGAACCAATCTCTTGCCGAGTACGGCGGGGTCTGATCTCTTCGTAATATTAGATGTAATAAAGACAGAAATTTTTCCAGTTCAATGAGAGTGACCGAAAAGTTGTAAATTTTGGAAATTTCCGTGAACACTCGGTCCTAAAACGAATTAGTTAGAAAACGAACGACGGACAATCCGTTAAGTTTAACGTATTTAGAGTTTTACGGCTACGGTGAGAAACGTTTAAAATCTACGACAACCCCGTCGCGTTCTTTGATATATACTAGTGACTGCGACAAAAGAGGCATTCGACATCGACCGGTATCGGCACCCTCGGGATTTGGCACGCACACACCTACCCGGACCGTCTCCGATTCCATTCATTAGCCACTCGTAGGGAGCTACAGTATTTCACTAAGTGGATTGTTTTAAGATTTAAAAAGTAAAGAATACTCATTATCACCTTCTTAAGCCTTTTTTCGAATTTCCGGTACTAAGTACTAACATTAACGACCACTTAACTAACGTTTTCGATCGCCTCCGCGATCTTCGTCAGGTTTTATTCGACGGTTTTCGAAATAGAATGCAATAGAATTCTTTCAAAGTTCAAACGATCGAACCTCTCACCGCGTGCCATAATTGCGAACGATCCAACTTGTTTTTAATGCCTATAATATAATCATAAAAAATGACTGCGTACATCCGTACATGAATAGTACACTACTCTGATATGCTACCATTGCGGGTGTACTTCGGAGACATATCTCCACGCATATGATAAAACGTTTCCATCTTTGAAATTAATGCATTTCCCTGATTTAGACGCCTTGTAAATCTCAAGGGTCTCCAAGGCCCTGATGCGGTCCGTGTCGAATGATGTTTTAATTAGGCTGGTTTTATCAAAATCTGCCTTTATATCGGGGTCGGTGGCGTAGGTCGAGAGGGCGGTGGTGTGTCTTTTCTTGTTGACGTCATACCTGTGTTCCGCGATCCTCTTTTTCACGGATCTCTTAGTAGATCCGATGTATATTAAATCCGTTTGGGACCTGTGATCCCTTACCGGGATACTGTACACCCCCGGTGCTCTTAGAAAATCCGGCTTGTCCTTGGCGTTCCTGAGTAGCGAATAGATCGATTGGGTTCTTGAGAACGTCAAATCGGTGCCCTTCTTCCGCGCTATTTCCTTGTATTCCAGTGCAACAGAGGTATGCATGACATATACAAGGAAATAGCGCGGAAGAAGGGCACCGATTTGACGTTCTCAAGAACCCAATCGATCTATTCGCTACTCAGGAACGCCAAGGACAAGCCGGATTTTCTAAGAGCACCGGGGGTGTACAGTATCCCGGTAAGGGATCACAGGTCCCAAACGGATTTAATATACATCGGATCTACTAAGAGATCCGTGAAAAAGAGGATCGCGGAACACAGGTATGACGTCAACAAGAAAAGACACACCACCGCCCTCTCGACCTACGCCACCGACCCCGATATAAAGGCAGATTTTGATAAAACCAGCCTAATTAAAACATCATTCGACACGGACCGCATCAGGGCCTTGGAGACCCTTGAGATTTACAAGGCGTCTAAATCAGGGAAATGCATTAATTTCAAAGATGGAAACGTTTTATCATATGCGTGGAGATATGTCTCCGAAGTACACCCGCAATGGTAGCATATCAGAGTAGTGTACTATTCATGTACGGATGTACGCAGTCATTTTTTATGATTATATTATAGGCATTAAAAACAAGTTGGATCGTTCGCAATTATGGCACGCGGTGAGAGGTTCGATCGTTTGAACTTTGAAAGAATTCTATTGCATTCTATCTCGAAAACCGTCGAATAAAACCTGACGAAGATCGCGGAGGCGATCGAAAACGTTAGTTAAGTGGTCGTTAATGTTAGTACTTAGTACCGGAAATTCGAAAAAAGGCTTAAGAAGGTGTAATGAGTATCATATGTACCGGTATGAGGATTGTTTCTAAGTAAAGAATATTTTGTTATTTTTATGTACGTTTCTTCACAAAGTTATATTTAATTATAAGTTTCATTAAAAGTATATTCGTACAATTGAAGAATTTTTTGTACTAGGCACGTATATTCGTCACACATTTTGTTTTACCAAGTAAGCTTTTTTTATAATTTTAATTTTAGCCCTTATATCGTGGCTAGTGATTCAAAAATTTATTTTTAAAAAGTTTTGGCTCGAGACCATATAATGAAAAAGAAAACATTATTAAAAGAGAAAGACCGATGCCTGAATTAAATATAAATACGTCGACAAAAAATTTCGACATTTTGACGATAAAATTTATGACGAATGACGATTCTTTCGTAAAATTGAAGCAATTTGGAAATCAAAGAGGAATAGAATTTAACATTGGTAGACAATATAAAATAAATATTGAAAATTATAACGAGATAATTACGATTAATAGATATATCTAAATTAATAGACGTTATATGTTTTTTCTCAAAGCGAGAATTGGCATTTAGAGGGCGTAGGGAATTTATTGAATCTGATAACGGAGGTAATTATATTGAACTTTCTTATTTATTAAGTACGTCGGATAATCTATTAAAAATACATTTAAAGAAGTATACGGGTTTTACTGGCTTATCGAACAAACGAATACGAACGGGCCCTGACGCGCAATTAATTGATTGCCCCTGAAAGTCGGCTTCTTACGGAAACACGGCTTCCCTATCGTCAAATGTCACGGCACGCCACTGGCCAAATTCAATAATTTTCCTTGTCCAATTGAATTTCTAATATAATTTTTATTTCTGTAATTACATTCAACGATCATTCTATAAATGCTTTGGAAAGAGGAAGTGACAAAAATATTTTTAAAATCATGTCCACAAGTAAGTTTTTGCATCGGAATTTCAAAATTCATAAACGAAATGGCCGAAAATTGCATATCGCGTAATAATACATTTTTGTTCAAAATTATTTCTATAAAATATTGCACAAAATCCATATTATAGAGGAAATTTTTATTTTTAAATATTAATATATAAATTCGGTTATATACGATATGAGAATCGAGTAAATATTCATGATTTTACAGTTCATTTGAAACGTTATTGAGATCGGTTCGTTGACCAATATTAAACCGTAATGATGATAAAATTGATTACACTCAGTTTTTAAACAACAATTATCGAGAGTGACTTTAGCTTCTTCGACTGGAATTAAGTCCATTTACGAATCACATCCGGGATTTAAAGTCGAATCCGAAGTAAACTGTCGTATCCGGGATATTTGTCAAATTCAGGTATTATTATCCAGTCCGAGATTTACTTCATAAATCGGTTATATAATCTCCCTTTTACAACTAACGACGATCCGTCCCACAGTTTCATACATTTCCATTTATTCTCTCGAAACAATCGGCAAATTGTTTCTGAAATGCTTCGAATTCTTTTCGACCTCGGTCGTACTTACAGGACTGGAAAGTTAAATTTAAGTTTAAATATTTTGTCAATGAATGAAGCGAACTAAGCGAAGGCGTAATTTGTCGAAATGGCGCTTGCTCGAAAGGCCTGGCCGTTCGTAAGAGAAACGAGTTTTGGATTTCTAGGCTCTACCGAAGCAACAACGAGAGAAGATCCAGTTTATCTTCAACTTCTTACTCTGCGGAGGACCTCCGAACATTGCGCGCTGGAAATTTTCTTCGATCTCCAACTCCTTTTCGAACTGAACGAAAGCCTTTTTCAATTTGGCTATCTCGGTCTTGTCCCAATATATCTTGGGGTCGTCCCGCTCCATACTTTCGGAATGATGTGTCGAGGACCCCGAAGAAAACCCACTGACGTCTGGATCGTTTTGAATTTCCGAGGACTCTGACGGAAGTCTTCCAACTTCTGGATCATAAGGATATTCCGACGATTGTGCCGGAATCCCGCTGACGTCTGCATCCTGTGGAGGATCATTTGTCTCCAACTCCTTTTCGAACTTAACGAAAGCCTTTCTCAATCCGGCTATCTCGGTCTTGTCCCAATATATCTTGGGGTCGTCCCGTTCTGCATCCTGTGGAGGATCATTTGTCTCCTCCACCCTCCGCTCACACCTCTCTCGAATTGGAGGTCTTCGTCCAAAGATCCTACCAATCCACCTCCAAAAACATTCCGTCTTTTGACTCATTTTTCTCTAAAATCGCATAAAACAAATGTCTTCGATATAACAATCGGAAAACAAATATATTGTTGTCGAGCGTCATCAATTGTTGTCTGTGGAAACTATTAATTTTAGAAATTCCGTTTTCTACAACCTATAGGGTCTTTTTTTTTAACTCTTTCCGCCCTGTGGGCACTAAGAGGGCCTCTTATAGACGGCCCATTATGGGTTCGGCCAGGCCCACAATGGAGGCGACCGGGTGGTGAGGGACGGGGCCCGACATATCCGAACGGACCACCCCCCGAAAAATTCCTGGGGAATATTCGACCCGTTCGGATTCGAATCCCGGGTCCGCCAGAGCGGTAGGCTGCCACCTTGACCGCTCGGCCATCCGGCCGTCACCTATAGGGTCTTATACGAGTGATTTATTATAATTTTATCACTCACGAGCCGATAAATTTCACTTTATTAATTTCAAAAATATAAGATTTCGAGAAAGATCGAAAAAAAAATTAGATTTTTGTTTTATAGGACCTTTATGGGGCCCGGGAAAAGTTCAAATTTCCGTCTTCGTCACGACATGGTGTTTGCCGAGATGTACACATTCGCAAAAAATCGTGTTTAGTGATCGGGAGGTTACTTTAAATTTCGATTACAGACAAAACTCTTTCTGATTTATTGCCAGAATGTAAAAATCTTGGAGAGTCAAAAAATGACTCTCCAATATGTTTACATTTTTGGATTCGGGAAACATTGAAATGTCCAGAAATACAAAGAATTCCGTGGTTTTTCTGTATGTATGAATGCTAGTGTGCGAGGAGCGCGATTTTGTTCGCCCTCTTTAAAGCGTAATAACTCCTGTTGTTTTTGTCGAAAATTTCTGAAATTCTGCAGGAAGGTTTGTGTATGAGGGACATTCGTGCTATTAAATTTTATTGTTAAAGGTCGAGGGTAGAGAGCGTCGATGTCAAATCTCGAATGGATCAGAGTTAATAAAGATTTTACTCGTTATTATCAATTACTGTAAATGATAATAACGAGTAAAATCTTTATTAACTCTGATCCATTCGAGATTTGACATCGACGCTCTCTACCCTCGACCTTTAACAAAAAATTTAATAAAGTATAAAATATTATTATAAAGTGACAAAGAGCTTAATTTTGAGCGTAGGGACGTGTTTTATAAAAAACTGTATTTTTATAAAACACGTCCCTACGCTCAAAATTAAGCTCTTTGTCACTTTATAATAATTAATAATATAAAAAGGTTTTTAATAAAGTATCGTAACAGATGGCGCCACCACAATTTTACATTTTTTTGCCGCTGGACTTTATACTATGCGTTTTTTAAAAAATGAACACAATTATTATTTATTCAAACTAAAATCTGCGGTTGTTAAAATTATTTAACTTTATTTTTTCGGTATTAACAAAGGGATTTATGCAAGGGGCTTGTACACACTTTGTGATACTCATGCAAAAGTTTTTCTAATCATTTATTGATAATTAATAATCATATGTTATCGCTTACCTGAAATAAAACGTTTCCGACAAACTCTTGTATTGATATTCACTTTATCCGTATTGAAATTTTTCTGGTTAATTCCCCAGAGCCATGCAAATTGCCTTGGTCGTGAAAGCTCCTAAGTTTGGGTCCTTGATGACAAATTATACCGGGAATTTTGAAAAGTGACGTACCTTCGTTCTTCGATAAACTAGCATTACACCCAATTACACAACAATTCGCGACAAATAAACAACGCAAGAACTCCAGCTAAAGCGCGCGTAAATACAAATAAAACCTAAACAAACCACAAAGATGGTGCCAGACAATTGCGCATGCTCACGACGTCACTCGTGATGTCGACTAGAAACCTCTCTATAGTACTTAGACGATCTCATTTCTTATGGGGGATGTGAAGTCTTCTAAGCGAGAGTAATTATTACATTTACGTTACGTTTCTGGCTTTGCATCTAACAATATTTCCAACTTTCACGCAAGCTTGAGAAAACACAATATATTTTGAATAAAATCGAAAAAACTGAGTGCTTTTGGCAGTGGCGTAGCGTGGGTGTCAGCCGCCCGGGGCGGAGGAAAATTTCGCCGCCCCCTTATTTAAGTATTTTTACAAGATATTATTATTTATTGTGAAATTTTGCCGCTCCCTATAAGTGTCGCCCGGGGCGGGCCGCCCCTGCCGCCCCCACTACGCTACGCCACTGGCTTTTGGACAAGTTTCTGCAGCTGAATTTTCTACTAAATTTAGACTAAGAGCCGCGCGAGAAACATAAAGTTCAAGTTTACCGTGGCTCTTTGTAAATCGTTGTACTACATCCCGGACAGTGGCAAGATTGTCGGCATCAGTTTTGAATACCTACACTGTATTTCGGTTAATTTTGAATTATATTCTCTAAGTAGCTAGCATCCTGTTTAGTATAGTAATTAGTTTATTGGTTTGAGACCTCTTGTTGGTGATGGCCCAAACAGGCAATTATCCCTATAAAATCAAACAGGCAATTACCCCTTTTTTGCTTGTGGGATAATTCGCCACTGCACACTCATCAATCCCAGCTGCATTCTCTAGCCAACCTCCCCAGAAAAAAGTATACACGAAAAACAGCTATACAAACACTTAGAATATCTTAACGTCAACGTCTACGTAACCAACATATCGACGACCAAATCGGATAAAATATACAAAATAGCGACACTAACATTCAGGTCAACCCTCATGACCAATACCCATGTAGCCAAAATTCAAATCACCGTCAATTTAACGAAGGGATCCCTCATCCTAACAATATTAATGAAGAGAGTCCCAACAGGGCCGGACGAAAAGGAAATATTCGAACTTTTTTTTTTTTGTAACTCTTTCCGCCCAGTGGGCACTAAGAGGGCCTCTTATAACAAGCCCATTATGGGTTCGGCCAGGCCCACAATGGGGCGACATATCCGGACGGACCACCCCCGAAAAATTCCTGGGGATTTTTCGACCCGTCCGGATTCGATCCCGGGTCCCCCAGGGCGGCAGGCTGCTAACCTTGACCGCTCGGCCATCCGGCCGCTGAAATATTCGAACTGTAAACATGAAGCCAGTCTTTTTCCCATACGTATCCACAGGGCCGGATTTACCAATCCAGGGGCTCTGGGCATAAATTCAGTGGGGCTTTAAGAGTAGGCAAATTTGATGATTTAGAAAATTTACACAAAATACTGTACTTTCAACTAGATTTCAACTAGGAAGTTGTAAATTTCATTTAAAAATAAGGTTATTGTAAACATACATATATTTTATTGTGTGAAACTAATTATTTTAATTTAATTGAAAAATACCTATGTAAAATTTTTTTCCCGAAATTTTCCGATGTTCCATAGATTTTTTTTCCGGGTTTGGTTTTCATTGCCTGTGGCCCTCGTGATTAGGCCGCACTAGGCTGTCGCAGTAATAGGAAAAAAAATTGTTTAAACATAGTTTTGTGGGGGCCCTGGTCACCGGCTCCAAATGTCCCTATGTAAATCCGGCCCTGCGTATCCAACGTTTCGGAAGAACAGAACGGCACACCGGAACAATCAAAATCATCTTAAAAGCAGAACGATTCACCCGGGCCCGACTATACCTGACAACATATCGAACAGAACATATACTTCTGTTCGATACAAACGCCCGAGAATATGCCATCAGTGCGAACAACTCGGGCACACCAAACAACTGTGGGACTTTGGAGCAGCCAAAACCGAGATCCGACCTTCTTTTCGATAAAGTGTGTGTAATTGGACACATTTCGATTTGGTTGCTAAATAAGATTGAAACATGTAAGGCTACGTCCTACGTGGCAGCATTCAGCGACCGCGGGCGGAATCTTTGTATGCGCTACGCGTGTTGTTTACAAGATGGCGGCGAGAAGACTTCGTCGAATGCTACTATGGAAAATATGACAAGCATTAAAACGGTAAATTTCAAAGGTAAATGTTATCGGTAACTAAATACACAACAAATATAAAGAATCTATAGTAACCCCAAAGATTCTTCAAAGAACAGTAAAGGATGAATCACTAACCTCCGGGAGGTCCGTCGAGAGCACGAACAGTCTTGCCTTTCAGTGTTTTATTAATGGTTTGCAGACTTTACCGCAAGATGGCGGTACTAGCAACTACGGTGTCGTCTGCACGATAGTATTAAAAAAGTATAACTTCAAAAGTATGACGACTTTCTTATGTTTAGTCTCCGGTCCGAAAGTAGGGTATCGTTGAACTCGTCTTGGTCCCGAGTTCAAATATATACTCAAAGTCCCGAAATTCCATAGGGTGCAATTTATAGTACAGCCGTATGTTAATTCTGTGTATGGAATTATTACAAAACTTATAAAACTAATTAGAGTTAGCAATCAAATTGCAATTAGCAGTACTTAAAGATTTTCAACATGTTTGCTGTTATTGCACTTTTGAGTTCAGCTGATCTTTATATAAATTTTGAGAGAGAATTTTATATTGTCATTACAAACCTTTCTAAATTTAACACGGTAATCTGCACTAAAGAAGATAAAGAACAGTGCTACATTAATGCACTTATACACATTTGTATAACTGCATCAGTGTAACAATGCACTTCTGTAAGATAACTGGTCGTGTCTTTTTTGTTCTTGGGAATGTGCACGAATAAAATTATGTAAAATCAAAATACATTAAATAACATCCGATTATTTTCTTTTGACTAAACATTCAAGACATTTAACAGCAATAAAATATTTTCAAACAAAACTTTATTTCTAATAGCTAAGCAATGTCATTTTCACATGTGAAGAAAATTAAAAAGTTGAAAAATTACAAATTGGAACATACATAATTCACATTTTATAATACATCATTATTTTCAAATGTCAAAATAAATATTTGAATCAAAATGTCTTGGTAATTTACTGGTCTCAAATTCCCATTTACTGGATTTTACCCAGCTTTCGATCGTTTAAAATTATGCGAGTATCGCACCCGTATCGTAACCCATAAGCCGATCGGTCGCACGGAACACGCTTCTACATTTTTCCACCTCCGCTCCGGCTGTCATTTATACACACGGATAACTTTGAATAATGATTAATTTTATTAAAATCTGCATAATCCATTAATATTTCATTTAAAATGGGATTATACAAGTAAATTAATCCCAAGTTTTAAAATCCACAAGTGGACAACATACAGGTTTTTACCAAGAATAAGTATCAAACTTTTCATTTATCTAAAATTATAAAAAAGCATTAACACTGATTTAGTAACATCTTATTTAAAAGGTATTACATATCTTAAACAGAAAGCATAATTATTTTTTATATCAAACCATCAATAAAACAACTTAATTATTGTCTGTAGTAAAGTTATCTTATTTAACTTTATTCTTAAAAAGTAAGTACAGGAATGTCAAAATCAATGCAGTACTGGGCATCTTGATTCAATTTTATAAATGCCATCCATAAATACATACTTGAATACAATTTGAGTAATTCGAATGATAATGATTGAATAAATTCCATAAATTGTACATTAAATCATACAAAAAAAAAAAATTTCCATTGCAACACAATTGGCACCATTTTCTTTGTTTTGCGTGGAAGACTACTTTCTCCGAAATTATTACGATTCTCGACGTCGTCACGGTGCCCAGCAATTTGGCACTTTTCTCAAATTAGTACACGGGCCATTTGCTATATAAATGTAATCAGTGTTTTGTTTCTGTGTGCAACTGATTCTTTACAAGAGACTATTTCGTTAAGAAAAAAAGAAATATCAAATAATAATTTTCTTCTTTTCGTTAGTGAAAAACTTGTAGAAATTGTGTCGAATAAAAAGTAGAAGTTATATATTTATATATATAAATAATTTGTTCATTTCTTTTTACAAATAAATTTATAAAATGTTAAACATTTTTTTTTCTTTTTCCAGCTTAAAGTTATCACATAAAAAGTAAATATAAAATGGCAGTGCCATATACAAAATGCTGAAAGAATTTTTTAGGAATGATTTATCAAAATAAGTATGGAAATTTACAGTTTTTTTCCTCCCGTTGCGGAATACTTAAACTCTCTTTCTATCGGTCAGAACACGAACGATACTACCGACACCACCGGTTGCATATACCTGAAATTGATATCAATAATAATTTTTAAACACCGAATTAATTATGTTAAAATATAATTAGGTGCTGTCCATAAATTACATATTGCAGATACGGGCGGGACCGTATGCAGGTAATCGTGACGAGAGGACGGGGATATATTTACAAAAATGTTAGATAATGCCAAGGGTCTAGAGCCTCGAGTAATAGAATAATTCGTGTTTGTTTCTGTGGTTTGCTATGCAATACATAGTAAACCACACTGTTTACATCATTGCTTTGTATGTTATACGTGTAATTAATAAAATAATGTAATGTTTGGTATGTCATGCTGTGTATTATTCATTAATAAAATGAAGATACATGTCATGTAATTCTAGAAGTGGGTATGTGCTACAACATTACAGAGCATTATAGAAGGGATGGTAGTTTACAAGTATAAAAATAACATTACACAATTTATGGACAATCCCTTAACTCAAAAATTTGTTTATACATTTGATTAAAACTAAAATTATTGACTAATTTATTAAAAATCAGTATAGCATTTTTTGAAACATCCTTTATATAAACAAACATATTCTATTTAATGAAACATCCTTTACAAATATTTTTTAAAACTCTTGATTTGTCAATAATTGTACAGTTAACATAGTTGTTATTGAGAATAAAAATTAAAATTCTGTGTGTTCCTCTCAAAAAAAGGTTGAATGGCTAATTGTTTTGATCATATTCTTTCCTTGGTCTTTTATAAAATTTTGTTCAATTTTTCAATTTGAATTGGTTTCTCAATGAGAGAAAAAGTTTGTTTATGATTGTTAAATGTCATATAAACAGTCATTTTAGTGTTCCTTTGTCCAAAAGACTATATTTTGCTTTTTTTAGAAACATCCAATGATTGCCTAAATGATTGGGCTACAATTCTGCTAATTTAAATAATTAATACAAAGTAATTTGCTACTAGAAGTAGACATTAGGTGCCATTGAAGTCTTAAATAAAAAAAAGCAAAAGTACTTAAGTTTTTTGGATTTATTTATTTTGAGTAATATCATCAATAAATCTGTGGACATTTTAGTTAGTTTATTACAGTATATAGAGAAACTATTTAAAAAGTTAACAGATGAATTTAAAAAATATTTCAATAACCCAGTCAAGAATATTAAGGAACTTTTGAATATTCCTACTTATTTACAGGATTTAAAAATCCTATAATTAAGTATAGCAAGTATGAAATAAAATCTTCACAAAAACACCACTGCAAGTTATTTCGTGTTCCGCCCCAATAATCGACGGATGACGGAGCTCTATTTATTGCCCTCTTTACTATTCCATAGATGGGTGTTTTCTCCCCGCAGGGACCATTGCAGCGCCACCGGTGCCGACGATACAAATCCACCTCGTCGTGAAAATTGTGATCCACCGTTATACTGGCTCCCGTAAGTTTGTTTATTCAAAACGTGTGCTTCGGAAATTCGGGTCCGTGCAAATCGTCATCCTCATTTCTTGTAACAAAGAGATAAGCATGTATCATCTCTCATGCAATAGAGTTTAAACTAGATCTTTACGAGAACGTAACTTCAAAAGTGGCAAACTGAGACGAATGTAGCAGAGACCGCTGTGTTCTTTGTAACCACATTTACCTGCAGATGACTTCATTTGATTACTCCAATTTACTTCCACTCTGTTGAGTTTATTCCAGAAATAATTAGAATTAAATTCCAAAAACAGACTGTGGATGTCAGGATTCGGGTCGTTCAATTCCCAAAAACTATCGACGATGGACACTGATTTCCTGTTAGAGCATTCCTGAATATCAGGAGAATCATCATCAAGCTCTTCTTCCAGATACAAAGCTAAGGCATATTCATAATTGTTCCAAATCAAACCACAAGCCACAGGCTCTTAGAAATATTATTTTCTGGTTCTTTAACCAGAAAATAATACAGTAGAACCTCTATTATCCGGACTAATTGGGGATGAAGGTAGTCCGGATAAGGAAAAATCCGGATAATCGAAAATAATAATAATTGACAGTGCATATATTATGAATAATTTTTATTTGTCTAGATTTACATATAGCTTCAATATTAAATTATTTTTTATTAAGAAATTCAATTAATGACTTTTGTTTACCAGTAAAGCTAGCTGTTCTTTTTGAAACTGCTAAATCGCAAATACTTTGAACACATATAAGTCGTCCTGAGTTACACTCTTCTTAGCTCTCAAACCACTTCATGGCGACATCTAAGCACCAAAAAGCTTCAGAATGTGTAGGACCAATATCTCTTACTTCGCAAATCTCTTCGTCTTCTCGATCTTGTTCATCTGAGTCAGATATTTCTTTAATTATTTCCTCATCATTCAAAATTTGGAATCCAGGATCGTTCGTATCACAATTTAACCACTCGGTTACATTTTCTTCATCACATTCAGCACATATTGAAATTTGTGCTATTGCTTCCACAATGTCTCCTATACCACTTTCTACTGTTACTGGAATTTACTAATGGTCTTTTCAAAATTTTGTTCCATGCATTCCATCACGTACAGTATGTACATAAACAGTGTCGCAATTCGCCAAGGGCAAATCAGCAAATTCGTACAATTTTTGTTTATTTTGAACAATCCGGATAATCAAAAATCCGGATAATAGAGGTCCGGATAATCGAGGTTCTGTATTATTTTCTGGTTAAAGAACCAGAAAATAATATTTCTACGAGAAAACCAGAAGCAAACAATAAAAGTTTGAGTTAAAAAAATGAATTAAAATATTTAACAAAATTATAATTTTATTTTTCTGACCTTTAACCAATTTTGTTGGAATGTTTACTTTAACATTGTAACAATTTATTAATAGTTTTGCATCAAAATGAATTATAAAACATTATTTTGGATAACATTAAAGTTTTGGATAAATCACACAAACAAATTAATATACAGTAATACCTCGGTTTTCGCTGACTTCAGTTATTGTCTTAGTTTTCGTCGATTTTTTTTGGCAAAAAATTTGTCTCAGTTTTCGTCAGCATGCCCAAGTGACCTCGCTGCTAATTTTGCGAAAACAAAGGGTAACCCACGCATTTTCCGGCGCAGTGTGGCGTTATTTCTCGTTGTGTGGTGTGAGCCCACAACGAGAAATAAGCCCACAACAGCCCACCACTGGCCGACGTTTCCGTTCCTCGAACACTAGGAGTTCGGTCGTGGGTTTACACTTCGCCAGGACGGGCTGGTCACGTGGAGTTTTCCGGGTTTTCTTCACATCTAATGCCTGAATAGGGGCCAGTTATCCTTTTAAACAGATTTTCCAGAAGGCATTATTCCCCACAATACGACCATCATAAATGCATACAACTACTATTACATGACAATTACGTCACACTTTACCACGGGGCGATATAGGCTAGAAGCTCATATCCAACTAGCTTCTACAAGACAAGACATTACCCCTGCATGTCTATCCAACAATTCCATTGCTTTTCTTTAGATTCAGTCTTTTATATTAATTTCTCATTGCTTTTAGTATTTAACAATATATTAATTCTTTATAAAATGTGTTTTTGGTGTGTATTTTGGAGTGTCTAGAACGAATTAATTGGATTTACATTGATTCATATGGAAATAATTGCCTCGGTTTTTGTTGGTTTCGGATTTCGCCGATTGTTTTCGGATGAATTATCGACGAAAACCAAGTTATCACTGTATTGCTAAGATCATTATATTTATTTCAAAATTACATGTTGGAAAACTTATCCTATCTTTATCATATTTATACTTTATTATAACTAATAGCTATCATTCATTACTTACAAGTAATTACCAGTAACTTATATCATCAAATGATATGTAATTGTTTAAACTCATTTGTGTTAAGTTTAAAATTGTAAATAATTAAATTTGTACAAACAAAAAAATAAACTAATGTTATTCATTTTTATTAATGTTTAAAAAAGAAAGATGACATGTAAACTAAATAACATACAAGGATTTTTTACAGAGTATTTTACACTCAAAATTTAGATTTTCAACATTTTTAATAAATTTATAAATCTATAGAAGAAATTCCATTGTGATAAATGAAGTCTAAATTGGAGTATATAAAAGCAAGTTATTACAAGCAATGAAATTAAATACATGTTAAGTAAAATGTGCAGAGGGAAGTAATCCATTATAAAAAATTTATCTATTAAAATTAGTTATAAAACAGAAGCCAAATTGAGAATTTCCTTTCTCTTGTTTTAGATTTTTTTACACATAATTTTAAATGTTATTAATTTAATAAATACTGTACTATAAATCTACTTAAATTGGACAATGGTACGCAATGATTCACATAACTAGCATATCAATTCACACCATAAATAGCTTCTATTCAATTGAAAAGTCAATGATTTGAGAGAAAGGAAGTTTTGTGTTTTATTTTAATATTTCATTTGGCTACCTTCCAAATTCAAAGACTTACAGTAATAATGTTAAAATATTCATAAATGGAGAATGACTAAATAATGTCAATTAATCATATAAAGGCTACTGTTATATTTACAACTATATATTACATGCACAGTTCTAAATTGTGTATAAGTGACAAGCCACAACTGTTTTAAACATTGCCATAGCAATATTTAAAACAGTTGTGATAGCTATTAATATCTGATTCATCAATAATTGGAACTAAAAATATTTAACAGTATATAAATATCTTCAAGGATTTTTATTATATTTGAAAAGCTTTTAAAGCATTTTAATTAATATATAACCAGAGTATTATAATAATTTAATGTTCTGTGTTAAACAGGTATTATGAATTTTTAAGAATTATAAAATAATCCAGAACAAAATCTAAATTTTATTGTGAATTTTGTTATTTAATAATAAATATTACTTCAACATAAAATCAAATTCTAATTTTTGAAGAGTCTTTAAAACAATAAACAAGAAATCAAAATCGAAATTTATAATTAATAATAAAATAAAACATAAAGCTAATACATTTTATATATATATGCATCTTTATAAGAAATTACAATTACCTTTTCATGCCAAGCTAATAAATGTCCACTGCTTCCTTCGCTTGGATTTTCGAAACCGCGATAAATATATTTCATCAGAACGTCGAGAAGGTCACGATCCATCGAAGTGACGACTTTTTCTATTTCGCTGGCTTTTATCGTAAACAGTATTTTCTGTACTAAATTGAATGCAGAATCCTAAAATGCAAATAGTAATTTCAATGAAAATGATCTAACTATTCACGGTGAAAGCAGACTGATGTGATCATGGTCCTTCTAAGTTGTACAATTGCACTGCAATGTTAGATAGACGGCCCGTAACATGTTTTTAAACACATATATCATAATAAAAATTAGTTTATTTTTATGAGTATTCCCTCAAAGTTACAAAGCCATTCCTTGCCCCACATCTGACAGTCTGTATGCACAAAAGACAGGAAAACCCAATTGCTACTCAGAACACAAAGTTGTGTCTCTATCACCCTAGCTTAGAAGTCTCATAATTTTTATTTTAAGTGTATAATATCCCTCTTTAATATATAAAATATTAGTTATTTTCCTTTTTTTCTTTTTGTTTAAGTTTATTTTAAAAATAATTTACAATTTTATCCCTGTTACCCATACAGCATAGCTTCTACGACTTCTGCACAAGAAAATTCAAATCAAACCTTTTTACTCCTATAACACAAGATCAAAAAAACTCTACTTTCACCATCATACACAGAACAGAATTTTTATTAGTAATTATACCTTCATAATTTGATTTTTTGATCCAATAGGTGCATTTTTCAAAAGTGATTTTAAAGCTTCAATATTTTTTCCTGTATTCACTTGTTAAGAAAAGTAATAACAAACACAGCTGTTTATGTTACTCACTAACTTACTGATAAAAATTTTCATTAAGAATTTTATAAGTTTTAAAACACATTCATTTCTTTATATTAGAAACCCTAGATAGATCTTATTTAAAAATTACAACTGAATGTTTGTTCAACAGCATAAAATGTATAGGTAATCTTTCTGTTTAAATTACTTCTGAATCAAGGCAAAAAAAAAATTTTAAATGCTTAAAATAATCAAAAAAGACGAAATTTCTGAATGGAAATGATGAAAAAAAGGTACATACCAAGTTTTAAAAATAACATTAACCCCTACAAATGGACAAGGCAGCTAAAATGTTGGCCTATTACTATGGAAATTACTGGATAGAATTCGAGAGAGCAACTGTCCAAGAATTTTTCATGGGTAATCTATTCTGGATATTTTGAGCAAAATCCTTCCCCAACCAGCCACCTTTACTGTAAGGTTGGACAAACACACCTAGTGCCTCAGGACAGAAAGAGTTAAAATGAAAAATATCTCATTTCAAATGCCATTATTACAATATTAGAAGAAAAGAATTTTTAAAAATAGAACAGTAAATTGCTATTAGATTGGCTTATTTACATTCAGTACCCGATTATTATAATTTTTGTTATATAACTAAAGAAAAATGTATAAAAACACAAAAATTTAATTTATAATAATTTTCCATTAATTTTTAAATTAATCTCTAAAATTTTAAAATTATTGGGCTGCAATTTGAAAAAATTGTAGACCTATATAAATTCCCATTGTCATCCATCCATCTTTCCTTAATCTTGAGATTGGAGATAGTTAGACGAAAGACGAGACCGGATATGGAAATATTAGGGGCAGAAAAACCCCGATTAACTATATACAAACTTCCGACGCAAACCAAAAGTCATGTTATTTCAATTCAAAAATTTTTCCCTAAAAGGTATTAGATAAATGACCAGCATGACTCTATTGTTAAAGGAAAAGTATGATGTACAGGGGCAAGCCACTACTAATTTCAGGTGGAGAGCATATATTAATATTTTAAATTAAAAATATGATTAAAAATTGCAACCCAGCATTATGATGATGTCACAATGAATAATTGCTCATTATTATTAGTGAAAAATTTCTTCAATTACATAATAAATGATTCTCAAAATTACCAAAATATGCTCAAGCCTTACTACAAGTAGTCCATTTTTTGTTTTACTTTAACATTTTCATTAATTAGAACTTCATCTTCAGAACGTTTCTAAAGAATTCAGTTTTAATGAGCCAAAATTTGGAAATTAAAGATGAATAGAAGGTGAATACAGTTACTCAGGACAGTTCTGAAGATAAAATTCTTACGACATTAAATCAAAAATAAAACAATAAATCTTAAATAAGACTAAGTATATTTTGAGAATTACATTAAACTGTCAAGAAGAAAAAATTAAACAAATGAATACTGGTAACATTTAAAATTCTTTTAAAAGTTAGTTTTAAGATGGAATATTATGAAATTTGTTTAATCTGAACTATTAGTTAAAATTGGTTATTTTAATGCATTATTTGTTCTAAAATATTATTTACAAAAATCCACACCTGATAGTATTAATTAAAATGCTAAGTAATTTGACACTAAAGGCGGTCATTAGATGCCATCTCCTGCTAAGTTTAATAATTATAATTAAATTAATATTTTAAAAATTAATTTAGAAGGTTCTGGAAGAAAAGAATTGGCACAAAGTGGGACTCAAACTCACAACTCCCACATTCCATGCAGTCATGTTGCCAGTCACATTAACCAGACTTTCCAGAACTTATTAATTTAGATATAATATTACTGAAAGTGTAATTACTTATGGTTACATCTAAATTATTATGTTCTGAAAGCAAGGATAGGACAAGTCTAGGTAGCATAAATGGCAATGTAACTACGCATTACGGGCAGGAGTTTCAGGCTAGATTCCCACTTTGGGCCAATTCTTTTCTTCCAGAACCTTCTAAATTAATAATTATTAAAATATTAATTTAATTATAATTATTAAATTTAGAAAGAGATGGTTCCTAATTCCTGTCTTTAATGCCAAATTAACTTAGCATTTAATTAATAGTAATAGTAGTAGCAGTATAGCCTGATATAATTTGACAATTGTTTGGCTTCAAAAATATTACAATAAAGAACATTCATATATATGACATCATAAGCAAATCACATAGCCACATACAAATATATAATGTCAGTCTATATTCAAAATTATTAATTTAGCATAAGGAATAAAAAGTAATAGATTTATTACCATAAATATGCCATTTAAAATAAATTTTTCAATCCTAATATAGTTGTCTAACTATAAACAATATACTGGAAACCATTAAATGTAATGTTTCTTCTTACCAATTTAACAGAGGAAAGGGAAAGGTTGCCAATGACTTCAACCTTTGCCTGTGGTCACCATTCAATACCTTATCTCCAGCATCTCTGTTGCCCATTTGCTTCTTTTCATCCCCCACTAAAATAATATATGCTAATGATATTGCAAACTAGTAATAAATATATTTAAAAGCTTCTTGCCTGTATTATTTAATCACAAAAACTTACTACCTTAGTTACTTATGACTAATGAACAGGCTTATTACACGGGTAGAGTATGCCTCTTTTGATTCTTAGCAGATCCCTTTAATCATTTTTTTGTTTGAACAAATGAAATACTTTTATTATTAATAAAGAAATATTGTTTTAAAGATACTATTTGTTAGTAAAAGTAACATTAATTTTATAATATTAGGAACCAGGAGTGGATTACCCATTAAGCAAAATAAGCACGTGCTTAGGGCATTGAGGGAAAGGGGTTCCACAGAAATTTTCCATAGCCGAATTTACCATGGTCTATATGGTGTAATACTGCAAATGGTGCAGCTGAACCATGATCTGCAAAAGGGGCTCCCACATTAAATGAAAAAATTACATACAGATATATAACAACAACAACGAGAGCACTCAGAGATTGCAGACCTCCACCAAAGGTCATGAAATCGAAGGAAAAAAATTTCCCCCACATAAATAAAAACAGGAAACTTGTATGCAGTCTGAAATTTGTATACTTTCTATACAATGTCAGAGGAAAAAACAAACACACACATACTCTGACAAAACCATAACCTCCTTGGCAGAAGTAAAAATAATATGAGAGCAGTTTTTTTTCAAGCTCCGATGGTCCATAAAACAAAGACAAGTATAAATAACAAAATGAATTTATTACCAAAAGTTAGGTACAAACACGATTACTTTTCAACATAATCACTGTGAAAATTGAGGAATTTGGCATATCTGTGGACGAGCTTTTTTATTCCCTTGTCATAGAATATTGCCTTAACAATGTTGTTTTGAAAATCATCATTAGTCTCAAACCTCTGCCCTGCTAGTCACGTTTTCATTTCAGGAAAGAAGTGGAAGTCTTCACACATTAAAAAGTTTTAAGCTGGATGGAAGTCTGAAAGGTGGAAGTCTTTACCACCTTTAAACACCCAGCATATAGCCTCAATTTAGTGCCGAGTGACTTCCACCTCTTTCCTGAACAGGAAAAGTGGCTAGGAGGGCAGAGGTTCGAGACTAATGATATCTTCAAAACAACGTTAGGGCCCATCTAGTCATTGACGGCAACATTCTATGAGAAGATAATGGAAGAGCTCGTCCACAGATATGACAAATGCCTCAATCTTCACAGTGATTATGTTGAAAAGTAACCATGTTTGTACTAACTTTTGGTAATAAATTCATTATGTTATTTACACTTGTCTTTTTTTTATGGACCATCGAAGCTTGGAAAAAAAACAGCCTATATAATAATAGTAATGACAGAGATTAATAATATACATTAATCTTGGAAATACAACAAAATTAGAATCTGATAATTGCCCCATAGACAAGAAGATCACAAAGGCTCACATGATCTTTCTTGTTTAAATCTTGTTGAAGTTGGCTGTCCCATTCAGTTGTCCACTGAGAACGAAACTGTGCAGGGGTGCTAGTAGCTCACTCAGCATCCATTATGCCAACAGGCAACAACACATGTGCTAACATTGTAACTTTGTAAGTAAGCTGATTCCTTTTTTTTATGACACTGACAACAAATAATGTAATGTTTCATAATTTTGTGGAAGTGCTTATGAAATGGTGTATAGTGCTGCTTTGACTATGCATGTATTTTCTATTGTTTATTTATCACATGATGGACTGGTGGTGATAACTGAGGTTGTATTTCATTATGTCTGTCAATTTACGTGGTGCTAGTAATTTCTGAATGTGCATTTTTTGTACATAGTGCCAAGGTGGTCGTGGAGATGAGAACAGTTTTTTTTCTCGTGTGATGGTGACAGTGACTCTTGTACTTTATCAAGTGATACGAGACAGACTTCATCCATGTGCTGAGTGTTTCGATGCAGGTTAGACTCCTGCTGTCACTATTAATTTGTAACACACCCCCAGCAACTCCACTTTTCAGTTTACAAATTCTGAGACAAAATCTGTCTATATTAATTAAAACACAAAAGCACAAGATTCAGCTGTAAGCCGGGAATTAAACTGTCTATATGGTTCTATGATATGTGTAACTGTGTTGATTGTCACATAATAATTCAAACAAAATATTTCTTTTTATTTCTATACTTTACAGACCCCCAAGAACAAAGATGAAATGTGTTCAGTTAAGTGGTGCACAAAAGCAAAAACCATCAAAAAAGAAACAAGAGAAGACTTTGGATCTAGAGTCAAAGACTACAAAGCTGACTGTTTTCTTCACACAAGTTTCACAACATAATATACCAATTCCAGGTCAAAACCGATCTTTGTCATCAGAAATGGACACAAATACAGTAAATACACTTTGATCACTTCAGAATCAAAATATGGTGGTGTTAGAATCACCAAGGTGTCACAAACAGGTTCATCTAGCATGTCTCATTACTGATCTTACTTTGCCTGTAAATTGTCTTGTTACCTCTACTACAAATGTTGGTTCAAGTTACTTTTCAATACATTCTGGAGTTGAAAGAATTGCTGAAAATGAAAGTTTAGTGAATTGGCAAATCAGGTGTTACAGTGCTTAAGTGAAACTTGTAGGCTAAACTTTTCAAAATGTAGGGGTCTGTCTTATGACAACACTACTAACATGTCCTGGCTTTATAAGGAGATGCAGCAAAAAAATTTTAGAAACAAACAAGTTTGGTACATATGTGCCCTGTGCAGCTCATTCACTAAATCTGTTAAACTGAAATGCTGTTGACTGCTGTCAAGAGGCAGTTAATTTCTTCTCTACAGTACAGTTACTCTTTACCTTTTTATCAGCCACAAGCAGCCAGTGAAAAATTCTTAAAGGTTGTATTAGAAATGAAAGTGTCTTACAATTCCTCTCTGATACCTGATGAGAGACATATGCTATGGTGACAGCAGCAATTTTGAAATCTTCCCTTAAAATTGCAAAAGCATTAGAATATATAGCCAAAGACCAGTCACAAAAGGGAGACACTAGAAGAGAAGCAAATAATATTGCAGATAAGATTCGAGAGCTAGGATTTGTTTTTATGTTGAATTTTTGGAATGAGATTTTGCAGAATTTTCACAGAGTAAGCAAAGTTCTATAAAATGAGGATGTGAACATGTGTAGATCTGTATGTATCATTAGCTTGTTAGACTAGATGTTGCTTGTCGGAAAGATTAGTAAAAATTAGTAAGACTCGTGTAACTGGTTATATAACAAAGAAACAAAGAATACACAAAGATTACACTGTCTTGACTCATGGAAGGTCAGTGCTGGAAAGGGGAGTGTGAAACGAGGTCACTGTCCCCAAGGGGTCAACAGCGCCACCAACTTTTTATTACATAACGGAAGAACGTTTACAAAACATTGGGACACAATTTGTGTATGTAACGACGTTGTATAACATTTGACAATAATTTCGATCGTTGATTCCAACATAGCTGACCAACTGTGCACTTTGCAAGATGAATTTGAAAGATATGAAGCAGCTACAAAGGAAATGCTACCAGATGTTGATTACAAGGCAGCTACAACTCACAAAGGTATCAGAAAGAAAATACCCAATGATGAAGATCAAGCACCAGAAGTATATCTGAATGCTAGAGATAAATTTCATATCACCACCTTTTACACAATTGTTAACAAACTCGAAACTGAGATGAAAAGAAAAGAGAGATATACAAAGAAGCAAAGAGATTTTCTTTTCTAAGTGATGTGTCATATAATGTCACTTCATCATCTACTAACATTGAAAAATATTCTCAGTGCTGTCAAAAGCTGATTGATGCTTACCCCGAGGACTTCAACAGTAATTTCTCAGCTGAGTTTCAACAGTTTCATTCATATGTGCACCATAAGTTCAACGTAAGAAAAAATATAAAAACAAGATTCGGTCATGCTGAACTTTATAAAATAATTGTAAAAGGAAATATTGAGTGTGCCCTTCCAAATGTAGACATTGGCTTTTGTGTATTTTTAACATCAGGTCACAAATTTCTCAGCTAAGCCTTCATTTTCTCAGTTGAAGTATATTAAAAATCCCATCACAACAACTATGCAACAATGCAGGCTGGATGCCTTATCTCTATGTATAGAAGCAGATGTGTTACATAAGATTAGTTTTGAGGATCTGATCAGACTTTGCAGTTAAAAAAAGTAAGAGAAAACTTTTCAAATATAAATAAAATGGAAGTATACAAAACTAAAAGATTTTGATGCCCCCATATAAAGGGGGCATCAAAATCTTTCAAGTGCTTAGAGCCTCTAAGGGTCTTAATCTGGCCCTGTTAGGAACCACTACAAAGCCCTAAGTTTTCTCCATGCCTAAGGAAAAACCTTCAATCCCCTCTCAACAGCCCTAAATATACCAATATTTTTAACATACATATTGTAAAATAAAATAAAAAAATAATGTTTACTGTTAGTTTTATACACCTAGGTCATGTTACAGTTTATCACAGATGTATAAAATTCTTGTTACAGCACTGGTTTGTTTCACAAAATGCATGATTAGTATAGAGTTATTATTTGAAGACAGATTCACACTTTATGAGCTTAAACACTGATGACTGATTTTATGAAAAAGAACAAAGTATATTCAAAAAACAAATATCATATTGGCCCTAACAAAAGCCCATCCCTACCATTTTAAGTTTCTTTGGTTAAAACTAACGTAACAAAGCTCTCCTCTCACTACAAGGATACTATATATTTGCTATTGAGAATTCAGTATTCTAATATACAGCAAATAGCACATTCTAACAAAATTTTTAAAATGCTGATAAATTGTAAAAGTTACAGAAAAGTTTGTACATAGTTTAAACACTGTTAACTAAATTAATAGTATCTACATCCAATAGTCTTAGACACTAACATAATTACTGTACATATCAATAAATTTGCCATTTGTATTACTGCTTTATCAGTATATGAGATTAAATGTAAATTTTTAAAAACTATTTCTCACTTCATACAGTTTTATTGCAATATACAGTAAATAATGGTCATAATAAAAGCCTGCATTTCAGAAATGTATTAAGCTCATAAATATTTAAATAATTGTTAAATAAAATATTTTGGCATTTTCAAGGATTAATTGAATAACAACATATGAGCAATCTGCCAAGGGGGAATGCCTCCCAGGACTTTCTATGGTAAACCGGCTCTTATTTATGTGTTAGACACACGAAGAAAACCCCAAAAACACCCGACCAACCAGTCAGCCAGATGCAAACCCACAACCAACCGCCGCCATTCGGTCGTCTCGTCCATTAGGTCATTGGCAAGTTTTAAGGACCACCTTATATTTATGTTAAATATATACCATATTTAACATTCTCTGGCATTTTCTATTTTATTTGACCGACCATCCCGTAACCAAAATTAAAACAATGTAACTACACCTCCGAACGAGACAGTCTGGTCTCATTCGAGCCATAGACCATACATATAAGAGAAAAAAAGTCAAAGGAACCATACTTCTACGCGTGATCCTTCACAAGATTAGTCCCAGAAGTCAGATTACAGGCAATTGTTAGTCACATCGCTCCACTGTCCCTCATATTCACCAATACAAGTTAGAGTTAGGGTTAAATTTCAAGTTACTGGTAAATTGGCATTTGCCGACTCCGAATCTCGAGTCAAACACTACTAACTCTAACTCTAGAAAATCGGTAGAGTTAGAGTTATTAGTGTTTGACTCGAGATTCGGAGTCGGCGAATGCCAATTTACCGGTAACTCGAAATTTAACCCTATCTCTAACTCGTATTGGTGACTACAGGGGGTACGACTATCGTGTTTAACTATTTAATCAACACAACCGTGACAGCTTCGAGAAGTCCACTCGATCGTCCAGAGTACTCGAACGTTATATAGTTTTAGAGGGGGTGGGGCTTACCCCCACCCGGGCACTTCGGCAAAGTCAAGCAATAGCGAGCCTCGACAAACACAGAACACGGAGTAGGCAGCACACCGGTAGGCAATAAAAACAGACCTTTGTAGGAAAATATCTCACAAAAAGTCACACGTACAGGTACGGTTCCTTTGACTTTTTGCTCATACAGAGGGGTCTACAGTTCCGGGACGTAACTGTACCCCAGAAACCCCTCATTCACTTCACATTAAAACCATATTTTATAACTGATGTATAACATGTTTGTATAGCATTGACACACACCTGCCAAGAATTTATATAAACAGTAAATAACATTATTAAGTTTCATTTACCTACTTATTAACATAATATGCTAGTATATAGATTTAAACATATTAAGATGCGACGATCTATGAATTAAATACGCTAAATAACACCAAACCGTTACAATTGCACGGTCTACACATTTTATTAAAGGATATTGGTTCAACAGGTTATTGATTTCTTGTTCGTCGGGCCCGGTCGGAGGTGATTGAGCTTCGTTATTTTCTTCGTCTTTGTAGTAATCGTCGTTAAATTGATCCACGTCGATCTTTCTAAACGTAGAATTAAAAGTGCTCTTTGCCATCTTACTCAAAACCAAACAAATCCTCTGCTTTCGATAGGAAGCGACTAACAGAACACACCCGGTTCAACACCTCGACTGATGTTATCACATTGCCTACTCACCGATTACTCATAAAATTTCGGTAGATAATACTGAAATTTCGGTAGAAAAAGTTTCATTTATAATAAATATTACGTAGTAATTTATATTATATAACTTTGGAAATTTATATTAATAAACAATACTTCAAAAACCAAAAATTTCTTTCTGTCTTTCAACGTAATTTCGGTAGATTTTACAGAAATTTCTGGAGACGATAATCGACGAAATGAAATAAAATCTTAATTAGTATATAAAATAATTTAAATAATATCACGAAATGTATTTTTATTTCATCTACAGATTATTAATATACGCAAAACATAAAAAGCCTTTTAATTTTGTTTTTAATATCTAAACAAAGAATAAATAAATAAATAAATTATAGCATCGGATTTATATTTATATTTAAAATATATATATATATATATATATTTTTTTTTAGTTCGAAACATTTAAATATAACTAATGACGTCATAATATTTAACTAAACAAAAGAGCACTCAAATGTATTTTTATTATAATTACAATTGTAATTATCAATATTAAAAACTTAATATTAAAGCTTATAATTAAACATATATTCTGATGCTAATATATTTGCGGATACGATTTGCATTTATCAACACCAGATGGCGGGATTGAAATTACTACTGCAACGAAAACCGCATCAAGTAGACGGTGGCTGCGGGACTGGCTTCTATATCGGTAATTCCTTCGCTCTGTTACCATAACAATAGCAGCTTATCTGGCTTTAAATAGTATCAAAACAATGTAGAACTGAACTTTACTTCCCTGTTGATACATCTTCCCGGAAATTAGCGAAAACATTCCATTTTTCGAGTCGTGTGTTGTGATTATATGAATCTCAAATGGAGTCAGAGGTAGAAGATAACGTTTGGAAAGCTCCAGACGGTTCCTTTACTAAAGTGGTCCTCAGCAAGGGATTTGGATTCTTCACCCCTCAAGACGGTTCCATTTGTAAAGTTAAGGTGCTCGGCGACGAAAACAGCATCGTGCAGCCGCTGGACGGCGACGCGGTCAAGGATGTAAAGATCGGAGAAGCCGACTCGGAAATGGATAAGATACTGGAAGCTTGCGTCAAAACGATGAAAGAGGAGGAAGTGTGCGAGCTGATCGTCACCGGGAGCGTCGAGGAAGACGAAGACATGAGCCCGACTTCCTGCGACGGGAACAGATCGCCCGTAGACGTTAAGATGAAGGAGGTGGGCGAAGAAGGCGATGCCGAAGCGAAAGAAGATTCGGAGGAAAGGGAAGAATCTACGGTCGAAGAAGAAACAGGAGACGACGATCGGATTAAAGTAAAACTTCAGTTGTTGGTTTTTACTAGAGAACCCGAAATATGGGAAATGAGTATTACGGAAAAATGGAGAAGGGCTTCTCACCACAAAGCTAAGGGAGTGGAGTTGTATTCCGCGGGAAAGATCAAGTGGGCCTTTAGGCGATTCGGCCTGGCGTTACGCTACGTCGTCTCTCTAGAGCACGACATCCCGCCCGAACACAAACTGTGACGAACAGGGTATGGATATTAAAGGTTTGAAAGTGTCCTGTTATATAAATATTGCAGCTTGCCAGTTGAAACACAATAATTATAACAGTGCAGTGATCAATTGCACAAAAGCTCTAGAGCTCGATCCGAACAATCTCAAGGCGTTGTTTAGGAGAGGCGTCGCGCTGATCCACATCCAAGAATACGAGAGGGCAAAGGAAGATTTGGATAAGGTGTCCGAAATGGAGCCCGAACATCCAGTGATCGCCAAACAACAACAGAAGTTAAAAGCTCGCGTTCAAAAATTGAATGCTTATTACGCCAACGCAATGAAAAAAATGTTTTCGTAATTCCGACACGTTCGTTAAATTTTTGTCCATATCTCTACGGATTTATAAACTTTTTGCCATATTCTATAATCGATACGAGATGTCAACTAATGTGGACAGTAAGGCAATATACAAATACAAACTTCTGTTATATTTTTCTTTACTATACCAAAATGCTAGTATAATACACACTTATTTAACAAGTCACGTCTAAATGGCACCCCACATTATTCGACATCTTGAAAGTGCCATTAATAACGAATCGCTTTTTCAATTTGTTTACACCATATTTTATAAACTGATTTACGACACACACAAAAAAAAAGCATTAATTGTTGTATATAGAAAACAATGTGATATTTGCAGATGTTATTTATTTTCTGGCTTGCAGCTGCTTTGTTAAACAATGAATCGAAAATAATACAATCAAAAATATGATGTGTTATGCAAATAATTAAAGGTGCATATAAGCTGAAAATTGCCAGGGACGTGTTAAAACTGCTGAAAAATTTAAGTCCTTTTGAATTTTTGTCTAGTCTGTTGTAGATTCTTCATCATCTTCACGAACAAACTAACATAGTTAATTGAACAAATGTGTACAATTTCTTAATTTAACATTAATAAAAACATGTTAAAATGTTTTTGTACATTCTTTTTGTTTAAAAACAAAAAAAATTACTTAGCTTAAATTCCCTGCAGCTAATTTTTGTTGTATATTTATCTTGTGATTCATATTTTAAGATTTATTTATTTAAAATAAAATTAAAAACAAAAAAGAAAATTGGATTAATTATCTTTAAAATAAACACAAGCACAAATTCTAAAGTATTTTTATTTAAAGTATCTACAAATTATGGTCCCATTCAGTTTATTTATCACAATATTTTTTTGTTGCTTAGTTAATAAATATAATTGTTAACCGAGTTGCTTCAAAGTGTGGCACATTTCGAGTTTGGCAAGTTATACATTTGATAAGATCTGTAGCTACAGAGCCATGGTACAATATATTTCGGACGGAAACCTCTATTTACATTTGCCTGTTTGCATTTTTATTTACAGACTCTACTTTTACCGGACGGATTTTCGGGTAACTTGTGTTTCTCTAGATTTCCTTTGGCTTCTTTTAAGACACTTCTTGTTTTCAATACTGAAAAATAATAATAATTAAATTAACACTTTTTACAGGTTATTCAAAACTGATAAATCGTATTGAAATGTCAACTAAATTCTCATTTTGTTATGGATACAGGAATGATATATGAAATGGTAAATTTTCATGTACAGTACATAATTCTTTTATGTGCCTATGATTTTACTAAAATTAATTGTAATTACTCGGCCGAACTAATCATTGTATCTTTAAGTGGGTGTATTTTAAAGAACACTAATGTTTTCGACCCGGTTAACGAGCCAGTCAAAAGTCTGTGAAAAGTAATGTCGGTGTTCTTTAAAATTTGCTCGCTGTTAAAAGCACTTTGATTATTTCGGGGAAATAACTACGGTATCTAGATCATCTTTATCGAAATTATACACCAGAATCTTAATTTATAAATTGTAAATTGAAAGTTAAAAATTCAAAATCTGGATAGTCTAATCCTTTTGTAAGATCTCAAATCAATCCTGTATGGAATGAAACGCACATTCTTTATAATATAACTGGAAAACTTTAAATTTGATGCCACCCATTTACTTTTTTCCGATCAAGGTTTTACGAGAAGTTATGCTTCCATATTTGAAATATCTGGTTTAATTAAATGCTTGCAATTATCTCGTTCTTTATTTTCTTCTGAATAATCAATAATTCATTAAATAATAAATTACTTAATAAATTATTCAGAATTTAATTATTACTTAAATATTCGTTGTGGATAATCTAATAAATAATGAAAACACTGGAGTTGAAAGTCAACAAATTATTGATAATTGGAATGCCAAATTGGATAATTGTAAATTTTCATCTGTCATCAATATATTGAGAGTGGTAGATGTTTATATTCAGAAATACAAAGCTTTTCAGTCTATCTAATACTTCAATATCATACCATACTATTCAGGCAAAAAAACGCTTACACTGAATATTTGTAAATACAGTGAAGCAACAAAAATCCAAGGCTGGATTTCCAAATATATGTAGGTTTTTAGCATAAACTCCAAATATACTGTAAATCAAGTTTAGGTGTTCTAACTCCAAGCCAGTATTTCACAAGAAATGTAGGAATAGTTACAAATATTCAATATGTAATTTACAGAATTGCTACATTTAAACGAAAAAAATACAGTAATTATAATTTCAAATTCTGTATGAACATCAGAACATCAACTACAAAAGGCTGAGATTTACTGCCGAAAGGGAATAATATCCATTTTTTCAATGGCCAAATTCAATTTCCAAAACTTCGCCGTACATTGAGGATCATAATGAAACAGTCTAAAGCATAGTATCAACCCTTGGATACAGAACAGATGGCTCAATGCAGAATTTCAAGTTAAACGTTACTGGATGTCTAGTATAAACCAAATGAAGACTAATATTACACTTTGACATGTCAATAGGATAATGGCAAAATATACATTAATTATTCTTATAAATTCACATTTATAAGAGCAAGATAAATAAATATTTAATTTCAGTATTAATATGAATCAATAAATTTATTAGTAAAATAAATTTTAAAATTTTTTGTTTCTTAAAAACTTAACAACACACTACATAAATATGAAATATAATTCAGTTCTTGACTAAATGTAATGCATGAATTGCAACAATGACACATTAAATTTTCATTTAATGTGTCTTTTGCACAGAATATAAGAGAAAATAAAGATCACAAACCTATCAAAGAAAATAGGTTTGAGTTAAAAGTTTGTCAATTGGTAGTATAGTAGTGGTACCACAGTGTAGACAGCTTCAATTAATACAGTTCAACTTAGTGAGGTTTTACTATGTTTGTTATTAGCAACGTCGAGGCCGAAGTTTTAAACGTGTATGTTGAACGTTCGGCGGCGCTTTCCTTTAAGCCTAGAAGTTCGACAATGGTGTTTGGAAAGTCAGTGAAATCGTGCTCGACATTTCAAACGCCATTGTCAAACTTCTAGGCTTACGGGAAAGCGGTGCCAAACGTCCGACGTACACGTTTTCGCGTTTTAAATTTTGGCCTCGACCTCACTATTCAGAAATTTCGGAAAACACTTTGTTCCGTAATCTTACGGACACACCTTACGTACTTTTATGCGATTGGATATGCCGTAGGTTTGTTTATGCATTATTGCATTGTGCTAGTGGCTACAAATTTTCAATTCATTATAATCTTATGGGATATAAGTCATATAAACAGTATCATTAAGCAGTGCACACTTGTGCAAATGATATTTAAACTATTCAATTCATATAAAAATTATACTAATGTAGGATTTAAAATCATTTAAATATCATTACATTCAAGGAATTGTCTTGTATCAAAATTCAAATTTAGAAATTTGTTAACAGAGTTTCATTATAGAACTGTAAAATTTATTTAGTTAATTGAGAGTAAGCCATCACTTTAAAATAACCAATATTATCAATGTATCAGTGTATCACCCAGAGAGATTTTTTATTATTACATCATAACTGAAATATTTCAGCCACACATTTAATGGTTTTAAAACTATTCTCATGTTAAAATTTTCATTAAACACTTTACTTTTCATATTTTATCATCAAAATATGCTATGCTTACGAAGTTGATATGGAAAATCTGGATTATTTTTAATAGAATTACATATAGTTCATCTATGGTAGGTAATACATTTAAAACAAATTTATGTACTTATTCCTAATGATATAATTTGTAAATTCATCATATTTGTGAATTGGTGGAATATGCTTAGTTAATAGCTTCTTCTTAAACATATATCTACCCAATTACAATATATCCCATTTATAGAGTATGTAGAGAGAATTTTTAGAGTATACTCTAAAAATTCTATAGATGCTTCTTTACAATAAGCCTTCTTGGTTTTCATTTCTTTTACAAATTGCAGTATCCTTTATAGAAACTTATAAATTTGACTCAATTTAGTGTTATATCTTTATTTGAATTTCTCAATAATTTGCTTCTTGTATTTTAAGTATATTACAAACAAAAATACAACAATATTCTATATCAGTCGTTTCTATAACAGTAACAAAACAGATTTTAAAAAACTTGTCTAATAACTGATTTTTAATAGTTATTAAGTGATTTATGAAATAAGTTTTTTCTGTTAATGATAGAATATAAAACACTTTCTATTTGATAGCCATCATATTTAAACCAAACAATAAAAAGGAGACGTTTTAAATTTATTTCGAATAGATGCAAAGTTAGGATAAATAGACTATAGTATACAAAAAAATGGAATAAAATTGTTAATTTTATTCATTTGTTTAATACTTTTATTTCAATTTTATTGTCAAGCAATTATGAGCTAACAGAACAAAATAATCTTAAGTTCCAAATGCATTCAATTGAACATTTTTTATAAATCAACTGCTCATAGTAATATAATTTAGAGAAAGATGTATTAAATTAATCTTCAGATTATTGTTTGGATGATAAAATATTTTAAAAATTGTATATCATTCATCATCATCTATAAAACAGTTTTCTGTATAGTTTTCAGTTTTATTCTTCCAGTAGATGTGATTTATACAATGGCTATTATTATTTTAGCTGTTATCTATCATTTACTTTACATATTCTAAAATTATTTACCAAGAATCGTAACATGCAAATTTGAGAAATTAGTTTCTAATTCAAAATCAGTTCATAAAGTTAGATTTTCAAACTGGATTTGGTAGACTTAAAACATTAACTACCATCTTTGTTATATATGATTCATACAAAACATCTGAACAAAATTGTTTATGGCATACATTACCACAAATACAAAATACAGTAAGACCAGGCTTAACGCTGCCTCGATTAATGCTGATTAAATATAACGAGGTCTGCTCGAAGCCTAAAAATCACTCAAAATTTACGCCGATTCAAATTAATGCGGCATTTCATTGATTCGAATATAATACGATTCCCAAACGTGAACCAATTAGCAAAAGGTGGAAATTTGTCTTAGTGCTGTACTTTCCTTAAATCTATGTTTGTTTTGTGAAATTTTGGAAAAAATATCATGGATGCCATAAGAAATATCTACTTCACTTGGTAAAAATTAGCTGATAAATGCATGAATGAAGTGTGGAAGAAGTTATGGCTGAAGGTATCCAAGAATTCTCAACGATAAGAGACTATCGCTGTAACGTTAAGATTGACTAAATTGTCAACCTAATTCATACAGCAGGAGATGTAGATGAGCAGGATATTGAAGAGTTACTGCAGGTTTCTGATGAGAGCCTTACCAACAACAACCTTCAAAAACTGGCAGAACAAGGAATTTGTGTAGAACTGGACAATAGAGATTCTGAAAACAAAGAACCCAAAAAATTTATCTACAGATTTCCTTAGTAAAAGTTTGGTAACGATAACCAAAATTGTTGATCAAATTGTAGCAAATGACCCAGATTTTGAAAGGAGTGCAAAAGCAAGACGAGGAGTTTTGGATGCAATCTTCTGCTACCAACATTTGCTTAAGTAAAGAAAAACAAGCGACAAATGAAACTATATGACTTTATTACAAAATACAAGAATTTCAGAAAAGTCAGGACTTTCATCACAAAAAGTGAACTTTACATTTCTGTGTGCATATCTTTGTGTGTTATTTAACATATATTATTATGCAAATTAATATAAAAATAACTTAAAATTAAAGTAAAATTTGTTTATTTTTGGTCGCGTGTTCCCCTATCCCTATTTACTCTATGTTAAAATGACCTGGTTTAATGCTGTTTTGTTTAATGCTTTGTCGTCTAGGAACACCCCGTGTTAAGCGGAGTCTTACTGTATTTATTACATCCAATATGCATGTTAAACTATATGAATCATATAATTTCAATACGTTGTTAAAGTTTTTCTTTTATTTGTTTGCTCATATTTTAATGTTTATATCTTTGATAATTATATTGCACTGTTAGGGACAATTTTATGAAGAATTAAACATTTTTTTATGTAATTATCATTAAAAAAATGCTATTTTACTCAAATTCTTTAATTTATGTAGATCATTACTAATATTAAAGATTGAATATTATATTACAATGTTTTTTCATTTTTTGATTAAATTTTTAATCATGTTATAAAATATACATCCATGTAGAGAAATACAAAGCTATGATTTTAAAGCTATTTAACTTTAAAAGTTTATTACTAAATTAAAAATTATTTAACTTTGATAGATAAATGACTTCTATAAAAATTTAAGTTACAGCATTTAACTATTTGTCAAGTCAGGTCAATAGGAAAACCTAAAATTTGATTAAAAAACTTGATTAAAGTTAATGTAATTTTTCCTTGATTAGCAGTTATCTTTAGCAGATATAATTAATATTTGCAATTTCAAAAAATTGTAGACCGATAAATTCCCATTGCCCACTGTTGTCCATCCATCTTTCCCTAATCTTGAGAACAGAGTTAGATAGATGAAATCCGAGAGACCAGATACGGAAACCTTAGAAGCAGGAGACACCAATTAAATTATATATATATATAAACTTCTGATGCAAACCAGAAGCATGCTATTTCAATTCAAAAATTTTCCCCTAAAAGGTGTTAGATGGATGACCAGCATGACTATTGTTAAAGGAAAAGTATGATGTACAGGGGCAAGCCACTACTTTTGAGGTGGAGTGCATATATTTTATATATGCTCTCCACCTCAAATGCTTTTATATTTCAAATTAAATAAATTAAAAATATCATTAAAAATTGCAGCCTGGCATTATGATGATGTCACAAATAATTTCTCATTGCTATTAAATTTAATGTAGAAGCTATTGTTTCTCATTTCCTGGTCTTTTGCTTGTCCCGGGACTCCAGGAAAAAAGTCAACTGTCTCCTGAGATATAATTAATTATTTTTAAGATATAAAATAAATCTTAAAATCGAATGATGTAATTATTTTTCATTTTTAAGTAACTTAATACGTCCTGCAACCTCCAAAATAATAATAATAATAATGCTGTTTAAAATATATATTAAAAAATTACTTTTGAATTACGTAGAAATTTTCACAAATAGAAAAAGTTTAATAAAGTTTGTTGGAAACTGCTTACAACAAAAATGCCTTTGAATTCAGTCGAAAATTTAAAGAAAAAAATGAACCTAGATCAAACTTCTAAGTTAGAAGGTAATTTTTGTTATTTAAATAAAACATAATACAAAATATTATTGTAAATTTTTATAAGATTTTGAAAACCAAAGACGGTAAATACTCTGATCGCTCAATTTGATTCTTATTTAAGTAATGAAAAGTGCCGCTACCAAGAATGCCCTTTTTGGTTCAATTGATGCGAGTAGAATTGTCTTTAATGCATTTAAGAGAAGACAGATGTTATGTGTTTTTCATCTGTAGCCTGGAAGATTTCCAGCTAGTTTTCGAGATGCGTTACATTACTTCTTTTTCCATCTAGTATTCTTGATTTGTCTACTTCGGCTGCTTTAATAGCAGCATTGAGTTTACAGTCCGATAATTTGGCAGTTTGCTTGGCTTTAATAATTGGGTTTATGAAGAAAAACTTCATACTTGCATACTTTGTACTCATTGGTATCCTTGTCCAATTTGCCCAACCTGGCATAATGCAGTTATTGAAGCTACCGGACATGATTAAAAATTAAGACAGCGTAAGCACAATTATTCCAGATATTACAGGTTCTGGCAAATAAAGAATTTTCAGAGTCCTGTCACAAATAGGCTACATATTGATTATTGATTGTGACATGCCATAATAAGCAAAAATTTAAAAAACTAATAAGCATGCTTAAAATTAATAAATGTATTCTGATAGTTTATGGGTTAATTATACTTTCTATTTGCAAAATTTCCTCAACTTTAACGCAAAATAAGAAAAAAGTGAATTTTTAAGAAATTTGTGGGATTTCCTGGGATGAGAATTTCCTGGAATATTTCCCAGGTTAAAAAACAGCTGAGATCTGGGTTTCCTGGGATCCTGTTGGAGAAATCCTAGTAGAAGCCCTATATAAAATTTTATTACAGAATATCATATTAAATATTGTTTTGTAATAAAGGGATCATTGTTTTTATTATTATAGTAATACAATAATTGATATTTCCTTGCATATAAGCAAATTTATAAAAGTCTATATCTCTGTTAAAACAAGATATATATCTTTTAGAAACAAGAATAAAGAATTTTTATAAGTATTTTATATTTAAGAAGACTGAAGGAACAACCAAGATAAGAATTTAATAATTCAATTCAACGGAATGAGATTATGCTAGATATTAATCTGAAATGAATAGTTGTGATCTGTATAAAATATCAAAATCTTCTGAAACTTACATTGATGGTTAATGGCTTTTTCCATTTTTTCTTTACGTCTTTCATTAGCCTGTAACCAAATTTTAAATTTTATCAGTTTCAAATAAACAATTTATACAATAATGTTTAAAATACAACACTTACATAAATCTTATCATTAGCCTCTTTCAATTCCTTTGTCAATTTCCTCAACTGACTTTTAGACATTTCAAGTTCTTCTAATAAATCATTCTAAAAATAAACTGAAAATTATATTGAATCTAAATAAAATTATAATTTACAACAAAAAAAAATGCCTACCTGTTTTGTTGAATCAATTTTATCATCTGTTGTTGTCTGAGGTATAGATGTGATCCAAAACGAATTGACAAGATGATAACTCTCCTCCAAATATGCTTCTAAACTTGCACAACTGCTATTAATCTCTTTCAGTGTGCTATATTCTAAACTCTGTAATAAAATATTAATATATATTATTAATGCTAACTTAAATAGAAGCTATGTAGAGCTAACTCAAATAGAAATAATTAAAGTTACCTTTCCAGGACTGTTCTTAGAAGAAAATGTGATTAGACGATCTTTAATCCTTGCCTGCACACCCTTGATTAATACCAAGCTTTCTTCGATTTCCTTCTTAAGTAATTCATAGTCTTGCAATTGGGAAACTGCATATAGTGCTTGACCTACAAGTTTATCTGGAACAATTAAAAATTATTAAAAATTTAAAATAACTTTTAAAATTCTAAGTTTCATACATTACCTTGAAAACTACAACCTTTAGACAATGATAATGACTTTAAACTTTCTATAGCTACAGATTCCTTTTCTATAACCTTCTTTTGATTTTCATCCAATGGCTTATGGATTTTGGAATCCTGAGAAGGATCAGAATCAATACCCAGATCTGGTGAAGTGTAGTGAGACTGGTCTACTGAATCTTCAACATTGTGAATTAACCTGAATCCTTTTTCTTTTGGCAAATTTACATGACCGAAGTCAGTCGCTCTGCTAAGATTATCCCAGGATCGCCATTTCATTTTGTAATTTTGAGATAGATTTGTACAATCTTTCAAAATTTCCATGGACATCCGAGATGACCTTCCGAGGCCATCTGTGTCCATTAGACGAGTGGGAATATCCGATTCGCTTGATTCTAAAATGTTATATAAGAATAAGAAAGTGTTTTAAACAAATTAAAGGTCCAAAAATATATTTAGTAAATTATTCATACCTTTATACGTTTGTTCATAACATTGAAGCTTTTCCATTTTATTGCATAATTTTTTGTTAGAATGTAAATTCCGTTTCAACTCCTTCCTGAGATATTGCATTTCTTTAACAAATTCTAAAAAACATTAATTAAAAAATACTGATTTAAGACATTTATATAAACAAACTTGCAACTTAACATTCATAATTTGTGTCAGAAAAGCCCATCTTTAATCCAACTGATACTAGGTAGGATATCATCTAAATATATTTTTATACATATACATGCACACATCCTATTAAACAATAGCATCAGAGTCTAAACACAATGTTTATAAGTGCATCAAATTTGAGCAGTACAAAAGTAGTGACTACAGGGCAACAGCACTTTTTGTTTTTCTCAAAAATGAAGAGAGTTACTTTGATGTCATGTGACAATAGCAATTGTGTGATGAAGAAATACTTAAGAAAGGAGAATGTGCATAGTTCTTTGCATGCAAGAATAGTTGAATTGAATATATTTTTGTAAGTTGTTTGTATGTCTTTTTTACACATTAATTTGTTGTCTGTAGATAACATAGGACTATACTGTAATTGGTACGAATACTGATATATGATGTGGCATTTGTGGATTGTTCATATGCATTCTCATGGAGAGATATAAAATAATAATATGGCTATAAACTATGAATATTCTTGAGTGGTTTGAAGTGTGGTAAGGTAGCATAGTAGTTTGAAATTTAGTAGGATAACAACAACCAATTCCAACAAGAACCAATGGAAACTACAGTGGAACTAATTAAATCATTACCTACTTGCAGAGATAATGATGAAAATAAAGATGGTCCCTATACAATGCTTCAGACTATTTTCAAGTAATTTAATATTTATCCAAAGATCTACAAGAACTTTGTTCAGTAAAAACAAAAATAAAAGTTTTGCAAAATATCAAACAGATTATTTCTGCAATCTGTGCTGAAAAATATGAATAACCATTATTTGAAACGTAAAGTATGTGAAATGTGGTGTTGTGACAAATACAACAAAGGGAAAGGAACCTCTATTGGGTTCATCTGAAACTTCTGTCTTTGAATGTGGTGTAAGAATGAACATGAAAACCTTTAAGATGTTATTGGATGTTATTAACATACTTGTTAATACATATATCAGTACATGTATTCATACATTTCTTTAAACATATTTACACATATAGCCATGTTTAGTTTCAAAACCAAAAACAATTATCTACTCTGTAATTTCTTTCCATATAGCTTTGAAATAAGATCACTATAATCCCATAGCATAGGGTTCTAGCATATTAACAATAGCAAATCATTTATAATCTAACTTTAAGAATTTATTTATTTATTTATTCCATACTTCTGCACCAAGGACCTATCTTTCTAATGTACCTAAGTATTTTCCTATCAGCAACCATTTTAGAGCAATGTTAAAAAAGGTGAGTATAGATTGTTAATGTTCCACTCTCCTATACATTATTATTTGACTAATTTCAGTTTTATATTCTTATAATTCAACATAGCAATGACAAAAAAATATCCTTAATGCAAAACTTTCGAAATAAGCTTGATTTTAAAACATTCAAATTGAAACATATTTCTTATAAATTTTAAAATTTTACCTTCTTTCTTGTTAAGTTTTGATTTCATGTTAAATTCATGAATTTGTGTTTTGAGATTGGTACATAAGTTCTGTATATCAAACAGCTCTTTTTCAGTGCTCTGCAGTCTTTCATTCAACCTAAAAGAATGAGAGAGATTTTTTAAATAATATTTTGTCAATAATTATAATTTAATGCATTATAACATATATAACACAGCAATTAATTACAGTAGTTATTTTGTTTGCCATTAATCAAAATCATTAAATTCAAATGATAAATATCAATATGATAATTAAACAAATTTTATATTACAGGACAACCTCTGTTTAGTAAACACTTTTCAACACACACCTGTGCTTAGTGGACAAAACATCCAGTCTCAGCTTGATAACAGAACTAGTAATGTATTTGTATCTTGATTACTCAGAAAAGGTACAAATTCTGCACAACAGACTTATGCAGACAGACAGCAAGACAGACAGAAGCTTCTTATCCTTCCTATTCTCCATTAAGCAGACAGTTCAATGAATTACATATTTCCAGTGATTATTATTTTAAAAATTCCTTGCTTATGCTCACTGTCATTATTTTAAAGAATTTCTTTGTATATTTAAACTTGTAAAACAAAGTTTTCACAGTTCCATTTTTAGACAGTATTCTAACCTTCTCCTCATCAAGCATTGGTAGACCGATGCCTGTATTTCTCTGTTACATAATGAAAGGGAGGCAATCGGAGAATTTTGAAAGGACTAACAACAGAATCGGGATAAACCAAACTATTTGCGTGTTTAAAAAATTGGCAAACATCGTACTTGGGATATCTAGGTAGCCTAATGTTGCCTGCCAAGTTTTCAGTAGTTATAGTCTTGAGTGCACATACTAAGCTAGATATTTTTGCCTCATATCTCTGAATTAATTAATTATTAAATTTAGTACAGAATGGTACTCAATGCTTCTAGTGTCAAAATATGTTAATTAACAATCACATATATATATTATTTGGCTATTTCTAATTTCTGTCTTATCACATGTTTACACATGCAAATACATATAATTTTTTAACAAACATGTCAAATCTAAGAATGTCTGCTAAACTCATGTTCACTTCTTCAAAAACAGTAATAAAAAACACACAAATATACCCAAAATTTTATTTCATTTTATTCCTTTTACTTATTTTTGATATATATGTGTTTTTCAAAGTTATGTTCTACTGTAAAAGAATATGAAGAAAACCACCATATAATAAAATGTGTATACACAATAATATTTATTTGCTCAAGATATAATTAATCATATGCGATACTAAAAAATAACAATACATCCAGAAAATGTTTTATAAAATGTTTTCATGTATAAAATCTATTCAAAAAAAATTACTCAAAAGTCGACACAGTAATAACAATACCTTAATTCACAATTCCCGTGGTTCTCAATCTTTTTGAAGTCGAGGAACACCATACCTTGACATTTTTTTCACAGAACACTTACAATATATCTGCTTTAAAGCAGGGGGTGGCAAACCTTTTTGAAATCAAAAGCGCATTCGGTCTAGTATATGACGTCATTGACATTTACCAATTACATTACCATACCAAGATTATTTTACATTGTATTGATTTTTCTTTTGCAACAATTTTTAATTGTATACTTGATTTTTTCGCAGAACACTTGAAGTGGTTTCACGGAGCACACGTGTTCCACAGACTATGGATTGAGAACCACAGCACTATTCCAACAGTCAGAAGAGTAAAACAGTGTTGGAATAGTGAGTTGGAATAGTATTGACAACACTAAGATTTAAAAAAGGAAAAAAACTGTCAAGAAATTAGTATAATAATACATAAAATGTGCATGGAAATTTATTCAATGGAGTCATAAAAATGACAAATAGTTAAAAAAACTGAAGTCCACACAAATACTTATATAAACAACAAGCTTGTCACAGAGCCAATAAAAACCACATTTCTTTAGAAATTAATAAAATATTTTGCTAACTTGATTCCTATTAAAATTAAAGTATTTGGTTTGCTATTTTGCTGATATTTCCAAATTAGCAAGGCAGAAAAACTTGCTATGTTTCTAACCGGGAATGCTCTTATTAGCTGTAAAAAATATTATTGGAATAATAATTAGACTAACCATTACTATAATCTACAAAATGATCTTTTCGGCTAAAACGTCAATTTGGTATTTTACCGTTTAAATCATCATGCCTCAGTGCACTTAAGAGTAAAATCCTATTGCGAGTAACCAACTCAGAGAAAGCATTCTTATCAAGTTTGAAACAGTTATAAAGGCTTTCATATTCACTTTGAAATAATCCTTAGGAATAGCATTTTAATATTTTATACCTATCTATTATGATGTACCTTTTGTTATACACATTTTTCATAAATTTTACTCATATTCTTCTAGGAACTAGAGGAAACTAAATTTTGGAATTTAATTTTCTTTCAGAATCGCATCTCTTTTCAGTTTATGCATTTTGTGAAACACTCAAAATAATGAAGAGAAATATTATTACTATATTATAATATGGTCATATCTGTAATAATTTATTTAAAATTACATCTCATTTATAAAAGAACTTCTTTAATCTAAGTAATTATACTTACCTATTTTTTTCCTCTTGTAATTCTTCAATGTGTTTTATATTCTCCTCTTCATTTGTTTGCCAACTTAACTGCTTTTCTTCTAGTTCCTTTTCGCAATTTTTAAGTGACTGTTCCAAATCTTTTATTTGTTCATCTCTACAACAAACATCTCTCTCTAATAACGTTTTCTCTTTAATTAATTCTTTCTCCGAACTGATACGTCCTTCTAGTTCAGATTTTAACTGAATGCAATTCTGTTGGAGAGAACCTAACAAATTCTTAATCTCTTGATAATCTTGGAAAATTAATTTTTTTTCTTTTAATTCATTCTGAAGTTTTTCTTCATAACTTTGACAAATTATTGTTCTCTCTTTAATTTCATTTTCTAGTTTTTCTTCAAATTTCTTACTAATTAATTGTTTTTCTTGTATTTCATTTTCAAATTTTTGCTTTAAATTTTCAGAAATTAATTTTTTTTCTTCTATTTCATTTTGCAGTTTACTTTCAAATTCATTACATATGATTTCTCTTTCTTTCAATTCATTCTGTAATTGAAGATTCAGATGTTGAGTCTGTTCCATTTCAAGAACAACTTTATTCAACTGTTGTTCCAATTCGGATTTTTCTTTACGGATCGCGACTACTTTCCTTTCTTCTTCGGCTAATCGTTTTTGCATGTTTTCCACAAGATTACTCAGACTGACTAACTTCCTATGAACTTCTCTATGCAGTGTACAATTTTCATTATCTTTTAATTCAAGCTGATCTTTAGCAATTAATAATTTTTGATAATTTTTATCCTTATCTTCTAATTTTATTTTCAGTTCCTCCAACATTTCTCTACATGATGCTAGTTCCTCTTGACACTCTAATAATTCTCTCTCTAGCATTTCTTTGGTCTGTATTAAATTATTACATTCTAGAACTTTATTTTGAAGAGCAGCGTGACATTCGGCCATCTGATTTTTTAAATTCTCTAGATAAAAAATTTAAAAATTTAGTTTAAGAAATATACATTAATAAATTTTTTAAATAAAAATCATTTATAAAAAAACGAGATCGAGAAAACAAGATCGATCAATCAAATCTTTTTCAAAATTTCTTAAAATTATTGCTATATATTTAATTTCCTAAGTTCGCAATTAGAGTTGTGCAGTAAAGAATCACGAGTGCTTCCCGTTAAATAAAAATGTGCTATATTTTAAAGTATTTTACCATTAACAGGGGGCTTGATTTGTTTAATGTGTTTTGCATTTCTCTTTGCACTCATCCTTTCTTCAGAAATATTATCATCCATACTACTTTTATTTGAAAAGAATTTGGAAGAATTAGGTATGGGAGAAGAATTTTTTCTTATCTGCAAGGGCATAGCAACACCAATTCGCTGTTTTGAAATCATTCTATCTGGTTCTGACCAGATGTCAGAATCTGACGATAGACTTTCAAACATATTTCTATCCATCGAAGGATCTTCAGCTTTGCATACGGAAATATCTTTCCCCAAACGAGACTGATTTATCTTTGAACTGTTTATATAATCTAGCTGATCTTGAACTGGTTGACAATTCTGATTCTTATTAAATTTTAAAAAATCCAGTGTTTTATATTCATATCCCATTAATTTATTTCCAAATTGCATACCTGTCTTCTCATCAGCAATTTTTTCTATCTCTGTCCAGTCTTTAAGCCTGTGAAAATAATAAAACTATAGTTATATATAATATACCTAAAAATTTTGAATTATTAATCAAAAACTTATGATACATTACTTTCCAACATCTTTAGAAGGTTCCAAATCTAATGAATTATCTATAAATGAAAATTCTTCTCCTAAAAAATACAAAATATGCAAATTATTACATTTTTTATTCAAATATAAACAAAGAAAGTAAAATTAACAAAAAATACTTTATTATTTACCTAACAAACTTGCAGAAAAAGATTGTGATAATTCTTTACTGTCGGCAAGATATTTTTTCAATCTGGCAACATTTTTTGGAGTTAATAAACTAATATCCAATTGACCGTCGGAATCAAAACGAAGAAGACATTCTAAGAAATTAGCCAATTCTTCTATATGTGCGTGAAGAATATGCAGAGTCTTTGCAGTTTTATTTAAAGAAGAATTCTGAAATTAAAATCACAATATTCTTAAAAGTATTTCACAATTGAGGAGCTTATTTCCAAATGGATGTAAGTGACAAATTCATGATATTTGAACTAATGTAATATTACTCGTTGCAAGCTCTGCCATTTATATGATAAGTTTGTGTGTCAAATAGACTCATATACAATTGGAAAATAATCTCTAATTTACATTTGCTTACAAACATACTTATATTCTTTTCATTATAGTCCATTATTTCTATATGCATGTAAATGCATATGGAAATAAACTCTTCAATTAACTTCATCAGTATAACAATTAATTTATTTCTCAAACTGTCTTCTCATTAACAGCAGTTTGAACTAAACCTACTATATTTTGAATAGTATCGTTATATTTTCTGGTCTATAAATTAAATTTATACTAACTAGTAAATATAACAATACTAACATTTATAGCATTATCTATGTTAGTCGAGTGTACTATACATAAGAATTAAATATTGATAAATGTAATAAAATTATTATTAGATATAGTTCTTTGAACTAATTGTTTTCTTCTACTTCTATATTACTATAAAAAAAAACTAGAAAAATCAGAAACATTGATAAAACAATAATTCCTTCCATGATCTTGAAAAAAATCAAGACAGTACAAGATATTCTTCAATATTATAACACTGATTCATGTCTTAGGAACATTGTAAACATAAAACTTGAAAATTTATACAATATCTAGTTAACACTATGAATGCTTATCATCACAGGATTATTTGCTTACAATATAAACCTCTCACACAATACAAATTTATATTGAGTAAAGTTTCTTATTCTGCAATTATTGTAAATTTAGCTATTCTAATATCAATTTATAACATGCAGGATTCAGTTTTTTCAATTATTTGAAATTAAGTTACTAATAATGACTTTCATTATTATTCATCTATTTATTTATATTAGTGAATCATATAAAAGCATTTTAAAATTTTAAAAATGAAATTTATCTTAAATTAAAACTTAAAATTTTTAATTAAACTCCAATATTTTTATATTAAAAATAAACTTACTGGAAATACTTCTGAAACACCAGAAAGCCGGTTTAAATTGCAACCGACACCACCATTACTCTCCTGAATCTGCTGTTCCAAATTTTCTATCTTAAGAATAAGAAAACAGATTTCTTCTTTTAGAACATAAATATCGTCGGACTGTCCAAAACTTGTTAAATTTTGGCCCAATAGTCTTGAAAAACATTTCTCGGTTTCTACATATACAGGAAGACTGTGTCTTTTCAATTGCGACACAAATTTATTTAAAGAATTCCTTTTACTCATAATTTTGAAATCTTTCATGTTAACAGATTTATGGTGTGCACTGTCGTGTAATTGTTCGGCTACATTTTCTTTCAATTCTAATTCAACATTCAGTGCATCTATCAATAGTGATTTTTCTTGTAACAAACATTTTAATTCTTGTATTTGTTTTTCTTTTGCATCTATTGCTATTTTCCCTTCATTTCGTAACCTTTCTAGTTCATCATTTTCAAACTGTTTTATCTTTTTTATTTTACTGAAATCGGATGTCATTTCTTCTAGTTTTGTTTTAAGTTCACAGAATAATTTATTTTTTCAGTTAAACTATGTTGACTTTTAATGTATTCATTCTGCAATTCTATATGCCTTTTATTAATGACTTCCAACAAATGATCTTTTTCTGTAATCGCATTTTGTAAAGTATTATTTGTTAATTTTGTATTTTCCAACTGCTCTTTCATCAATTCAATTTCTTTTTCATAATTTACAATGTCTATTGTTTTCTCTTTCTGCAAAGAAAACTGTTCTTTTAAACTGTCTCTCTCCTTTTCACATTCATGCAATTCTCCCATTTTTTCATCAATTTCAAATTCTAATTCTTCAGTTTTGTGTTGTAATTTTTCATAAAGTTCATTAAGTCTTTCTATTTCATTATCTTTTTGTTTTAAAACAGCATCAAGCTTCTCTTTAATCTTAGAATGCTCCAATTTTAATTTTTCATTATCAGATGCCAATTCTTCCTTTTTGTTAATCAATTCCGTAATATCAACTTTCGACCGAATTAAATCTTTTTCGTTAATATTCTCTTCTTTCTTTAAGCATTTTTCAAGTTCTTCCAATTTTGACTGTAAATCTTGGATGTAAATATCTTTCTGTTTCAAATTATTCAATAAATTTTCTACACTTTTACTGTTCTCGGTCACAGCATTTTTTCGTTCAGTCAAGAGTTCCTATTAAAAAAAAATTATACTATTATGAATAATTTTATTTTTTTAAATTTACTTCTGTTTTATATAATATATAAATCATTTCTGTATATAAAATCATTGATAGTTTCAGGCAAATTTTGCTTTTCTAAAAGTAAATTTATTTTGTATTTAATAATTTGTTATATAGCATATAAGAAATGGTTTGTTCAAAATTTATTTATAAAACACAACTATTGAAAGAATTGAAATAACTCTTAATTATTATTAATCTTTGAATTACTTCTAACGTGATTACATCTTGCCTTAGATAATCATTATGTATTAAAGTAATAATATAAAATTATAAATAAAAATTCTGTATTAAAAAAATCCTAATAAGAGAATTAACCCAAACACTTAAAAGATTAAATTATGATGGCAATTTATGTAATGTGAAAATTTCATAACATCTCTTTGGTAATACTGTACATTAAAAAAATTATTTTTTAAAATTATAAAACTTTTAAAATAAATAAAGATTACAATAAATATAATGGCACTTGCTGTGCTTTACACCAATTAGATGTTTCAATAACATGTATACATAATACAGATTAATAATTTAAACACCAAATATTATCTGTAATACAACAACATTGATTATATTAAATCTTCAGTGCTTCAATAGGGAATCGAATCTCCAGAAATAGCAGGTACGTCCAAACTCAAACATCATATTGAATCACACAGTACAAGTACAACTATACCCTCAAACAGTCAAATTCCTCATTATTCACTGGATATCAACTGTCATACAATCTCGTAGTAATTGGTATTCCCTTGTTAAGGTTTAATGTATTATCTTTACATAAACTTATTTTAACTTTGACATGCTCTTTAATTCTTTAAACATGAAATTGGCTAAAATCGGTTTAATCCATTTGAAACAAAATCAGTCAATGGAATAGCTCTTTTGCTGGTTTTGCTATACAAGTTCCCTTTGTAGCATGAGAAGTAAAAATAATTTAGTCTCCAGGTAGAAAGAAAAAAGAAATTTTCAGAGCTTAAAAAGTTAAACCTTCTCTTATACACATCAATTTCATAATGAAAAATTTTCACAGTACTGTTTGTTTATTTTAAAAGTTTTATAATTTAAAAAAAAAAAAATCTTTTTAATGTATAGTGTTACTGAAGAAAAATTATGAAATTTTAAGATAACCCAAAATTACATATTGCATATTACAGTGTATAATAAAAAAAGCATGCAATCACAGAAAATAATGGTTGAATTCTAAAATTGTGGACTATTGATTCACTGAAAGAGCCATTAAAATACCTATACCCACAAGATTATGGGGGAAAATTTCAATATAATTATATCTGGTGTTCCCAAAGAAAAATAGTTTAATTGAGAAAAATTATGTGATTACCAAAGATAAAGAACTAACTTATCATAATTACAACTGATTGCAAAATAGCATTAATAGATAATTTAATAAATATTAAATTATCTATTAATGTTTCTATTATACAGAAAATGGATTTAAAAAGTTACATGTATTATTACACAAGTTACTTTTTTAAAATATATGTAAAATGTATACATACATTAGTAAAATATAAATTGAAAAAATATTTATCATTAAAAAATTAAAATTTATAAATTCACCTGTATGAATAAATTTTTATCCTTAACTGCTTGATGAAGGGAAGCCAATTCTTTTTTTATATCATCATTAGATTCCTAAAAAAAAAAAAAATTAACAAATTTCCCATTAAGAATATTATGATGTACAAAATATATTTTAATATATATTCTTGCTAATATCCATTTTATATGATTCAAAATATCCATCAAAATCTTTAGAGGACTAAAAAATTAGTTTTCATATGCACTACTCTTGTTATTTATTGACGCAACAATCAAATTTAATCAAGTGACAAATGAAGATTAAAAGTTTGTGAACGTGATAAATATGATGACAGATTTTCTCGGATAATTTTTCAACACTTGCAAATTTATAAAAAGGACTTTTTGTTCATTTTTTAAATTTAGATTTTAAAGCTATTAATACATTTATTTTGAGGAAATGCCTCTCTTATTGCATGTATTATTACATATTATATTTTAAAATTTTCCATTTACAAAGAGTGTGAACAACAATTGTAAAATAGAAATTTGTTAAAACTAATTGAAAGACATTCTAAAATTCAATTAAAACTTTAAAATTTTCTGTTAAATTCATTCTTCATTAACACAAACAATAAATAAAAACAAATTTTCAAGTTTTTAAAATGTAATACATATAATATAGCTAACTTCAATTATACAATAAAGACAAGTATTTCAAATTATCAGAAAACTATTTAATAATATAATTTATTATTATAAATTAAGTAGAGATCTATAATTAATAAAATAACCTTCTAAATATAGATACAAGTAATATTGACTATTAAAATTTTATATTAATATGAATTCTTGCTAAAGCTCCTTAATAATCAATACATTTTTATAATTATTAAAACAGTAAAGAATAAACATTTTACCTCAAGTGAACTCTCCTCATTATGAACAGATTTATTTTGCATTATTGTTAACCATTGCAAATAATGTTTTTCAAATGACTGACAAAAAATAATTAAAGCAAATTATTAATCAGTAATATAGTTAAGAAAACAGTAATAAATTTATTTAAAATTACCTCAATACTATTTTCTAGTGATTCCATTTCTTCTTTGCTTTGATACGTAGACAAATACTAAAAATTAAACATTTCTTTTTTTTAAATTTAACTACATATTTTATTATACTTGCACTTATTACTAATTACATGTATACCATTAATGCTAGGTGAGTTGTAGGTTTGCAAAATGTAACTTCCCTTTTTATTTATTTATTTTTTTTACAAATTATTTATATTTGCATTGTTTTATTTTTATTAATTCAAATAGATAATTTTGCAACATATGTACAGTACATTCAGCTGGTCAGTTTTTATTAGACTAGATGTATATGTATAGGAAGAATATATTCAAAACTATCTCAGTGCTCATAATTATGTATACTTCTTATGCTTCTAGCTGTGACCATGCAATATACTTCTGTATATTTTGTGGGTTTTTCATGGCCACAGATAAAAGTATATTTATGTGGCTATGAAAAATGTGCCATGTCACATAATGTGGTCACAAAATTTAATTTTATTTATTTCACAAATCGTTATTTTTATATTTAAATTTTACAATTTGTCTTTTATTTTATATTTTGTATTTGCCTTTTCTTTATTTATTTTTTTAAGAATAACTGGTTTTTGATTTGTACATATAACACCAGTGTATTATGTCTATATATTAAGAGCAAGACCTCTTAATAGGCATAACAGGCAATGAAATATAACATGAGAGATAAAGATACTCTAACATAAATTGCAAATAAAAATTTATAAGAGTGCAAATTAGATATGAACTTTCATGGCAATAGGCTAATTTCTAATGAATACAGTAGACCAATTCTACCTTGGATGACCAAAAGCTTATATAAAATGAATGTCCAAGGTCATTTCATATTAAAAGTTATGAATATAAAAGACTTACATGGTAGCACTTTAGGCCTCTTTTTATTCTTTAGTGAATTTTAATTATATGTAACATCATTTTTTTTAAATCATTAATATATGTACAATAGTTTTAAGAATAAAAATGTATATTATTGTAGTTACATTTCAGTACGAATATTTTGTCTTATATTAAAGTTAAATAATAAAAGATAGCAGAAATAAATTTTTTTGTAATACATGTTATTGTTTTAAGCTTCCTTTTATGAATTTTAGTATAAGAAAAATAGTATATTCACTTACAAGTTTGGTTCAGATAGCATGGAACCTCAGTTAAGGCTTGGATAATTAGAGTTCTACTGTATAACTAACTGGCTGACTTTTTAACAATAACGAATATTTAAATTAATATAACAATATGTTAGAGAGAGAAAAGTATACAGAGGCCAGACAGATTGTGCATTTTTACTTCAAAAAACATTACTACAGGTTTTTGTTTACTCCAACATACAGTAATATGATATCACTATAATAATTGTTAAAATGTGGTTTTAAGATAGACTTTTAGAAATAATAATACATACCAGAAAATATATTTATCTTATAAATAAAACAAAGATATAAATAATTTTAATAAGTATGCAAAATAATATTTTTATAGCATTATTTTATTGAAAATAATTATTTTGATATTAATAAGGGAAGTATTTAATTTCATTGGTTTTTACTATATAAATTTTATGAAATATATTTCTTAATTCTATAACAGAATTTTAATGTTTTGCTTGTTAATAAATTAATTAATTATTCAAAAATAACTGAAAATAATCTTAAGTTATTTTAAAATTTCCTTAAATACATAAAGTAGTAATTATTTTTAAATTACCTTTCGAAGAGCAATGGATAAATTAGTTATCACAGTTTGATCAATTTCTGTCGTAGTAATGGCACTATTGATTGACTGCTTGACTAGCTTTAATAATTGATCAAGAGCTTCTTTCTCACCCAGTTTATTTCTGAAATATTTTAAATCTTTCTCTTTCCTGTACAAAATTTCAGTCAATCCTTGAATTGTTTTATCGCGTTTAAGCGACTGCTTTTTCATTAAATCTACTTTCTTTTCTAAAGTTTTATCTGCAATCTAAACAAAGTAAAATTTTTATTATTTTTAAAATTATTGAAATATTAACTTCTTTACGTTACTTACTACTTTGCAATTTGGACACATTTCAGCAGGAGATATACTCTTCTCACTCGAAATGCTAAAAGTATCACTTAAATCCTAGAATATAAAATTAATAAATCATAAACTTTATAAATTATAGTGTTTAATAAATAATCCACTATACCTTCTTTCCTTCATTTTCAGATGTATTTGTACTTGAGTCTTTGGAATCTGATTGTTTTTGTGTTATATGCTGCTTCAAATAAAAATAAATGACTCTTAATGCAATCATTTTCAAGTTAAAATAAAATTTTTAATTAAATTCATATTTATTAGTGCCCAATTAGAAAATTTTATAAATTCATATAGGAAGTTATCGTATTTATATATATCAAACAACAAAACAAGTATTTAAATATTGTGACAACAATTATATGTTACCTTCTTTAATTTTGCAACATAATTTTCCAGATTAGATTGGTTTGCACGAGTTGTTGCCCTTAAATCCGAAAGTTCTTCTTTATGAAGTTGGTCTAATTTCTGAAGAGTACTGCTATAAATATCACTTTATTAATAAATAAAATGTATCAAAAATGCATATATTTAGTCAATATTATTTATAAATTTGATTTCTAAACTTATACTTGTTACTTTACATCATAAAATCCTACAGCATGCATAATAATGCTTTATTTCAATTGCTTCTAAAAATAGATAACTGATAATAGATAACGTAGGTCATACTGAAAGTGATGAACAACAATTTTTCATAAATCACAATCTATTAATTACAAAAAACTAAGAATATTGTTATAATCTATAGACTACAGAGAGTGCCATGAGCAAGTCATGACATCATTATCTTCCATCACATGACCACAGATAGCCAATACAAAATGGTTACAACTGATGTTTCATTTCACCAGCATGCTGTAATCAAATTTCTCATTAAGGAGGAAATCTGCACTGCAGAAATTCACCAGAGACTTCAGAGTGTAGGTGGAGATGTTTGCATAGATGCCAGCAGTGTTAGAAGATGGGTAAAACATTTTAAAGATGGAAAACACAAGCATTGAACATCAGCCTCACAGTGGCCATTCGCAGACTGCATCCAATGAATGCAACAAGGAAAGAGTGGATAAGATTATTAAGGAAGCCCGATGTGTAACTGTGGAAGATACTGCAGAAAACCTCGGGATAGGGCACAGTGCAGTCCAGGAGATGATCAAGAGTTTAGGATATCAGAAAGTGTGCACCTGCTGGGTTTCCAATTTATTGACTTGTGACAATAAAATTCAGAGAAAAACCATCATTCAAGAACTTCTTAAGACATATGGAAATAAAGGAGATTTTTTTGATGAGTATTGTGACAGGTGGTGAAAGCTGATTCCACCATTATGCACCTGAAACAAAACAGCAGAGTATGGAATGGCACCACCTCAATTCCCCTAACAAAAAAGTAGGCAAAGACAGTGCCATCAGTTGAAAAAGTATGGGCTCTATTTTCTGGGATGTAGATGAAATGATTCTGGTGGGATTTATTTTAACGGGGTTTGCCCAGGTTCAAGAAATTCCACCAGACTCATTCCACCAGAAATTCCACTGGACAATATTAATGCTGCTTGGTATGTAATAACACTTCATAAGCTATGTTGTGCATTGTGTAATAAATATCCTGGAAAGATCATCCTGCAACACAACAATGCAAGGCCCCATAATGCTCGTTACACCAGGGAGGAAATCTGGAAAATGAAGAGGGAAATTCTTTGCAGCACCGAAAAACATGCAAGGCCAATGCTACAAAATGGTGGTGAAAATGAAGAAGTTAGTGCATCAGTTTTTGTGCAGTGCTGGAGTTGTATTGTAAAGAAATTTTCAAGCTCTCACAACAGTAGGAAAAATGTATCAAAAAAAAAAACCAGGAGACTATGTGGAAAAATAAAGAAACTGAAAAATAACATGATGCATTTGTTTTTCCAAAAATAAATTAATCTAATTTATAAAAAAATGTTGCTTATGACTTTTGGTATGATTCTCATAAATTACTTTAGTTTTTATGACTCAATGACTATTTTTATAACATGTAATTTTCCCATTTTTTTTTGCTATTAACTCAAATTCAAACTCTTTTCTATTTTATATGTAGTATTTTCCTACTAAATTAAACAACTTAAAAATATTATTACAGTAGAGTGTCGTTATCCGAACGCTTTCCAGTCGGACTGTGTCGTGCCGAATCAAACTTTTTTGATACTAGATTTACTTCTAAAGTATAATTTTTATGTTTTTATATTTTTCAATATATTTATTTTGTTTGTACAAAATAAAGAAATAATTTTTAACGATACGATAGCCTCGATTATTATTATAAAAATTTTCGTTAGGCTTAAAATCGACGAAAATTCAACACGAAGCGACACGCAACGGAGAAAAATTTCAACATCGGACAGGTTAATATATATTTTCGTACATAATCGGTTATCCGAAAAATCATTTATCCGAACAACTCCAGTCCCCAATTGATTCGGATAAACGACTCTCTACTGTACTTCTTTCTCATAAATTGTTTTTTATTCTACATTTTATATAAAAAAATATGTATTAATAACTTCTCAACTAAAACATATGAAATATCATTTAACCATGAAAATAGGTGTGTTCGATGGAATAAGGCAATGCATCACAAGGGTGATGTGCCAAAGTGAATACCTCCCAGGAGATTAAATAGAGGCCAGTTCCTCATAGAATTAACATTATATACATGAAGAAAACCCCCATCTTCAGTAGTTTTATCCACTCAACCACTGATGAGCACTACAATATTCTAATTAGAATAGTATTAAAAGTTTTTCCATCTATTCATTTAATAGAAATGACCATATCAATTTCTTAATAACTTCATTAGCAATTGATTTCCCAACAAAAAATATAATATTGATTCTACTCCTAAAAGTTTTTATTTGATAAACCTTAACTATTTATTGATAAACTTATTAAAATTATGTATCTGAAAGTTTTATATTAGAACAAAAACTATATCTATAATATTTAACATCTAACTCATTTTATCTAATTAATTAATATAATCTAAGGTCTCAATAGTAAGTGGTTAACGAATAAATTGACCACCATTTTAATGTTTATATTATATTAATTATTACAAAAAAACACCACTCTTTATTTCACAATAATAATTGTTATTGGAAACTGTAAGTTATTCATTTTATCTATTTTTGTATATATAATTTTTAAGTAAAAAAAGTTTCTCCTTGAACATGTATCTTTAAAATTTCTACATAAGATCTATTGTTTTAAAGAATTGGAAGATTTAATAAATATTTTTTGCCATAATAATTTTTAGAATTTTCTAAAACAATCAATACTACAATATAAACTATATTATACTTACATAGATTCTTCCAGCATATTTTCTTTATCACTGTTTTGACTAGATTCTGAAATATCTGTCTGTGCCTAAATTATTAAAATTATATCAATTTTTAAATATATGTTTACGTATGCAGAAAATGAACAATTATTCTGAACAATATGGGAATATTTCTACAAAATCTCATAATTTATATATATGACAGTCTACTAATCATACTTTTATACATGTTACTATATTATTAGATTATGAAACAAGAATCATCCATGCAGATAAATGCAATATGAATTATATAGTAATAAAATATAAGATAATGTAGATAATCTACATATTTAATTCAAAAATTTTCTCCTGGATTCATGTTAATATCAATGGATATATAAATATATAAACATTTCATAAAATTAATAATATATTAAATCAGATAAACATTTTACAGAAATGCAATTTTTACAATAACTGAATAATTATTTAATGGATTTCTAACCTGAGAACAAACATCAGATCCAAATGCTTGCTTGTATAACTCAGTCATTGATCCTTCACTTTCAGTAATACTTTCTTGCACTAATTCATCTTCCTGAAAATATTTAAATATAAATAAATTTTTTTCTGAGTGTAAAAACCATTGGACACTTTTTTTTATAATTCAATTATAATTAATCATCATTAATGCCTTACTTTTTCAACTTTGTCTTTTACAAAATTTGATTCTTTTTTGAAATTTTCAATCCATTCGTTAATTTCCTTCTGATATGTTTCTTCAACTTTTTGTAAATTTATTCTATAAATGTAATTAAAACAATTATTTTGAATTTAATAAACTTAAAATAAAAATAATTATTGCAGCTATTTAGTTCAAAAATTTATTAAATTTGTATTTTATTAAATAAATGATTTTTGTATAAACTTTATTAAAAACTACAATCTTAATATATACATCCACAAGAGCCGAATTATCGGGCTAGAGTTGGCTATAATAAATAAATAATTAATAAGACAATTTGGCACTAGAGCTTGGCGTTAGGCGCCATCTCTTACTAAACTTAATAATTATAATTAAATTAAATAAATAATTTTAATAATTTGGAACTGGAGGAAAAGAAATCGGCCCGAAGCGGGACTCGAACCCGCAACTTCTGCTATCCGTGCAGACACGTTACCAGTTACGCTACGTCGAGTCCCACTACGACACATCGAGTCCCGCTTCGGGCCGATTTCTTTTCCTCCAGTTCCAAATTATTAAAATTATTTATTTAATTTAATTATAATTATTAAGTTTAGTAAGAGATGGCGCCTAACGCCAAGCTCTAGTGCCAAATTGTCTTATTAATTATTTATTTATTATAGCCAACTCTAGCCCGATAATTCGGCTCTTGTGGATGTATAGCTTTGTAACGGGTTAGTCGTTATTTATTTATATTTATACGCCTTGCCGGGGTTGCGATGGCCGGTTGAGTGCCTTGGGAGGACGTGGGCACTTGATGTGTCCCCAGCCAGCATTGTAATGACCGTCGATGGTCGTCATGTTAGCTTATATATACTGGAGGAGGCGATCGGACTGAAGGTCCGGGTAGCGTAACTGGTAACATGTCTGCACGGATAGCAGAAGTTGCGGGTTCGAGTCCCGCTTCGGGCCAATTTCTTTTCCTCCAGTTCCAAATTATTAAAATTATTTATTTAATTTAATTATAATTATTAAGTTTAGTAAGAGATGGCGCCTAACGCCAAGCTCTAGTGCCAAATTGTCTTATTAATTATTTATTTATTATAGCCAACTCTAGCCCGATAATTCGGCTCTTGTGGATGTATAGCTTTGTAACGGGTTAGTCGTTATTTATTTATAATCTTAATATAATTTATACTATAAGTAATAATTCTTTTTTCCCATATAATAAATACTCTCATTGAAACAACCTAATTACATTTATTTTGTCCTTCGCAGTTATTATTTATAATAGAATCTTTAGAGAACTTCTTAATGCAAATTTTATAATAATAATAATTTTAGTTGTTGAGTACATCAACAATCAATTCAAGACTTGGGAACAAATTTACTTAATGTTAATATAAATTACAGATACCTAATCTTAATCAATTTTCATTTATCATTTACTATAAAAGGAAGTAATTCAATTTGTATTATTGTTGTTATTAGATATTTAACTTGGTTTGCAAAATTTTGCATTGATTATTGGTGAGAAAAACTTGTTTTTCATTTTTCTATCACAAAAAGTAAATAAGTACAAAGTATAAGAATTGTTCAAATGAAATGTAGACTGAACCATATAATACATATGGTGTAATTGGTCACTAAAGCAGGATTACAGTGTATAAAGCATAGTGTGAGATCTGGAAATTTCCCTGATCGTAAAATTATAATAATTGTTTCCTATATTGAATTGAGAATTTTTCCTATTATAAACACCCTCGCTAGAAAATGTCCTGGCCGAGAAAATATGCGTCCCCGGCCGTATAACTGTCGACTATCCATTCTTCTTACGCCGAGTACAGATCATCTTGCAACTTAAGTTTATAGTCAGCGCCCGAATTTTCCGTATTGTTTCCAATCCCGGGAACACCTACGGCCTAATCACATTCACGTCACCAACTTTCCCAGCAAAAAGCTATATAAGATGCTTCCTCCCCCCCTCGGGGAAGTCAATCGTCGACCTAGATCGAGTCACGATTTAGTCCATCTTGTCCCTGTGCCTAGCGAAAAATTTTACTTTGTGCCTCTACAGTTACCGACTCTTACACTTTAAAGGAATTACCGATCCTTGTGACCAACGGAATATTTAAAATATGGATGTTCTAAGAGGTATGGAACCCATCTAAGTGAGCTCTCTCTCTCTCCTCGCGTGTTAGGGATATATAGATATATATGTTAGACGTTTGTAACGTTTTCTCTTGATTCCAATAAATCATTGTTATCCTGTAAAATGGTGTCTTGTTTGCTCGACTTGTTAGCCGAAATTAGACGGCGGTCTGACTTCACCATACCTCCTCGGTACCCACAATAGCGATAAAGTTGTATTAGTTGCTATAGGAAATCACCTCCTGCATTCAGACAATGTCCCAATGTAGTACAAGTTCATGTATATCCTCTGCATAGAAAGAGAACCACTTTTGATCAGAAATTCAACAGAATAAGCCCATACCATAATAGCCAAGTACCTATATACTTTAAGCAAAATTTTTGAATTGTCTCTATACTGTGTGTACTTTAATCCTGCTATAGTGACCAATGACATCTATGTATTATAGAATTAATTCTACACTTCAATTGAATAACCCTTATAGTTTCAGAGGAAAAAGAACAAAAGTAAAATTGTTTCAAAATGTTTTACAAATTATAAGAATTTTTATAATGGTTTATGAACGATTATAAACAATTTATATAAATTTTTAAAATTTAATTGCCCTGGCAATTTTTATCAAATTTATATAAAATTCCATGACTTTTAATTAAATAAATATGCATCAATAATTAAAAACTTAGAATTAACTCTATATTATTCATATTATAATAATTAATTGAGAAATTATCTATTAAAATATAAATCAAGTTGTTAGAAATTTATCACTGTTTTTCTATATTATTTAAATCAGCAAACTTTCAACAGTTTTTCAGAATTTTTCCACCATTCAACTTAATTAAAATATGAAGGAATAAAATAACGGGATACTTTTTAATGTATTTAAATCTTCATCGTTTTAATTTCGTTATAACATTCAGCATGCAAACATTAATCAGTAAAGCAAAGAAAAACTAACTTTTAATAAATCTGAAAAGTAATTTAAATATTTGTATTTATTTACAATTTCAAGATTCAAAAAATCACATTTATTTAAAAACAAATTAAATGGAAAAATATGTAAAATGAAATTATAGTATACATTTTAACAACAATCTAAGTAATGGATACTTACTATTCAGTTTTACATATTCATTAATATTTAATATACAAAATTAAAGTACTGATATTAATTATATTAATAAATCAATTAATACATTTAAACAAAAGGAATAAACTGATTATTTACCAAAATAATTGCAAATTATCAGTAAATTATAGGTATTTTTACCTTGTTTCTTGTAATAATTTTTCCTTTTGCTCCAAATCTTTGCGCATAGTCTCCGCTTCAATTTTCAACTGAATATTCTAAAATAATTCAGATCATAAAAATTATTTATGCTTTATAAGAGTTGCAGTGGTTGTCTCTTGTTATAATCATTTTATGCTACAGTTGCATTGATAACATGTATTGTTATTTTGAAATTAAATAAAAATTTGGCTGCAATAATCTTTACTAAAATACAATTATATATAAATAAATCTCATTACCACAAAATCTGAATTTTGTAGTAAAGAGAAAATATATTTAAAATCCAAAGTTAGCTGCCTGTTATTTATTCAAAACAATAAGATCTTCATTCTTTATATCGGTTAAACTCGTCCGATATGTACTTTATTCCAAGTGTTAAAATTTCTAGTCATTTGATTTTGAATTTGTTGGAAATTTGCCAGTTTTTATCAATTTCAGATTCTTTCTCATTGTTGATTCTGGACATCAGCCTGTAAACATTGAATCATGTGAAGTTTCTAACAACGTATAAATAGTCATAGTTATTATTTGCGTAACAGAATTTCTAACATTCTTCTCATTATTATACTTGAAATAACCAACATCAAGACCTAAAAGATCAAATAATGGTGCATTAATTTTGACTCCAATAAATGATTTTTTTGACTGATTAGGTTGGCATTTCTCAATTCCAACGACAATATACAAATGATAACATTGACAATAATGATCATAATATGCAGAAACCACTTTACACTTAGAAAATCCATTATTTATCATCATCATTGGCTCTAAGATACGAAGTAGTGATTCTTAACCTTTACAGCTCACACACTAATTTGAATTGTTAAAATGCATTCATACAACCCAAAAAAGTTTGTTAATTATTTTTTCGGTATGAAGGAGTTATCATTGTCTAATGTTCTCGTGTGTATTTAATCCAACATCTTAAACATTTTAAAAAATTCATGTACACTCATTCATAAACGTAACCATTTAGTTTTCAATAAGGGACTCACAACAGGGAAAAAAAATTATACATTTAAGTCTAATATTGGTATTTTTTTATTAAAATCTTATTTTTAAAAACAAAGTTTGCAATGGAAAAGATAAAGTTCAATTAAATAAATAAAGTATTTATCCTTCCTGTAAAGGTATCTCGCATTCCAGGTTAAGAAACACTGAATAAGATTACAATTGATTTTGAAGTCTTTAAATTAGAATTATATTTAAATAATCAAAAAATGTTTTAAAAGCCTTGATAGGAATTACAAAAAGAAAAGAACCTATCAATATTAGTAAAACAATCCTATTAAAAATGTGTCTACAAATCAACCACTTCCAAGATAAATGGCATATAATTTCATTTTGATCCACCAATGCCAATGGAAAATCTTGTAGACAAAAATCCTAATACTATTAAACAATCTTTTATTTAAGTAAGGCACTATTACAATTTTAACAATTTTCAAGTGTTATTTGGAGAATTTGCATCTGTTTTACTACAGATATGTTCAAAATGCTGCATGTTAATCCAAACTTTGCACTCATCTCATCAAGAAAGCCAAAACTATATCAAATATCTGTTGATTTCTGATTTGCTAACAGCCATTTTCAATATGCCATCATAACTACTCTATTATGTTTACAGAAGAGGAATATATCAGCCTTTAAAATACAGGAATCCCTCGCTTAATGCGAGATTTGATTAATACGCAAATTAATTGCAGCAATCCCTTTATATACACGGCAGAAATTTTTAATTAACACGACTTTAACAGCTGTCTTTACTTAACATAGATACCGTACTTGATTAACACAATCTCGATACATGTGGTAGCATCGAGGGATTAATTAACCACATTAATCAACGGATACATGTACTGTACTTACAAATACAAAGTTCCATAAAATTTAAGTCTGGTAATCTGCAGAGAAATCCTTTTTAAAATCCACCCCTTCTATCCATCATGCACTATGTTTTTCAATCATATACTCATATATATAAAATAAGTGAGCACTATCACGAGTGCTCTATCACGCTTAAATCAAAATAATAAGGATCATGCAAGTTTGAATTAATGACCAATGTTCCAAGTGACATGGCAGATAGCAATATCTTTGAATATATGCTATTGAATAAATCATTTATTGCAAAAACAGTTAACTTCCAGACTATTTTTATTAAGACTTCTTTTTACTTATCTTGAGTTTGTTTCATTCTTAAAATTTTTATCATGACTTTAAATGCCATGTTTATAAAATACATTTAATCCTTTGAAAAGATATGTTTCTAATTCTTTACAGCATTACTTTTGATGATAAATCTACATTTCTGTTATCATCCACAGATTAAAGAAACTAAATAAATCTTCATTTTAATATTTTGTATGTTCTTCTTTAGTTGGCTTCTGTCACTTAAAGCAAAAATCATGAAAATTTTCAAAATGCACAGCAATCAATCAATAAACTTTACTTGACGTAGGCAAATCATTTTAAAGAGGAAAATCACAAAATTTTGCAATTTTGCAGTTTTTAAAATTACAAAAATTACAAAATTACTTCAGTATTTTTATGTAACAAGGAATTCAACTTAAACAATAGTAAATATGTTCGCCATTCACCAAATAGTAAAATAATTCTCCATTCAAAATCCTTAAGTGATCATTCCTTGAGTTACTTTTTGTTTTTAATGCATCATGACTTATCAAAACAAATGAAAGCTTGTTGCATTTACAGTTTTCTTTACAAATACATCATCCCTTCAAAAAATAAATACATAAATAGTAATCAAAATAATAAACAATTCAGTCTAAAGGAGAATTTTCTTTTTCATAATATCTTGTTACATAAAACATAAACAAATATCTGGTCCTGAATTCTAACTCTCCATAATAAGGAACACTTTCGAATTAATCAATTTTTGCTGTAATCACTTGCAATCCATCTTCAGCATTATTTCCATTACTGTAGGTATTTGTCTGTTAAATATCAAATTCGCTATATCCAACATCCAAGTCCCATTGATTCATATATCCTCCATTCATAATTCCACTATTTGTTTTATATCTTTGTTGGTAGACTGACATCTCCATCCATAAAAATATTTTACTTTCCTTTACCAAAATTCACACAGTTGGTATGGAATGAGATATGCAACAAATAAATAATTGTATTTTGGCAATAAAACTCTTTAATAAACATCAAATATATGTAAGTACTTTCAATATAAATAAATAAAATATATATATATAAGTAATATTTGTTTAATATTAATGAATATAAATTACTTTAAGGAAATCATAAAATTTTGCAGTATAAATGTTTTATTTATTTATTTTTAGTATTCATTTTGGTCACTTTCTTAATTTGCTAAAACAAATTTATTTCTTTATTTAATATTTATATTACTTGTAACTGTTGTTAACATCTGTATTAAGTAGATACGATTATAATTACAATATTTTATTTATAGATTTCATTTACAATAATTTAGTTTGAATATAATTATAAATCATAATTAAAACCATAAATAATTTAAAACATAACATTAGAAATTTATTATAAAAGATATTTAACAGATATATCTAAAGTAAAATGATAAATTAAATTTAATATTTATGTATATGCTATTATAAAAAATTAAAAAGTTTTTGATCAATGAATTGGCCTATGATAAATCTGAAAAAATTACTAAAAAGGTATGATTTTAAGAAAGATTGATAAACATACAGCTAAATATAAATCATATGAATGACCTATTAAACAAATAAATGTTTGCCAACTTTTTATTTTCTATAATTAACATAATAGCGAGGTCGAGGCCAAAGTTTAAAATGCAAAAACGTTTACGTCGGACGTTCGGCACCGCTTTCCCGTAAGCCTAGAAGTTCGACGACGGCATTTGGAATGTCGAGCACGATTCCGCCGACTTTCCAAACACTATTGTCAAACTTCCAGGCTTACGGGAAAGCGGCACGTAAATTATTTTATTAATAAATTATATAAAACAGTAAAGGAGGAGTAAGATAATATGTGAATGAAGTACATTGTATGTAAACATTTGTCAACAAATTTGTATATCAAAAATACAAATATTTTATAGCTATTCTATATAACATTAAAAAATTGTTAGTATATTAAACTGAATTTTGTTTATAAATCCTGCAAAAATCAGTTGAATTACATTATTTAATTAACACGAAAACATTTTTCTCACTACAATCACTCAACATTTCGAAATTCATTTAACATTTAGGCTTCTTTCAGTTCTAAATATATATTCGCACATACTCTATAAATATAATGTATTTAAATTATGTAAATTTTTTTCAGCAAAATTTTCTAATGTTTTGCTTATAGAATATAATGTTAATTTTTATGATTCTAAGTAAATTATGTTAAAATACATAAATTAAATTTCAAAATTTACTAGAATAAGAGAACATTCTTTCCACATAGGCCAGAAAAAATCTTTTACTGAATTATTTTTCTTATATCTTTAGTTTAACATACAGTTTATGCTACATCTTATTGAATCATTTTCCATATAATATAATTTTCTTTTTTTTAAAATAATCCTTATTTTCTGTTAAATTAATTTTATATTTTTTCATAAAGTTTTACTTTTTAGATTAATATAAAAAGAATATAGCTTTAGTTATATTTGAACTTTCAAAATTTATGTAGCAATAATGATTACTTATTGAAAATCAATAATTTTGTAACTTTATTGGTAAATATTAAAGTATAAATCCTAGAAAATAAATCATAACTATCATAATAACTGAGGTTTAATAAAAAAAATTAATGGTTTTTAGAGTGCACTTAAAAGTTCTTGAAGACTAATAGATAAGCTAGTTAAAGCTTGAACATTTGGCATATGTTCAAAGGGCAAGGTTGTTCTCATCTGAATCAAGCATAATTTTTCTTCTAAGCTTTGGGTTTATTATGAATGGACTTGTGTCTTCTGTATATTTTATTTGTTTTCTTAATAAAGTCATTCATTCAGTTGTTATTTAGATAAAAATCATTTGATTTTGATTAAATTTTCACTCAGTATGAATAAATTATGTTTGTTGTAATATAATTCTATTGATATTCTTTAAATTAATTTAATAAATATTTATTATTTATTTACTTAAATTATTTTCACTTATAAATTTTTAAAATGTAAGCCATTTAGATCTCAGAATTTGCACATTGATGTTTGGTAAGCTGCATTAAATTACCCACTTTTATTGTGAGTACTAAGTAGTCTTTCTTTTTAGAAGCCCATCACCAGATCAACAATGAACAATTAAGTGGTGAAGGATAAAGTCCAATACATAGTGTATCTCAGAAAAGTGAGAAATTTTGAAAAGCATGGCAGCAGCCCTAGGATCTAGAAGACACTGTATGACTGGTATAACCCCGCTTAGAGTTTCTTGCCAATTAGTTATCAGGAAGCAGTGGAGTGTGTGCATAGAGCATTTCAACATCACTTCAATTTAAGATGTTACAATCATGTTCCATTAGTACACACCATTAACACACTAGCATTAAATTTTGAGGAAACCTTCAGGTAATGTGTGAAATGCCTGTATGCAGACATTATTGAGGCTGTTCAAGCCCACATTGTTCAGTTCAACATCAGGCAGTGTCAAATTGAATGCTCTGAGAGGAAATCACCAACATTCCTGTTGAAATAGTATGTTGAACCATGAAAAATGTCCCTAAGAGACAACAGGAATGTCTGTGCAGAGATATGATCACCTACTTGATGTCATCTTCAAGAAATAAATATTAGTTTGCAATTCATCAATGGCATACTCTGAACTATTAATTGCCACGAATAAATGCATTAAAAACATTTTTCTCCTCTATAAAACTCCATTCCAAAATTTCCCATTTTTTCTGAAACACACGTATCTGTATATGGGTCAAATCAGTCTTAAATATTCCTGAGGATCAAACCCAGACATGTATCTAATTCCCCAAATAAATTATAGGTTATAAACTATATTTCAAAAAATACTTATATTACTCTAACAGTAACAGCATATATATTTCTAAATGTAAATACTGCTATTATAATATAATATTACTATTTTCTCTGTCACAAATATTTTATTACACTAATGAAATGAATGATTCAGATTACCGATGCAATCTATTTAAAGACTGTTTCTAATAATTGGATCCAGTATTTACCATATTTAGATATTAGTATTATAAATATACTTATAAGGCTAGAAGTACTTTTTTTTTATCAATATGAAATTAGTTAATAACTATATTATTAACTAACAATTAAATTTTTTGAAACAGTTTAATTTTTAAATGTTAATAAGTTTTAAAAATTCGACAAACTTTCAAAATTTAATTTGATACCGTAAATGATATTTATCAATATAATTATTAAATTCTTCTTCCAAATTTAATAATCACCTTACTTCTTTTTCAATAAGAACAGTTATTTCTCATTATCAATTTCATTTAAAAGCAAACAATAAAAAATTCTGAACCAAGCTGGTCGTTTATTTTGAATCTACAAGCTTTTTTCTTTTTGTAGAAACTGCTTGCACTCTGTTCCATTTGTACATAAAAAATATATTTCTATATAAAACCAGCTGAACAAACAACAACACATTACAAACAGTCAAAGGTAGCAAATGCACATAAATTGCATCAAAATATTTAATTACGGTTTTCAAACTTCTAAATTTAACTGAAAATGATAAAGTTTTCTGAAGATTAACATTAATTAGGTTACTTCAAAATTAGAAAAAACATTTGAAAAGTGAATGAATGCCACTTTGATTGAGATTATGTATTTTTTAAAGCATGTATGTATAACTGCATAATTGTGTATAATATATATGTGTATAAAATAGATTATATATCATTTGGCAAACCATAGGAACAAAGTCTAGATAAATAAAATTTAAATATGGAAATTTTAAATTAATGGATAAATTTGATAACTGGATAAAATTCAAATGTATAACATATGTATTACAAAAATTTAATTTTGGTTCAGAAAATTTATTTAATACTTTATTATGTATAAAATATGTTGATTTGTGGATTATAATATGAAATATATTTCTTAAAATTGTAAAAATTATATTAGTTTATATTCAAAATGTAAAAGCTTTTCCAGATGTAGAAACTACTGCAACTAAAATTTATAAATTTTACGTTAATGCATTCTAAATATATATCAACTTCAAACTATGTTAGAAAATTTGCTTTCGGGATAAAAATAATTTTGTATTCCGAGTTCTACATATTTAAAAAATTTTTACATTCTGAAATATATATATATATATAGAATAGTTAATATTTTAATTATTTAATTATATATAATTAATAGTTTTTTATTAAACAGCAAAACTCACAATTTCGTGAAGTTGTCTTGTATCACAGTCAAAATTTTTCTCCATTTTCTCTTCAAGAAAATATAGCCTTAATTTCAAATTAAAATTCTCCTTCTGCAAGTCCGATATTTGCTAATAACATTTTAAAAATTTATTTATTTAGACTTAAGTAATAACAACAATAATAATAAACATATTTAAAATTTAAAGAAAAAAACATTTGGCAAGAAAAACCGATTTGGCAAGAATTCAACGTGTGTGAAAAGACATGTTTATTATTGGAACAACATCCAATAATAGTCAACTTTATTGCCAAGGTTGAATGCTATTTGAAGTTCAAAGTTAATAAAATTTTTCTTTTGTCAATTTTGATCTTAACCTTTAAGCATCATCATTTTAGAAATAATAAATGCTTAAATGTAAAATTACTACATTAAACAAACATACACATGCTCAAAGATTAAGGTATGACAAATTAATTTATTAAATGCAAGCATTTAAAATATTTAAAATTAATGGAGCTTTTTATTCAACCATAAAATCAATCTAATAATATTTAAGATATAAATTTGAATTTTTTAAATATTATTATTATTATTATTTCATATTCTCATTTATTAATACCCAATTTTCGGATAGTCTAATTTTGACGTATTGATACTTTCTAATTTTAAACGACTTTCTATCTATCGAATAATAAAATAAAATAAAAAAACAGCATGAAGAGAAATTCCTATTCTGGCTTTGTTTAAATGAACTTATTGTTACAAGATCTAATAAATCTGTTAGTTAAATAACTGTTATTTGAATCTTTTAACAGAAAATGTTTTATTGTAAAAAGCTTTCCTTATTTTGTGCGCAACAATCATAGAAAACTACTTGTAATTGCTAATGAACAATTGATAAATCAAAGATATTTGCTTTTATATAATTCCCACCAATCACTCAGAATAAAAATGTTTAAAAGTACAACTTTTAAATATATAACTAGTAAAATACAAAAGCAGAAATAGAAATGAATAACCAGTACAGTGATAACTAGTAAAATACTATCAAAATATTAATAGATGAAGAATAACTAACCTTAGATTTGTGATAAATTAAATAAATTTTTGATTTATTTGTTTTAAATGATACTATCCGAATTTTTATGTAATATACTGTATATATGATTTATATCAATGTTAAATGTATGAATACATTATTACAGAGTTCTATATGTATTAGATATAAACTGTACAATATAAGAAGTTAAGCCTGTATAGTATAAGAAAATTCTTATTACTACTTTTTAACCAAATGTGTTCTTAACTAGTTCTACTGTCTTTATTTTAGTGTATAATTCTAAAAATACTAGTTGTAGAGAGTACAAAACAAATGTTTTTTTCATTATTGATTTACTGAACTCATTTGAATTTAAATTTTTCTTCTTTCTTCAAAGCTGAAGTACACTACAAGTTTCTCCCTTAAATATTGGTATGACTTGAATTATATTAGACCAGAGTGAATAAAAAAATATAAAAGTATTCATTTGAACTATTAATGAAAAATCATGCTCAATATTTAATGGATTATAAGCAATAATCCATGAAATATTGGATATGATCTCTTGTAATGATGATGAATTCTTTAGCACACATTCATCTACTTGACTCATCTCATTTCAATACATCTGCATATTATGTGTATATGGCAATTTAACAACAACATTCTTCATTATTTTAGAAAAGCAATTCTTGTCAATCCAGATTAAGTCAATAATTTCAGTAAGATGCTTTGTCAGTAAGCATAGTATTGCTTTTTCTAATATAACAATCATGTATATTTTCTATGTTCAGATTCATTTTCTAAATATAAGTAGAGCATCGATTATCCGAAACAATTCAGGACCGTGGTTGTTCGGATAACTGATCATTTACAAAAAAAATATATTAAACACAAAACTGTACTGTATATTATTTTGTATCTCATGTCTTACAAATACATATCTTACATAAAGTAGTACATTAAAGTAGGCCTACAGTTTAGGTTGGCAGGGAGGGAGAGAATGCTGCAAGATTACAGCACTAAGCAAATTTTTTTCGTTTTTTATTATTTCTGCAAGAAAAATCCTAAACTTTTGAAAATAATTAAAACAAACTAAACACAAATTTTTTCTAATTGTTGAATTCTTTATAGTGTTTACCATATTAATTTTTCATTTCTCTCGCACTTTTCAACTGGTTTCACATTGTTTACTTATAAACAATTCAGCTTACAGCTATGATTAATTTGTTTATTTTAAATACAGCAGAATACAGGGCGGTCACAAAGTCTTTTCCTGATTACAAACATTTATTTGACAAAAACTATGCTAGGTAGAAACATGCAGTTCATGACATAATTTAGGCCATTCCTAGCATTTTTTTCCTGTAATTTTTGTACCAATTGCCAGTAATCAAATGTATCCTTGCAGGAGCTAGTTCAATGTGATCTTCACATAATAAAATAAGCAATTATTTATTGTGACATCAAAACAATGCCAGACTGCAATTTTCGATCATGTTTTTAATTTATTTAAAGCATATGCTCTCCACCTCAAATTAGTAGTTGCTTGCCCCTGTACATCATACTTTCCTTTAACAATAGTCACGCCAGTCATCTATCTAACACCTTTCAAGGGAAAATTTTTGAATTGAAATAACATGACTTCCAATTTGCATCAAAAGTTCATATAGAGTTAATTGGAACCTCCTGCCCCTAAGGTTTCCATGTCTGGTCTTGGATTTCATCTATCTAATTCCATTCTTGAGATTAAGGAAAGACACACAGACAGACAACCGATTACAGTGGGAATTTATAGGTCTATAATTTTTTCAAATTGCCAATTACAATTTACCAAACTTCAAAAAAGAGTGTGGACAAGAACCATCAGATGTAAAAAAGCATTAAAGGTTAAAAAGTATATAAAGTTTAAAAAGACTGATAGCGTTAGTGACCTAAAATATTAACAAGACTGCCAGTCCCTCTAAACTTTGCAAACCATTTCTTAATGCTTTTCATATCTAGTTTTTCTTGTCCATATCCTTTCCTGAAGTTTTGCTAGATCATAATTGATGATTCTGTTTCCCAGTACCACAGATGACATTGAACTATCTCCTGTAAGTCATCACTCGGATACTAGCAATTGCAGTATTACATAGACTGCTGGCAGTCTGTGCAACATTAAAACAAACTAAACACAAAATTCAACACTCAAGGAACACTATTCAAATACAACACTCTAGGAATTAGCCTAAATTATGCCATAAACTGAACTATAAACTGTTTCTACCAAGCAAAATTTTGTATAATAAATGTTTATAGACAAGAAAGACAATGCCCACCCTGCATCCTAAATAGAGTAGACATAACATCTGATTAGCTATAATGTCACGTATGAAATTGAAATTCAGTTATTTTACCTAAACTTTGCATTTTGATCATTTTATATACTTCACAAATTTGCAATACTATTATAAACTTTAATATAGAGTTTAACAACTTATTTTTATGAAAAATTGAATCACTCAGATATTAATGTAGTTTAATATGGGTGTATTAAACCACATTAATGGAAAAAGATTCAAATGTACCCAATAGAAATTTAAAAATGAAGCAAGTTTTGATTTCATCTGCTTTAATTTATATTCATTTTTACAAATTATATGCACAGTTTTATCATAAAAATTATTTACATAACAATTTATTATTTATAACTTAGCAAGCTTAATTCTTATCATATCTTAATCAAATATTTGATATGCTGATAATGCCCACATGCTATATGTCCTAATTAGTAAATATTACAAATATTCTATTAGCAAATGATAAATTTTTGAATTGGATGCTAATTTACTACTTTTATAACAAAATCCATTCATATATTATCAATATAAGTGTTAATATACTCCTATAATAAAAAATATAGGATAAAATCTTGATAAAATATCTTAAATATCAGAAAAATAAAATAAAATTATAAATCAATAATATGAACATGTTTTTGTAAAGATGAAATGCATTTGTTGCTAAACTGAAACACTATTACTTCAAACAGCTGATGTTTGATATATATTTTCAATGTATTTATTGTATTTATTATTGGTAATATATTTATTAAATTATAATAAAATGTATTGTGAATAAGACATTTAACATATTTATGAAATTAAAATTAAATTTTAAAATATTTAACATATTTTTAAATTTAATTTTTATTTAATGGAAAAATATAATATTTCTGTATATATATTATGAATTCCGATTGAACACGTGTGTTCAATCGTATTACGTTTGTCTTCTATCATTTTTATATATTAAAACTTATTATTGAAATATAAATGGTAAATAATTTTTACAATAATATCGTAAAATAGAATAATTATGCCAATTATTCATATTTCTGTATTGCAAATCTAATCATTTATTGTATTTTCATTTAAAAAATAAGGATAATCCCAAAAATATAATTGTAATTTTTAATTTTTATAATAATTTTTTTAAATTTATTAAACAGGATAACTTGTTTCAGTAATAGTTATTTATATTTTCCAAATAGATAATATAATACAATATATCTTAAATTGTATTTAATTTACAATTTATTGACTGGAAAATGAATGATCAACATGATTTTTATTAGTGTGTTCTGAATCACCAAAATCTATATTATTTATGTATAAAATTTAATACATCTAACAATATTCAAACTTGAAAAAATGTCATATTGTTTCAAACTGTAATAGAACTGTGTTTAAGTTAAAAAAATAGTGTGGCATTTTTTACACTACAATAGTTACCTGTTCATATTCCTTCATTGTGCGAGCTCTTAATGGAGATATATAACCAGTCTTACATCCCACTACATAAAAATAATCAAAAAAAGATTACATTTAAATCAAGACTAAGTAAATTAATTATTTTAGTAAATATGGCAAATGTTTAAAATTACATGGCAGATGTAAGTTTGTAAACTTTAAAGGAGAAAAGTATCAAAATTCTACAGATACTATTTATGGAGTAGAAATTCTTTTTTTTCAAAGTGTTATCGCATCGACGATAAAACTTCGTCGATAACTCACCTCCGGATAATCCGTCGACACTGTCGGACGTAACTTCCATGGATACTTGAGAGTTATTAGCACTACGAAAACAAGATTAATATTTATTAAAGAATCGTCACTAAGATGCTAAATATTTTATAAATATATTTTAAATATTAAAACGCCAATTAGAAAACAACAAAACATAAAATATTCTTAAAGAAATGCATATCCGACTACGACGTTTCGGAGTATCAAAGCACGTTAATTAATCGGTAACTCTTCATTAAGACAATTATTAAAATCAAACAAGATTCGAAATTTAATGAATTAATAATCACCGAAGAGAGAAGAAAATCAACACAATTACTAATTAAATTTATCAGCATAGAAATTTATTAATCTCATTACTTATAATTTTATCATATAAATTAAACATTATTTTGTTATTATTATTTCTTAACACGACATTCAATTATATTAGTATACTAAATTGGCACTAATCCATAACCAAACACAATAAGTTAACCACCTGAATAAGATTACTCTTCAAACAATCTATAATTAGATTTGGCAATGAGTTATTATGTGCGCATTATAAACCTTAGTTTATGTCAATGGCTTCTGTGACAATACTTTTCATCTTAAGTTATCAAAATATATATAACACATTTTATTTTAAAATATGCATTTTTCAACAACAGACGTTTCAGAATCAATGCAGTGAAGTTTGATCAGTAATATTAAAAAATTTCCCTACATAAATTAATTTAAAAATAAAAATACCTTTGGAATATTAATCTATGTCCATTAAGACACCTGGGTGGGCTGACGCTCCTGGAGCATCGATGCCTAGTAAATCCAGACATAACTAAAAATTCGTACACGTGTTGGCTCCCATCTCAAAACATGTAACCTACGTTACTACATAGACCAGTCTGACAATAACTACTTTCCCAGTTTCCACACATGCGGGACGTAAGACGTTCCAGCTGTTGATTGGAAGAAAGGAGAAAATATCGGAAGAGCTCAGTGGGTTGTAAGTTACATCGCAAATACATCGTTTCTAAGGTACAGAGAATAGAAAAATACAAAAAATCTCCGCGAAAAGTATGACTCATCTCACCTCTAACGGGTCAATATGCCGGAAACGATAGATTAACCGCTTAATAGAGATAAAATCGCTAATCAAACGAAGGTAAAAACAGCCTAAAAAATACAAATAAACTTTTGCAATAATATATATATAATTTTTTCTTTCCTTAGCGATCGTCTCGAAGAACGTTCCCTGCTTCAATATAATCGATACACTGTATATTGAGAGCGTGTGTCCGTGATAAATCAATAAGATGCAATATAAATGCATTTAGGTTTTATATATTTATTTAAATCAACTTCTGCTGGATATTTTGTGGATAAAATGTACGATAGTGTGTTGCTAAGCGACCAATTAACGCGTAGATGATAAAATTGTACCGTAACGAACGATGAATATTAATGCCACCGGAATTATCGATTAGTTAATACAACTTCCATATTTCACGAAAAATTGTGAAGAAATTTTAGTGATATTTTAAAAATATATATATATTTTTTTATTTTCTTTTCTTGTCGTCCCACTTGTTTGGATGACACCTAGGGGGGTAGTATCCAGTAGGAAAACATCTGTTCTCAATAGGCATTCGCCCAGTTGGCAAATGCTTCTATTATTAAATACGAGATACGAAATCACTACCGAAATAACACGTTACGATACTCGGCTACTGAATAATTAATAATTGCTGTAATGATTTTATATAGTAATTTACCCACTTTGTTTTGAATTTAATCAATATCGTTATGGAAAAACGTCTATCCTCAGTTAAAATGTGACTGCAGAATTAGAAATTGTACGCTTTAAATTAGTGAATTTATTTATTTATTTACATGCCTTCTATCTCTCTTCACTGTTTATATACATAAATATAAAAACTACGAAGAGAAAGTTTCGTTAATATCTCCATCTATCAAAATCTATCAAACGTGTATTGCAAGAAAGACGAACTTCGGGTGAAAGTTATATTATAAAAAAATTAATATAACTTTTAATCATTTTAATGAATAGTTTATTCGTAAACTGTCAAGAAAAATTTATTTTATATGTAATCAATCAATCTTTTTGTACTTAATAAACATCAAATTCAATAAAATTAATTTATGTCCAGGATTAATTTGACAACTTTCAAAAATAAATGATTTTCAAGTGTTTATTATTATGTCATAAATAAAAATACTCTAACAATTTTTATAAAAACATATTCCTTTAAAATCACATTTTGGGCATCTTATTTGGAAATATCTTCTTTCCATTATTCGGAAACATATGCTATATTTCTATTATCAGAACCCAGAGAGAAACTTTGGACTCCTTGCAATGTATTGCAAACAAATACTACACACAAAAGCTTGGTGATATTATTATGAAAAGGCTCTACTCTATTTGTTAAACCCCTATGTATTGTCTAACGACAATAAACCACCGAAGGCTTTGGACGGCAATAGATCCGTGGGGAGCCAAAAGAATTCACAAAATAGAAAAATACTGAAGGTTCTCTCTTACAAAATGGATATTTAAGATTAAATTTAAAATTTATAAGCTTTAAATGAGAGCATAAAAATATTACCTTAATTTGGTAATCACATGTTACTTTATAATAAATTGATCTGGTAGTTTGTTTTACTTATTTAATTACATTAGGCTATTTATTATTTAATATCTACTTATCTTAAATTCATTATACTGTATAATTGATTAGAATTCAAAAATTTATTACATAATTTGGAAATTGAAGTTGAATACTGTACTAATTTCACATGGGAAAATATATTAAAAGCATAATTTTGATAATCAGATTTTAAAGACCATTGCAATCACATAAATGCACGAAAGTCAAACCGTTATATATTTTTAGGCAGTAAACCGACGACGTTCGATGATTATTTTCATAAAATTTTCGTATCTTTCGGAATTTCATTAAGACAAAAAGCATAATTTATATTTTTATAATAGTTTATTAAATGACGATAAAACTAATTTTGATTTTTATTATTATTAAAATTACTATTTTATGATTTTATGAATAACTTTAGTTCTCTCTCGAGTCCAATTTTCTACGTAGAAGGTTGCACGTGCCTTTTCCTCTGTCTCTAGTTTATTTAAAATCATTCAATATCATCATCATCTAAATTACATTCACTATGGAATATAAAATTTTCTTCTTAATACATATATAAATAATAATAAATAAAAACCTAATATAAAAAAATAGTTTTTCATATTAGGTTAATGAATTATATTAAATTTTGAAATAATAATTAATTATACAATATTTCAAAAAGTAAGAGAGTTTAAAAAATTTGAAGCAATTTCAATTCACTATAATCACTATCAGTGAAGAACACATTATTACAAATTAACAAAAACTATTTCATATATTATTTTACAGCATTAATTTAGTGATGTTTTTCGAGTCTGAAAATGAATTCTCGGTAACTTTTATAAAATGCCGAACTTATTATTTTATCTCAATTTTACACATTTTGAATTAGTTATATCTATTTATTCAACCTTTGACAAATATCATTAAAGCCATATGAAAACACAAAATGTCAACTCTCTGTTGGAACTATTCTCTTGAATTAGTGAATAATCCAACTTTTTAAGAAAATTAAAGTTTATAAATAAAATCATATTTACATCATGTAACTGCAGAATAAAAAATATCCTAGTAATAGTAAAAATTATAATAAATATATACTCCAAGTAAATGTCTTATTTTGTTTTTAATTTCACTATTAAAATTTTATATTTATTTTTAAATTATAAAATTATTTTTTTATTATAAATGTGCATACATATGTGGAACACTGTAATAAACATTTATGTGGATATAAACATATATATATTATAATACATTCATATAATACATATCTAATCATAATCCACAAACTTTTATCTATGGAGAGCAGCAAAATCTGCAGTGTATTGAAATCCTCCACATACGCTGGATGACTTGAAAGCAGCAATAATAACATTCATTCATTCAAGCAAGCGACTGATAGCAGTGTTTAGAAACAAAATAAGAAGGATCCAAGCCTATATTGATGCTAACGGGGGTCACTTTCAACCTTGTTTACAATTATCATTCATATTTACCTCCTGTATTCTATATTGAAACGTGTCTGTTAATAAATATATTAAGTGCAGCGACTTTCCGAACACCCCGTATATAAAATATTAATAAAAAATTCTGTAGCCAAGTATTTTATCTTTTAATTTTCGACTTATAATTCGTTAAGATACTATTCATCAATTAATAGCTCTTCACTTACATATGATGATAAAAAGTAAGTTAAATATAACAATGATATTAAAATTTCTCATGTTTACATTTATATAATCAAATTTTAAAAAGTTTATTTTAATACAAGAACACTTAAATTTAAGAAATTCTATAACATAATTATAACTGTTAAAATCTGCTTAACAGATTATCATTCAGATCCTTAAGTGTATCAAGAAAATTGTTCATTGTATTATTATTAATGTAAATGCATGAATGAATATATATACACATACACACATACAACGTGTTATCATTGTTCACATAGTAAATGAACAAAACTTAAACAATACCTTAATTTTGTAAAATGTTCTGTGATATAATTTCTCTGACAAACATCTAATGAACTGCATGGTATAAAACAACAGTATACATTATATATGAAGTCTGTACTTCATTATGACACAATCTTAGTAAACTGATTTCTATTTTCTGTTAAACAGGCTAGAAAGAACTCTATTTGGAAGAACAAGCAGTTTGACTACACAAATAATGAAAATATAAGTACACTACATACAGCTTATTTTTATATGTTGTAAATTTAAATCCATTAAATGATAAATAATATTCATAAAAAATTTAGTAAACTATTTTATAAGAAATGACTCAGTTCATTTATCCTACAATATTGTATACATGTTTATATCAAATCATTTAATACATAATACAGTCTTTAATAAATTTAACATTAACATTACATTATTAATTATTATTTTAACATTAAACTAAATACTTAAAAATTTACTTTCTTCTATTTTAATTATATTAATTTATAATTAACATATGGTTCTTAAAACAATTTCAATAATATACTTTATATATTATATCTATTATTTACAACAGTGATGCAAAGCTTTTCAATTGGCAAACCAAATTGCATATAATTCTAAGTAGACAATGTACATATGTTCTGTATATTCCATATAGGGGCTGTCCATAAATTATATAACACAGATATAAGTTGGTGGGTATGCTAGTAATTATTACGACGACTTATAAGAGGATAGGGAAGTATACAAAACTGGCACATAATGCTAAGGTATTATGTAGCATTTTTGTTACCAAGTGTGTCAACCCTTGGCTAACAGAATGCTTCATTTTTGTTTCTGAAGTGTAGCATAGCAAACTACTGTTTATTTCAATGCTTTGTATGATATATAGGTAATTAATAAAATAACAATGTGCAGTACTCCATACTTTGTATTATTCCTTACTATAATTCAGGGGATTGGTTCAAGTTATGCATTACAGAATTTTTGGGATGAGTATGTGCAGCAGGAGTTACAATGGTGTGGGATGGTAGTTGTAAATTATAAAAATAATATTACATAATTTCTGGCCAATCCCATATAACCTATTTTTATCATTTATAAGTAGCATATTAATATGTTTGCAGGCTAGATTTGGCTCAGGGACTGTAATTTAGGCACTACTGACTTACAGCATATATATATATAAACCTAGCCTACAAAATACCTTTTTATTATTTCTGATAGAACAAATATTTTAAAAAGTCTGCATGTCTTTAATGGAAATAAAAAAAATACAGGGACTATCAATATCAGTTATATGATTATCACTGTACAATTAACTATGTGTACTGCAATGAAATACACAAAATATTGATTACAATACATTCAAATGACCATCATTACTCAATTGATTACTACAGAATCAAATGAAATTTTAAAATATATGCAATTCCCAGAAAAATCAATCTGAAATCTATAAGTATAATCATAATTTATACATATATCATTTTTATTTCTTATAGTATAAATTCTCTTAACAAACATTCATTGTACAAATTATTATTAAAATAAATTTTTTACTCCTGTTTGCTTACGCTTGATGAAATTACTCTATATATTTTTTAAATAATTTAATGTTGCACAGGTGTTATCATGAAGCACATTTAAAATGCTACATTTTTAAAATTATTACAAACTTCAATCCATTTTACATAAATGTATATAGGATATTTCTAAATTTTATTCTTAGTATATTATATTATTACTACAATTATTGGTTAAAAAAGCATCAGTTTACACATATCTTACACAATTGTCTGGCAATTTTAACTAAGAATTCCATCTATTATTTTGTTTTTCGAGTTTCATGTTACCTTATTATTGTTTTTTTTTTGTATGCATTTGTATTTTATCTTTTATTTATTTATGCAAGTTTTAAATAAAAGATAAAATCTTTATGAGAATATTTAGATATGTTAACTACATTTTTTTATTATACATAAATGATCATTTTGCAGTCTCAGTTCTATTGAAGTTTGAAATTCAAGAAAAATACCTCTCAATCTCTTTACAGCCTGCAATTTGGAGTGCACACTTTCATTATATTAGAGTTGCAAGAGAATGTTGAATATTGTATATCATTCTAGAGACCATGCAGAAAAAATAGAATGGCTTGTAATTAACCATCCTACTTTCTCTGCATAATCTCTACAACTAATCACAACAAATAATAATATAGTGAATCAGTAAACAGCAAAACTGTAGAGTTGATACACAAAACAACCAACCTCAGCTCTTTAAACTTTAAATATTAATATATATTAAATAATGGTAAGTGTACTAAAATAATATGTGATGCCATAAGAATTTCATAATCACCAAATGAATCATCAGGCTACTTTACTGACTTATAATTATTGAATTGATAAAAGTCTCTTTAAACCAAACAATTGCTTTAAACGGTAGGCTTTCTTACAGCTTATAAACTGTAAGAAAGTCTACCGTTTAAAGCAATTGTTTGGTTTAAAGAGACTTTTATCAATTCAACATATTGTGCAGCTGTCATTACAAAATTCAATACTTATAATTATATTTAAGCATAAATCTATAGTTTATATTTATGTTGAAGTTGAAACAGAGTTGGTATATTAAATTTACGAACTCTGTAGCCATGATAAATATGAAGTGATCCTGAATTGTATGTCTGCTATAAGTTCACATTTCAAGAAATTAATATGCATATTAACGTCTAACTTTCATATTTTATTTATAATCTGTAATTTAGTATAAACTATAATTACTGTATTGAACTTTTATTTATGAAAACTATAATTACTTCAAAATTTAAAATATACAATTCTTTATGTCAGAACATATGTAATAAAATTGTGAGGTTAGCCGACTGGAGGGCTGTCTCGATAACCAAGCAATCAACACATTTGTGTTGTGTGGAAATGGAAAGACTCACCAAGACAGGTTTTCCATCTTAAAACCATTTAATAAAAATAGAAGTTTCTTACAACTTTCTTCAAAGCTTGGACAAAACCTAACTCTGGAAGAAAGTTTTTTTTTTCTTTTTAGTTGAGTGTCCAACATTCGGTCTGAAGTTCTCTTGGTCCCTCGACGACGTACATTTCGGTGGATGGCCTCGGAGCGTGCGGCACAGTTTCAAATCAAAAAATCGGGGGAAGGATGAATCTAGTAGAAACACGACGTCTCCAGGAGCGATGGTTAGTTTCAGGTGTCGACTAGTTGGTCCACGTTGGTCTACACGGTGGCAAATATTGATGGCGAGCATCAACAACCAAAAACCAAGAACCCCGAATGTCCTTAAAACGTGCAGTTTTATTGGTTTTTCATCCAAAGTCGCCTCCCCATTGGTCTCTCGTCGTCACTTGGTGACAATTCGAAACCCGATGGAGGATGTGGGAGAGGTCAACATCACAACCAAATGTAACTCCTCTGCAGCCGCGTTTTGCTCAACTTTAGTTTTTTCTATCATTTAAACAGTTTTATAAAAACTTCTATTGTTCAATCGAGACATTCAATTCCTCCTATTTGCATCCAAAAAGGAGATTTTTAATTTCTCGATTAATACCCCACATTCAGACCTCCCAGTCGACCCCGTTCGGGTCCTCACAAAATGTATTAGTTATAATTTTTGGATGAATAATAAATTTTCTAAAGAATATATAGTATTAAAATATAGTACAGTATTAACTGAAGTATTATTTTTTGGTAAACATATTTATTATTATTTACATGCAGTTCACACTCTTTGATTATAACAATATAAATCAAACCGGTTAATGTTACCTTAGGTAGCCGAAGATGGTGGCTCATCTCTAATTCCAGCAAGGAGACAGTGGGACGCACGTTCTAACCTAACCGAACCTATTCTAATAATTTGGTTGCTAATAATTATGGTAATTTATTAGAATAGGTTAGGTTAGGTTAGAATATGCGTTCCACTGTTTCCTTGCTGGAATTAGGGACGATCCGCCATCTTGGCTACCTAACGTAACATTAACCATAAAACCAAGAAAAAAATTCCCAAACATCAAGAACGTTCCTTAAGAATAGAAAAATTTTTGAGGGATACTATAGATTACCACCTATGGAATTTTGGGACTGAGTATATTTCTGAACTGAGCAGACCGAGACAAGTTAAAGGATACCCTACTTTTGGACCAGAGATAAAAAATAAAAAAGTTATCATACTTTTTTCCAGCAATCGCGCGATGATAGGGAGTTGCGTCGCTCTCTCCGCTAAGTCTGCCTCGCTATCGCAATCGGGAGTCGCGTCGCTTGCCGTTAAAATTGCCTTTAGTAGACATTCCCCCCCCTTTTTTTACTTTGTTCAAGAACTACCGTGAATCAATAACTAGTGACGTTTAGCACATGGCGGCCTGCCGGCGGCTCCCCTCCGGGAGGTCAGTCGGGAGCACGAACAGTGGGAACGGCCGCCATGTTTGCTGCCATAAGTAACATTAACCGAAATGGCAATCGCGCAATGATCGGAAGTCGCGTTGCTCTCTCCGCTCTCGTATCGCGTGTTTAACCCTCCTGGAGATGACCGTAGTCCGACGTCATGGTTTGCAGACTTTACCGCAAGATGGCAGTACTAGCAACTATGGTGCCGTCTTCACGAGAGCATTAAAAAAGTATGATAACTTTTTTATTTTTCGTCTCCGGTCCAAAAATAGAGTATCGTTGAACTTGTCTCGGTCCCCTGAGTTCAAATATGTAATCAAAGTCCTGAAATTCCATAGGTGGTAATCTATAGTACACCCAAATTTTTAATCAATGTTTTTATCAGTGCCAACCGAAGAAGAACTATACTTGAAATACTGTACATCTTGACAACAAAGAAAATGCTGTAAAGTCAAATGTTTCTAAATGCACTATAACATGTTTATAAACAAAAGAAGTATGTAAATCATCATTTATCTCCCTTCTTCAAGCAAACAATACAATAATTTTAAACATCAACTCACAAAATATGTATTATAATAACAAATTATCAATTTTAGCCAGAAATATAATGTGTATTGTTCATTAACCTACCAATTTTGCATATTATTCATAATTTTTCTATTTTTCTGAAAACACTCTACACATTCTCTTTTCTATGTGAATTGTAACATACATCTGAGATTCAGATGTGCTTTATATATACAAGCACATAACATCTTATTTTATATACTATACATCCTTAATGTAGTATTCATATAATCTCTAATATTAATATCTAATTACCATACCATTTGAGTTTCTTAATAGTTTAAGATTGTTCAAACATTAACAATCATATTCACCTAAACTCCATATTTATAGGAGGTAAAGTTCTGTCTTCGATTTCAGTCAAATCCATTCCGAATTATAAGATGAATTACAATTCGAAGGATACAAACCGTTCCAAACTTTCCGCCATAACGGCTGTCAACAATACGTCATAACACCTGCCAGTGGTAGGTGGAGTCTAGTTTAAATTTTATTTTACGTCACTTCCGACGCGGAAAACGAAATCAATTTTTAATAGACATCATTACACCGATATTTATTGTAATAGTTAATAATTCAAATTTTAAATTATAACAAATTAAAAAGTTTGTTTTGTATATATTAAATGAATAATTAATATATATAAATAAAAAATATATATATATATAATTTAAATTTGAATTTAACGATGATATTAATAAGAATAAAACGTATAAATTTTATCTATAAAATCAAAGTAAAATTTACTGAAAAAATTTTTAATTCTTATGGTTAAAATTTATTCGCTATTAAAGTAGAGTTCGTTCACGAAAAATTCTTGGTGTTTTTAGACTGGTTGGAATGACGGCCGGATGACCGATCGGGTTTTTTTTTTTTTTTTAACTTTTTTCGCCCTGTGGGCACTAAGAGAGCCTCTTTTAGTAGGCCCATTATGGGTTCGGTTAGGCCCACAATGGAGCGACCGGGTGGTGAGGGAGGGGTCCGACATATCCGACCGTCCACCCCCGAAAAATTCCTGGGGATTATTCGACCCGTTAGGATTCGATCCCGGGTCCCCCAGAGCGGTAGGCTGCCACCTTGACCGCTCGGCCATCCGGCCGTCATGACCGATCGGTTAAGGTGACAGCCTAGCAGGATCTAGACCGAACGGGTCGAAAAATCTCCAGAAATTTTTCGCAGGGTGGTCCGATCGGATATGTCGGCACCCATCCCTCACCACCCTGTCGCCCCATTGTAGGCCTGGCCGAACCCATAATGGATTTGCTAAAAAAAAGGGCCCTCTTAGTGCCCACAGGGCAGAAAAGAGATATATAATATATATATATATATATAATACTGGCGGATTCGATCACGAGTCTTCTAGACAGGAAGGACCGCCCCGGCCATTTGTCATTCTGATTTCACTCAGTCAAATGACCTCAAATAAGATACAAGTTTACCACTGTCGTTTAACCGAATTCGAATTCTATCCTGACCTTTATAATCTATCATTAGTACAAATTGGGATGTCATATTCGTTAATGCTGGCCAATTCTTGTAACCCAGGAATGTCATAGAGTGTTATGTGCTATAGTTTATTTGAATGAAATCTAAACGAAGCACATTATCCATTGCAAAACCGAAGCAACATCACGAAAGGAAAATACTTTCAGAGATCAGTAATGCAAGTCATGTTAATGAAGCGTTCAACTGCATTAATTCGTTATAGCTGAAAATTCAAACGTTAAACGTGACCAATTAATTCAACGTTTCGTATTTAAAATCATAAATAATAGAAATGTTTTATCAAGAGCTACATACATAAAATATTTAGAGTATCCTCGGAATTTGATAAATGATAGACTACCATTTATCGTTAATTTGGAATGCATAAACATTTTTATCTATACGTAAGGAAAAGTGCCAGTGATTTGTGTGGGTACAGTACTTTGAAGTTGTTGCAAAACTGACTGACAATATGACTGAATGTGCAGACGACAAAAAATCTCTGATCGTTCTCCGCACATGTTAAAGTTTATAAATTACTTCGATTATTCTAACAGATATTTTAATGAGACGTATAGTTGCCAACTATTCGGAACTTTCCGAACTGTACGAAGTTTTAGTTACTTTTTAGAAATTGTTCGGAAATGTTTTGACAAATGAACGAAAGAGTTGTGTTTTTGTTTTAGCTCGTTCCTCTTCCTCGTGAGAAGTTGGCATCCTTAATCGTAATCCGAATTATTTTTATTGCCGCTAGGTTTAAATTTTATATATATATAAATTTTTGCCTCTTAATGGTTAAAATAGGCACTAAAAAGACCTGTTTTAACCATACCCAATATGAGTTTGACTAGGGATGCAGTACGAAATTAGAAATAGAGACATTTGTGAGTTAGCATTGTGATAAAATTTGAAGGATACGTATCGTTAGATAGGAAGTAGCTACTCTGGAAAATAAATGAATAATTTTAATTAAATTGATTTTATTCAATTTATCAATTATTGAACATTTTTTACTATTGTTATTGTGTTATATATATTTCAACTAAGTTTTTCTTAGTAAATCCGACTCTCTTATTGTGGATATGATCGAATCCAGGATGGACACAATTATGGACACAATTAAATATAAAAGTCCTCTTAGTGCCCAAAGAGCAAAAAGAGCAAAGGAAAAACGAGCTAAACTATGGATAGGTGTGAACGTTGTTTGATCTGTCGTCAATGATTGCACGAAACTATCGGTAGTTTTGAAGCCATGGCACAGAGCCACGAAATATGACATGTGCGCCTAAGATTACTAAAGGCGTACGTATAAGACTGGATGACATGGCGAGGACGATAAACGATACTTATCAATTTTATTTAGCATAATCACCCTCTCCGTACACGCCTGTTTCGATGTTCTTCCAATTTTAACATCTTGAACATAAAAAAGTTGTCTATAAAATAGATTCCGAAATTTCTCAATGTAGACCAGAAGCGAATTGCATAATCGCTTCCCTGGCTATTTTGGCGCGGTTAATGACGTCCATAAAACGTTTCCGCCATTAAGATCCAAAGAGTGACGTCATAGAGGATGGCTTCGGCTGAAAAAGCTGCATGTTCACAAATCGATCGTAAGAATCGTGGTTTCCATGTTTTGGGATAAGAACGGTATCATTTTGATAAAGTATATGCCAAAGACCAGGAGATCAACACGGGAAACTGAGACGAGAAATGTTCTTTCTGTAAGATAACGCGGCCTCTCCATATCTCTCACCAAACTACACAGAAAATCAAAGTTTTGGGATTCCAATTGTTGAATCATCCAGCTTATTCTCCGCTCTTTCGGATTGTCGTTCGTTCCTAGTGTTGAAAAAAACGTTTGAAGAAACGAGATTTGTTTTTGATTAAGAGTTTCTTGTTGTCTCAGAAGTTCAGTTTGTGGACCAACTTGTAAAGTTCTTTTTACGGGGTGTTGTAACAAGTGTATGTAGAGTTCCTAACAGCACAAATATGTTGAGCCAGTGTTAGTTGAATATTGAATTACAAAATTACTGAAACAATATTTCAGGGTTATTTCCACTTTGTTTTCAAATATTCCTCCAATATTGAAACGTTAACCTTTTGAGTTTTTATATCATTATTGTACAGCAACATTAGTACAATATTTTGTACTGATCTTCCTTAATTAAGTAACAAGTACAGTTTTATATTGTTTCTCTTATGTTTTTTTCTTATAAAGTACATTTCGAGCGAATATCAACTGCTCTTCTATTGTAGCATCAGATCACGAGTTATGATATTAGCTAAGATATGAGCAATAGTCACGTTTTCATTTACTTTTACGGAGGTGAGAAGCATAGAGGAAACATTGACGTCGATTCCATAGAACACTATCCAGTCGTATTTAAATGCAAAGTTGAATGAAGCTACGAGAAGGAATTGGACAAAGCGGTATCAATCAATATTTTTGTGTTTTTTAATCCTCTTAATAAAAAATAAATTTTGTTTTATTTATGTATTTTTGTATAGACTTGTTTCATCATATTTTACAGATATCAATATTTGCGAACCTTAAAAACTCTCTCAAATGAAGAAAGAAATTCTTAGTAGAATAATCTATAACAATACGAGCGATTATTTATTGTGACATCGTCACAATTCCAGGCTGCAATTTTTAATTTATTTAATTTAAAATATATGCTCTCCACTTCAAATTAGTAGTGGCTTGCTCCCGTACTGTACATACATCATACTTTTCCTTTAACAATGAACTCCATTGTTAAAGAGTTAATAGATGTCGTGCCGATCATCTATTAGCCAAGTGAGTACTTCTACGAATGCCTCCATTTTACACCCTTTTTTTTTTTTACTCTTTCCGCCCTGTGGGCACTAAGAGGGCCTCTTTTAGTAGGCCCATTATGAGTTCGGCCAGGCCCACAATGGAGCGACCGGGTGGTGAGGGACGGGGCCCGACATATCCGAACGGACTACCCCCCGAAAAATTCCTGTGGATTATTCGACCCGTTCGGATTCGATCCCGGGTCCCCCAGCGCGGTAGGCTGCCACCTTTGCCGCTCGGCCATCCGGCCGTCCCATTTTACACCCTGTACTGTTTACTGCTATGTCTTACTATACCTCGTATACCTCACTGCCATTTCCCCATCTATTCAGATTTTAAAGGATGCCAATGACCGAATGAATGAAACATTGAACCGGTGCCGTTACTATACCTTCACAATGTCCGGTTCGAGCGAATTTCCTTCAACTCCCGCCGAACTCCGCCAGCAAAGAAATCCGCAGAAATCCACGTAAACCCTGAAATATCTAAATTACTTCGTTTTGTACCCAATTGAATACACTTTTTATAGTTTTATGTAGAGTTTTTTCTCTAATTTTATTTATTTATTTTGAATCAGAATTTTTCCTTTATTTATTTCCCCACAAGATTTAAATTTTTCTCAATTGCCGTTATGCTCATTTCCCGTTATGTGGCATCTGCAGTTCGCGCCTCATAAACGTGTTTTCACATATCTAACGCCTAAATAGGAGCCACTTTTGCCATAGAAATGTCCTGCCGGAAGAACGTTTCAATGGTAAAAGTCCCTAGATAGATCGCCCAAGTGTTGTGTTGCCTTGCTCAATCCAGATTTTAAACAAAAAATCTTTTTGAAATTATTTTCCTTATATTTTACGCCAACTAATTTTCCTAGAAAATCAATAAACTTTTTTAATGAAATAGGAAATTCGTGTTTGAAAAGCGGGTATGAATATTGTTTTAGCTTGTCAGACATCAGTTACGTTATCCAATATCGTTTCTTATTAGTTTTAAATATTATTTTTAATACTGTTGTATCTTATTTCTCCAGCATGAATATGGATAGTTAAACCTCGATATACTGCCTTTATGAACAAAGCCATCCTCGTAAAGTGTCAATTGATACTTATGAACGGATCTTCTACACAAGTACTAGAGAACCTTCCAGTAACTGTAAATACAGTATACGATTTTGCATTGCAAACATAATTGTTATCACCAATAGTTAAATAGCTTTCAAACCTTCAAGTTATACATTTTATTAGTATAATTTTAATTGCTTAAACTACTCCGGTTTTAGCGCCACACTCAATCCCTGAAGCCAGCAAATGGTAGCGCTAAATCGAAGTTTGATCATATGTATATTGCTAATATCGTTATGAAAACAATTTATTAACTATAAAATTTATAATAAAATGTATAGTATCGAATTGTAAACGTTCATAGATAATAATATTCTAAAAGTTGACATGTAAATTCAATTGATATATGAAATTAAAGTTTCTTAAAGGGAATTTTGATGGCAGCACTCATCATCAAGGATTTTAGTGATAAACTAATTCAGTGCTCATCATTAAACTTTACTGGCATATAATATTAATTCGTAACATCACATAATAACATTCATAATAGCATAATAAACATTATTACATAATTCTTAACATAATAATATATTAATAATGCAATTCCTTTCAATTATCAGGAACATAATCTAGAGATCTTCGTCAACACACGAAAATGCTATTGGGAAGTTCCATTAAAACATAGTCGAGAAAATTCAATTGGCAAATTTGATTTGGTATTTTGTCCGCGTGTAAAGTGTATTTTTATGCTCTCTAAATGGCCCTAGGTGGGTCGCAAATTTTCATTTTAATATGTTTGGAATTAGTTTTTTTCAAAAAACAACATGTCATTTTATTGGTGCGTAAGACAGTGCATATAATAATTAATTAATAAAAAATTAGAACGTGTAGCATTATATGCCCAGAAATCAAACTCTCCATGTAACTAGAAATTACTACGTCATCTGTCGATTGTGGCGCCGCGAAACTAGGTCATATATACGTAACATTACGTTAGATTTTGAGTAAATTAATTTACTTTCAAATACAGTAATTGCATAACAATGTTTATAGTTCATGAAACTTTAAATGCACCAAAACAAAAAGAGTTTCTAAATTAACCGAAATTTCGTTTATCCGATATAACTCTGGTCCCATCAAGTTCGGATAATCGAGTGTCTACTGTAATAGAAAAAACGTTTAAAAAGAGGACATGTCTAGGAAAGATAGGACGAACAAGGATCGTCCATAAATTACGTAACGCTATATTTATACTTTTTAACTATCATCCCACGCTCCGTAAAGCAGCCGTACGTACCTAATCTTAAAATTACGTAATGCATATCCTGGACCAATCCACTTTATTATACTAAGGAATAATACAGAGCACGAGGTACGTATTTTACATTACATTATTTTACTAATTACACGTATAATGTACAGTACAAAGCAGTGACATAAACAATTCGGGTCGCTATGCAACACTTCAGAAACAAAAATGAATCATTCTGTTACCCGAGGGTTGAGACCATAGCATTAAGTAACGTTTTTGCAAACACCCTCACTCTCTTGTAACGCATCGTAACATGGGGTGACGATCTCCTTATTACGATGCGTCACAAGAGAGTGAGGTTTACAAGAACCTCGAGTATAAAGTCTATGCTGTATTTTTTGGACTCACATTATTCCTTATTAATTTTTACACTTATAGAAGAAAGTATAAAATTTCTAAAGTATTTATTATTTTGTTTCCTACTTAAGATATTAATAAATTAATATACTCATATTATCTATGTAGTGTATAAGTCGAGCCTTCAATAATGGTCACTCTAAACGGCGGACATTTGTTCAGAAAAGTTTCTTTTGAAATACAGACAAAATAACGACTTTCTACAGCCAAACCCCTAAATAACGGCCACGTTATTCAGGGGTTTGACTATATAATATTACGTGCATTTAGCATTAAACACAATTTTATGTATTAATTACACGTAGCACAGATAGCTACTGCTGTGCGCAAGAACTGTATTTTCAACTCCAATTTTACATTTTTAAAATTATGTTTACAAAATTTAAAATTTATTAATGCATTATTTTCAAATATATATATATATATATTTATTTATTTATTTATATTATCAAAATAAATAATAATAATTTTAAAAAAACAATTAAAATATTCAATTTGTATCCACGACATCCTACCGCCATCTCGTACAAAAAGTTGAAACTAATTAATTTTCCAAATTTTTACACACGCACAATGTTCAAATAAAAATTAATCTTAATTATCTTTTTATATATAAAAAAATAATAAAGATAATTATATATAAAATCGATTAGAATTTTTTAAAAACAAATTAAATTTTCTCGTTTTTAAATGCGTGCGCCGTATATTTATATATAGTTAGTTTAAGTTCTGCGTGTGGTTCTGTATAGGAAAGAGAAAAATAAATAAATAAATAAATAAACGTAATTTTTGTAAGTAGAAACTCTAATATATTTTTGTTTAGATAATCGTATTTAGGTAGTTCGATAAGTCAATTCTTAGCTGTTTACAAAAATTCATTAGAGTGATTGCTTTCTGATTGGATACGTCAATTAGGTTTACTGTACTTTAGTACAGTGTATCTACATTGAGTTTACATACAAATACGCAATGGTGGAAGGGTCCTTTTATTTTTATAGCTATCTCTTGTGGATAAATGAACAAAAATAAAAAAAAGGAAAAAGATCAATATACTAGATAGCAATCTTTATAATGGAAGGAAAACCAAATATAAAAATGGCGTCGAAGTGACGTCATAATGAAATCAACAACGATAAAAATCGTCTCGTCCAATCAACTAAGAAGTAAACAGGAACATCACAAATAAAAAAGTTCTGTTTGGTGGTTTATACACTATACACAAATAAAATACATTATTACAGTTATATACTAGAATAAAAAAAATTTGAATATAAATGATCTGATTAAAACTAAAGAAAATTTATTTACATTTTTTCAAGAATTTTTTGGTTTTTTTCTTTTATTTTACAATACTAGAAAACGTTTTCTCTCTAATGCATAATATATATATTTATTATTATCCGCATAACATTGCTGAGCCTTGGAGATGTCTTTAAAAACTCTTTATTTTATTTATGTTTTCGTATATAGAATGCATTGCCTGCAAATGTCTATGCATGAAGTCGGCAGATAGAAACAATTTCAGTGAATTTCCATTAGCTTTAGATGGGTGAATACTGTTGTTGATCCAATCTCTTCGCTCGTTTTCTCTACAACATCTGCATTATGCAAGTTCACATGCCCATACAGTTAAACAGGAGGCGATATATAGAGAGGGGGAGGTAAAAAAAGTAAGAAAAAATACAACAAAACTTGCTACAAATGTTGGGTGCGACAACCTCTGTATTTGCCACTGACAAAATATATTGCCTCCTTTAAAATAAAAGATCGAAATATGTTTATAAATATTTTACCAACCTACAAAACAATTACGAATATGCATATCATTCTTTATTTTTTTTATTTTTATTTTTTTATGAAGAAGATTTTTCCTTAATGTAAATACTAGTCCTATACTAGATTTAATATTTTGTAGTCTTTCTTTAAAGAAAAAAATTTACTTTATAGACCTAACTGTAGTATATTCGGGTAACGTTCTCGTGAATAAACGACGTTAGTAATATTTTTTAATGTTTAAAAATAATTTTGAAGCTGTTATTTCATAAATTGTTTTAATATCTAAAATTGAATAGAAGTGTTTCTTTCTGTGACAAGTTTTTAATATCTTTCAAAAATTCCGCTTTTATGGAGCTTAGGTGAAATATTTTTTTTCTTCCTCCCTCCTCCCGTAGCTATAGTTTATACATAAATTTCTTGTAAAGTTATTTTCAAAAACCACCGGATAGAAAGGAATTTGTCGGCGGATAAAATGACAGTTTGATTCAATTTTTTGTTTGTTTATTTACTTTTTAATTACGGGTCTATGGAATATTAAATTCGCGTTACATCCCTCCTTATATTTACTAAGAAAAATCGTTATCAAAAATCCCACATATTTAGAAAAGTAACCCGATCTACGCCAGCCAAGTTTATCTTCGAAGACAAGGAGAATGAGATTTATAATTAAATTAAGCAATTTATGGCATACGACCGAGATATATTGCGTTATAGATTGTATATCAATAGCTTTATAAACGGGTCTGGTTTGTCTGTCCTTTACCGGGGTCAAAATGTTAATTAATCAAACCAATAAAGTCTAGCCCTATATATCATTGATGACGGTAACTTCTCGAGAACACTTTTTGAAACTTTAAAACCTCCCCTAAATTAAATCTCCAGTTTCTCGTTTCGCTTTCAATCTGACTTTTCGCAAATTTCAACTCGGATCGGCATTTTAACGATAATTAATACTCCCTTAGCCAAGATATCCTCGTATTAAATAATTTAAAAAGAAACAAAACGTAATTTTTAAATAACGAAAAAAAATCAAATTTAATTTATTTACACGCGTGTTGTTATTAATCAAAATAAGTCGTATTCTTTTTTTTTAATTTTTAAATGATTAAAAATTCCTTTGTGCATTTTAAAAACAGTTTAATTTAGAAACATTAATTTAACCGTCGCCAATAACGTGTTGTTAAAATTAGTGTTGGATAAATTGAACATTTTTGAGACAGAATAGCATCTTGATTAGTTGAGGAGATGTGTAGTTTCTGAGTTTGCGTGTAAATTGTGAACCGAATTAATTGAGAGCAGATGAACTACCATGTTGAAGGCGGTTCTATTCCTGCCTGTCGTGCTTGGCCAATTATTGTTGGTGAGAACCTTCTACTATTGCCATGTGTTACCCCCCTTTCAGCGTGCGAACGCCCTTTAGATTAGACTCTAACCAATGATTAGACATTTTGAAGAAAATTCCACCGTGCATCTGTTAGATGGTAAATTCGTGATGATTTCAGTTTATCAACAATTTAAACCGGGTAAAAGATAAAAATCTTTCTTTATTTTTTCCTCCCCTCTCTCTCCCTTTTCTTTTCTTTTAAATGTTATTCAAAGATTTACAGTTATTATTAATTTTAAAGATTTACGCGCATTTTTATACCTTAACTTACAATTGTCTTTTAAATTTTTGAAGGTTGATTTATAGCATAAACGCTTTATACTGTTAGCATAAATCTAGATAGGAATGGAACATAATAGCGCATGTAAGAAAAGCGTTCATAAATCCCTTTTTTTCCTTCCTTCTTATGGAAAATTGCTCCGAGAAAGGAGCGAAACGAGATTCAGCGATATGGTTTGAGAAGTTTAACAATTATTATTAATTATATATTACATCAGCCAGATCTGTTAGATGCCGTAACAAGTTAATTAGACGGTTTAAGCCTGTAAAAGTAGCACGTTTACAAAATGTTTAGCATTTTTTCTTTTTTTATAAAGTGAAACGACCTTTAAATTAGATAAAAATTTTAAAATTTTGTGCTAAATTTTCGTTATAACTGCATCATTTATTTTATTTTTTATCGTATTATATTATTTTTAATTAATTCTAACGTGCGGGTTATACGTTAACTCGCCTAATATAATCTTATGTAAAATTATGCTTATCGCGTACACGATTTCATGCTGAATTTTTAATACGAGAATAATTATTATAATTAATTAACAATATTGTACATGTTAATAAATTTATATAATGTATATTAATTATTTAAACTTGGTAAACAATAATTTAATACTGTATAATATCTATAAACAAAAGTGCAAAGCGCCTATGTTAATAAATCTTTTAATAAATTTCAACATAAATAAATAAGATTATATAATTAATTTTTAATATAAACATTATTTAAGCGATTAAATGATGTTTTAAATATATTTAAAAACTTTTCTTTTATAATTTAAATTCGGTAAACTCGATTTAAACACGTATACAAAAGCGCAACAACGCAACTTTTTAATTTAAATTAAGCATTAAATTCCCATTAAAATATATAAAGATTTTAATTTAAATCGATAAAAATTAACCCGTAATAGGAATTAAAAGAAAGAATTTTAATTTTTTTTTTTGCGCTATTTAATTTATTATAATCGAATGCAAAAGTATGCTCATTTTAAATTAAATATATTATTTAAAACACGAATACATTAAAAGCTACTTGTATATTTATGCAAAGTGATACATTATTAATTTTAATATTGTTATAATAATAATTAATTAAAATTAATTAAAACCGTTCATGTATTTATGAGTTATTACTATAATTACGCGATAATCCTTCACTTAATATGTCGTCCATTAGGGTAATTGTCTACAGTTCCTTTGGTTCCTGAACTCGACAATAGATGTCGCCAACATGCCTTTACACTAAAACAAAAAAAAACAAAAACAAAAAAAAGCAAAATGGAGACTCATAAAAAATCAATTTAATATCCGCCAATTTTATTTATATATGTATGGAAAAAAGTGTTCTAAAAGCCGAGAAATGTAAGTATAACAAAGCTAAAAATATTAATAAATCAATAAAAAACAGTTTCAATTTTCTAACTATTTTCTCCCCCTTCTCCTTTTTTTTTTAATTTTCTTTTAAATAATATATCGAATTTCATTACATCAATGGGAATACATCAGAAACGTTACCGGGCTGACAATTTTCAGACTATTTACATCTAAATGAAAATATTATCTTGGTTCTACTCAAATTTAGATTAACCAGTTTCGCATTTAAATCGAACATTAAGGTATCTTGATGTATACATACAGTTCTTCAAATTTTACATTTTAACGAGATTTTCTCAATTCTTGATACTCAGCTTTACAAATTTTTACTAACTTTGCGCTATTATGTTGACTATTTTAAGTATTATTTACGTACCAAACTATATACATATAATAAACGTAATGCGTGTGAAAATCGTGTAAAGCTTTCGTTTTTAATTAGCCATGTTCGCCGGCCGACTAGAGATTTTAAGTCGAGAGTTAATGTTATTACTACGAAATTATAGAAAGAAAAATAAAAGTACAAATAAAAATAAAAAAAAATGGTAGCTAGAACATTACTGACATCATAGGCTTTCATTTCGTAATGAATTATTTAAATATTCAAACGAAACAATTACAGTAATGTACCAACCTATCGTGATAAATATAACATTACCAGTTTTGGTTAAATGGCAACGTTGTAAGTCGGACAGACTTTCTAAATGTATTTTTGTTTTCGTCGACTTTTCTAAAATGATCGAGGGGATTTGTAAATAAGTTACAATTATGTTAATTGCTAAAATGTAGTTTGTAATTAATATTAAAAGTTCGTTTTCTATCGTTGTAAACTTTGTTAAGTTCATTCGCATTTTCTGGCAACTTTGCTGAAAAGTTTTTAAAAATTTACACGTGTCTTAAGTTTGTATAGTTTTGTAAGATTTGGATTTTTGTTTTTTTTCCCCCTTTGCATTTTTTTTTCTTGTTTAGTTTTAAAACTCTTAATTGACTTTTCGAAAAGTGTAAATTTAATTATTATTTTGTTTTGGTAGCCATTTTAAATTATGTAAGGCGCGCGAATTGTTTATGTTGTTATGCTGTTGCGAATTTTTAATTTAATTAATATTCCGTGTTAATATTATTAGCAATTAGGCGTGAAATTTACATTAACGAAAGGAAATTTCATGAATATGACGTACTAGATGATAATTTTTCTAGTATAGAGGAAATTTATGTGCGGTCATACATCCAGGTTTTTTTCTGCCAGTTGTATAAACTTATAGACTAATAACTGAAGAAATAAACAAAATATACATTAATATGCATTTTTCCCTATCTTATAAACGTTTTTCTTAATTTTTAAAATCTGTAATGAGCGTTCGAGTTTCCAAGTTTCTCTGGCTGGTAGCGTACAAGCGTGAAACAGTTTAATATTTCACATTTAATTAAACTTTTTAATAATTCAATTGAAACAATTTAATTAATTTTAAATTAAAATCTGAATTAATAATATTAACACAGAATGATTTATAAGAATACACAATTTAAAAATTATTATTTAATTAAAGATTCAGAAGAGGGGGGAAAAAACGGGATAAAATAAATTGATATAAAGCAATACGATACATCCCGAACGAATCAAATTATTAAGAGAGTAGTTTTAAAAATAAAAATATACATCCAAATATTTATTAAATAAATTATCTCTTATAATAAAATTACTTTGTGTTTTATGTTATTTTCGATAATAATTCATCGAAAGTGAAGTATTAATTTTAACCCGTTAGGTTCCATATGAGTAAATTACTTTCGTTCCGAGATTTATTGAATAATTAATTTCTATAAAAATGTCGTTTTTGGAGATTAATATGTATCCCTTAATTGATTTTAAGTAAAATAAATTAATCCTGTAAATTACAGTTTGCAATTTTAATCTATCACTCAAAAAAAAAACTTATATAATTTTTTTTAAACGGTCAATTTTAAATGGCGACCGCATCGTTTCGGGAAAATAAAGAAGAGCGGCAGCTGAAAAAAAAGAAGAACTCGAAAAAAAAGTTACTGTCAATTTTAGCGTCGAATAGAAAGTTCATGTAATCAGTGTTGGTGCATTGTTGTAATTTTTAAGAAGGGAAAATTAAATGAGCCATTTATTTTCGCTCTCAATCGGACCAAAAATCTTAAATTCAAAACTTAAAAAAAAAAATAATTGATAATAATAAAATAAAAAGTATCTAAGTATATAACTAATTATACTAATTTGTTTCTGTTTTATTTGTTGCTTATTATTTAAAATCATTTATTTTTGTCGAAATATTTAATCTTCTACTCTGGTTACAAAATAAACATTGTGTTTATTATTTAAAGTTTACATATATGTATGTATGTATATATGTGCATAATGATTTCTCACTTTAATTGCTTATTTATGTTCCTTCTTCTAATTTATTATTTATTTATTTATTTAAATAATAACATCAATAAATTTATATATATAATATATAAATACATTTATTAAAACGATAAAAGTAAGAATTTTATTTTATTTCGGAATTTTATTAATTTTTATTTATATAAAGAAATGTCTGTGTATATTCAAACATTTTTGAATGTATTGTCAGTAACTTAGACTCTATACTCGTTATGTTTAAATACTGTATATACATTTTATACACACGTTTCGATGTTTTGTAAGTAGTAGTCTACGTCCATCTACGAAGCATAGGCTATTTGCTACACAAGGATACAAAGTACAGGCTTTTGTTATGCAGAACCGTACACAGAATCGTACCTTGTAGACATTATCGCACAGAACTAAGCATGATAAAAGTTTACAGAGTTATATAAGGTCTAAAATCCTGTCTGTATTCGTGGAGTTTTTTATATTGTAATTTAAGTTCACGTTTGTTTCAGTAAAATGTATATGGTCTATGTTTACTTCTAATGTACGATATACATGTATATCTCGTATTAAAAATGAACATACCAAGTACCAAATTTATAAATGGACCCTTTGGGTCATAGCCCAGAGGTGTACACTTTTGAAACTAACGCCTTCCCTTTCCTACCGTATGCATTTATAATAAATTAATTGAATAACCAAACATTTCAAATAAGTTGAAGAAACTGTTCAGGTTATAATAAAGTGATGTGCAGCAATGTGTCTTGCAAATTTCAACGTACAGTAGATGGGCCTGTGTCTAGAACCCGAAATCCGACCCTAGACAACTGCTATTTTACAGTATAATGTAACAATAAAGTAGTTTATTTTCAATACTTGAAGGCACATAATTATTTATCCTTAATTACATTCTGTTTAAGAAAAAAATTAAAATCCAATGAAATTACATTTATATACATTATAGTAAATGATACATACTTAGATCAAATTCTTTTAATTTTCATGTCTAACTTCATAAATTTTACGTATATAAATTCATTAAAATTAAATTTTAGATATGAATATTTGATGCGATTAAACATTAACGGCGGATAGTCAATTATAAGAAGATTAACATAAACACATTATAATTAATAATACAATGCGGTCGAAGCATTTCACTTTAAATTCCTTTTTAAACTTCTAATAGCTTTTAGTAACCTATTTTTATAAATTTATGTTTGTAATACATTAAGCATAATTGTGCAATATAATTATATACATCCCTTTAAATTGATGTCGCTTGGCAAACATAGAGGAGGGGGGGAAATAACTAAAAACAGAACGTATCGGCCATAAGTTATATGAATAAACAAGGATCGATGATCGATCCATTTACTTATTTTCTATCATTTGTTTGACATTAATGGCTTATTGTCAATTCCATTAAGTTAAAACTTTCAGTTTAAAATTATGTTCATTTATCGCATCACAAGAGATGCATCTGATTCGATGACTTGCATCATAATACAGCCGATGACGCGATCGATTACCATAATATGAATGAAGTAAAAGCTCAATATTGTATAACGACGCCTTTTAAGTTCTTTGTTAGAATCCTGGCTTACAGTCTTTAACTATTATTTTCTCTTTCATCTGGTAAATGCATCGAAATAAGCCTTACACTACCACCATTTGCGCTCGATTTACACGCTAGATGGCACTACCCCTTTAAGGTCATATTTACCATATTAAGTGATTTAAATATAATTAATAAAAATTTAAATATTTAATGAAATATATAATTTATACATTATTTAATGGTTTCTCGTTCGCTTTAAAATTACGCTCTTTGTTTTTAAACGGGGCTGAATATGTATTAAAATACAACAACTTAAAATTAATCGTTAGTAAGAAAATATGATTTTATATTTATTTATTATTATTATTTTACTTTATAATCGTTGCTGCTTAGCTTAGTTTATTTTTTCTTAAAAAATCTCTTCGTGTGTGTAAAAATAACAACTTTAGTTATTTTTAGAGTCGAGTAGGAATCTTAAATATAGTGTAATTATAAGAAAAATGTAGAAAATAAAGTTGGCATTTTAGCCCAAACTAAAAAAATTTTTTATCAATTCCTTCCAACAATAGTCCAGGTATCCAGATAAATAAATCTTTATACTCCATTTTCAATGTCAATATACTGTATATATATCGTTTTAAAAAATATGAAAATAATTTTCTGTACTCGTATTTTTCTCCAAATCTTCAAGCTAATCTTGTAGCAGTATCAAGTTTCCTTCCTAAATAAATTTTGCTGATCTCACAAATAGGAGAGATGTTTTTCTATTTACAGTACTTTTCCTTTTTTTCTTGTTTTAAAGAAAGACAGATGAAAACATAAGGGGGAAAAAACAAAAAAAGAAGTATATATAAATATATATTTGAATTAAAATAATCACAACTCGTTTTTCTCTCGATAAAAATACAGTAAAATGATTCGTTGCATTATCTGATTTTACACTTAAAGCACGACGTGATCCGTTAAAGTTGTTGATGTGTCATATTAAAATTTGACTAGATGAAATAATATTTTTGTTTTGACATTTACAAATATTCTAAACAAAAAGTAAAAAGATTTAGAATTTTCAAAACTTTTATTTTGCTCGTTTAAATTATGTAATATAATATAAACCGACTGAAAAACAAATAAATAAATAAGCGAGTGATCGAGTGAATTAACTAAAGACTGTCAGTTGACAATAACAAATTTTTTCTTTATTTTTTTTTTCATGAAAAATTCAATATTTCGAAACGTTGTTATATATTAAATCTTATTTTATTATCGAAACTAAATAGTTAAATCCAAAAGAATTCTAAACAAAATTTTAGAATATTTTATTATATTACTCGCTACTATTTAAATACGATAAAATATTTAAGAATTAAATTACCCAAAACGTCCTTTATTATGTATTAAAGACATGCTAATTATTGATAAAACCTTTACAGTAGCTAAATCCTAGAACCGTCTTCTTTTCAAAATCTGGACATTTGTTACTGAAAAATACCTTTTTTAAAAATAAAATGAATCTTTCAGTCAAATCTCCTAAACTTGGATAAAACTAGACGACAGAACTAATCGATAAAAATCTGTCATTCTTACGCATCGTTAAGAGTTGAGGTTTTAGAAAATTCTGAAATAGAAAAGGAGGGTGTTTTCTTTTTACCTCTTGTAAATCATTGTTGCCAATTTCTGTGCATCCAGCTGTAAAGTTACAAAATGAAAACGCTTGTTAAAGTATTTCCATTCGTTTAAAAGAGGGACAAATGCTTGTTTATGCAGCTTCTTTAAAACATAACTATATTGATAAATCGATTGCTTACTTTTTATTAGAGAAAATAAATCATTTTTTGACTTTTTAGATATATATAAATGTTGTTTCTTTTTTTCATTTGAAAATTTTAAAAACTATAAACGTTATTCGATGATTCGATTTGTAATATATACTTTCCAACTATTCTAAATTCGAAGATCAAACTGAAGTTTAATCGTATATGTTATTAAATATTTTATAAGACTTATATAAATTATACTCGAATTCTTATTTGATCATTTGTTTATTTATTTTAAAGATTCATTGCCGAGTTGAGACCGGTTGTGTAACCCATTAATCCAAGCAATTGGAACAAAATATAAATCTGTGTTTACACGAGACCTTTTAAATTAGTTAGTTTTAGCAATGGAAGGTTGAAACCCACGTTTCAGGGTCAGTGGAAGGGCCCAGGTGGCAGTTATCATTCCTGCCCTGTCTTTAAAGAACACTTCACTGCCATTGCTTAAATCAATAAACACTGTTTTCTCTTTCGATAAACTTACTTTGTTTATCCTTTTCTGTTTCGAGGAATAAACAAAGCGTTACCAATATATAATACACACACAAAAAAAAGGTACTAAATAACTTTTATATCATTTTATTTGTATGTTATAAATCAAAAACTTAAACTGTATAAGTAGAAAAATGAATTAAGATGATGCTTTTTAGTCATGCAAAATAATCAAATATATATAAACACACACACACTCATACACACACACACACAACATTATAGAATTATTAATGTGAACTTTTAAAATCTATTTGCTTATAAAAATATTGACTATTCTTTCATCTTTTGTGGAATCTATTTCAGCAAAAATTTATTTATTTTTAAGGATACTAAACATTAATTTTTGATTCAGAGAATCAAAGTTAAATATTTGAAAGTCTACTTACAAATATAAGATAATAAAATATCAATTTTTTGTGAATTTTTTTCTAATTTTAAAAAGTATATTTTAATTACTGATATATTTAAAATTAAGTCGTTAAATAAAAATTTTTCATATAATAATATACATAATATTAAGAAGAGAATTAAATAATCCTTTTCCATTTACGGAAAGGATACGTTAGGTTAAAAATTTCATATTTTATAAGTAACACCGCGTATCTCATTTTTGTATCACGAAGTAAACGAAGCATGAAATAGACCTACTAAAATCTTCTTTATCTTAGAAAATATAAGCGAAAATTAACAATATTGGTAGATAAGGAAGCTTTTACTAAATACCATTTTTTAAAATAAGAATAAAAGAATTAAAAATATACACATAAACGTACGGAAGTAGGCAAACAAAACTACATTTTACTTTCATAAAATAAACAAAGCATTAACAACACGGGCGCATAAACGCAAGATATAGAATATACTTTTCGTTTATATAAATTTATTCACGGAAATATAATTTGAGAGAAAAATTTCACTAAAAATCATTTAGTAAAAGTATCATCGAGACAAAAGCCGTAAAATAACCGGAATATCAAAGTTTTGGAAGCAGCGAAAAACTGCGCTTATTAAACCAATGCGCATTAAAATCTTCAAAAATAATAAAAAAGAGAAGATAATAATTATGGCATGTAACCATTTTTATACCAAAAATAAATTTTTAATTTAATGCATTAAATTATTCAAAGCGTTAATACCAGACAAAAATAAACCTTGGCTAATTCAATTAAAAGATTAAAAAAAAAAAAAAATTAGATTTGAAATTCTTCCAACGTATTTTCTTCCATTTCACTGATTCCAAATTACAGTCCAATCAGGTGATGGTATTTAGAAGCTCAATTCAGACAGAAAAACCAAAGTCTCTTTATACTATCGACCGTACAATGCAACTGAAACCAGTCACTTGGCAATCACCCAGTCCTACAATACTTCGGATCGCCCGCAACATTAGATAATTGATTGAAATATCACGCATACCGTGATTGTTCAACATTCTTCATTCTTTAAATCAATTACTTTGAAACGAAAAAAAAAAAATTGTCTTCAACAGAAAACCTTTATTGGTAATTCAAATCTATACAACTACCCGATTCATTTGAACTTAATTAAATCTCAAATTTTCAGGAATGAGACACCGTAAGAAATAAATGAATTTTCTTCCTTTCTAAAAGTTAAAAAAGAAATAAATAAAAATCACCTTTTAATTTGAAAATTTCAAATAAGCAATTACTTCGTTCCGATTGCTGTATTAATAACCAATCGGAGAGAATTTTTTTTTTTAAATTTCGTATTAACCAATAAAATGCGGTTATTGTTTAAAAATAACCAATAGAGGGCGATTATTTAGATTTAAAGCGTATCATTCCGGCCAATCAGGCAACGGCGAAAGATTTCGCGTGTTAAATATTTTAAAATAGCCAATCGCGTTATACTATTTAAATTTTAAATAATAATAATAAATAAATAAATAAATAAATAACGAATTTCCTTCGACTCGCGGCGTAGCGGTAATGAATTATAGAATTTAAATTAGAAAATTTAAATATTTCTTGATCAATTTTAATCATCGTTTTGTCGTGTTAAAGTTATTTAATGACGAAAATAATTTTATGGAATTTTTTTTCCTAGGGAAAAAAGAAATAATATATAGGTTAAAAAAAGCGAAAAAGGTAGAAACGCTTTACGTTCTAAAAATGATTAATTTAATGGGTTTATCAGTACACTTGAGATGCATTTAATATTATCGATTTTGAAATTATCATAGGAAAACGTTTCCAAGAAGCGAAGCGGCTCAACATCGTCGTGACTAACGCAAAATCGAGTGAAACTCTCGAACTCTCAATCGATTTGGAAGAAAATTAACACGCAACACGCCATCTGCCGCCGAATATCCGAACTAGCTCCATTTTGTGACGTTTCAATCCGTTTTTGTATCAATTTTCCGACATGGCTTCTACATTTTTTATATATTTTTTTCGAAAGATTGTTTCTTCGTACGGACGTCGTTTTTATCTATTTTTTTCCAGCATTTTTCACTCTAATTTATGGTTAAACACGCAATAAAAATAATATATTTATGTTTATTATCCTATAACATATAGATCAATTTTAATGGGATTAAAGTTTCGTACGTTGATAGTCGTATGCGTTAAGTAAATAAGTTTAAATTTAGAGCGCTTATAAAAATATTAATGTACGAGAAATAATTACTTAATACTATACATCGATCCGCCTTTTAAAAATTTTAATTAAGAAAATAACTACTGGCTCGCGGACATTCGAAAATCTGCCAAACACTTCAGTCACGTGGTCACCCCACTGATTAACTTCTAGGTTACAGACAAACTAAACGAAAAACGAACTTCGGTAAAGAAAGAGAGGAAGGAAAAGAAGGGGATGGAGAGGAGGGGAAAGAAAAAAAAAAACATTTCTATTACCTCCAAGATATTGAGGTCGTGGGGTCTTGGAGTTCGAAGGTCAAAACGTGATTAGTGAGAGACGCCTTCGGAAGACAATTAAGATCAAAAATATATAGAGTTGTTTCTTTTCATATCGCCAGTAGTAGTGTGCAATTTTTTCTTTTGTAAATTTGTTTAATTTAAATTTAAAAAAATAATTATAATGAAAAAAAGAAAAAAATATTCTCGGATTTTTAAACGTTATTTAAACGCGTTAATATAATAAAGTAAATTTTCGGTTAAATTTACCGTTTGAACGGTGAATGATATTTGAACGTCACTTGTATTTACGTGCGCGCGCACGTGAGGCTAATTAAAGACGTCTACACCATCTAGCAGACAACTTAGGAGTAACTAATTATTTCATAGCCAAGAGGTAAAATTTAATTACTCATTTATAACATGACAGGGAGCTAATGAAGGGATTCCAGCGAATTCCTTCACGTACGTAACCGGAAAAGCGGGAAGCGTGATCGGAAGTGGTGTGACGGGTTGTCATTTGAGTCACTTCCGTTGCGGCTATGTCACGCTACGATCAGAAAGGGTTAGAATAAATCGTTATCATTAATTTTCTATCTCGCCCTTCGAAAATTTTCCTGGGTAAAATCGCCATTAACTAGTTTTCGGTTACTTAATTACCGTTTTTCCGGTCACTTGCCCATATTAGCTGTGTTTAAATGGAGGTGAAGACCGTTGACGGGTAAAGAGATTGGAAATGAGGAGGATTTTATAACACGTTGTACACTTTCAGGAAATTAGAAACATCTGCTAGACGACTGTTGGGCGTGTCGACGGAACGTACCAATTTTCGACTCTCCGACTCTCGCGCGCGTCTCGTCCTTTTGCTGACGTCACGGAGGAAAAACGAGTATTAGTCAGCATGTCACCCGGAAGATGGCGCCACTCGAAGAAAGGGGGTAAATTAATCAAATTAATTAAATTGATTGCGATCGGCGGTATTGTATTTAGATATTTATTATATAGAAATGATCTCGCATCTTGCAATTTCTTTCAATTTGCTAATACGAGAAATGCGTTTTACATTAGCGGTGTAATCAGAAATTAAACAGCCAAGGAAATTATTATTATTTTTTTTTAAATAAATTATTGGAAGAAGAGGGATGCTACTTTTAGTATAGAAAGTATTTCGAGTACTGAATGAAGATTTAAAAGTATTCAGTAATCCTTCCGGTTTTGACCGAACGTTTTTGTGCCACAGGTCACAAGCGAACCATTCCTATTGTGTTGTCAATACTGGACACAATACACACTCCGTCCGACTTGACGGCGTCTGTGATAGATGGCGCTGTCCGGTCACCACACCTCGGTCTCCCGTCGAGTTCCCGGAGTGTTTCAATTGTAGTCCGTCCGAGCGATCTGCCGTTGTCACTTTCGTCGCCACCATCCCGAAGTATACGCTCCATTCATAATTCTCCAACACCGCCAAATTAACGCCGGGACAAAAGTATTTCGCTCTTTCTCAAGTAGGAGTTGTAATGCCCAACTTCGGCGGGTATTAATTTTTATTTCGGCCTGGAAAATTTTGCTAATTTTTAAGGAGTAATCTTTATTTTTTATGTATGTATGTATATATATATAATTAAACTGTTGGCGAATTTTATAAAAGTTAACAAAAGTAACTAATTAAAGTCGTTATTAATCGGCGTTAAGCCCCGCCGTAAAAAAAGTCAAAATTGGCAACTTTTGTATTTTTCAAAATCAAACAGCTCATTATCGAAATATCGAAACAGTCCCTAATGAAGCAATCATTTGATATCAATTAGTAGATGTAATGAAATAATTAGTGTCATTCACTAATTACATCCATGCTTAATGAGCTTCGAAACTTGAGGGATTTTCGCCATCGACGTCCACATTAGCATATTTTCAGCTCGTCTAGGTGGCGCTGATCCACTCGACCATCTTTTCGATTCTTCGACTAACTACTTAATTAAATTTAGATAACGGTAATTTGTAGCGATTTTCCTAAAGGTAGACGAAGAAGGGGAAGGAAAAAAAGAAAGAGAGTAAAGAATTTATCCGATCGTCATTTTTATGAAAACTCTTTAAAAAATTCAATATATTTTTAGATCAAATCACAGCGCTCGTGCTCGAGGGCACCCATTCGAGCACCCCGTTCTCCGTCACGAGAGCACGTATCGTAAGCCTAACATGTCCTCCGCTATCATCTGCCTTATGGAAATGAACCAATCATTCAATTACATGATCGCGTTTGTGGTAGCCTGATCTATGCCTTCAATCTGTTTTCTGGTGAGATTGGTGAATGCTGGCGGATCGGTCGTACGGTGCTTTAGGCTTAATTTGTTTTCGACTGTGGGCTCTATCATCTCGTTTGACGATTGCCTGTGACTCCCCGTCTGTCTCGCTGCATCAAGTACGAGAGTTGAAGAGAGAGCATAGGCAGGCAGACGCCAGTCAAATTAGTGTCATTGAAGAGGCGGATTGCACCGAACACGAAACAACTATGTTTTCTATCGTCTAGCTCTTCAGAGTCAATTAGATCTAGTTTGTTGGTTGTCAGTGCCTGATTAGGCTCGTCTGTATACATTGTTAGAGTCATTAAGTCTCAGTCGGTAGATTGTTTGTCACGATTGCTCTAACGGAGTCTTCATTAGTATTGTGAGTCACGTGACGCAAGATGGCGCCTCTTTTTCTCCCCTTCCGTACCCAGATCTCGTTTCATTTACTTAGAACGTCCGAGAGTATAAGGTTCAATATGACGTACTATTGAGTTAGGTTGTGACGGTGCCACTTTATAACGTCTTTCGCAGAATGAAAGCGGGTGGGAAGAAAAAAGTCGAGTGAGTGAGAGTGGAAAGAAGGGGAAAAAAGAAGAGTCTCCTAACGGCGAAAACTTTGCTTTCGATAAAATAAATTAATTTCATTCTGGGTAAAAGGGGGATGCCGAAATGCGCGCGGGAACCTTCCATTAATCGAAGAGGTTCCCTCGGTCACTTTAAAATTACGGTCCGAGACTGGAACGCCATAAAAAGATCTGGCAGCCAAGAAAGTAATTTTCTTAATGTTTGCCAGCCATGAAAACGGTGCCGGTACCTTTTTATTGCGACAGCAGCGGCCCCCATGTCGATTTTAATCAAGCACCCCCATTCTCCTTCCCTTCCTTCCCGTCATTCCTACCGTTGTTATAGAGACCGATAGACGCTAGCGATGTAATTGCTCGTTTCTTACCCCCCACAATCCAGCTTTTCGTTCTATCTTCGGACTGCCAGATTACCAACAACCGATGGACAAACTACATTACGCTGGAGGTAACAAGAAACCTGTAGATCGCCGCCACTTTCGTAACCTGGTATCCATTAGGTGAAAGCGTAATGGGGAGATCGGCTTACAAATGACGTCATCGAAACATGGCGGACGATTCGTAAGATGGAAATATGATTTTTGGACTATTCTTACCTCGATATTCTCCACGACTCTCGACGCTTTGACTTTGTTTCGTTTCGTTTGCATCCCAATTTCCGATCCTTGCGGGTCGGAACAGAGACGAAGCATTTAATAGTCAAAACAATGCGGTATCATAGTGCAAGTTTTAAAAATTCATTAATTATACATCTTAAAAAGTGCTTTGCAACACAAAAGTTATCTTCAGTGTCGCCTTACTGATTTTCGATTATGGTATTCTCGCTTTAATTATCTCTTCTCCTATTACTGATTAGTGCGTGGCGTGGCGCATCCAGTGCAAACAACCCATTTCCAAGTCGATTGTTAAATTTTAAAGCGAGATTAATCATATTACGCTTTATTGTCTTACAATTTGATCTAAGTCTCCCGAGATAGAAATGTATTTCCATCATTTTATAGCTAAAAAAATATATGGAAAAAGTATCATAAACAGAGCTAGAATAGCTACTCCGCCATCCACGTGACACTCTCGCTAGTAGTTTCGACTACATTTCGACATTGAGACGAAAACCGTGTCTTTCATAACACTTTGATGTTGCCAAATGGATGTTTATGTTATCTGTACTGGCTGCACCGCATTACTGCCTTTTCTCTTAAGTATTAATGCGGTCGACAGAATGGAATGTTATCTCCAAAAACGAACAAATATTGCCTTGTATTTGTATTTCACTTGGTTTCTCTACTTATTGATTACCCGAATTTAATTAAAGAGTTAATGGATTTCGATAGGAAAACTGCAGTCTAATCTATTCTAGGTGCGAATTTTCTCTCTCTCTCTCTCTCTCGCTTTCCCTCTCCCCCTTCTCTTTGGGAGGGCAGAAAATTCTTTTCAAAAGGTGACAAAATAATTATTGCTGAATTAAACGTTGAGTAGAAGTTACATAAATAGGCACACAAACACCCACTATTCACAAATATATCACCTTCTTTCTCTATCTATATATTTATACATTTTAATAAATGTACAGTGCATAAATACACTTTTATGTCTTAAAAATTAACATCTAGTTTGTCTGTCTAGTCATGTAAGTACAGTAGATCATACATTTACATACAACATATACGCACATACAAGCATACGTGTAGTATATGCATTCATTTTTTTTATTACTTAAAATTTATTATAATATATTCAATTTTATATTAAATATAAAAATTGGTAAATAAAATTTTATATAGAAAAATGACGTTTTAATCTCCGTTTTTCCGTTTAACCAATAAGGGCGATGAAAGTAAGAAGCGAAAATAACCTCTAAATGACGTAATGATATAAGGTTTCCGTGATTAGCGCCTCATCCTTCTGCTTAATGTTATATAATCTAATATTATTATGTATTGTTCAGAGCATTTAATTATGCAACAATACGCGACTCCCGGAGAGTATAATTGCTTAACAATGCTCGACACTTAACAGTACGAATTGAATCAGTAAAGTAGTTCATATTATAAACCCTATATATATATACGTATATACGTCAAACTATAATCTGTTTAATCGAACTATTTTACTGATTTCGAATTCATATAATATTAATTAAGACTTAATTATAAGATGCGCAGGCCAGAAATATATCAGTGTTTTGTTAATAATTTTTATTGTTTTAATGCTAAAAATGGCGAAGTTATTTTCGGGTAATTAAAGGACTTAAATTGCTAAATAGTTTTTTTTTTTTTTACGGGTCCAGATTAAGACGGGAAAAGTGGGGAGAACGGCGTAGTTAGCGGGCAAGAAAGTTTAAAAAAAATCACGTGACACCACAGGATTTAATCGAATGGCTATCCGGTCTGACGTAGTGGTCCTCTTGGTGGTTCCGTGCCAGTTGATTAGCTGTACAAACGATGAGAGAAAATTGATTATCGCACGTTCCGCAGCTGGTTGAACCGGAGCTTGTGTTTACACTTACCTCTGTACCTCTTCCGGACAGATGGCGCTACTGTCGACAGTAAACCAAATCGAATTTCGTTCCTCCGAGAATATAACTGTCTGTTTAAGGAGTACAAAAATGGATAACAGCCACTAAATTTCCTATATATTCAAACAATCTATTTAGAGAATATAAAACGGGTATATTCCGGGAATATCCCTAGTGTTTAGTCTTGTAATAATTAATGACACCGAAGAATGGATACAGTTGTAAAATCAAACTTCACTTACCTAAATAACTTTATTCTGTCTGATAGAAAGAACTCTAAAACACGATTATATTTTTTTTTCTTTTTTTGTTTTTTCTAGAGCAGGAATAGGGAAAAAATCTAGTTAACCTTCAGTTTTGTAGAAATGTCGAATAGGCTGCATAAAATAACATTTTGTTCGCGTGCAACTTCACAGAAGAAAAGAAGAAAAAAAAAGATACCATAGGCTCTCATTCTAGATTAAGTATTAACTAGTAATTTCTTGTTGGTTATGTCATTTATCATATGTAATAATAATAATTTTTAAAATATATTTAGCGTGACATAAATTTTACCAATAAATAGACTTAAAATATAATAAGAGCGATCGATTTACGTTTTATCTACCGAATGCCAACACGATAATGTAAAGGATAAATACACTATTAATTAATAAAAATTATGTTTAGCATGTTATATTAATTATTCATAGTATATTTTAACCATGAATATTTTAAAATCAATACATTTAAAAATATAAGGGGGGAAATAATAATAATTCTGGTAATCGGAGAGATTTTATAATTTTGTCTTCTTTACGATAAAACAATTACTGTAATTTCTGCATATAATAATAATTTACTTTAAAATCATTTGGATGATGCTCTTTTAGTATTATATTTGCCTTATAGTTGTAATTTTATTTTAATCGATGGCAATGTTTATTCTCCTGTTTGATTGTCATTGTCGAAGATATCGTGTCGAGTGAGTATATTAACTCCTTTCATTTTATTTCTTCATCCTATCGTGTCTTAATCGAATTGCAATGATCGCATAGGTGCTATTGAAGAGCTTTCTTCATAAGCTGGTAAAGTTCTGTGCCAAATAAATAGAATCTACAAATAGCGAACGAATATATTTTCATTTATATTGCTTTGGATAGCGCTTCGTGATACTGTAATATTACAATTTTCCAATGATTCATTTTTATTGTCATAATTGCACGCGAGCAATTACTATGGAAAGGACGGAAAGCCACAATATAAAAACTTTTCATTATTAATAATAGCTATATTTATTATTGGTACAATTTTGAGTTTAAAAGAAATGAATTTAGTGATTATTTTTCAAATCTTTGGGCTATAATTTTATCCAAAGGCCGGAGAAGTGTGACACCAGTCGAGCAATGTCTATATTTAACAAAACATTCATTAGTACCTAAATTGACTGACATTAATCAAATGTCCAGAAAGAGCGTTTCTGCTATACAATTACCCTATGCATTTATTTAAATGGAGGATATTCAATATGGCGACCATTGCTGTTTCACAGATGATTTGAAGCCAAACAATCAAAACAATCTTGATTGGAATTTAACCAATTATAGGTCGGTTTTATTGGAAAGTTTTGGACAAATTCTCCCACGGGAATGTCGACTTAACTAAAAATCCTGACCGAACGGTTTAGTGTTTGTAATTGAAGGCGTTGTACTTCTATTTTAAATAATAAATGTTCTCATATTGTTAAACTTAAAATAAATCTTAAAAAATTTAATATTGATGTTTCAATTTTGAAATTTGCCGTTTTGTTATTAATGTTTGTTATTCCGGGTGCCCGAAAGAGGTTACGCTATGGCATCCCTTGACATCTGATTTCTATAATTACGTCAATAAATATCATTATTACTATTATTAAGAATGCTATTCGTGATCATCTGTCAAATTCAAGATAAAATTTAAAAAATTAATGCTTAAATAAACAAACATTAAGCTATGTTTCTAAGTGTTTATCGATATATTGATTTTATTAATGCATGAATTATATTAAATTATTCTAGTGAAGATCTTTGAAAATATACTCTCTCTCATCACCCGCTCCGTTGTGGGCCTGGCTTGCTAAGAAAGGCCCTCCCGATGCCCACAAAGCAGAAAGAATTAGGATATTTATATAATATAAAATAGTATTGTCTGTAGACTTTATACTATTGTTTCAGAAATTTAATTGTCTGTAATTTGACGAATTATTAGAATCTAATAATAATAAAATTCTTTAGCTATTCCGTTTAAATTGAAGAATAGCAAATATCTCCATTGTTAAGGAATTCTAAATGTTCGAATTTTTTACACGAATGGTTCTTACAAATATTAAAAATCTCATTGTAAGCCTTTAAAAATAAATCTATAAAAGATTTAATCTCTAAGCGCCGCATAAACTTATTATAAGTCTATTATATAAATTTAATAAATAAATAATGAAGTCAATGCATAACGGATTTGTATATTGACTTCATTATCTTCTAAACACTTTTGGTCTTCAGAGACCGAAGGAAAATCTACAGGCATTTTACTTTCTAAAATTATTCCTTTTTAATTAATTTGTATCCGAATTAGAGACTTGAAATTTTCAGGAATGCAGGCGTTTATTAACAAGAAATTTGGAAATATTCGATTAAAATTTAGTTTTCATGAAATTCGGATTGATTTAGAAAACGGAAAATTGTAAAAACCTTTGTAGACAGTACAGCTTGTATTTATTTGAAAATTTGATCAAAATGGTTCGAAAATATTAAATTTGGAATATATGGGAAAGGTTTTTTTTATAGTATCATCGTCTCTCCTTATGTATGTAAATAAATAAATGTAGGCCTATGGCGTTTAAAATGGGTAGAATATTAATAATTTAATTCTTCAAAAAGACCGTTCTCGTGTTAATTTGGTTAAGATGTGATGGAATCTTCACGGAATGAAATCTAGTATTTTTATGTCCAATGATTTTTCTAGAATCACTTTTAGGTTTTCAATATAATTTCTCTTTGCTACATTAAATTTACCCCATTTCTCTCATGAACAATATTTATAGCCACGTCCCGTATCAGTAGTGTTGCACAGCAATAATTTTCTGCTATTTGACATTGCCGTAAACAGAACAGAATCGCGACATTTTATAAACTTACATCCTTCAATAAAATATTTGGGCTTTAAGTGAATTACTTTAATGCTCCATACGAAAACAACGTATAATCCTTGGGCTTAAGGGCATATTTCACCAGTGATTTTTATTATAAGAATCCACTTTAAATTAGTAATAAATTATTATTAATTGTAAATTTTTGCGAATTAACTCAAGGCCCGAACTCATAACTCGTACAGAAAGCGCTTAACCGTACTCGTAAGAAAAAAGATAAATTTTGACAGTGAAAGATGTTGCACATAAACGAAAACTAGAAATGAACCATTCGAGATGCATTCAGCAACTTAATAATAAGTAATTACCGATATTTATTTTTATCTCTAAACTGTCTTGCGTTTAATATATCCTGTCTAGGCCATCAGAATAAAATGTTTTTCTTTGTAAAGAAGAAGAAGAAAAAGGGTCTTTCTACAAGAAAAATGGATCTTATTTATATTAAGTTCATTTTTTTATTCTTTTAGAAATTCTGCAACTTAGAATTTCATATAGGTCAAATCTTTTTGTATTCTCCTTTAATGTGATTCCGCAGCTGCTCTTTACTTTTTGACTGTTTGGCTGAATAACTTAACATATCCAACTAATCCAATTTGGTTCGAAATGAAAACATGGATTAAAGATGATAAACTGTTTTTTCCTACTTCCTTTTTTGTGTAAATACACTAGAAAGTTAGACACCTTGAGGTCATTTATGTTGCCCGACATCTCTTCACTTTCGAGAGATTGATTCTTCCTCGGAAACCTTGATTTATATAGTTCCTCTGCGAAGAAAATAGTTTATTTTCTACATTATATGGAAGAAAAAGATGAGATGTAACCTGTAATACAGTCTGTAACTGCGTTACGATTCTCCAACTTCGGTCTGCTGATGGTTTAGCGTTATATTTTTTTTATTGGTAAATTTCGTAAGGCGCTGCCTAAATGTAAAAGGAACTTTAATTTAAAATTTATAATTTTATAACAAATATTATTCAATTTAAATTAAATATTTTATAAAAAGAAATTACGTCTAGAAAGCGTGCTTTTAGTTGTCGATAAATTATCTTTCTCCCTAAATTAAGTATAAACATAATTTAGATCTTTAAAATAATCTAATTGATAGATTTCTATTTTTAAAATTAATTTAATTACAAGTGATTACAGGAATTGTGATACACGATTGCTTAACAAAAAACTGTGTAAGCTACAAAGACTGGTAAATCTATTAATTCTAAGAATCTTAAATGTTTTATTCTAACCAAGATTCTTCCATTTTAAAATTATAAAAAGTTTCCTAAAGTTAATCATCGAAATTTATTTTTTTAAACCCTTTTTGGGCTTATACAAATATTATATTCGAGTTTTTTTTTCCTTACGACAATTAATCAATAGAAGACTAACAAGAAATATAAACATGGTTTATCATTAAATTATAATCTTGTTTATATTTCCATCTCTCTCTCTTTCTAAATTGACTTTCAGTTAAATTATTTAAGAGATAAATTATTATTTATGTGTATATATATATTAATAATAATTTTCGTTTATTTACTAGCTTCATTTATTCGTAAGCCTTTGGCACAATTTATTTATCTTAATCTTAAAAATGAATTAGAGAAACTTAAACGTCGCTGTTTCATATAGTAAACAGTACATTACATAACTTATTAAATGGGCTAATTTCTGGTATAATTAAATGTTCAATTTGTATATTCGTTTAATATATTCGAAGCTTGAGATTAATGTTATTTTTTTAAAAAAGAAAATTAGAAAAAAGAAGAGATTAAGATTAAATGTGAAGCTTATTTTTCGCTATTAGAACTCATTGTAAAAAAATTTAAATAACTAAATATTAGAAATTTCTCTAATAAATAATTGAAATTTTCTTTAAACTTCGAATTTATTTAGTTCAGGTGTTCTTAATCTGTGGTTCACGACCCCCAAAGTGAACAGTACGTGGTTAGATTTCAGAAGATTCGTGAATTTGGATGAAAAAAATGGCATCTTTATTTTCACTAACCTCTATTGTCATTCAATACTAAGTGACAATAGTTAGAGGCTAGTGAAATAAGACAATAGAAGCGCTTATATTACAAACTAGTAACTGTATTTCATATAACTTACTTATAGTTTTCTGTGTATTTTATTTTATGCATTTAAAAATAATATTCTGAAAAAAAAGGCGCGTAGACTTCACCAGATTACCAAAAGGATCGTGGCACGAGAAGTTAAAGAACCTCTTGGTGCAGATTGTGGCATAAACTGTTAGAAAATAGACAAAGTTAAATATAAAGATTAAAATAAAGCAAAATTACTGTTAGTAATTTAAAAAAAGTACATTTAAATATTAATATTAAATATAATTTAAGCGTGGATAATTTTACAACAATAAGCAGATTAGTATTCATTCCGTGTGAGATAATTTGATAACGTCTTCTAACGGTTCTAACAAAATTTATATTTTTATAAGAAGTATATGAAGTAGGTAATTTTCGTATTGATTTATTGGGTCAATTTACTTTAAAATCGTTATAATATAGAGCAACAATGACTCTTAAACAGTTTTTTGAATGTTATAAAAAGATGTGTTTTTTTAAAATATAAAATAACGTATTAGAATCGCATGAAAGAGAAGATAAAGTCACTCTTTTAAATTTAAAAATTGTGAAAATAGATTTGTTTTCTGTTTAAATTTATACAGGATTACAGACTATTATTTTCACTTAATCTCTTCTTTAACATCGCCCTTAAAAAATATTACTAAGAAACAAGGCAGCATCTTTCTACTCGATTGAACTTCTTCCTTTTCTTCAGCGATTTGGAAGGGATTAAAAACAAAGGAGTAAAAAAAAAGGGTAAAAAGAGGATTCAAATTTTTGTTCCTTTATTCATTAAAACGCAAATTCCGTCTCATTTAAGAATTATCAAATTTGAGGGAAAATATTTTTGAATTTTATGTTAATAAGTTTTACGTAGGTTGGGAGTAAGAGAGATGACGTGGCTAGTATTCATTCTGTGATTTATATAGGACTACTAGTAGTTAAAACTGAATTTGCATCAAACTAAACTATTTAAGTCTATTAAAATTTACTCGAAGTTTTAAGCAACAACCTAACAGCTCCTAATCTGAAGTAGTGACAGTTGAGGAATGAGCACATTAAAAGTGAGGCGAGTTAATGTCATAATAAATATAATTTTATTTTTGCGCAATAAATTTCTTTTCTGTCCACTTTTTAATGCTAATTTCTATATTTTTAAGAGGGGAAAATAATATAATTTTAACTGTCTACAGTTTATACATAATTTTCATAATTTAGTGTTATGCTTTCCAAGGAAAAAAAGGGGGAAACAAAGTTTAAAAGTTGTTTATTCGACTGTTAAAATCTAATGTAAAGATATTTAAACTTAATGCCAAAATTAGAATGATTTATCTTAATAAGTGAAGAAAATTTGATATCTTGGTTTATAAAACGATCGCTTTAGTTTATTAAAAATGCTCGTAAAAAACTCTTTCCATTTATTGGACGAAGCGCTAATGACGTGAAATTTCGACTACTCTGGTTGGTCGATTTTAAAATTCTAAATTTTATTGCATAAATTCTATTATCCAATCGAATCGTATTTCCGTAATTTGAATATTTAAATTATTCTGATCTAAAGTCATTAAAAAACATATATGTTTAACACATGCAGGATGTTATAATGTTATTTTTGTACAATAAAGTTTTTAATGATTAATTTATTTTCATTATTTTAAGGGAAATATGGCGTAATTTTAAATAATCTTGTTTAAAGTTAGTTTTGGTAATTTATGTGTACTAAAACTTCCCTAAATTAGCAATGTATGTTTTATTTAACCTCCTTTGAATCGAACAAAAAAAAAATAATAATAATAATATATTTAAATCGAATATAAAAATCAGAATAATTTATCTTAAATATTTAAAGAAAATTTCCAAGCTTATTTTACGGAATTATCTCGTAAGCCTATTATAAATGATTATTTAAAAAATTTCCTTCGTCTTCTTCACGAATTGGTTGCTAATAATATCTCATTGCTTATTGGTTATTTTTAAAATTCCTCATTTTATCGAATAATTTAAATTTTAATAATTTTTTTTAATATTTAAAAAAGTGCAAACTAAACTTTTAACTGATATTAAATACTTTTTTAAATAGTAACTGCACGAATAATTAATAAACATTAAAGAAGCGCACATTTAAAAAAAAACCCATTATGATAATTAACCTAAAAAGAAATTCTATTAGATATATTTAATCATATTTAAACCTTTTATCTCGTCTTCCAATTATGTTAAAATAGACTACAATCTCCTGATATAATCCGGTTAAAATACTCCGATTTCCACTCCAACGGATGCCGATATCGGCATGACGTCATCGCTACGTCACGACAATGTCGTAACTAAATTTCCGTCACTTTACGTCAACGAAACGAACACCTTCTGCCGAGGAAAATAATAAAGGCAAACAATTTTATATATATATATATATATTTATATAATTTTTTGTTCCCTTTTTTTATTTCCGCCATCTTTGTTCCTAAGCCTAACAACATATTTTTCCCAATCCGTTTTATACTAACCTCAAGAGACTCCTCCAATCAGCTTGTTAGGCAACCCAAATTTTTTCCCTACCTTTATATTCAGTCTCTTTTTCCTTTGTTACTCGCTCGCATAACTTACCGGAATAGCGGTAAGTAGGAGATCGATACTTAAATAAATTTCCAAAATATTTAAATAATTTACAATAATAATATTTACCGCTTAAATCGTTCCGTAATCTAATCCTAGATTATTATTTAATTTTAATCAAGTGGCGGTAGCACCACCCACCGATTTTTCAGTTAAGTTTGTGAAGGAACGTAATGCTTAACGTCATCAGCCAACTTTCTTATCCAATGAACTTGTCCCTACGCTTCTGAATAAATCATGACCGCATTCATATATTCGACCGTTATTACGGTAGCGCCACCTTGCGTACTGCTCGATATAAGATAATACTTTATGCGAAAATACGATTATAACAGTTGCCGACGTAATCCACTCACGCCGCGTACGTATTCCAAACACGTATCTGGCGTTCTTTTTTAACGTCGACCGACTTTTTGGTGACTTATTTGAACATTGGAGTAGGACTAAGAGCGCCCTCATCATCCCCTGCATACCGTAGCGCCACCTCTAATTATCTTTCACGGCTCGCACCCTGCATTTTAATATATCTCTCCACTAGTCTTTCTCCCCCGCGAATATTGGGTTCCTGGATCTGCTTCTTACCTCACAGATGAAATATTACTTTATAATGATTCATACCAGAGCCAACCTCTTTCATTGCATCAGCCACAGTACTTTTGACAGAGTTTAAAAAAATTCTTACTCGCTAGAAAGTCCAATTGGTGAACTGTACTTTCGTTTTCTTTGAGCCAAACAGATCCACTTTCCACTTAACATGAATGATATTGACAAAACTTTTCGTTTATATTGAAAAATTTTTTAAATATTTTTCTCTCCATATCTAAACTTTCGAAATATTATAATAAATTTCTCTTCTTTCTTCTTTTCTTATTATATATAATTTTTTCTCCCTTCTTTAAATGTCGGGAATTTACGATTTTAAGAAACGTTATTGGTTAACTTATCTCTCGTCGTCCTTCCCATTGGACATTTCCCCCAATTTCAAATTTCAAATTTCTTTTCATTGATTAGTGTTGTTCGGACGACGTCATTCTTATTGGCCGTCTTTGATTGATGACGTCATTTGTGCTTACTCATCAATTTTGTTGATGATGTCGTTTATATTCCTCCTCTGATTGGTTGCTTTCTACTATTTCATTGATTATCTCGTTGCCGACGTCGTTTTTTTGTGTGTTTTACTTGATTGGTCAGTTTTGATGATGCCATTCATAGTTTTTCTTCCCATTTTCATTTTTTATAACGGATATAATTTATTGATTATGTTACTTCATCCACTGATTGTACTTTATTAATGACACGACCATTTCCCATCTTCTTTTATCAATGACGTCATTTTTGTAAATTGAAGGTGATTAGTCTTTTATTTTGTAAAACAAAGATAAATTCTTCCCCTTGAAAAAATAATAAAGGAAAAGTTTGTTTAATGGTTTCTTTCCTTATTTTCTGTACAATCCATAGCTTTTGCATATCGCGCCCTATTCGTTACAAGAAGACATTTCTTTCTGTTCTTTTTCCACTGAGGGAACGCATATCGTGAACATCCGGGTTAGAACATTAGGAGAAATTACTGTGACGGATCTCATCAATCAGTAAATCTTGACACAATGATACGAACCGATCAAGAAGTGGATGATCTTTATGACGCCCTCGGCGATCAATCGGCTTGTCATTGCTCTCGGGTTAAGATCATTCCCTTCCGTGACACGTGACCTAAAGATTTGCGTTTTATCACTGATTTTTCCGACGAATCTACTAAAGATTTTATCACAAAAATAACATTTCCGTTTATTAAAATGTATTTTACCTAACAAAACACATGTTTTAAAGTAATCACTTAACAGTTTCTGTAATTACTCGGACCTTTTCGATGCTCCTTCGTGTATTTTCATTATACAGGTATATACGACAATTATAAGGCCGTTTATATATTGAATGTTAAACATAATGAAACATTTCTGTATGATTAATGGAGCAAGAATAATATAAAACTTTCAACAAGTCACTCCAACTTATTAAGTGCCGTATAAATGGTTGATATAACATATAATAATTCTTAATGGGTATGAAGATATAATCCATCAAAAGAAATTAAATTTATATATATTAATTTTCAATTCTACTTTTTAAAATATTATAAAATAAAAAGTGTAAGTGTAGTTTTTTGACGGCTCAAACTGTAGGTCAGCTATTCTTGATCGCTGTTTAACTCGAACCTCTTGAGTTATAAGTTTTTTAATCTAACAAAGTAGAGTCTCATATAGAAGAACCCATGTTGTGATATTGAACCACTGTTTTTCTTTTATCTTAATATAGAATATATATATAAAATCGAGAACTATAGTAAAAGCGAAAATGTGTTTTGATCTATTGGTCACTTCCTTGGAACAATTCAATCGAAAATAAATACACAAACATCCTCGCAGTTTTCTATATTAAAAAAATAAGGAAAAAAATCCTAAAAGAATATCGAACTGAAGAGGAAAATAAAAAAGAACATACACAGAAAAAAGAGCAAAGATTATAAAATCTTCTCCTGTGATCCCACATTAAGTACATGTTTAATAACACCATTAGCCATCCATCAGCCATAGTTTGGTCATTATTTCAAGTTTGACCAAGTGTGCAATAATAAAACTATTGATTAAAGACAAAATGATTGATGGGAAATCGTGCTCTCATGAGAAACATGGTTGACCGAAAAACCTCTGGCTTTAACCCCCCAATCTGTATTGGAATTTTTACACGCAGACTTTGCAGGCTACTTTAGTAGTTATTGGTTTTTTCAAGTACTTCTAGATCAATATTCGGACGCCTTCGACTCAAAGTGGGTGACTGCAACCGAAGTAAAAAAATTGTTTCTGGTCTGCTAATTGAAATTGTTATAAAAATCGCTCTCTGTATTCGTTAGATTTTCTTTTTCTTCTTCTTTTTTAATTTCGCTAACTACGTTAATATTTTAAATCAAATATTGTATGATTGTTTATTATATATTATTCGAATAAATAAATGACATTCGTCTTCCATTATTCATTTTTGAATGGAATTTATAAATATAACAAAAAAAAGTTTAATACTTGAATCGAAATGCGCGTAACTTCCTCACACGATCTTTTATTTTTGGTTAAACTGTAATAAAAATTGCCTTTTCCGAGAGAGTAAATAAAATGCGATTCATTAATTAATTTTAAATGCGATTCTTTCAAAATAGTTTATTGTCTGACAGCGACGGATTATAAATATTACTATCGGAGTTTATAGATTATTTTCTTTGGTAGTTTTGTATGTGGAAATAAACAAAACAAGCAAGGTGAGTTAAACTGGAAACATTAAAACAAATTTGATCGAAGAGGAATAAGATAATGATAGTTGTATCGCATTTAGCTAGGGAGGATGGGGGAAGGGGACATTTACATTCTAGAGATAAGGTGCGGAGGTAACCAGGAAGTGAGCGTCGCTAAGCCTAATTGGATATGTTGTTATTAAATCGCCATTCTCTGCAGAACTCATTACCTCATCATTTATCTGAAGGATTCCTGGAAAAGCACGCTAATTGGTTTTACAGGGGTTCTGCAATTATGATCACATAGAATTATCTAGAACATTGTCCTTTGCTCACTTTACTTAATAGATTGTCATGGACTGAGAAAACAGACAACAATTTCGTATAAGATAAACGAAGCCAAATCCCCAGCGGTTTCCTTAGTTTTGCCAAATAATGTACCAATGGGTATGCCAGAACGTAGGACAATCATTTGTCTTACTGTCTGAGTCCGCTAGATACATAACGTCATTTTATCTCTGTGAGATAGTAACTGGTTAAAATTAAATTTTCTATTCTACTATCATTAAGTAGCATCCAAAACTCTGCGTTGATGGCTTTTCGTGGTTCATCAACTACCACACTGAATACAATTACTAGAAAATGGATGTAAAGTGAGAGTAAACACAACACCGTTAGAAACAAACCAGCTGTGATTTTGTAACGTTTGCGTATCACGCTATCCTTTGCGTTACGTTACGTTTTCATACGACAGCTGTCGGTATTGTTTGTATTCCGTGCCATTAATCATGACGTGTAATATCCAGGAGACTGTCCCGCTCTTGACAGACGATAATTTCATTGCCTCTTAGAAAAATGGCGATGTATAAACTATAGGGGCGATTTTAATTTAAGTGAGGGGGAAAACTGAAGAAAATTTTTATTCTCGATTTTTCATAGCGAAATCCTGATAAATTATTTAAAATTTATCAAGCGTTTCCCACCTTAACTTCGCCTTTTGTGTAATTGAAGTGAATTTCAATATGGCGGTTTCCGTTCCATTAGTAACCTTGTTTTTCACATCATTGTATTAAAACTAATGCGATGTCGACTCGAATCAAAACGATATGTAAGATTCCACCCCCTTTCTACTAAACGTCAAGAGATTTTCAGTGTCATTCTCCTCTTTGATATATGAATTTTGGATTTTCATTTGCGCACTTCTACAAATGCGTTAAATCTGATCGAATTCATGATTATTATTATATTAATTCACTTATAACAAAAAAATAAACTCGTAGATAAGATTAGGCCCGAGGAAAAAAAAGAACTAACTGTTGAAGTTAGATTTATTTAAAGTAAATTGATAAATTAATCCGTCTTCATTCACTTAATCTAATTTTAATTTTCATTAAAATCTTACTAACCGTTTTAAAATTAAATAAAACACTAAATACACATCGGCAAGGAGCAAATTTTTTGACAAGTTTATGTAGAAATCGAATTAAAGTACTTACTCTACAATGTTTAAACTTTGGAACAGACAAGAAGACGTTGCAACGTAGTGAATTTAAAAAAAAAAAAAAATATATATATATATATAAAGAAAAGAGCCCAGGGAAGACAGCCTTATCGGAATAAATTTCAGTCAATCAACCAGAATCAACGAACGTCTTCGGAGGTAGTTAGGCAGCAGAACATTTCATTAGAGTTGGAGATCTCCGTTTTCCGTACAATATTGGGCTAAACACGATCAATACGAATGGACTACGGTCACGAACCAACATCCGAAATTGTATGGCTTGGGAATAGCAACAACTGCTTCGTAACACGTCAATTGTATCGAAAGAGGAAAGCGGTAGATTGGTCAGCTAGCCAGCACAATGAACGATCAACGCCACCCTGTCTCATTGATATGATTATTTACTCTGTAAAGGTGATGATAAAAGGTGTCTACATTAGCCGATAAATATCCGACACAAACATTTACCTTAGACGTTTAGTAAAAGATCGCGCGTATCTACAAATCTAAGCTTATCTTCAGTCGAACTCGATAATACTTGCGAAGCGATTTATTTTATTCGTTACTTCTGAAGCGAAAATTTATGTCAAAGTGCACGATTCCTCGGCCATTTTTGTCTCGCAAGCCGGTTAAATTGTGCGTTGTTAAAGATAATTTATATGGTTATCTCTTATGATAGTTTTAAAAGTTAAAATTACGACAGCGTAAGATTATCTCGGCAGTCCTGGTTATCTTCGTAACGAGTTGTATGTTTACTCCAAATAAATGTCATTTAACACGAGAGAATAGTAACTTCGGACAATATAAATGCTACAATTCATACGGACGTAATTATAGTTTTAAAACTGGAAAATTGTATATTTGAATTTCCATATCTAATTTGAGTATTTCGGCAATAGAAATGAGAAATTTATCTGGGAGAAATAAAGCTCGGAAGGCGACGGGGAAGGCAGAAATCTTACAAAAATGCTTTGCGTTAAATTCAAAAACGGGACCGAATTTTGTACGTGACGTTACGTAAGTAATAAAATTGTTGCTCGGCAATAAAATGCTTATAAAAAGTTAAGCGTTATGAGCTGCTTCTTGACTAACACGTTATAAAAGAAAGGGTGGAAGCGAGTGGCAAAATCCAAACGCTTACTTTATTACTATTTTATACTTTATTTGTCCAGCATTCTATTGTTGTTATTATTAAAAGAAAATTAGGGAAACGTTAATTAAAACCCGAGTTTTATTTATTACAGATTTGAACTATTCCTTAATTCCCAATAAAATTAATTAGGCTACTCGAGATCAACCGGCAGCGGGAGTTTCCCCAGTAGAAACACCCACATAATAAGACGAACTACAAATTTATAATTAGAATATCAGTCTAGAGTTTTTTTTCTAATCCTCTCTCTAATGAATTTAGTAAGATTAGATGTGATTAATTAAATTTTCAATCTTTTACTAAAACAATTGTGTTTATTTTATAATTTCTAATATAACTTGTTTAAAATTGTTTTCTCTCTCTAACTATCGTCTTAGATTATTAATAGGGATATAAAATTTCCGGGGGATGGCAAAATCCGTTTTAGATTGAAATATCACCTGCCAAAATTAAATTAATATATTGCCTAGTAGTTTAGTTATTAAGTTTTCAAAATAAGTTTAATATGATGCGTATGATAAATGTCTTCATTTACTTAAAAAAGAAAATAATAAAATTAATCTATTTTAAAATTTTAATTAATATTTATTTATTTAATAATTTTGGCGACGAAAAATTTCATCTATATGTTTTTAATTTATTTTAATGGATCAAATTTCGCTTTTATGGCCTTATTCTACCTATCGTGTTTCTATAGATTTCAATAGAGAAACATATTAAATATAATTATATAACGTTTTAAATACATTCTTAACGGTTAAATTTTAAATATTTCCATTTCAATAATGAAATTCTAGAAAATGAGTTTGTCTAGAATATAATAATTGTCAATTTTAAACAGTACGCCTAACGGACGAAGCATTTGGTTAATGAAATTGTATTATTCGAGAATAAATATTTGCGATACGTAAATATGGAAATTGGTTACTTTTTATTTATAGAAATTTTACGTTAATTACGTACAAGAATTTTGCCTTTTTTGTTTTTTTAATTGCAAAACTTAATGAAACCGAGAATTGTATTTCCGCTCGATGCAAACTGAATAGACTTTATTCTAGTGGTTAAAATCTTCCAATAATCCAAATTAATTGAAGGTTATTAGTACAATTCCAAAATTGAGATTAGTTTTCTCGTAATTACGCCATTTCGCCATTACGATCTATTTGCTTAAGGAACATTCGCGTAAATTACAAATTTATTAAAATTCCTATCATCCTATTGGTTAAAATCCCTATATTTCTCAGATTAAAAATAAAAATTGTTCTCCATTCTTGACGTATTTAATTAGCTTTCTAATTAAAATTAACATCTTAGTCTAACGCCAGTTCGACGTACAAGTCAAACAAGTCTGAAGTGATCACATTCTCTACTAATGAATAGCGTCTGTGAAGGAATAGTTTGTTTATCTTCGCCCACTCTAGTCTAACTTGAATTTCGTTATCAGTGATACTCGTCTATGATGTAAACCAGTCCCCTACACATTCACCATTCGAGTAATTAGGCTGAAAAACCTACACAAACAATATTAAATCGCGCTTTTTCCCTCCCCTTCTTCTACGGCGCAAAATTTTCGTAGTATTACGACAATTATTAGGATCGATTGAAATAAAGCTTTATTACTATAATTAAACAGACAATCACACCATTTTAAGTACATTCCCTTTACTACATCAGTCAGATTTGATTAGTTCTTAGGGTGAGGCTCGCCTTTTGGTGGACAGAATGTTCGACAGGGCAATTTCGCGTCTAAGTAATATATTCAAGAATGAAATTCGCGAAATGGACCTGCTTTTGGGCAAAAAAATCCTTGTACGGTTTCACCGGTTTGTTTTTTTTAATAAGTACCTCATCGCATGTGAGCATATTTCTATACTACAATCTCGTATGTAGTGATAAAAAAAAGAAAGAACCTCTTCGAGTTGTTTCTAATGACCACCAGAAGGCGAAATCACATAAAGAACCAATAAGATTGTAAAGGTACAGTTTTAGCCACAAAACATGGCCACCGTACATGGCTAGTTGAAGACGGTGCAATGTGTATTTGTTATGTGTATTTGTGTGTGGTTTTTTCTCTTTTCTCCTTGTGGTGATGGCACAAAATTTGTCGCGTTTCAAAAAAAGAAGAGGATCACTTACGGTATCTTAACGTAAAAGTGTAGTACAACATAAACTCGTAATTACTGTCCCTAGTCCGGGGATGTAAAGAGAGGAACAGTTATTGCTTTTTTTTCCTAAGTATTGTTAGGTAGTACAAGAGAACCGCAAAGAACGTCCTTAACAGAAGTTCGTCAACTATGACCTTATCCCATAACAGGTCAAAAACATGGACAGACTGTGGATTTTCAACTTTTTTTTTAAATATCGACGTTGATGGTTCGGATGCGGTTATTGAAATTATGAATTGTTCAATTGTCTTTGATCAGTTTGTTTAGTTCAACAATGCATTCATGCATAGCATACACATTCGTCACAAGTCCTGAATTACTTCCAATATATTTTTAGAGGATTGCTACGGGAGAAAAATTATATAAACGGAAATAGCAGGCCCAAAGAAGGAAGGTCGAGACGAAGCAGTTCAGACTTTGATGGCTGAGTTGAGTCGCATTTTGCCGTTTTTCCTAACTCCTGCAGGACTTACCGTCCCTTTCAACATCTTCATACAGTCCTGTTCGCAAAGGACGTTGCCGTTAACCAAATTGTACCGGTCACCTGGTACCAACTGATTGTGACACTTGACACATGCGAAGCATTTCAGGTGATAAACGTTGTTCTGAGCTCTCATGACAAATTCGCTGGCTGGGATCATTTGTCCACAAGCACTGCAGGAGCCGCTAGTGCCGAATAACCTGAAAGAAAGAATATGTTTTTAAAAACTCATTCATACCCAAAAACGACTAACAAACATGTGTTTAACGTATGCGAATGATCAATATTTTAATAGAGAAATGGATTTTTTTTATTAATTAAATACAATAAAAGCCCGGAGAAAATTCAATATACTTAAACGAGTTAGACACGAACGGGTACACTGTAAACCTTTTAAAAGCATTAACAATTTAACAAGCCGAGCATCACCGGTCTCCGAACGATATACATAATATTGACTCAAAGCAAGAGAGGGTAACAAGAAACAATGTTCCCAGTTTATTAACGCAAAAACCTTTTAACGTCAACGAAACGGTTCCATCTCCAAATGGGTCGATGGCTTGAATCGGTCGCCATAATCAAAATTGCGATTTGAGAAATTGCGTGCAGCTTTATTCCGGAGAGACTACCAAACAGTATTATCAAGATTAAATCTTGTCTTCACGCTATTCTCCCATCCAGTCAATTAGTTAATTATGTCAATTCGACAAACAAACTCGCAAGGATCTAGCAAAAAATCCCGAAACGCTCTATCCTAATCCGCCATTTTTTTTCTTTTTTTTCAAAAAATAAAAACTCCAACGCTTTAAACAACTAGATTCCTATCGCAGATGGCTTTGTAGATACGCATCGTGTATATGTATATATATATAAAGCTATCGTTTGTACAAGAGCTGGCATAAAAACTACTAGTACTTGAGCAGGATTAACTAATAAGCGTCGAGAAATTAATGGCCGAAACGAACACCAAATCACAGCTTAAGGAATGGCACAAGAACTGTAATTAAAGCCGTTCTTCAAAATGTTTATCATTAAAAACAAAGGGGAAATGAACTATTATATATGTAAATAAACATTATGTAGTCTACATACATACAAAGCTTAGAATAAGTAAACACATCTCCAGTGCAAGCTCATACAAGGTTCGACGAAGAAAAACTAACGCTGTAATTAAGAGAGGAATTTCGCATTGTCTGTTCTATTTATTACATACAACAATAATTAGCCTAATTGTCACCTAACCTTCGGCAACTTCCTTCTACGATGCTAATTAAGCAAGAAAATGAGTATTGTAGAATGGGATAAACTTTGTTGATTTTAATTTAAGAAATAAATCTTTGAAGTTAGATTTATACTCTTTTTTCCCCCTGTTCTCTTATTAACAATATTCGTTGGCAGAAATTAATTACAATCGGGATATAGCGAGAAGAGAGGAGAGGAAAAAAAAAATTGAGATTTAAAAACACAACTGTTTAATTAATTTAACATAGTTTATTATCTTTCGTGATGTGTCGATATTTCCAGGCGCGTGTACATAGTTATGGGGGTTAAGGATCCGTTTAAGGATGAAGCCTGCCCTAATTACTGTGGCGAGAGTCGAGAAGGTGGAGGATAGTGGGCATTTGGAGCCGGGTGAAGTTGCACGATTGAGAACGCGTGTGAACATACATACCATACGTGCGTGGTGCCATCTATCGCGTGAAACACAAAGCGAGCGATTAAGGGGGGAAGAAGTTTGCAACTATCCAAGGTCACGATGAGGCCAGAAGAAAAATTTCGATAATCATTCTCGAATTTCTTTGGCGGCGGTTGTTATACCGCACGCGTTTCGATATTACCATTTTTTCGGTAACTCGGTTTAAAAGATAGGAAAGTAAAAAAAAGTAACAATACAAATAGCAAAGCCGGCATACAAATAAGACAAAACAATCCCCAGAGGTGGTGCCGGCGGGGAGGGAAAATACGAAAATGTCGGCTTGGGCGGGAAAATGAAAATGAATTTGTTTTAATAAAACGTCAGCAAAAGGTGGTGGAGTAGTAACCGGCGTTGGAATTCCCATATGGCAGAAAAGATTCCCCAAGGGATACTCAGAACTATAGGAACAAGATCAAACACACAGTGTCTTTAAGTGACTGGGCAGGCAATTTAATTTCCTAAACTCCTGCCAACTAGATTACCTGACACTATGCTATAGTAAGGAGTACGGGGGATAGAGAACTGAAAGATGGTGGACCATAGACTCACAAATGTCACCGTTAAAACGATCATCCAAACTTCCATGCACATTCTATAATCAATTCATCCGAATTCGTTAAGGACTGAAACGAAAAAACGGTCAGACATCATCGGAAAATCGGTCCGACTGAACGCTGCATTCTGCAGATCGGGTCACTCAAAAATTGGCGAAATTGGAAAGAGGGAACCCGATTTTTTCCTTTTTTTTATCCTCCCTTCTTTGTTAGAAGGTCAAACGTTTGATGGTGATTGGCTATTGTTTGCCTTTTCTATCGGTTTTCGAGATAGGTGATGAAGAGGTGGACGAATCAAACAAATGGACGGTCTCCATTCCTATTTGTTTTTGTGAGGCTCTTTTATAAAATCTCGTTTTCCAACCCGAAAACTCCTTCATTAAAATTAAACCGCAGCACTTCTGTACTGATTTGAACGTGGTAAAGACGCCCGATTTAAATAAAATCATCAGCGTGCGGCGGATTTTATTCTCCGAGAAACGATACCAAAGCCTAAAACCTTTAAGAAACAAGAAAATAAAACAAAAAAACACGGAAGAGGGGGAAACCGAATCAACTTCAAGCCGTTTATAATCCCTCCCGGTGGTAGACAATCTGTAGGAATTCAAGACTAGACACACACCATTCCCGATAATAGACCAACCTGTTCGATCAAAAAAAGAAAAAAAATTAGAAGAAAAGGAAGAAAGAAAGGAAAGAAGGAAGGAAGAGAGAAGAAGAAGAAGAAAAAAATTTTCTGAGGACGAAAAGAAATAACGCCTGGTAATATTTAAAACCATGCCAACATCTGTTACACAGGAGAACGGGGGAAAGGAAGAGAATTAATATTTGGTGGTTCCTTATGTACACGAAATTGCAATTTGGAGGCTAATTACTTCTGCGTGGCCGTCCTGTATGTAATCCTACAAGGCTCTATTTTATTAGCTTTCAATTTGTTACAGGAGACGGAGAGTTGCGCTGAATGCTTTCATTTCGCCACTTATACAAGCTAGGAGATTTAATGACATTCGGTCTAGCAGCCGCTTCGGCTTGTCCGGAGTTGGAGCTCTGAAAGGGAGGGAGGGAAGGAAATGGTGGAGCGATGTTTAATTTCGTTGCTATGATTGAAAGCAAGGTGCTGTATTGTACAACACCGACTAATAAACCATGTATGTCAATTTTCGCTACGGGAGGCGTGGCATTTGAAGGGTGCAGAATCTCCTGCTTCTATTAAATTCTCTCCTCCACCTCTCTTTGTAATTTTCGCTTTTCTTTAGCATCGAGAATAGCCGAAATTTGCAGAAAATTCTCTAATAAAATTGCCATTTTTGTTGGCGCTCTTGTTTCCGAGATTTTGACACCGCGGGTATCGCTACCCTTTTTTAATTAAGACGTCCCGGATGGGGATCGATGCATCAATCGCTCCATAAGCCAAACCGCGACTTATGAAAATTCGCTTTTATTTTTATTTTAACTGCGAGTGTTCTATTTGTTTCAGTTAGCTTGACGAAACAGAATTTTTTACTCTCAATTTTATTGACACCGTAGCGATGGGGAGTAGCGCACCAATTTGGTTAAAAGCCTGTTCGTAAAACAAACAATCCAAAGACCAGCATTAAAAAAAATACGGGATAAACAAGACTTAATTCTAATTTGTAACTCGTCATATTAACAATAAAATCTAATTTTGCGCAGCCACTTTTGTAAATTTAACACCGGGAGGCTGTCTGCAATTTCGTTAAAAGCGGAACCGAGCCCCGATGACCAGAAACAACTAATCAATAACTTATATAAAAATTTCGACCGGGCCGTGCCGCAGGCCTTAAAACGGGCCGGCAGAAACAATTTAATTAAATCATATTAATCAATTAAGAACGAATGCGGGCTGGCTTAATTCCTTCTATCACTAGCAGGTGGCGCAGCGATATTTATTAACGTCCGGAACGGCGCTCTCCCATTGGACGCCCATTATGACATCATCGGAATTCAAAATCTGTCCGTCGAAACATCTTCCCGAGATATAGTAAGATATCAAAAAACAGAAAAAGACCTTAATCCTATGATAACGGTCTTATGGAGAATGACTATCGAATACGAAGGGGATGGGAAGGCACAAAAGAGCTGTTGATATTGATCAGTAACCCCTCGATATCGTTGCTATGGTAACTGTAGCGTCTATATTCCCGTCTGTGTTTATGGACCGGTGAATAAATGCACGACAACCAGAAGGTTTGATAAAGCTTTGTTGCTTGTTAGGAAGGTACATACAACGTCCGCCATTATTCACTATTATCCTCTGTTCATGCATACAACACTTTTCCATCAGTCGGAAAGAGAACAGTTTCACCATGACAGACTACATGTAGAAAGGCGTCGTTTAGCAAACCCATAAAATCTCATTACCAATTTTCCTCTCGCAGGCGCTTGGTGGCGCAGGTGTGCAGGATCCCACGCCGATCCTTCTCAGCTAAAAGTAAGATCCAATTTCACGTGAAATACCCAACTGAAAGGGGTGGAATGGATGGAAAAAAAGGGGTAACGGTAAAAAAAGCTATGTTTTTTTTTTACTCTTACTCTCTCCTTCCTTCCGCTTCTACGGATGTGTCGCAGCGAATTTTGGCTTAGGGGATTTTTGACATTTTGCGTTTAAATTCCTCGCTTGTTTTATTCCCCTACCCTTCTTTCTATATTTCTTCTGTCCGCCACCCTCCTCCTCCTCTTCTTCCCGTTACGCGATAACAAGTGAGAAAACCGGTGTAAGGTTCTGCCTATTAGAATGGTGTTAGCAGCGAACACTTCCGATGGCCAAGTCATTCGAATTTTCAGTTTGTTAGGCGCGAAATCTGACTTGGGTAAGTGATAGCCCTAGAGGAAAGACGCTTCCTTAACCCGATTGGATCATTCTTAAAACAAAAATCCGTCTCCCTCTTTCGAGATTTCTCCTCGTTGGCTAAATCCGTCTTAAGCCATTTCCTCTCCAACTTATGAATGTATTAACGAGTACCATAAAAAACCGCGCAACTCGCTTTCTACCCAACAGATGGCAGTAAAAGCGCGTTACTATACTGTATACATATATATATATGTATATACATACATACACCGTAAAAGATATTTACAAGTTACATTTTGTTATAATAATTAAAAAAAGTAAAAAAAATCGGGCGGAAGATAGTAGTATATACGTGGTTTTTTTAATATCCAGCTTTAATTCGGAGCCGTTGCAATTAATCGCGGGGTAAAAACCACTTAAAATTTCGAAAAATTAATTACTAAGAAAAAGTGTGTTTCAATTGCAGTGCTGCCATCCTAATGAATTCCCTATTTGCCGCATCGGAGAGTCGACTCTAATAAAATGTGTAATGTAATGCGTTAATTAAAAACGGGCCGAGTTAGCCGTAATTCACGGCGTTAGTCTACTTGCTGGGTTCACCGCTTAACCATGCGTACTAACAAATGAGAATTTCTAGCGCAACCGGGAGAAGGAAGACGAAGGTAAAAAAAATCTAAGGGAAAAAGAGTAATTGAAAAGAGCTGTTTCGCTTTCTCGCCACTAGACGGTGCGATTATCGGAGGTCCTGGCTATTGAACCCCCCGATATAAATCATTTGATGACGTCCTTTCAGCGGCGGATGTTATCTAATACCAAACTAAAGAAAAGATTAGATATTAAATGACAAGGTTATTGGTAATTAATGGTGAACCCCGATTTCCTTTTAATACATTTAGGGCAGATTCGATCGCGCCTTCTAAGAAACCATCCATGTGACATCATTACCTCCACCCACCAATTGGCAAATAAACCCTCCCCGGCTCGGCCAAACATTCTAATGCACCCTAACCAGCGGGCCGAGGGTGGACGTGGCCTCTGGATATTTTTAATTAAAACGCATTGGCGCCGCCGATCGGAGTAAAAATCGATAGTTTTATTAAGTTATCTAAACAAAAATCGGGTACAACGAACTTAATAACCGATAACTCTTTCCCCCGGTGTTTTTTTTTTCTGTATCCTTGAACCAACAGGTAGAGGGACATACGGCGGAACGAGTCTGCGCACGTGCGATCTCGCACCAGCTGTGTGATGGTAATGATCTTTTAATGATGTCATACGTCTAATTAGGACTGCAACGCCGCTTCGTCTAATTACTGCTGGCGATATGTGTTCCTCCCGTAGCGATTTAGGGGGCCGTGTCGCCCCTCGAGAAACGAGCCTTCATTACCGTGCCAACTTTGCATACATCTGTCAACATACATACAAAAGGTGTTCCCCGTTAAAACAGGTACATGATTGTAGCACCCATTCACCGTAGACGAAACGTTAATGTAGTCGTTGGTATGCATCGTAGCGTTTGTGATTTGCCTAATCATCCAAAGACTCGCAATTTACAATACGAACTGGCTGAGCGAGGAACAAACCACTTTTTCTTCTCCCGCTTCTGTCCGCAGGCCTGGAGTAGACAATCGATCACCTCGGATCGGTCTGCGTTCTCATTCAATTATCAGAATTCTCCCCATTATTTCTTCCAGTACGGAGAAAGATTGTATATGGTGGTTGGATACGCTAGCAATCTTTAAACCAAAATCTCTTTTTTTTTCCTTCTTCTTCTTTTCCCCCTTCTTGCTTTCTTTTCCTTCTTCATTCCATTCCCTATTGTGGCATTTCGGTTATAGTGGAAGAAAGTACAGACCGAATTTGCTGAAGCGACCAAAATGGTTTTCGATTTGAGATTGAACAACACTGTGCCCTATTAAGGATACCTAAGTCGTGTTTTTATATAAAGAAAATTTGGTAGTTAAATTTTCGAACGGGCTCAGGGATTGGCGAAATCGAGCATGAATTACCCCGTACTTTTTCCCTCGTACATAACGTGCTTGGCCCCCATTTTTTTGACATTTTTAATTGCCTCGATCCGCTTCCGTAACGCAGACATCAGACTAAGAGTGCACGAGTTAAGGATTAGATTACCAATGACATATGACCACTCTTCGGCTACGTCAATCGTAAATATCCAATAATAATAATCAATTAGTTGGCTAATAACCACAGCTGCGTAGCTAAACAACTAATTAAGTCAACCAACAATTTTACAATCGATAACATCTAATTGAAACACAGTCACAGCAGTGCGGGGAGGGAAAAAAAGAAAAGAAAAAACCACGATAAGGGAGATTAAAACAACTCATTAGCAAATTTCGGGTCGTTCGTTTGCAGGACATCGATAAATTTTTCTTTAAAAAAGTTACAAAATGGAACCGAATCAGGTGTACACAACAATCAGTCCATCGATGATAAAATGGAAGAGGAAAAACTTCAAACAAAATCGAATTACCACTTTCCTTTTGATCAAAACGAAGGCTTTCTTCTTGATTAAAAACAAACAAACGATCACTTGATGGCAGTACCACTTCACCTGATAGAATTAAAGTTACATAAACGGCATTGGAGCAGGACCCCAAACGACAAATCCCCTCTTCTCGCCCCCGCTCGAAATAAGACAAAAGGTTCGTTGCTAACTACTAATTGACTTATTCTCGTCGCCATCTTTAATACGTAGACGATCGCTTAATGGAATACATTGTCGAGTCGACCTACAAGTCTGCGTTTTTGCGCGATGAGTCTGTTAAAAAAAGAAAAGGCGTTAAACCGGGTGCGACCGATTCTCTTTACGTATTTATCGAAACACAACGCATGCCTAACGTCAGGAGCTAGTGACACCACGCAAATGATAATGATAAACAGGAAGAAAAGGAGTTGATAAGGGCGAGCGGAAGCGTTTTAAAAATCGAGAAGATATAGCACTTGATATCCAATATCTACCGGTTCTAGAGTGATCAGAAATCATTTAAAAAAGATAGAAAGAAACATCTTTAAGAGAAGTAGGTGACAGGGAAAGTGACACGTGATGTATTGCCTGTGATAGATCCGTACAGCTGTTGTCCCTAGCGTTATTACAGCTCTACCGGGAGACCGTTAATCCAATGTTGCTTCTATCGATATTGAAGTTGTCCCCTTCCTCAATATCAGTTGCCCTCTCGACTTAGCCGCGATCAAGCTGCTTTGGATATTACACGAGCAATATATCCTTCAATCTGTCGCTGGACCAGGGATACTTTATTGACTGACCACCAAACAATAAGCCTTGCACGGAGACTGGCGGCTCCCAATATGGCTGACATTTTTTTGCCCTTTTCCTCCCCCGTCCTTTCCCAAGTCCGGATATTGGCCTGTCCAAACGTTTATTGTTGTCTGCTTGTCAAATTCTTTTTGCTATCTGGACTGTATACAGCATCGAGTGCCCAAAAATATATATATATATATTAAAACCGATTTTTTTTTTTATATTAAAATATTTCAGTTGCCCGTGATTTCCGAAATTAAAAACTAAATAAAACCGTGTCCCAATAATAACAAACACGAGTATACACAGCCGCCAGGGTATTAGCCGAGCGGAGGAATTACCCCCGTTTTCCTCTGTATTATATTATTATTTTTTTTTTTTTCGGAGGGTGGCCGCTAGCCGACGGACTCTTCCAATTATTCCCGGACGAGAATTTTTATAAATGTTTTCGACGTGTATTTAAAAAAACTTCCAATAACGAAATGCATCCATTTAAATCACCGATACGGGGACAGACGATGTCGTCATCGGGACGTCGGCCAATCGGGAGACGGGACGATCACGGCGCACGTGCTTCGGGCTAGCGTTCCGGTAGACGCCCTACTGGGACGCTCCTAAATTATTCATGTCAGCTATACAATGGCTGTAATCACTGCAAAGTCATTTTATCCAAATTACAACGATGGTTTTTGTCGTTGATGGTGAGTTGATTTGACACACCCAAAGAGACTTGCGCTATTACATGCGTGTCGGTTATTCACCTTTACTTTTCGCTCAATGATTGAATAGATTTCCAATTATGATATCTTACTAGGCGACGAATATTCACACTTCTCCGGACACTTTCCCCCCCGTTACTTCGCGCCCGAAACAATAGCCACCCTCTCTCGAAAGGCCGCGTAACTCTTCCGATTTTTTTGAATTTTATTATTATATAAATATATATATATTTAATGCAAAGTCCGTTTCTTCTAATTGCATAATTGAGATTTCGTGTTAACATTCTTTTCGCACTTTTTGCGGTTTTTTAAGCTGTAAGAGCCTGTTACGGAGCTGGAGCAACATCAAAATTTTATAGGCGAAACATCTTCCAATCCCTATCATTAATTCAGCGTTTACAAAAGCTGACTTTTGCCGCTGAAGCCTCATACTTAAATTTTATTTTTCTTTTTAAGTTCCGTAATTGCCATCTTATATATATGTATATATAATTTTTACTCTAGAAAAGGAAATGCGCGCCAAACTCGGAGAAACCAAAGACGGATGTTGTTTTATTCCATCAGAGAAGAAGTAAAATGGGAAGAAAAAATAAAAATAAACTTGACAGTAATTTCTCCAACCCGGATGATGTTTTAAGTGTTGCCGAAACGAGCACTTGGCGGTTGCGGTTTTGGATCTTTTATAATCTGCTTTTCTGCAATGAATGCTCCTCGACACATCCATAATATGAGCGGGCACTTAAAAAACGCCAAATGGTATCCACACGCCGCATTTATCTGCCCTTAAAAAAAAGCTTGGCGTGTTTAAAATGCCGAACTTTGTATAACGCGCACTTACCGACTTTATAAAATAACGCCACTAACTAGAGTTTATTTTCTGCCTTAGAAAACTAAATAATTCACCGTATATAACGCGCACCCCGTCCGATAATCTTACGAAGGCGGAAACTAAGGGACGGTTCCTCTTCTCGCTACTTAATTGTAATGGGAAACGATAAAAGGTGTTTAAAATACTTGGTATCTTTAATTACAATAAGAAGAATTTTAAAAGAAACAACGGCACAGCGAAACTTTTTTAATGCCGGTTGGCGTTGGAGTAAGACGGGTATTTCCACTGACAGGTTACATACAATCACCACATATTAAGCAGTCTCAAAGGATGAATCTTTTTCTTCGACCACGTGACTCGAGTGACTGTGTTTGGCACTTCGTTACCATGACAACTAGCCGACTGACCGTGGGAAAGGGGAGACTGTGCTAGACAATTTTCTCTCCTTTTATTGGTGTGTCGATATACTACAAAGTATTCCATATAGGAAGGTTGGGAGTGAGACGCCAACATATACATATATTCGTCGATTTTCTTTTCTCTCACGGGGAGGGGAAAGAGCTTTGTGACAAATGCTCGATAATTTCGGCGGATTTTCTTACGGGGATCCTCTTATTTTTCGTGTAATGATAGGGAAGAGCAACGGCACGTCACGCCTCAAATTATCGTACGGTTTCGTTTATATACGTACGCGTTAGGCTCAAAAATTAATCTCCCAACGATTCTACGGATACACATTTTTTCATTATTAAGCAGAGGACTAGCGATTTTGCGTGCAGATTGCGAAACGAAATTAGATTACGTAGTCACAAACGTTTTTAGTGCGGTAAGTTGCGTGCTGTTGAGAAAGCATCACATTGGGGAAGAGGGTAGGCGATGCCGTATCTTCTATATGCCGAGTCCGGTGCGGTTTAATATAACAAAAAATATATACACTGTATACATTTTAAAGAAGAAAGATAAACATGGCCAACAAAAAAAAACTAATTTGTGTCGGCAATCAATTTACAATATCGTTTCCCGGGGTTACGATTGTAAATGCGACAATACGCGCATTATACAATGAAGTTATGTTAAATTCTTATCTGTTACGGGCCTCGAGCTAAACTCCAACTTTTAAAATTAGTCGTGGAACAAAGGGAACATCCAAATTTAAAACCTAGCGAATCAAATATTCGGTTGTGTACATTATTTCCAAGTTTAGACTTAGGAAATTTTTTTCATATAATTTAGCATTCGTTTGAGGGAATTTAATATGTAGATTGAACCAACTGTAGAAAGATGAATGCCTCTCTTTTTTCCCCTCCGTTTTGTTTTTATAATTCTAACGTTGATAACAAGGAAAGTCCTCTTCTTAAATTGATATTTAATATTTGCGGTAGGTCTGACTTAATGAGGAAACAGAAATTCTCTTTCGAAACACGTGGATGTAAAGCCGCATTTCCTCTTTCGATCAGCCGTCATTGCTGCGAGTAAAATCTGAAGAGAGCGAGAGAGGAGGCAGAAATGTCACTTGTCCGATGACGACAGCTTCGGCAGCCACCTGATCACGTGACGCAAAGAAGGTCAAGGTGAGCAAGTGAGACATACACACAAACAAAAAAGAGAGAGAGAAAGAGAGGAAGGGGGAGAAAAAAAAGAGAGAGAAAGAAAAAGCGCCTAGAGAAAATAAAACGGCTCGTTTCGCCTGCATTTCCCTCTTAATAATTACAGAAGTTTTATAATTGCAACACGGAAAAAAAATCATTCTCGATCGAGATAAATAATCTAAAGTAAAATTAGATAAACAAAAAAAAATGGTACGCCGTATATCAAAAATTACTCCGGCTATTCCTCAAGTTGAAGTTGGAGAAACTAAAGCAAGAACCGCAACCATTTCGTAACTGGAAAGGAATAAAAAGAGAAAAAAAATACGACAAAAGGAAAAAAATATTCATTGCATCGCTTTCAGATATAATTTATTTACTAAGTCTTCCCATATCCCATCACTCAAATTGGACAGCCTGATAGGGGGAAACAAAAGAAGAGGGAAAAAAGAGGGGGGAGAAAGAGAGAGACGCCACGAAATGAATCAACCAGGCCTCGGTAATTTGACGCTCTATGCATAATTAAATGTTCATCTTGGAACCAATCAGGTTAATGCACATGCCTAATCACAGCAAAGTGCATCTCACTATCACACCTAATGCACAAAATTCGTTTGCTGTTTCTTCACATTGCCTTACCATTACCGACTCCCCCTCCTTTCTTTATTCCTTTTCCCCCCGTAAACTTAAAAAAAAATTTCCAATCCTTGATTTGATTATTTTAAAATAAAATTTATAACATATAAATGGAATATTCAAATTTTATAAAGACAAAAAGAAAATGAATAAATAAATAAGAAATAAAAATAAAAACAGGAGAAAGGTTGAAAATTCATTTTAATAATGAAGAATCCGTCTGTGTTATGGTTGCTATTTGGAGCCAGCATTTGGAATTTTCCAAGTCGGGAACGAGTATTTTAGCAGGAAAGTTGGGATTTAAAAACGGTAAAATTAATATAAATTTTGTATAAAGAAACATTGGGTCGATTATACCAACTGTGCACAATGGGGTCGATTCGACAAGAGATTTAATCAAGACTAGATTTGCACACATTAGGATAATTGCATCTTTTGAATAATTAAATGTAATTAACTCAGATGTAATTACATTAATTTGCATGATAATTAAATTAATCTACCTTCTACTCTCTCAGTTTTGTCGTCGGACAACGAATTAACGAAAATATGTTTTATTATTTAAAGGGGGGAGTAGTTTCGAAAGTATTTAAACTTTCCAAATGAGAACTGCCGAGTAAAAAAACAAGAAGAAGAAGAAGAGAAATACACATTTATATCCAATCTGCATCAAAAAATACTCTAGAATATTATAATATTCAAATAGGTTACCTAAAAGTTTCCTTATGTATCAGCGATATATAATTAGTCTGATATTAATCTCCTGCTTCAACAGGATACAGGTGACCTCCTCCAATCCGGTTTAAGAAACATTTCCGCTTTAAAGATTCGAGTAAACAGGTATAATATGCGCTGGAATTTAATGTTAGGTGTGCTAGCATAATAATAATAAAGGACGGAACGGGTTGGTAGAATTAATAATAGATGGCGCCATGCGAAACAATCAAAATTACTTAACCCCCCTCATCGATTTACTCGTTTTGCCTTAGATCGTTTTTATTAAAAACGATCCAAGCCAGTCTGCCCCGATATTACGTTGTTTTCGTGTTACCTTTCATCCATTCCCCGCCCAGGCAGTGCCTACCCCCCTGGAGAAACGTTAACATAAATTACAAAACATCTCGATAACATACTCGCCAGTTACATCTAGTCTTTCGGACACGATTTAATCAAATGTTTTAATTATTTTAGTACCTCTGAAAGAGACACTCCGCACGCGGGATGCCATAATGGATGAAGACGTGCAGTTAAAGAATTATTTCATCGAAAGAAAATCGCATAAATTAACAATTGTCGGGCGAGAAATGAAGAGTTTTGCAGGGGAATTCGCAAAAAAATAATACCCGAAGGTATTAAAATACTTTTTAAGAGTTAATAACAGTTTGCAAGTATGTCAATATCTGCCAAGAGAACTCTTTGTACTGGACATTATTATATAGTAGAGAATGGGTAGTTCGATTTAAAGTTTCGTTGACGAAAAACTGCATAAATTTCGTACGAAAAAGTCGTTAATTTCCGAGGAAACTTCAAGGATTAAATACTTTTTTTGAATTAATAAAGAGTTGCAACAATAAAGGACTTCTTGCTTGTAATGAGATGAAATTTGGTCAAGGCAGGAAAGGGATTCAAAATAACTAAAACTGAACAGAAAACAAACATTCATTCTGCTATTGTTAATAATTGCAACATATACATCTACTCACTTTTCCAGGAATATATATACACACACACACACACATATATGTATTTTATATATTTTGTTTTCTGCTACTCTCTCTCTTTTACTAATTTCGAAAGCTTACAGGAAATATTCCTGTCCTAAATTTGCATTTTTTTACATAAAAGACGGAAGGATAACATCTAAATTTCCTACCTGCTCTACTGCTTTAAAAATTAAACTAAGAAAGGATGAAAAAAAGGAAGAATATAAAAAAAGAGAGAGAGAGACATTCCCTTCTTTATACAATATTAAAAGGTAACAAATGATAGCTACGGAGCATTTAAAGAAATTTCTATTCCTAAGCAGACTATGTTGACATTTTTGCAATTTTAAAGATTTATTAAAGGAAATAAGCAATCCGAAGAAATTCAACGATCGATACGATAATATGAATTTCAAATGAGAAGAGAATACATAAAATAAAAATACCAATATATTTAATTTTACAATATTCGCCATATCTAGAGAGGGGGAGAAAATTTATAAATGGTTCTGATCTTTCCTTGGGTTAAAAAAATAAAAAATTGAACGAATTTTAAATTGACGAAATCTATTTTTTTTTTCTTTTCCTTGCGACAACTTTCAAATAATTCCTCTTTCCTTACATTTAAAGGAGTTCAAACAAGTTTTATTATTATTAAAACAAAAAAATTAAACAGTCAACAAATAGTTTCTAATCGAGAATTTCTTTAATTAGTTTTATCGTCCTTTATTCTAATTATAATTCGGGATTTAATAACAATAATCATAAAGCGAACGTTAAAAAAAGGGAGCGAAAACTATAAATTACAAAATAGCCAATAATTATGTTTATCAGAGAGGAAACATTTAGTGAAGAATTAGATCTATTTTTCGTTGTGGAAGATTTCGATTAAGTGAAGAGTTGTGTAAATTAACAAAACAATGCCTTGTGCAAATGCATTTTTAACAGAATATTCTTTCTTGTCGTAATGATTGGTGATGTAGCGGTGCGTAAACTGTAATGATGATTAATACGTAACCTTAATTAAGAGTATTTACTAAATCGATAAACCTTCTTCAGTTTAATGCCATATAAGTATGGCTGATATGATTAGAAAAAAAAGAAAAAAAAAGGTCTGGCTAAAGTCGACTGGAGAGTGTCGTGTACGTGTGGATTCTTTTTTTATTATTATTATTGCAAATTTTTTCCGTCTCTTCTACATTGCAATACATCAATCTCGGGAAAAATTAAAGAAATGTAAACAAATAAAAAATATTGAAATACCTGATATAATCTGTTTTGCACAATATCATTCCTGCTTTTGTAAAACACGAACTTCCTATATCTGCCAGCGTCGCTTGACAGCAAGAACACTTGAGACAACCATTGTGCCAATAACGGTCCAATGCATGAAGCAAAAAACGATCTAATATTTTTACTCCGCAGCCAGCACAACAACGAATACCGGCATTTGCCATATGAGGAGACTGATGATGATGGGTCTGTTGCTGATGAGGTTGAAGAGGGCTCATTCCCATGGTGGCATGGTGCCCCATCATGCTCATCATTTCACCGTGGCTCGTCGGAGGTTGACCTGGGGGATTCATGATTCGAGGTTATTTCCAAATAAATTAGAAACTGGCATCAATCTCGACACAGAACGTCGTGATGGCTAATCGATGCTCCATGATGCTCGCTCGATGGACAATTAATGCATCTGAAAAAATCAAGTTCGAACAGATGTAAGTACATTTGGATTTTCTCCCAATTTTAATACATTAAAGATTGTTGCAAACAAATTCATCGATACGCTTGTTTACGCCGATATCATCGATATCAGCATAAACAGATACCCGAGCGATTTTTCAACCTTATCGAATTTAAAAACCATATATTTTTGTTACTTGTACGAAAGAGGAGGAAAATTCGAGACACGATTTATCGAGCCATATTAAAACTTCCCCATTAACAAAACTTCGGATACTCATTAGATTTTCAGTAGAATATCAATTAATTTTCGTTCATTATAAAGCTATATTAAAGCAATTAAAATTTAAAATTGAAACTCAGCAATAGCTTTCACGGTTTTGAATACAAAGATTAGATTTTTGTTTGTGAAGATCGGCAAACCTTTAAGTCTCGTTAAGTTTACAAAGAAAGTATATCGAACAGTTGTCAACAGTTTAAGCAAATATTGGTATATTCTTAAATATTATAAGATGTCATTTAATTAATACAGAGAAACCCAACTGCTTAACGCCGACAAGTAAAAATATGCACACGCTTACTAAAGGAATCGCAGGAGCGCATCCCAAATTTTGCCAATTAAACTCAGAATATTCTACATTTAATGCGTTAATATCAAACAAACGTTATATGTGTGTATAAATATATTAAAAAATCTCTTATCATTCATAACATCTCCGCATTTTAATTAAAATCTGCTGTTATCAGTGCTTCATGTTCAATTATTAATTTGAATATGCAGTATCACATTAGGCCTACACATTATCACTATTTTATTACCCTTTAACATTACTCATTAAACATTTAAAAAAATCATAATTTTTACTTTTTTTTTAACGTCCGAACCATTCCAAAAACTAATTTTGACAACTTTCTGGCCAATGAGGAGTGCGGTTTTTAAGTGAATCCATTTCTATGTTTGCTGTACCTTGATTCATTTTTATTTTAAAGGAAGGAAGAGAGATACAGTATCTCGGTTAATTTCACCTTTTAACTAAAAAATGTACGAACTTTGCTATTAGAACATTTCTAAAAGCCATTTAAGGAGTTTTTTTTTTCCTTCCTTTCCCTCATAAAAAAGTATGAGCCAAATATGATGCCATGGATTTTATTGAGTACTATCCGATAGAACTACAATGAGTGAAAGCTTCAAATCAGTCCTCTATATTGACAATTGCGGATTTTTTCGGATCGATGTGACAGTATAAAACTCTTCTTGCTGATAATTTTTTCCTATTCGTGATTTTAAAATGGCAGAGATCAACGTCCGATACCTTCGAACAGAGAGGGGGGAAGAAAGAAAGGAAACGGAAATAGTATTTTTCTTACGCAGACAAATTTATTAGTATCGAATGATATTCTTAAGGAAAAGAATGATAATCACTTTTAGGCGATTTATCATCGAGAGATCCTGTTAGAGGCCATGATAAACTAGTCATTGTCTTACTTAGAAATTATTTTACGGAACGAAACGTTAAAAAAACGAAAGAACAGGGTAGTGTAGCTTATAAAACAGGATAATTTTAGCAATATTGCTCATTATAAACGGAAAAAAGGCAATTTTATATCAATTTATAATCAAGGAAAACTTAATTAGAAGTCACAGTATTGAAGTAACAATTAATAGATTAAGAAAAAATATACACATATATATATCCTTAGTTAATATATCTTTGTTTTAAATAAAGGTTAAGAGGAAGAAGAGGGATGTTAATTATAAAAAGATATGCAAATCAAAGAATAACGTTATTAAAATGCCGTACAATGCGTAGATGAAAAGATAGCGAATCGTTGGAAATAATGAAGTTGATTAATGTAACTGATATAAAGAATAAATTAATTAGAACAATTTAAGTGGAAAATTAAACTCCATATTACGAAACTCCCCGGAGAGCGAATAGGTAAATTGTACGAAAAAAAACCCGGTAGCCAGATATAGAATTTTGCAGTGACGTGACCGCACTTTTAAAAATCCCTCGCCCCTCGTCTTTATACATGCAAATGACGTCGAACGACGTCCTTAATGGCAGGCCTGGACGAGCTGGCCCAGTTTGCGCTCCTAATTACGCAAACAAGTAGTCCACAAAAATTAGGAATCGAGATTTATCCCGGTTTACAAGATAAATATAGAAGATTCGCTCTTGATTTCATCGAGGAGAGAGTGATGTGCAAGGTTAAAATTAGAAGATCCCAGCGGATACTTTAATGTCTGGTAGATAGTCATCGGAGCAACGGATAAACCCCGTGCGTTAGTGGAGAAATAAAATTTCAAAAAGGAGCTCCTAGGAGAGACAGTAAAAATAATAATTAATGAAAAGTAGAAAATTGATTATTTTTACTCAATCTCCGGCTGATCGAATCATTTAACTGTATCGAGTCTGGCAGCCAGCCGTCCGAGAAAATTGCACTTGGACTTTAATACTTCTACAACCCTTTTGCAAAATGGCCCATTTGGTAAACTGTAAACATATTGGGTTAACAAGTAAATCTTTACATAAAATGCTATTTACGCACACATCGATTCCCCCTTCTTGATGTTCGATCCATTGTAGTATTATATTATTTCCCTTCGAGACGACCTCTCTTTAATATTCCTGGCGACGGCTCCAGTTCGGGGTTGTATCTTTTAAGATCCGCAGCCGGAGAAACGAGGTATGGAGATGGCAATTTTAAAAATTACGATAGAGGATCGGTCGCGTGAATCTCGAACGGCCGGCACCCGTTCATCCGGGTTCCAACTAGTCGAACGGAACGTGTCGAAAAGTAATTGATGGACTAGATTGGAATTTAATCAAATCGATTATGAGATCAACCGAGTGGACAATGCTGGCGATTATCGCAGCCCGGGCGCTAATTAAAATGGCGGACACTCCAAACTCTTCAAAATGCGCCAATTAACCGAGGAGTGCGCATTATACGACGGCACAGAGGGGAAGTTGACCGTGAGATAAAACGATATAACTCGATACATACATAAAGATTGCATTGGTTACGGATAGTTTGGTGATTTTTATGAATTACGCCGAGCTTTATTCTAGGAGCATAATACTTGAGCCATGGCCGTTGCAACGATTTAGTCATTTCTATTTCCCTCTCTTTGCTTCTTTTCTTGAAACTAAAAACTCGCAAACCGATTACACTCGGAAGCGTCCATTTCGGTTGCCGGGAAACGAAGAGGGGGAGAAGGATCTAAGACAAGAAGGGAAGAAATGATTATGTTAGCGAGGGTGATTGGAAAGTCTTTTTCTTTTCACCCAGCCTGGCACCAAACCGTACCTTTTACTCTCGGTAACTACATATTTAGATATAATAATAACAATAAAAACTCTTTACAATATTTATTGCCGTAAGAGCCGCTTCTTATACGTCTAAAGAACGAGCCATTATACGTACAAATTCATAAACAGCGTCGGAAAAAAATATACTTTCCAGCTTGGTTCGCCCATTTTTCTTCCACGTACTGCGAGCACTTGTGTTCAAATTTATAAATAACACCGGAAAATAAATAAATATAAATATGTATATATTATTTTTGAAGTTGATTTGCTCGCTTTCTCTCTAACAACACGGAAACTATTTACGTACAAAGTGTACGAACAATACCGGAAAAAATATTTTTGACATTGATTTGACTATCTTTTTCCAAAGTTACTAGGAACATTCGTGACGTCACTGGAGAAAGACAGGTGTTTAGTAGAGTGACAACTGTTCATTATGAACCTATTACTATCAGCAGTGTCAGGGCGACAGATGTCCCTTTTGTGAAGTGTCGGACAGGATATTAAAAATGCTTATTAATATAGGATACTGGCCAGATATTAGCGCCCGGGACTATCCAACTATAGAACACTTTTACATAATTTCTTATAAAGGTGTAGCGGGAGGTATAAAGCATAAACACACACACACATATATATAGGGGGCAGTATTAATCTCCGGTGCGGACCGCAAGAAGTGTCAATTTTTCTGACGTGTCACGTGATTCAACGTCACGGCTATTTACAATTTCAGCCAACAGCAGGCGGCAGACGAACGACCGATAAGCTGTACGCAACCCTATTGATCCCAGCTGACGACTCAACACTTGTTACCCGTTATTAATATCGGAGTTGATTTATTTCAACACTCGGGGACAGCAAGAAGGGCAATTTAGGCGAGCTTGGAAGTAAAATGGTGAGGCATCCATCATTGGCAATAAATTATTTTCGTTTCCTGTTAGACATGTTGGGAGAAGAGACTACAAAATTCGTAAATCACGACCGGACGAGATAATTTAAAAAAATAAATAATAAAATTAAAAAATAAAGGCGAATTGACAGAAGCAATATTCGCGACATTTGACCTCAATATCGCAAACAGAACACAAAAAAAATAATACATTAGAAACACAATAGAACGGAAAATTGTTACGCGCGTAATTGTCTCCATTTCTCTCTTTTTTTAGGGCTTTTGGAGGTCATTTTTAATACAGAAATCTGCATACATCGCATTGGAAATTGCAGATATTACAGTCCGCATCAGCAGGCACCCGAAGACGTGGCCCGAGAACCAGAAAATGGTTTGAGTATAAACAAACACATCTTTTTTAATGCAAAAAAGAGAACGCTTTTCGAGCATTTCAATCCAACCAGCAAAAATTGCGTGGGATATTCGTAGGATCTGCAAATTTCCGCTCAGATCCCGAATATCTCATTTTACACAAGGCAGAAGAAAGTTGAAAAACAAGAAAATTATTATTAAATATTGCAATGGAAAGGGCTTTCCATAAACAACAGTCTATCGAGATTCGCAAATGGACTTGGAAGTGTCCCGAACAGAAATAAAGTAACAATTTCGCATTCATTTGCAAAATTTCAGTTGGGGGAATTGCTATATCAATTACTGAATGAATTACGATACGAGATGAGGCGTTTATTGGTAAATAATTCAGGACATTTCTCTGGAATAACCTCTTAATACAAGAGCGGAATCTATTCGAGATCACTTAGAATCAAACTCTTCAATTAATCCGCATCTCAGGATTTAAATTAAACTAAAATATAACAAATATTGGTTACTCTGGCAATGTATTTTAAACCGTTTTCGGTTTCTCCTCCATTAATATTAGCTTGCAGTATTAATTTGATTTATTTTAATTAAGTTTAAGCGCTTCATTCGATAAGATAGGACATCGAGACAAGATTTATATTCGGAGCAATATTACATATTACGTTCTTCGAATGGTCCAAGCTATATTGAAATTTTCCTGGTCCACAACTGATTAACGAGTGTTTATTATATTATTCCAAAGTCTTTTTTTCCCATTTTAATTTTATTTATTTATTTAATGCCGTTTAATTTTCCTCCTCGTAAATCCTGCACGTAAACCGGTATTTAATTATCGGAAGGGAATTGTTTCTGGTTTATTTGCGCTCCTGGAAGATTTAACGCGGATTTTTAATTTCTTCCACTGTATAGTATCGATCAAGTTTCTTAAATGCTAATAAAGAAATCAATTTTGCTCTTTGTAATAACAACTCGGCGATTAACCCACCAGAATGGGTAGAAAAGTGACTTTTGTATGCTGCCTTCTAGCATTGTTAGCGTATAGCGCGCAGGAATTAATTCCGAGTCGCTTGCCACCTGGATTTTATTCTTTTGCCCTCCCACATTTGTTGTCTCTAGCTCTCAATCTGGCCAATTAAACCTTCTATTCTTGTAAGCCATAGGGATAATGCCATATTATGTAATCAGCAAAAAGTTGGAAAATTTACTCAGACACCATAACAATGAACTTGGCATTGTCTTGTATAATTGAAGGTTACAAGAGCGAGAGTGGTGGAATGGAACGTTATACGCTCTGCGATTCAAAAAATCAGTTCAATTCACCCATAAAATTATACTACCAACAACGTATTTAACATGTTTCTGCAGAGATTTTCGCCTTCTTTTTTCTTTCCTGGATCTTTCGGCGGCGAAATTAAATGATTAAAAATAGGCCATACATGGCTTTGGAATAAAAATTTGATCAACTGTGTTCCACTGCCACATGCAGCACCGTCGCGAGCCGATCGACTTACGTAAGTTTCATGCAACACGCTATGCAAGCAATTTCTTTTTGCATGAAATTAAAAAAGCAAGCAAATGAGAATTCGAGCAATCGAGAAGTAATTTTCTCGGAACGTTTTATTTTGTTTGCCTTTAATTAGTAACTGTGTCCAATCAATAGCTTGATAAAGTCTCTCACATTCCCAACAAGCAGCTTCCAACGTTGATGTTGTATACGAAGTGTTGATATATTAAAAGAAATTCCACTGCATTAGCAAACACGATCTCCATGTTATATAGGCGGAAGAGGAAAACTGCTTTCACGTTAAAATTAAATCGTCTTTTTAAAAAACCAATCATCGCAGAATTTATCAAGAACGCCGTCTGCACTCTACTACAGGTTAATGAAAACATATTTTTATCTTCTTAAATATGATTTAGTCGACCTTCTCGACGGGTAGATCGCGAGCCAGCCGACTTAAATCCTTACAAAAAACAACAATCGACCGAAGTTTCCTAAAGAAAAATATCATACCAAAAGTCTTCTACGGTAACTACGTTATGACATTTCACCCCAAATCTAGTACCGCCTTCTCGTAACACCGAAAAAAAGAAAAGAAATCCTGGTAACAAGACTATTATTATGTTGATTATAGGGCATCGTATACCCCGGGGCCAGGGCCACACGAAAACCATGACTTCGGTTGTCACGTTTAACGAATTCCAACTATGTGACGTCTAAACGAGGAAAATGGGTGATATTTTTGTCGATAAATTACATCAGTACATTATGTAAACTATCCTAAAAATAAAAATTAATTCGTTTCGGTGCTCCGTGTTGATTCATCCGTTTTCGACTCGAAATTCCCAAAGGCTACTCCCAGTGAAAACAGAGATGATCATTATTTTCCAAAGTTAGATTTTGTGCCCTTAAACACGCCGTTTACTATATATTTTTTTCACTCCTCCTCCACTTCTACTCCCCTACTTGTTAACATAGATGTTGACTTGTTATATAGAAAATCTATATCTATCCATATATATAAAGTCTATATAAAAATAGAAAAAAGTAAAAAAAAAAAGAAAAAATGAGATTTCCGAAAGACGTTCTCCCGTACTTTTCCTTTGAGATTAACACAAAACAATTTATAAAAACTTACGTTAAAACGCACCACTTCCAAACTGTCGTCGCCAATCAACGTCCAACGGACGAATGTGACGTATTACCTACCCCCCACGTGATAGTAACTATAGCAACGGATGCCATCAAAGGGATGTCTTACAAGCGGGAAGACCAATTTGCTAAGGCAGGGGTCAAAGGAGATTGCAGCATTTCAAGATATCGTTTTCATTTATAGCTGAAAAGAATCAATTTATAGATCCCATATCTTCAATGTTAATCTTCTAAATGGTAGCAACTGAATAAATTAGATCCAGAGGTTTTTAGCATTTCGTACAATGGAATAATATCTATAATCACAAATCTAATTGCGAGTAGAGCCTTCCATTAACTGATTAAAAGAAAAAAAGAACTTTATATGTATGTATATATATATAGACAGAAAGATATAGGTATGGGTTTTTACGCATGGTTATAGAGGCATCGTCGAGCGATTTTTTCACTTTATTTGCATCCGTCCCTCTCCCAGATTTGTTTATAGAGAGGGTTTATAAGGAGCTTTCAACTCGGATTGGTAAGACGTTAGCATCGGGGTCGTTTGTTAAAGGATAGCACTTTCACAAATTACACCATCATCGAAATGTCGGTGGTGCTACCGTTATTATCTGGATTGTATATAAAAAGCGCAGTCCCCTTTCCTCATGGGAACCCTACTAACAATACAATTAACTGACTAACATCGAACCAAAAATAGAAGCCGGGCAGTATAGGTCAGAGGTAAGCGTGTGATACTTCGGAGATGGGCCGAAATCCCGGCACTCCGCCTATTAACACGCTATTTATGTTTATCAACTCGTTGTTAGCCATATCGATAACGCTAACGGTGAGACGTCCCGTTCGAATAGATGGACGGGGGGAAGGAAACGCACGAGCCGATTTTCGTAACTTTCAGGTAGACGAAAACGTGCTGCGGATGTTAAAAAAAAGTTCACACGAATCTTATTTGTTTAATTGTCGTCATTATTATTTTTAAGCGGATGGCTGATTAAATAGCAGAAAGGAAAGAAATGGCAGAGCTGTAATGTGTTTGTTAAGGCATCAATGGATCCACTTTTACTTATCTGTATGTACGGACCCAACTGTATGAGTAGATGTGGCGTTCAATTACGGACGCGGTTGCAAGATGGCGGGTGTCGTCATGGCAACAAGCACTTCAGTTGTCGATACAAACTCGATGGATACAATAGCAACCAATATGGCTGCAGTTTTATTAGACGTCGTTTACGAGAGCATGACTGCATAACTATGTTTTTTTTCTCCCCCTTCTTCTTTTCTGAATATTTTCTCTCCCCCCGAAGAGACTCGGCGTTTAAAAAGACGGAGGAGAGTCGAGCAAATGGGGATTTATAGGCGAAAATCACCCCCGTGGCTCATTAGGTGGGTGGGTTCAAAAGGTTCCTGCAATCTGGTGACGATCCGCAGAACGGGAATTTATAAAAGCACCCGAATTAATAATGTCGAAATTCATTTACGTTCGGAAAGGTGTTATTTATCGCTAGCTCTTAACAACCGGTCCGTAGCTTTAAAGGCAACTATCTACTAATGACAGTGCTACAAATCGCTGTCTATCACCTGTCTTAGTGTCAATTATAAGGTAAATTGGTTGTAAGGAAATGCCACTACCTCGGAGTTTAAAGAAAGAAATAATAAAAAAAAGCTTATCACCCGAGGGGAGGAAATAAGCACATACTTTTGCCACAGACTCTTACCCTCCGTATGCCCCATTCTGACCTTGCCCATTTTCGAAGCTACAATGGGCTGCTAATCTTTTAATCAAAGCTCCGCTTTCCTATCAAAAGCATTCACAAAAGTATCTCCGCCAAAATGATGGCCGGCAGTCACGTGACGGCGAGCTGGACACTGACCTTCGCGTGTCCTCTAATCGCACGTGCTGAGGATAACTGCCTTTCGGGTAGTGTTTTTGTCGGCTCACCAAACAAGCGGTTTCTTACCGGGATTCGGGTTAGGAAAGCCCGGGCTGTAAAAATGCCGAACGTCCAGACGGTTAGAGTTAATAACCACGTATCAGATAAACGATACACGTATCGGAAATACGATCGCGCAATTTTTAGTCATTAAGTAGCGTGCGAAAATTACATTCTAACGATATTGTAATTTTTTTTCCTTCCTCTTTCCCTCTGCCTCCCGACTCATTCGATTTTCACTCCAAAAATTCCCAAAAAATCGACGACCTTTTAAGCTATAATTTCTATAAAAGGGGGTTCGAAAAGTATATCCCTCCCACGATAAAATACATATCGGATTCAAACAAGCCCATAATTTCGACAAGATACCAAGCCGAAAGCAGTTTACAATCAGCTTTTAATACTGGACGAACAGAAGCCATTAAGAAGGGCAGTAAAATAGCATTGCCGCCAATGTTAAAACGTCAAAAATCTAGTCCACGCGCGCGCACACCGCCTAACATAGCCAGCATTTAAAATGTAAAATTTAACGGACGAAATTTATTATGCGTCGAATACAATAAATCAGAACTTTCGACTCTGTTGACATCATAAAATTCAGCAAGAGTGTTTAGAGAAAAGCAACCTTCACAGAGAAGTTAATCTGAGTGCGACCAGTCAAATTGGTGCATCTACCGAGTCTGATATGAAAAGAGAAGGAATCAATTTTCTCGACTCGGATGCAGCCAGGCTAATCGCCAAGGTTCAAACCTTAGCGTCTGCAATAACTCGATTAGCATATCCACTTTACTACTAACACATCCGTTTAGAAATGCCAAACCAATACTTTTAATCTTCGCTCTCGCCCTTCTTTTTCTATTAAGTCTAACTCTAATCAATTAGTCCATCCAAGAGAATAAAAACCATTTCTATAAAAATACACATTCTTCCTTAAAAGCTTAACAAAACAGCGGCGGGAGGACGTAATAAATAAATTCTTGTCGTTGGCGAGCGAAGAATTACTTTTAAAAACCAAAATAAAATCATTTGCCTTTTACAAATTTTATAAAATTATATTTTAATTTTAAAAATTTTAATTTAAACTTTTATTAAAATTATAAATGAATTCTATAAACACCATTACTCATCCGTCAACTAATTCGATTTCTAACCAATAGTCCTTTACTTTTCTTTTTTTCCTCTTCCCTCTTTTAACCTTAATGGCCATGTTGATTAATCATTTTTAATCTTCTTTTATTATTATTATTAACGAACCATTCGCTAAATAATTATATAAAAAGACCAATATATATATATATATATATATTATTATTATAAATATATTTGGCATAAATTATCTCGGTTTAAATAAAATTAATTAGCTAATCAATGATCTAATTTTTGAACGCTTTGGCACTAAGCCATTACATCAATCCAAGTTTCGATGAATTCCGCGTATATTAGAGTGTTTTGCCTCTCTCGACACTAATCAAATTAGAAAATAATTTTAAGGAATATTTAATTAGGAGACGAAGAAAAAAATTCAAGGCAAATTACTTCTACACAGAAGATAGCCGTTCGGTTGTAACGACATTTCTTTACCTGACCTCTGCTTTTCTGCTAATTGTAAAACTGGTTTCTATAACAGCAAGGCCTTTTTGCTGTCAAGGCTAGCCTAGGTTCTCCGTACCCACAATGCAGTGCGAAAAAATCAACACGAGATAGACGAGGAAAAACAATTAAAAAACATAAACAAGTGCGGAGGAAGAAAAAACTAGTAAGAAAAGCCGTCCGACAAAGAAAAGACAAGCAAAGTTAACTAATGTGTTGCCAAATAAAACACTTTTTCTCTTCTTAGGTGTTAAGCCGTGTTGTCCCTATTTAATAATTAACGCCGGTTGCGTGCACACGACAAAATCTTAATAAGCGTTTAAAGAAAATTATACCTTAATTTCGTCCGAATACTTTTTCCTGGACGTCAAACGTTGCTGAGTTTTATGTAGCAGAATTTGTTCGCCTAAAGGGCTAGCTAGCCCTGACCCCCTTCAGAAAAGGCCGGGACAAAGGCAACAGCTGCGAGCAGTGGCTCCACAGTCCGGACCCTTCATTAGTAAGTGACTCATTCTTCCAAGGGAGGGAAGGTGGATGGCGAATGGGATCGGAAATATAGACAACAAGCAATCATGCGGAGTGCACTACGGACATAAGAGATGATTGCTTATGACAAGCGAGCAGTAGTCGGTGTTTTGCTAGCGACTACGAGATGAGTAATGGATAATAACGTTACTAATAGTTGATAAAACTCGCGGCATTATCGCGTGTAGCTATTTTTATCGATTTAAACGCCGAAATGATTTTTATCGGTCCGGTAAAAGCCATGAAAATAAATTTCAACCTTGCCTTATTAACTCGATCCGTATTTTATTAATAAAAAAAGAAATAAGAGGGACGTGGAAAAAAACAAACGGGGATCAAAAATTAACACCCGGCGATTAAACCCATCTAGCGGAGTAGCCTGTTCCAAAAAAGGAAACACGGGGGAGAAGGGATGGCAGGGGGCTGTCACGTGACCACGGGCCGCGTACAGCATCCCGAGAGACGATTTTAATTGTTTGTACGACTCATTGTGTGTTCCGAGGGAATAATATTGCTTTAATGGAAGTCGGACAGCTTAGTGTCATTGTTTGTGCGCCTATATTAATGGAGCGAAAATCGGAAAAACGTATAGAAACATACAAACACATATCTATATAGAATACATTTATATTTCAATGTTTTCTATCAGTGAGAATGCATCGGTACAGATGTAGGTATATGAATACATATGTAAGACACAAACAGGGACTCATATGTCCCTGGACATCTCTCTGGAAAATTGGAAAACATCACTAGACGTAAAGCCAAAATCGTAAACATAGAGTAACACGAGAAAACTGGTCATCTACAGAAATATGTTCTTTGGGACACGGTAGTAATAGAAGAGATGGTTTCATGTGGGAACTTACAACTAAAGCAATAAAGCATAGCCGTTCTTTACTCAAGTAAATGCGAATGTTTGAAGGAAAACAGAATGAATAACTCTATTTTATTACTTGTCACTTAAAATTCGATACATTCGCCAATTTCGAGCGGGCCGGCAGATAAAAGTTTCGCTACGATTTGTTTTCTTAATAAACATTTACGATTTAACAAGCCGACTTACACGACCAGATGTCATAATAGCCCGGGGGTTTCTGTCGCGATTACATTGGACTCCCCGAGGTGCAGATGGACCTCCTAGGTATTATCTCACGTGGTTAGCAACGCACTCCAATTTAGTAGCGCATTTATGACTAATTTAGAACGTCGGAGTTTGCGAAATGGCGTTAGTACGAGCGTACTACGCCGACCCGACGTGACAGCACACTAAGCACACGGCAGGGCCGTGTCATGCTTAACTAAAAACCCTACGCCATCCAAATCGTGTTAAGCCATCGGAAAAACTAATGTACACACTTAAATGCTAACGTACCTTTGACGTATCCCTGAGCTTGGAGTTGCTTGGCTTGTCGGACAGCTCAACTCACACAACACAGCCTGTACAAGTAGCTGTTACCGAATGACTACAACGATGTTGACGACCAAGACACAACACAACAGCAGACGCTTCAACACAAGTCGAGTCTTACAAGCTGATGAATAGCAGAGTAATGAAGCCGTCAGGTACAGTGTCCCCCTTATTCTTAACCTAGGACTGAACGCACAATGGGCGCCAAAACAGCTCGATCGGCGGTGTGCTGCTCGCTTACAACAACATGGCGTGGGCGACCAGTGACATCTAGTAGCCGAAATCTGCATCATTTTCTAATGCAGTTTAACACTCGGCCCGGCCAACGATAAGCGCTTTAAAGCTATTTAAATCCCAGTTACGCTTATTAAATAAGTAAACGCACGAAATGTCACACATTACAAAATAATTTGCCGCATGCTCTTATAATAAAAATCTTATTCGTTTATATTATAAAAATATTACCCTATCCTAATTAATTCTACACCAGTTACATTCTTATAACATTTAATAGCGCTTGATTAAATCCTACAACTTTTATCGATAACTTTCCGCCCGATTTCGTTTTAATTCGTTAATGTCTACGCTTTCTTCAAAAATTATTTATATATATAAGGCCCATAGCGTGCTTTTTATTCGTAATATATCATTAGTAACGAAATAAATGTCTCAAATTTTATTTTACTTTTTCTTTTCTTAACCAGTGCTGGTCACTCTTGTTATTGCCTTGTTATATCTCTTGTTTGCCTCTTATCTTTCTATTTTTCCTGCTCTTATCTGTCTGTTTCTTCTATTATATAAAACTGTAGATATGCTAATTTAGTCTCTTTATCCTTACAAAATTTCTTATATTTTTAATAATATATACAATACATATATACTCGCAACTTTGCCCGTATAACAAAGAATTTAATTAACACTTTTCTTATGTTTGTGTAATTATATTCTACTCCTATCCTATATATTTAAAATGTTATCGTGTTTATTTTATGTGTATTCGCTATACGGTTAGATAGGTAAATATATATATATATTTTTACCAATAAGAAAAACTTATTTACTACAATTCTATAAGTGGATGATGTAGGATACGTGACAAATTCCTGCTATAATTTAGAATGTCAATTTATACTCTGCACCGTCTTTTTCAGATAATTATACCTGCATGACAGGACATATGTCCTCAATCAATCTGTAATATTCTTCGGGCTATCCAGTCCAAGATATTCCTGTGTCCTTGGCTTAGAACTGCATTTATAACTGAGGTTATGTATCACTTCTTCTCAGTTCAAAAGTTAAGCGAATTTTCTAACGTAAACTTTTCTTTCGCTCGTTTTTCAACTATATTATTCACTTTCTACATGCCAAAAAGCTAAGATGAAAAAACATTTTCCGAGGCAAAAAGCTGTCGAAGCATTTGTTTCTTCCATTCTGTTTCACACTACGTTATAAATATGAATTCTTGTTCTCGATATAATTTCATTACATTCGCTACATACTTTGCTGTCATTAGAAAGTGATTTATTGAGAAATCTCTTAAGCCGAGCGATAGATCAAATTTTCAAATTGTTTGATTGTTTCTTCTAAGATATATATTGGCATAAAACATTTATAAAACGAAAGATATTTTTATCAACAATTCTTATCATTTTTTTCTGAATCCATCTCTACTCGTAACACAAAGTGCCTATTATCGAAGGCATCTTCTACATACAAAAGAATACGTAAACTTCTTACTGTATTTACGTTGTTAATAAATAAATATTTCGAATATAATTTCACTTTTTACAATTATTTTCGACAGAATAAACGAGTTGTAAACTTCAATAACGTGCTTTTAAATCTGTATAACAATTTTAAATAATTATATAGACTTTATAATATTATATCTTCTGTATATTTAAGTGAATTTTTATGTACTCCTCACTTAATTTAGCCTATTACACGCTTGATATATCACTTTAATTTAGTTTCATACATGTATGTTTTTACTTTCATTGTTAATGATGGTGCACGTGTACTATTTTAAGCAAAGTTTACAAAATAAAACTTGAAAATCGATATTAAAAACACATTTTCTTGGAGAATAAGTAAACTAAATCATATCAGAACCTCTATTAAAGGCTTTTTTTTCCAATTTAAAACGTAGTATAATATAAAATGTTTCTAATGTAGATGAATAGTTGAATATATCTATATTTTAATCTACTTTCATGCGATTTATAAAACATGATATTCAATTTTATATACACGTAAATTATGTAAAGTATAAAAATATAAAAATACTCTTTCATTGTGAAGAATTGCAAAGATTCGCTCCATCATTCTTATAATTTTATCATCATTACAGATAATGACGAAACAATTTATAAGATTATTCTTATTCTTCTTATTATTGTTTTTTATTTTATCAGACTTTCGTTTACATAATTTATAAAGCTTTATAAGATTTGGGAACCTCAAAATCATAAAAACAAACGAGTTAACTCTGCCTTTGTTATATTAGAATACTCTTAGTATTTACTCGAAATTTTCGATACTTTTATACTTTTACTTGTGTCAAATAGGTTTAGGTTTATGACGAGACGATTTTAGGAGAGTTTTTCCTCCTTTAATACATAAAAACAACATTGTTAATGGGAAGAAAAGCCTTGTTCACAACCATAGTAATTTAATATGTTTGTTTTGTTATTTTAAAGGCTTGTGGGTGTTCATAAGTTAATAAAGATGCGGAAAAAATAACACTAAATCAACATGAGTCATGCAAAAAAAAGAAAATATGAGCAGTGATGAAATTTCAAGTTATGTCGCGTATAACTCGATAAATATTCTTTATCCTTTAGACCCTCTTATTCTTAAAAAAAGTTGTGATCCTATACATCCTGAAGGATCTAAACACGCACCTTTTAAAAGTGGAAAGGAAGAATCGAAGGATAAACAGACAGTCTTTTATAAAATGAAGAATATATCCTACTATATATAATGGATCGAAAAAAGTATAGGCTACTACTATAAGAGGATGGAGAAGATGAAGGATATACACATCTTACTTTTAAAGAGATGGAGATAATAAAATATATCTTTTTACATAAAAAGGTTCACTTAGATGACAACCTTTAAATCTTTTCCAACCCTAAAATAAATCGATTTATTAGGGTTTAAAATAATGTCAGGTAAACAGACAATATATCGAGTAAAGAAGGAATTCTTCCAGTTTTCTACTGTATTTGTTATATATTTTCTTTTTTCCTTCGTTTTTTTCGTTCGGGTAACCTGTAATTTTCCCTAAGTTCACTTTTATCCGAAAGATACAACTAACTAAACTTTGATTGTATTGATTTTCGCCATTTACAATACATCCCGTATAGGCTGTAAAGTTTTAAAAAACAATAATACGCTTTAACTTAAAACTCTTTAAAGTCCTTAATAATTATATTTATATCAAATAAATCTTTAAAATACATTTTTTTTCTATTATTTCCTCTTTGTGTTACATAAAGCGGGGTTTTTAAACCTTATCTCTCCACCAATAGGGCGATTTTATATAAGCCGGTAATACTATCTCCGTCGTTATTAACTTTGAATCTACTTTCTTTTTGGTAAATTAACTAATTTAGCGCACAATTTTTAGTTTTTATCCATTACTGGAAGGGGAAGAATGTGTGAGAGAGAGAAAGAGGGGGATAAAAAAAATCTATAACTTCACTCCACTGGATCTTAACCTGACAGATAATAAAATATCGTTAATAACTTCCAAAACAGATAGTAATAAATCTATTTTGTTTTTAATTCTTGGAAGTGGTATAAGCTCTAATTAACTGCTATAAATATTTGCTCGGGTTAGGGTTTATTAGAGTGCGATAAAGATAATTTAATTTGAAAACTGTAATAGGTAAGGATATATTATTATTTCTTCTGCGCGTAGTTACGAAAATATTTTTTAATTAATGTTTGACAAAAATGCTTTTTTGTTTGTCGTCTGCTTTTCACTCGGCCCATCTTTTACCGCTGGCCGCGCCCCCTACCGACCGCGAATGAGAAAAGCCCGTAGGTTTCCAAGGTAACGTTCATAAATCACGTGACAGTAATTTGCATACAAATGTAATAAATTTCAATTATGAAAACGAATATACAAAGGAATAATACAATTATTAATAAATATTACTTGTGTTATTCTAGAATAATTTTATATCTTATTCAATTCTAGAATTACCCTTTTGTATCTTTTCTCTTCTACTTTAATCAATTTTGATTATTCTAAAGTTTATAATGGATTTTTGATGATTTTTAATAAAAATTCTTGTAATTATTTATCGAGTTTATTATTAATAATAATATAAATAAGAAAGAAAAATAATAATAATTGTTTATTAATAATTTCAAAAGTTTTAAAAAATCGTATAAAATTTTATACACGCCAAATCGGTTAAGGTAAAATTTTTTATATAAAAAAATAACGTTTTTCTTGAGGATTTTGAGGAATTTTAGAGGTTTTGTGGCATTATACCAAGTATGGATCATGTTTAGTAAACTATACACTATTAAAGGCAAAATAGGTTTTGTATATACTGTATATATTTATTTATTTAAAGATTTAATATATATATATTTGCCTATACAAAATTAAATTTTTGTTTTCAGAATGATTAAAATTTATTTATAAATATATATTTTAATACTTAAAAATGTCTCGCGGTGTTATCTATCAATAGATGAGTGGCTTATGGATAATAGATAAGTATTCATTTATTTAAAATAAAAACAATATATTTATACGAAATAATTTTAAAATAAATGAAAATTTATATAATTTCAGACTCGTTCGAGCATATCCAGTACCAATAAGTTATGCATCTTGTTATGCTTAACAGGATATACACCTGTACTTAATTTTTTTTAAGTAGACTCTACAAGTATCGAACACGGTGAGAATTAAATTTAAAAAAATATATGTATTTATATATAAATTTTTTCTATTTACATTTTCCTATTTAGTTATAGTTGTAGATATTTTATATCAATAAATGTAAATATTTATATACTGCGGCGTATATTGAAATTCGTTTTAACAGTCGAAAGTAGAATTTAATTGAATATTTATGAGCTTAATGGTTATAAATTCTATTTAATTATTAAATATTACAAAAGAGAAAAAATCAATACTTTTAATAATTATTTTATTTTATTTAAAAGGAGAAAAATCATCCGAATCTTTCCTGTAATATATATGTAAACTTTTATATATAACCCTGTATTTATTTATTTTGTTGAATCATTTTTCCCTCTTAAATGATCGAACGTAGCGCGTATTTAAGATCGCCATCGAGTATCTCAATCGGGTCACGAATTTTATTCTTAATGATGTTTGAGTTTTTTTTCCTCCCTCCTTAAAAAGGTTAAGGGTTAATGGATTGTTTTCTTAATTATGATCTTAATGATAGTTGGAACATCCGCTTCTAAAAAATTCGAGAATAAGAGGATGAAAAAAAATCGTTTTGTCTACTAATTTTATTAAGTGACGTTTTAACGTTTATAATCTAATTGAAGTGACATTTCCTTTTATAGTGTATGTTATTTTAATTATCACACCTTGATGAGTTTGCTAATATCGTGTAATACTTAGCACACATTTTTGCGATAACTTCGGAATACGCTGATATTCTACAATAGTATTTTATGGGCAGATATTGTTTATTCAGCGTTATAACAATGAATACCCCTCTCCATTTTATAAATCACAAATACTAACCATCTTATGAAGGAAAATAATAGTGGGTCTATAGATATATAAAGTAATTATGAGTGACGTTATTCTGTCCGATTACATAATTAAGTATAACGATACTACTGTTACGTCACGGCTGTTATTCTCGCGTTACTCACTTGTCGGTAATCTTTCCTTAACATCGATTTGCATACATAGGCCCGAGTGGTCGAAACCACCGAACACTGGTCGCGGGTTCGATCCCGACCAACGGACTGGCCACGTGAGAGTTTTCCGGGTTTTCTTGGCTTGTCTAATACCTAAATGGGGACCATTTTCCCATAGAAAAGTACTCCCGAGAGCATCTCTCCCTTGGCAGATTGCCCGTGTGTTGCTTTGCCACATCCTATCAAACCACACCAAACCAAACCTTTACACGTGAATTTTCTTACGTATCTTACAATCTAACCGCTGTAAAATTAGTTATGCCACTAAAATAACTATAACAATTAGTTAATCTATCGTTACGATGAAGTATATGCTAAGAATTTTCATTTCTAATTTAAAAATACAATTCCGATGTTCAGAATTTAGGCACGTGTGATAAAATGATACAGAACCTAAGCGCTGTATTAATGTAATTTATAAATTTATGTACTATACTTACTAATTGTTTCTAGTTATTCAATTACGGCGTTTGAAATATTTAATGCCGCTTGCAACACAATTAATCATCGAAAGGAAGTTAAAACATTTTAATTTGTTTGACAGAATATCATTAATTATTTAGACCCGGACCCGTAGAACAAAAAAAAAAATTAGATATATTTTATAAATAATTGACTCGAAATGATATATTTATAAAGATTTTCAAATTCAAATCTAAAAGTATTTTTTAAAATTATCCAGCCAAAATTTTTATAAAATACAGTAAGGATATTTATTATTTTAAGTATATTTTGAACAAAATCTTTTAAGTTTAAAGCTTAAATAAAATAGTTTAAAAGCCTACAGGTTCACTTAAATTGACACGGTAACAAATTCTCAAGCACACGATTAAAAGTTTTTAAAGCTTATCAAATATTCAACAGTCTACTTTATGATCATTGGCTCTAAATAAGCTAACTCCTAACTTACTACAAATAATATTATGTTGATTTATAAAAGCATATTTAGCTGCTAGATCTATTTCTAAATTTTTAATTGAGAATTTTCTTCGTTTATATATTATAAAAGATAAAAACTGTAAGCTCGTATAGCCTATATTTTGATAGACAGAGTAAGAGACACGTAAGCAAATTAATCATCGTCTAATAATTTCCTCAAATCAATATAATTTTACACAAATATTTATTTTAGAAAATCAACAGAGATTGGTCAAACGTTTCGTTAAATTCCGTAGAGATAGAAGATGGAAAGAAATAATTACAGGCGCTTTTTTTAAAAAGATTATATAGTTTATTACTTCGCAGGGAGCACGAATATCTTTGTGATGAACAAATTATTAAATGGATGTTCGTGTTACTGACTTGCGAAATAAGTGTTTCGTTTCTTTTAAATAACTTTAGCCGATAATTTTAAAGAATGAATTAATCATATGCATCACAGTAATAAATTTTAAAGACTGATATTCGGCAATTTGATTAAACGTCCACTAGATATATGCTTCTAAATTAAAAATTCAAAATTATCACGAAGAAGCCAACAAATTCAACAGTTCCGTGGTTAAATTATAAGGATACGTTCTAATTGCATATACTGTATATATATAAATTTATATCGAAGCGATAGAATAGTGTTTTGTATATATACAGGCCGTCGAGAGGAGGAGCTAGGGATTTTTTTCCTGTAGTGGTTCCTATACGTATAAATTAATATTGTTTTTACTAAGAAAAAATAGAACCTTTAAGATTGCTGTTTATTAATAAAGAAACATTATACGTATCTCATTGGTTCGAGAAAGGACCACTCCCAAACCCCATACAAGCTCTCGATGGTCCCGTGTATATGAATAAAAAGTAGGTTCTTTGCTCGAAAACTAAGCTGTAATGCTTACCGACCTACTAAATTTTACATTATTGCAGCAACGAGGTAACGAATTATTATGTTGGGTTCTAATAAGAAGATGGAGAAAGACGTGAAAATTATTAGTTTAACGATTTGAACATGAAACTGCATGGAATAATTTTAACTAATATGAATTAACATTGTATTATAACTGTTGACATTTATAAAATTATTGAATAAGGGTATGAGACAGTTCAAACAAACATTTTCTAGTTTCCTTATTTTTCAGTAAATTTATATAAATAATCTTTTATAAAAATTTTTCGCGGTGATTTAGTTTAAAGGGTATATTAAAGGGGTAGACTAAAACTTTGGAAATTTTGAGGAAAAATGTTGAGGTTTATCTTTTCTTTTGTCTTCATCATTGTCCTGGTATTACAATTACATGACTTTAGAGACAAACATTTCGAAGAGCTTTGAAAATCTTGATATTTATTTCTGGCTCAACTGCTGTAGTCTAACAAGAATTGAAGTAGATTCAATATTGTAAAATGGTGAATTGGGTCATTGGGGATTTGTTAGCCTTTGGAGACTGTAGAGCCCATGATAGAGAAAAGTAGTCTACAAAACAATATTCTGTACACTAGTTTTCTGCAATAAGAATTTAGATATTCGCTATATAAACGTATTTGGTTTCCGAAAAACTCAATTCTTATTTCAGAAAGCTATATGCCTAGTGCCAGCGATATGTATTGCCATTTTAAAGGTTGTCCAGAGATTACTCTTAAAGCAACATACAAGTATTTGTGAGGAAATAGTAAAAATTGATTTCCCTTAGCCATTTTTATGATTTCTCTCTCTGTTAGTACTTAGTTGTTAGAATTGAAAAATAAATAAATAAATAATGATATTTTATTATAATCGTTATAATCTATATCAGAAATTAGTCTACTTTATAAAAAAAAATAGGAAAAACCTGTTTACTTAGCACGCCTATTATAAATAATTCCTTCAAAAGTCACGTTATAAATTACGTCCTATAGTAAATTTATTTAAGTTTTATTTTTATTCTCTTGGAACCTAGAAAAATGTTCTTTAATTTAATTGGGTCTTGTAATATTCTTACACCTAAATAATATTTCTGCAAGCTAAATTTTAGGTCATCTTGACTTAATTTCCTTCTTTTCTATAAAAATATTAATAGCATTATTTTAAAAAATTATTCATTTAATATATATATAGGTGCTAGGAATACAAAATATGTGTTAATTTAAAGAATTTTAAACATATTTTTCTGAGGAATGCAATAAGTATATTAATTATATATCCAAATGAAAGTAATCCAATTTTAAATCTAACGTCACGGCACGACTTCGTAGTGTTTTAGTTATTGTCTTTAAACATGATGTCATCATTAAAATAGATAGTCTGAAACTTTTCTTTTACGACTGCATTTCAGCTTGTTACCGACTGTTGTTCCAAATTCACCTTTTCTCTATCGTGCTTTCCGAATCCTTGAAAGAGATAGGCTGTACTTATAAGCAATAGCAACAATTGGAAAATAAAAATACCCCTTTTGCTGTAATTCAAAACGAATTTTTTTCCTCCTCTTCTTCCTTCCCCCTTTTTTCTCTCTTTTTAATCTCGTATTGTTCAATATTTTCGCTCATAGTTACAAAACAGAAACCAATTTCCAACACCTAGCTTTAATTTTTTATGTTAACTGTCATTATTCATTTAACCAATAACCAATAAATTTATGACAAATCCTATCAATTATCCAACGTTTGGAACATCTGCAATCATCCATCAAATACATATTGGCATACGTATTTCTTAAATAATAGATTTAACCGTAATTATCTTTGATTATAACTATAATAATAAATCATCGAACGAGCAATTATCATATAAATAATATCAATAATAAGGATTGTTTATAAATTCGGCATTATGGAAAAACCTGGCGTGCCCATCCATTCCAGGTATTTTTATCGAAAATACATGTCATGCTATTTTATTGTTCTTGTTTAAATATTGTGTTATGCTGAACAAATTGCTATTTTTTCTTCTTCTTTTTTTATGGTGCTTTACTTAATTTAATTATGTAGATAATTAACTAAATGCATTTTCGACTATGTGACACGATTATTATTCAGATGCTCACGTTTGCTGTTTGCGCGTTATAGAAAACAGGAACATTAAAATTGTGGGTGCCATTTTTTAAAGTTTTTGATAACTTAATTTAAGGAAAGCAATCGGTTTATTTTTTCGAAAGATAAACATTCGAGTTGTGGAGGCTGGTTTCTAAAAATACCGCCGTATTTTCAAGGAAAATCATTAAATAATTAAAAATAAATACGTATCGAACTCGTATGCGTATGACTTTAAAAAAGAAAACCTGAATGCATTATAATTTCTTATAAATTTTCAAATGTAATTTACTTAAATACACAAAGTTTATTTCTTTTTCTTGTTATTTTTTAAATATTATTATTAAATAATCATAGATTTTAAATTTATTAAATATTTATAAGATACAATTGTAGAGGGTTGTGTTTTTGATTATATTATTAAAAAATAAACTATAAATAGTCATTTTATAATAATTTAAAACAGTATATGGCTTAGGTAAGATACATTTAAATATATATAAAGATCTACAAAATTTAAAAGTATATGAATATAAAATATATATTAAATTATAGCCGTTAAATCGTTCTGAAGAGGCGCCATTTTATTTTTATTTTACTGTATTTTAATACTAAAACGTGTTGTCGTAGAGTCTCTCCTCTTGACACGATATCGTCCGTGCCCGACTTTTTATTTCTCGTACAAAATTAAAGATTAATAATAAAATAATTTTAGTCAGTATTACAAAATATACATCGCTTCACACATATTTTTGTTTGTATACGCTACGGAAACGTTGGTAATGACGGTCATGTTTACTTCTTAATAAACCTACTTAAACAATGAACATCTCTACCGAAGGGAATATCTCACCAAATTTATTCACCTCTAGAGAATTATTCGTACAAATCTGAAAATATAATTAAATTTTCGCTTTATATTTTTTTATATGAAGCATTTTTAAATAATAAATTATATAATATTACATCACAAAGCTTCCTATTAATTAGTGATAACTAATTAGACGAAATTACTCTTTAAAAGTGTTTCCATAGCCCCGAGGAATTAATATATTTTATATCAATGTTTAACAATTAATTTGTACAAAATGAGTTTCCATATAAATTTTTATATTTTCTATGGACCTTGGGCCTCCGCAGAAAATTTTTCAGGGGGAAAGCTTGGAATTTGGAATCAAGAAATTTTTATTTAAGCATTTAATTTTGGGGGGGATTTTTTTACAAGTAGATTATGGAATATAGTATTGCGTCAAAGCCCGGTAAAGGGTATAGGGTTACATATCAAAATCACTCTTACCATTATAATTTTACCATTGAAATTTTCTACTCGATCTCGTGGGTAAGTACTCCGTTTGCCCCTTATATTCACGCCATAGTACGGACTATAGACACGAATCGATATAAAGATATTTGTATCGAAGGCGTAAATTCTCCTATAGCGTTTAAAAATTGTTAAACACTGTACTTGAACTAATAAGAGAATTATGTTACGTAGCCACGCTAGAATATCCGGGAATAAAGCATAATATTCAATAAAGATCTTTATTAAATTCATATTTTTTTATTGCCCGTTAAATTTATTAGTTTATAATCTATTAAATTAATAATAATAACGCAGTATTTACTAATGTTTATTAATCATTTGAATATAGAATGTATCTTCCTTATAGTAAATGAATATGAATGGAAGACGAATGAAGTCGCGTATTCGTCGTCACTTCAGATGTTATATTCATACTTACTTTCTTAATCTTAATGTCAATGACACATAATCGATTTATCACTAGCAGTCACGATACTTTGCCTGTTAGGTGGGTAATATACTATTATAACAACAATCTCGATAGCGGATTATTGCAAACTTAAACGGGTCGATGGCCATTTATTATTATTATTATTATTATTATTATTTTATTTTCATTTAATCGTCCTAATTTAAGATTTTTGACTCACGAATAATGGAAATTCCAGTATAAAATTCGATGCCCGATAGTTTATTCTTGGTAAAATTCAACTAATGTCTTAAAAAGGTAAAGAAGAAAGCCAAAATTTCGTTTCGACTCGCGCCAATCTGTAAATACTTGAAGGAGAAAAGTAAAGTAAAATTGAAATTTATATATATTTTATTCCCCGTAATGGAGCTTAAAAGTAAAAATAATAAATGTAAATTATATTATGACGTGGCACGAGCTAGTGTAACGGCTTCAAAACGAGGGATAATGATGTAAATTTTGTAACCAGACGGGAAAAATATTTATAAATTTCATCATGGGTTCATTCACGTGAACCCATAAAACTGCTTCAATGATAACAAAATGCAAATTTCGTAAAGGAATATAGAAATAATAATAATAATAATAATCGAAAATTTCATTATAAGATCACACGAACTTATAAAATTATTTTAAAAATTAACTTTCATTTGAGTACATAACACGCAAATTTATGAAATTAGACAGGGGGAGAGGAAGAAAAAAGGTTAACGTAGGTTTTCAAGGACGTACAGCTTTTAAAATACCGCAAAAAATCGAATAAAATGTATAAAATAATTCGAAAAACGTAAACAAAACGTCACAATTCCTTTAAACACGTCAATAGTTGCGTCAGCGGAAACTTAGGTTATCACAAAATGGCGTAGGACCGTGTTTAGCATAATCGCGCGACCTTGTAAAATATACCACCTCAAATCAATTAAATTAAATGGAATCTTATAAGAGAGAGAGGGGGGGAAAAAGAAAAAGAAAAGAAATTAATTACGATTTGGAATGAATTATAAAATTGCAAAATTTTGGTTCGGAGCCAAGTTAAAAGATATTACATAAATAAGCTTAAATACATTCTAGAATATAAATTAAACTCAGATTGTCTGTAATAAATTATATTGTCCTACTTTAATTTAATTTTGATTGAAAATTATTATCTGGAGGAAAAGAAATATTTTAATTAATTTTCTAATTATAATTTATAAAGGAAATTTTTTTTCTTTTTTCCTTTTTTAATTTTGTTGCGGCATTTTATAGGGGGGTGATCACGTGACCGAACAAATGCTACGCGCGGAAAGGTAAACAAGTAGATAGACGGGAAAAATGATTATGGAAGCGTTTTCCTTTATCATTTCCCGGGGATAGCTAAGAATAAGTTTTCAATTTGTTTGATTGACTTCAGAACTGAAGTATAATGTAAATGACCCTCTGGACAATTAATTAAAACTTTAATTACTGAAGATAAATTCAATTAAAATGACAATTACTCTATTGAATGATATCTCAATTAAATTCGGTATTTCACGTTGTAATCCGACGAATAAATTGAGAAATTATTCAGTCATTTCAATTAATATTTTTTTTCCTTTCTTTTCTGTTTCCTACTTTCTAAAATGAATTTAAATAATTAAAATTTCATCCATTCTTTAAAGAAAGAGAGAGGAGAAGAGAGAAAATCATCTTAATGGAACCGAAAGGAGTAAAAAATCATCTTTCTGCGATAATCGCCATTTGTCTTGTAGAAGGAAACGTTTTAATTAGTTTTTAGTGCGATAGTTGGACGTTTTATCCGCATCCGCCTCTCTTCGTGTGTGCGTATATATATGGACACAAATGCAATTTTCTTAATAGCATTAAATTAAATAGATCTGTAATGGACGTGTCTGTTTAATCGTTGTAATCAGCAAAAAAAGTTTATAAAAAAAATTCAGAGATTTTGTTATAAATTTACTGTCGAACCTCTGATAACGGTCACCTCTAAACAGCGGCCATCTTTACAGAAACGTTGTTTTTTGCGTACGAGATAACTTCCAAACAATTGCCACCTCCGAACAACGGCCATACTTTTTATGTGGACGTGGTTCGTAGGTATGACTGTATTTAAAAACGCTTGTTTTATGTAAGGTAGGAGGTGCCGTTATGGCTCAACAACTATTATTTTGGCCAATTTCAATTTCTTTCCTAAGAAACTACTAAGCTAGATGATAGCTTAGAAATTTCTCGAAAAAAAATAATAAAGTAGGGGGCGCTATTATGTCCTCTATCTTATTATTAATGAATGTAAATATTATTTTCCTTTAAATTATATCATTGAAATATTGGAAATGCTTTAATTATATTGTTTAAAGGGGGGTAAAATGATTACTTTTACGTATTATTTTGTACGAAGCGAAATATTATTCCGTTTCGATTGCAATATTCTGTAGAACAGGCTTAAATGCTAAAGTGCCGTTTCAAAGCAAGATTACAATAATTTACTGCGCCTTCATTATCAGGATTGTTATAATATATATAACCCGTTTCAACGTTGCCTTATGGCAGATCAAATCTCATCTATGCTGAGATTATTCATGTAGGCCTGATATGTTACGTACCAATTACCAAACTAATGACAACGTACCGTACGTTAAATTTAAATGCCGTAAGTCAAAGAGTTTGTAAATTAAAAAAGAAAAAAAAACTATAAAATATTTTTCTCTTTAATTAAAATTAAAATAGCCTTTGAGTAATAAATTGCGGTTTGGCGCAAAGGATAAAATATTAGGCTAGGCTATAAACATGGGCTAACGAATATTAAAATTTAATAAATGGCACGCTTTAGAATGTAGAAATTTATTATTTATAAATATTTTAAATACAGGATATATGAAGTTCTTTCAGTTTTAATGCGTGTTTCTTAGAAATGATAATTCAATTTTGGAATCAAATTTTACATTCTTGAAATATATATATATGTAAATATATACATTTCAAATATTATTTATATAAATTTAAGTATCGTATATGCTACTTTTAAACAACGTTAAAAATTAATTGCATAGAATATAACTAAATTTTTGAATTTTAAATAAGGATAAAAATCCTTAGACGAAGCGAATTTTAGTTTAAAATCTATAAATAAATCAAAAAATCTTTTACTGAAACGTAATTGAATTTGGTGGTTTTAAATGAAACTAAAAATAAAAAAAATTCGCTCGAGTAAAAAAGAACTTTAATAAAGCAGAAAAAAAATTCAAATCAAGAACATTCTTCTTAAGTCTATATGAATATAAATGAATTTCAACAGTACGAAAGACATTAAAAATAAAGAATCAAAAATTTTAAAGTAATTAAATTTTACAAAAAAGGTACTTAAATTTTATAGGTTTTAAAATATAGTCTCTCTCTCTATGTATATATATATATATATACACCGAGCTTTAAAATATAATTAAATAAACAGTAAAACAGAAGTGCATTTATTTTTCTCTTTCCAAAAAATAAATTTATTTAATCAAATTGCGTAACCAAACATCAATAAACATAACGCAAAGAAGGCAAACTCGTGTAGGAAGGAACTCGAAATGTAATTTTGAGAAAGGGCGTTATCGTATTTGTTTAAACCAGTTCTGAAAATCGAGGTCAAAGGTCGCTTAATCGTTTTCCCAACCCTCCGAAAATAATTATCAACCGAAAAAAAAGAACTTTTCTACCGATTTATCGAAACGGATTAGGTTCGCTTAGAGTAACGCTATTGAATATCGAACATGCTTTCACGTCATTAAATATTCCATCGATTTATCTGATTTTTCTAAAATATGGAATATTTATAGACACTTGTGTGTACGCCTCGACTTCTCCCATTCTAGTCCCCTACTTACATCGTCTCGAATTATATTAATAATTATAATTAAAAAAGAAATTGGTGCATCACGGTTATATAAAAAAACAACAGAAAAAATGTTCTTTTTTAAATTACATATAAGAATAAATTATAAACCAATCACCGGGCCGAATAACAATAGTACGTTGTGATGTAATAATTGAGGAAATGAGCGTAATAACGTGACACTTCTGTGAATATTGGGTTCGTTAACCGGCCTCGCCAAGGTCAGTCCACGCTGGTGACGTCACGGATGGGCTAAAACGGTCAAAAATATGTTAAAACCGGTTTATAGACCAAAATTTGTAGTTAGGATTTTATCGATCGCGTGATCGGGAAGGGTCATTTTCCTCTTCCAAAAACTTTTCTACCTCCTTCTATGGGCCATTTTTAACGTGGTGGATTGCTGTGTAATTACTTTATATGAAATATATTACCCGGTCCTATAATTCCGCTTTCCACGATTTATAATACTATATATATATATATAGTATTTTTTTTAAACTTTAAGTGGATTTGTCTGTCAATATCGTTTTAAAGTAAAATAAAATACTTCAAGTAGTCACTATAAAATCTGTCTGACATCCCATATAAGTTGAACCTATGAAGATCATCTATCTGATCGTAGCATCCAATAAATTTTTGGAGTGTTTGGATCCTTAATCGGATTTACTGCGTAAATTTTATACTTGTTTCGTCCGTGTAATGTAATGATGGTTCGAAGAAAACATACAGCACCCCTTTATGAATATATTGAGACTTTATGTGATATTGATACGATGACGTCGATACTTCCATAAAACTGGAAAATGACACAACACAGATATTCCTGTGTTAAGTTTTTCTTCGATATAACATTACAAATTATCGCATAAACCGTTAACTGATATTGATAATGCTGGGGGGTGATAGTGTTTTTAAGTGATATGGTAACCGGAGACTTTCGAGAATTCTTAGAAACCAAGTAATCAAGGCTTCTAATTAATTTTATCAATACTTTTCAATTGATTAAGCCCTTGATGTTACAAAACATTTCTTGGACTAACCGTCTATTATCCGAAAACCGCGCGAAACATTATCTAGAAAGCATAAACAAGCATTTTGTAATTAATAAAAATCACATTTAAAACTGTCGTTTCCATTTAATTAGATGGGGGATTTTGTGTAAATAATGAATTCTTTCTAGATACAAAGTGGATTTTTCAAGTGCAGTGTGTAAGAAATGACCTCTGAACTCTACAAGAAGTAACTTATTGTAAGAGTTTTTTTTAATTAATTAATTAAATGCCAAATATTTCGGGAAGATACCAGCGTTTATTATAATAAAAAGTTCTGAAAAATCAAGCGATTATTTCTAGTAGACGAGGCAAAATGATCATCATCTGAATAGGGGTAACAATATTAACTTAAACACATGATAAAACTAAAGTCGTTACGTGATATTTAAAAACCCAAATTAACATTTACAAGACACGAACGAGATAAATCGATAAAATGCATCATATGACATAATAGACCTATCACTCGTTAATTAACTTATGCATATGATGCAAGAAAACCCCGCGATTAACTTTAAGCGAAAAGTATCGATAAGTTACATAATATGAATTTATATGTAACATTATTAAAGTGTATCTTGTGAAATTCTGCGTAACTTAACAGAAAAGACGAAAATTTGAACTGTCTCGAATTTTTAATTAGCATTTACAATTAATTACAATTAATAAAGCTATGGATAAACGGTGGTAGATTAAAGATTCTTCCACTCGTAAGCCACGAAATGTGTGCCTTCCCTATATAAATCTTATTTTATTATTATATAAATTAGAATCATTAAAATCTTATAAAGTAATTTATTATATGCGTGCATATACAAAAGGAAATGCCTGTAGTAAAAACTACAAGGCATTTCCTTTTGTATATGCCATTTTGCGTATTGTTTTTACCGCAAGCCATTAAGGCTTTGTAGTAAAAACTACAAGGCCCTAATGGCTCGCTAGGCCATGGATAAGCCAAGAAGTATTGAATAAATGAAAAGATAAACATTTTTAGATTGCCGATTAATTGATGTATTGTTTTTCGTAGAATGCGGTAATACGCAAAGATTAATTAAATGTTTAGAATTAATTGGCTTATCGGAATACCATTATAGTTGATTTCGAGTAATATAAAAGGCCATTAACTTAAAATCTAGTGGATAAATGATTCTATGTATCAAACATCAAAGCCGTGATCGTTATAGAATTTTCTACAAGAATACAGGTCATAATAGCGCCCCCTATCTTATTATTAATGAATGTAAATATTTTTTCCTTTATATGATTGAAATATTGGAAATGCTTTAATTATGTAGTTTAAAGGGGGTAAATGTGATTAACATTTTTAATTAACATTCGCGTGAAAACTAACAATTGAAGGGGGGTGAACGTTAAAAAAGAAATAATAATAATAAGTTTAAAAAATAAACAGTGACGTTTTTGTTTTCGTTATTATTGCTGTTTTTTTTTGTTTTTAAACATGAAACATCTTAACGTAAGCCGATAAATTATTTACTTAATTAATTAAAGCATAGCGATCGATTTATTCATTTAAATTTCCGGCTTTAATATAGATAAAAGTGTGCTTATTTTTAAGATTTTTGATAAATTAAGCTTGGAAGATTTGAAGATTGAGATATGAATTTGCCAAGCTGTCATTTGAAGGCGTTAAAAGTTTTTCTACTTAAAAGATCAAGTGATTAAGAGAAACTTTTGTAATTAAATTATAGTTTAAAAGTTTGTTCAGCTACTTGTTTATTGCTAATTTATGTTTTACGCGAGATCTCATCTTGTTAATCGTAATTAAGTGAAAAACAAATAATTTTTCGATATTTAAAAGAGTTTCAAATGATCGAATTCCGGACGTTTTACGTCGTGTTTACCTTGTCGCCTCCTACAAATTTATTGTAATTACTAAAATAAATACTTTAAAATTTAATAGTAATTGTAATTAACTTTTAATTCCTCTTCCGTAAATTATGAAAAAGCAAAAAAAGAAATAAAAGAGTTAAGAGCAATAAATTTACATCGAATTTACGTGATGGCGGATACGTTTTAGGTTGGAACTCCATGTTTTAATTCCGTGTTTAATCGAACATGTTTATTCTCTCAAAGTACTAGTTATGTCCCACAACCTCATTAATTAATTAATTAAGTTTACCGATCAATATTGTTACTTCGAATAACAAATTTAGCAAATTATGCATTCGGTTAAGGGGGAGGCGAGGAGGTGGATGAGGAGGAGGAGGTAAAAAATCGTTATTTCTATCGGTAAATTGCTGATGGTAATTTAATATACTTTAGATGTATATCTTTCGAAATCATCAGCGGTACTTCGCTAAATAGCTTGAAATCACGTGATACTTATGTCCCTTTTGCCAATCCCACGCTTCTGCAAAAGGTTCGTGAATTGCGTGATTGAAGTAATGAAAGACAACAGTATATTCTCGTAAGGATGGGCCTTCTATACAGCAGGCCCGTCCGCGAATCACAGTTTTTTATATTTATATAATTTATGTATTTATCAACGTTTTTTTTAATCGTGCATTTTAGCCGATTCGGGTGGAATATTGTGTTCAAATAGGTCGTAAATCGTGATTTAATCGCGCCATTTCTTCCACGAAATTCTTTTATGAGACTTTCTCTTTCCTGGCGTAAAAATATCATAGATGCAAGCGATATATCTATTACGCTTTCTCTGATCACGTGATTATGGGTTTAATTACGGCCGATATCACGTGATCAAATCACACTCTGTGTAAAGATATTTATGGAAGTGTGGTCGAGCAACCACGTTATCTTAATAGTATATTGTGTACTAAAGTCGACAAGTTACGTATTAAACAGCGTTAACTACAAAGCGCACGATCAGTTTTTCAATTATCCTCTCGACGCTACCGAAAATCACTCATAACGCCAACGATTATTGGCCTTTGCGTTTGTCATTGCAATTGCCATCGAGATAGGATTCGTTTGTTGCCATTAACTGGCGCTACACACTACAATTCCATTCGCCATCAATGAATGTATTCGTCGGATACGCGGTTTCACCCTCGAAACATCAATCGCAATATATATATAAATAAAACGATGTGTATCGGCTTTCGCGGGAGCTAATCGCGCAATTGCACACATCCCGACCATAAGCGGCTTCTCTCACACGTGAATCACACATGTTTACGCCGCTACATCGGGGGAGGGAGGAGAAAAATCACAAGGCCCACAACGCGTCGGGAGCACGCGATGGCGCACGTCACCACCGCTCGCGAAGCCGAAACGCACTGGCAAAAACCCCACCCAACTGGTAACTAATGGAGAGTCACGTGACCGGATCCTTCCGGAAATCATCCATGCAGTCGCAGATCGACGAAAGGGGGGGACGGAGAAAGAGAGAGAAACGACGGCTCCAGTCACCAACAAGCAAAATACTTATCCGATCCTTCAACAAACAGCAAAGTCCAATAAACTCATAAATTAATTAAACTAATTAAATTTAATTAAATTTACGATCGATATCTATTATTTTAAGCAGCCGGTTTAGGTAGATATCTATATAAACACTACTATTAATATAAATTTAGGATAGGCGGGTATGTACTGTACTGTACATATGTAGGTATATACACGCACTTAGTAGTTTATGTAGGCCCATACGAAATGCCGGTCGCGCATTTTTTTAATACATTTTTTATTTTTATACCTTAATAGTAATTTCCATCAAGTAAATTGAGGATGGAAATGAAAATTTGATGCAGACAGTATAAATCTTTGAAAAGATCCTTTGCAATATCTTATTAACATATAAATGATTAAAGAAAGTATATTAACAATAGATATCGTGATTAGATGAAATATGGAAGACATCCAATCTATTTTTATTGATCCGCCTTATTGTTGTATGATTAGTAAATTTAATGGTTCTTCTTTATCGATTGTTGCTGAAACTGCGCTTGGATCCAGTAATAAAATCTTTTCCAATTTCAAACTGGTTCTCCTTAATAGTTCCCAAGTCGAATAATTTACTGATGATTAAAATGGGGAGTCCTTTCACAATATCTTCTTAGTTCGCTTCTCTCCTCCCCTCCTCCTCCTTTTTTTTATTTTATTTATTTTTTCTATTTTTCCCTTCTTCTTCTTCCTTATTTCTTTACTTCTATACATAAAAGTGGATGTAATTAGAATATTCCCTACGTCAATTTTTACAATCGGTTTCGCTTTAATTATAAAATATTTCAAATCGTTTTTGATTTAATTTAAAATTTATTTAATATCTGTTTTGATTTTTCAATAAGTGAAGTAAACTGGTTGAGAATTTAATTAAATTTTTTTTCTTTCCCTTCTTCTTCTTCTTTTCCTTTCTCTTTTTCCCCTTTTAACCGTCTCTTTCTTTTATTCCGTTGTTAAAATATGAGGTTTTGAGGTGTAATGTATACGAGGTACGGGCTTACTCGTCGAGTAACTATCGCCGATTTCTTCTTTTCTCTTTATTTATTTTATTTTGTGGATTCTTCTAACGATTAATCGATTACTGATCCAGATCTTCACTTACTTTTGGGATTTTTTATTTTTATTTTTGGTATAATTTAGCTCCCTCTCTGCACATTTTGGGATTTGTTCCCATTTTTTATTGTCCCAAAAAAATAAGTCACTGATTTTTTCTTATTTATTCTTCAAATTAGGACCACAACATACGCATACGTAGACTCAAATGTTTAAATTAGGATTTTCTATACTTAAAGTTTCTTCTTAAATACGTAGGCTTATATTACACATAGCCGGATTTAGGCCCGATCCTGTCCTGCAACATACAACAGGCCCTTCCTCTTACACCAAATAACAGTGGGTTAAGTGTATAAACTGTGTTTGAGAAGAGAACGAGGAACCTCGTATCTTCACACTACTCTTATCTATCGTATACTTTGAGGAATTGTTGCCTCAGAGGAAACAATTCCTCAAAGTTATTCGTAACTTGAGTGACGAGCAGAAACTATTCTTATATTTCGAAAGAAAATAAAATAAATTTGTGTAATACGTTAAATTGGCTTCAAAGGGGATTCGAACCTAATAAAATTAAATTTAATAAATAATATGTTTGTAAGCTTTTGACATTTTCATATATTTTCTAATGATTTTCTTAGATTCTTGATTAAAAACTCTGTTGCAATATCGCGATTTTAATTAGAATTTTAAATTCTACGATTGCGTTAAGACCCTTTATTGATATTTTTAGTAACTTTTAAATTGATTGTCTGTAATTTTATTTAAACACAATTATTGATTTCATAACTTCCAAGGTATTCTTTACATTAAGAAATCTTTTTGAAGTTTACATAAATGATTTTTTACCTGTCAATTTTCCCATTTTACAGGGCCCTGTGTTATTCTATAGGCCCCACCGACCGAGGGCCCAGACCAATCTTTTATAAGAAAATATTTCCCCCCAAAATGTCTGATGGCCCCTAATTCAAATATTCCCGATCCTCACGAAGCTATAATGCGCCATTTGCCCTATTCTTGGGATACCTGTTAAATTTGGAATGATGTTTCCACGGGTTTCACAGTGTTCCCGATTGATATATGCGTACGTATTTTTTAATCTTTCTTAAATATTTACATTACCCGAGGCGGTTCTCATGGTTTCTACGAATTTTGCTGCGAGTTTTCTCATATAAACTCGTGACTTACCTAAGGTATTTCACTACAGTATAACTTTAAGCAAGGTTTCTTGCTCGGAGGGAAAAATCGCTTCGACTTCGCACACCCTGCAGAGACGGAATAAAGTAAATTTAACGGAAACTTAATTAATTTCTTTTAAAAAGTATATATTATATATATACATACTTTTAACTGAAATCAGCCCTACGGTGCACTCGGCTGAGTTCCAACTTCATTACTCTTCGAATAATCATTAAATAATCGAATGCACACTTCGGTCTTAAAAATTCATTTTTAAAACAATAAAAATATTGTTTCTTCGTTTACTAATTGTGCTGCGGATACTTCTTAGTTTACGTGTTAATTTATTAAACAAAATTAAGAGTTTATTAACTTAAATATACTAAAAAATTGCGTTAAAGTATCGAAGCCAGGACTAATAAATTCAATGTTTGCTAAGCGCCATTTTTTAATGGACTCTTAATATTCTGGAATTTATTATTAATCGATTATGCTTCGAGATTTTATAGTACAGTACATGAAAATTATTTTTATTGTTACGTTCCTCTTCATAATAATTATTATTATTCTCTTCGAATTTTGTATACAGAAAATGCTTTAACTTTATTTTTAGGGAAAAAATAGGGAATTGGATCTCCCCGTTCACTTCCTAATCATTATTCTACTGGAATTTTTAAGTTCTTGAACCAAATTATAATGGGTTTTTATTTTTTCATTTTTAAAGGGTAAAGAAAACAGCGAGATCTACGAAATAATCAAAACAATGTAACCAATATAGAATTTCTGTTAATAAGATTAAAAACAAAATTAACGAATTAATTACGACATAATTATGATTAAAATTTTTAAAACTCTCTCTCCGGAGAAAGATTACTACTAATAACGAACATTTATCGATTCGAGTATTTACGACAAAGGTTATTAATTTAATGGAAAAATATTTTTAAAAATAAATTTAATAATTGGGAGTAATTTAAACCATTAATAATTAAAACTTAAATTGTTTTTTTTTTCATTAAAAAAGTCTGTTGAATAAATCAAGAATGTTTTTTCTCCTTATCTTATGAATATTTAATTACATTTGATCAAAACTGAAAGATCGAATGAAAATTAATGTTCTTTGTATGCTTTCGGAGTGACGAAATACATGTTTATGTCATTTAGACCCTATATTTAGTTGAGTGGTATCGTGAGATCGGTTTGTTGTTTTATTTGATTATTTTTTCGGCGTATTTTTCTTTGATTTTCCGAATTAATCAGGTGGTAAACGTGCGCTGCGAGCACCGAAGAAATAATATAGAATAAAAATAAAAGAATACAGGTGAAAAATTAATTTATCCAAAGACACGTAAGGAAAGAAAATGCTGTGACGTGTGCATTTGAATCGATTATCCGGGCAAAGTATTAATATACTGACGCGTTTTGATTGAAAATCCGAGTAGACGTGATGGAGAGAGAGAAGGCTGTTAAGTCACATTGACATCATATATCTCGATAATAATAACAAAGTTGGCTCAGAAATCTGAAAAATTTCCCGGTACTGTTATTGAACAAGCGAACGAAATTGGAGACAGATTCATCAATTCGTGTTGATGTCCAACGAAAGAATTTTTCAGTTTGGTAAAAATCACATATCAATCTAAGAGGAAATGAACGGGATTGTGCTAAATGACCAACTTGAATGCTACTAACGATAGCTGCAGGCAAGATTCTCTTCAATAATTAGTTTCTCTTTACATGTGATTACAATGTATTTATCTCAGTTCTGCTACTTGCCACCCAGCGTGTTGTTGCTGGTCCATTGTGCAGTTCCTGCCATTTTCTCTCTCTCACTCCTGTGTCGATCATGCGAAACATAGAATAAGCTTTAACTAACAAGAACTTTTTTCCTTCTTCTTCTTCTTCTTTTTCTCCTTTGTACTCTCCATTTTTTACACAAATCGTAAATCATTTTTGACTTCAATTCTACCACATACAGACGCGCGTACACGATAAAGAAGAAGAAAAGAAAAGAAACAGGACCCCCATTCAAATGACATTGTTGCGTATTACAAGTTCTTCTATTGTTTGTTTCTGCGATTGCTAGTTTTAAATCAACATTAATTATTGTTATTTGGTATCGCATGTTTAGCATACAATGTGAAGAACACATTAATTAATTTCTTGGAATGTTGAATGATTTACACATTAACACTTGTTAAGAATGGTATGTTAAGTACAGTAGCATTTTTAAACGTGTCTCCCCAGTAAAAAAACACTGTTTTTATCTACGAAATTATAGAGTGGTACTTTCGAAAATCGCCAGTAGACAAATATATAATATAAACAAACGAGTTTTTCATTAAAAATAATATATTTTTACTTAAATGTACGGTCGGGTAATGCTTTCACTCAAAATTATTTTCTGTAGCTGTCCAGAAAAGCATAAAGTATGCTTTTATGCTAAGAGTTCTGTTTATTTTCAACAGTGGATAGAGGAAAAATTGTATATCGCGACTTTTGAACTCTCTTTAAATAGAGAATCGCCTTTAAAATCAGACCCGTACACATTTAATGACATCGAAGATCGATATTAGATAATTAAAATCAATGTATTAAGATACGAAGAGCGCGGCGAGAAGACTTGGTTTTTAGATTAGAAATGTTTCCTTTCATACAAGAATATGGAAAATAATTAATTTCGTAATCTAAAAGTATGTTTTTCTTATTTATAACGGGATGAAAATCATATATTCAGATAAATTGATTATATCTAATATTTAAATGGTTTTGATCTAACTGAAAGGAAAAAAAATTAGAAAGTACTTTTCTGATTGAAAAAGTTTTTCTTCTTCTTTTTTTTAATTAAAATCGAATATGTTTGATATAAGGGAAATGAAATAACAGAGAAAGTGTTAAAAAAGAAATATCTACTCTAACATTTTAATTTTCTTTATAAATTACAGGAGAGCCATGTTATAAAGTCTGATTTATAATAGATTAATCGTATCTAAATCCTATATTTAGAATTCTACCTTTAATAACGATCGATTGCATTAAAAATTAAATGAAAAACACCCAGAATATGATCATCTAGAGATTGCTAAAGTTAGATTTTTTCTTTTTATTTTTTTTTTCTTAGTGAAAATTGTATTTTTCATAATGAATTCTACGAAAAATATAGAAATTTTTAGCGATTTTGTAAAAATTTTTGTAAACGTATGAAAAAAATGCAATTGTTTTGTTCAATAAAAAGTACACTTTTTGTTAGAAAAATGCAGTTTATACTACAGAACAATTACGTAATGGAATATATTACACAAACTTCATGTTTTATTATGGAAAAAAGTGCAGTTTTTAAAACAGAATTATATTTTTCATTGTGAAAATTACACTTTTCGGAACAAACAACTGTACTTTTCATAAGCGAAATTACTATATTGTATAGTTATAAATTATAAATAATATAATATTAATATATTTCCCACAAAACTGCATTTTTTTTATCACGAAAAATACAATTTATGAAATATTTTCATATCCGAAAAATTGGTTTCTTCCCTAATTTTAGAATTTAATTAATTAAAAAAAAGACGGAAAAAATTAAATTAAAAATTAACAAACGAACGTATCCGGTTTTAATACACGTAAAAACTATTTTTATCTTCATTTTTTAAACAATTTTGTCTTAAAATATATATATTTTGATAACTTGACGGAAAGAGGAAATTCCTGTTGAGGTTTTTTTCTTTTCTTTTTTTTTTTTTGTATGTCTTTACAGGTGAATGTTCTTCTGCCCTCAAGTTTAGAACATTCACCTGAGGATAATCTAAAGAAAATATTTCCTGATATGATAAAAATGCAAAATGCTATCTTGATACTGGTAAATTCTTTTTAATATTTAATCGAAGTAAAATTCGTTCAAACTTTGGCCAAACCGCATATATTTTCTAACTTCGCTTATAGAGACCTTACCGCATTAGCTACACTAGTTTGTAAATATATAAGACAGAAATTTAACGAAATTTAAGAAACTCTAGCGATATAAACATTCGGTTTTATATAACTCGTTATTGGCGTGAAAAGTGTTTGATGCGGTTTAAAAATTTAATACTATTTATGAAAATGAGCCGTAAAATATGAATTTCAAATTATTGCTACGGTGCTACCATCTATGAATGAATTTCGGTACCATTTGGTAGATTCTTATACATACGTTAAGAAAATATTGAATGTACGAGTTGTGAAAGCTAAGTTGACAATGACAATCGAGAAATTTGTAAAGAAAAATCTTCTTTGAAACGTTTCTGTTAATGGAGTATTTGGACAGAAGCCATTTGTTTCTCTTGACAGCTAAACTGATTGAACACTGCAATCCATAAAATGACCTATATTCTTTAAGTGCAGAAATTCTTTTATCGTTAACTCAAATATGAATGATGACAATTTAAACGAAGATAAAGAATTTTCGATATTGAATTTAGTGAAAGATAAACAAACAAGGAAACAAAACTTTTCGCACAATTTCCCTTTTGTTTTTTCCTTTTTTGTTTATATATATATTTTTTTCTATTAATTCTAATTATCGAGTACAGATGGCGCAATGTTCGCTTTTCTTTGAATTTACAAATAATTTAATAGAAACGAACGAAATTTTTTTCTTCTTCTATTAAAATTCGTAAGAATTTTAAACGCAATTATTACTCTTCACGGGCTTAAGCAATTGAAATTTTTATAAAAAGTATAAATAATTACGTAAGAAAAATAAACGTCTCCTAAACTCGACACCAGATGGCGGGTTTAGGTATTTATGCCTGCGCGTTTTAGTTTTTAAAATTTTTAATGTAATTTGCATAAAAGTTTCATTTAAAACTTCTCTCCTTAAAGAAATAATTGCATTTTATATAACTACAATTAAAATTTTAAATTAAAATTTGTATTTATTAAAAATTATGCAGATATTTAAAGATATAATTATTTTACATCATTAGATTAAGCGGAGAATCTCCATTATTTAAATAAATTAAAAATAAAAAAATATATATATATTTTTTTCCCCTCTATGTTATATTGTAGCGTAAGTTAAACTTTAAAATATTTTAATTAAAAATGTTTTATTGGAAACGTCCCATTAATAAATAATGTAAGTTCTATTAATAGATGATCTATAACATTTCCGAGTTTCTGTTCTTCAATAATAAAAGGTCTTACTTAATAGCCGTAACATCGATTTATCGTATTTCGATTGAGAAGAGATGTAAAAGTTAGATGGAGAGATATTATATGGTAAAATTTGTATCCAAGGGACATCATAAATTCACAAAATTGCCACGAAAAACATCTAGAATATCGGCTACGAGTTCCCGCTTTTTTCCCAATGTGGTAAAACGGCCGGAAAAAATAAAGAAAAACTTAAAATTACCTTCTCGAAAGAACCGAAATTTTTACAAAAACTTCTGAAAATATTTTGCCAAAAGCGTCCACAAATATACGAATAATTTCTTTTTCAATTTTTTGCTCTTTTGCTTGTGTTTACTTTATCTAAAATTGTATCGAGAGTTTGAGAGGCCTTAAAACTTCGCCGCGATACCTTAAAAGTTTACTCGGGCCCCGATTTTACGTGATACAAGTAGAAATTTGAATTAGATTTGTAAAGATTATATATATAGTCGATGGCGCATTAACTGCCACTCGGGCCCCTGGACCGATCTTTAGTAAGGTTCTTCTCGACCTCGCACCCCGTTTCATTTTTTGTTGAACAGAATAAAGTGACGTTAAATAGGTTAAAGTCGTTATAGCAACGTATTAATTAAACCATTTATTTTGTTACGTTTTTCCTCTCTAGGATCCCCTTCCTCCCTCTGATTAAGGCTACTCGGCATAATGGCTAATCCGTCACTATATACAGTATATTAATATATATTTAATTTAAAATAATTTCTATAATCAAATTATTAAAACGTCTTTTCTTCATTTTCTTTCTTCTTTCCATCCCGAGGGCACTTAACAGCGCCTTTTGAATCGTATCCATCGTGGATTCGCCCAGGGTAGATGTGTGTTGAACGACGATCTCCAGCGAAAAACTCTAAAGAGGGACCACCCGGATCCTCGAGATCCGATCCCGCCAATCAAAATGCTCGTAAGAATTTATTAATTGAAATTTAAAATTTTTTGACTGGCAAGAACACCTCGAGGATCTAAGTTATGTCTTTAGTTCTTCGGCTTAACGTATACCTAAATAATAAGATTTAAATTTGGGATATCGGTTGAACAATATTAAATTTACATCCCGAATGTTATATAAATGCATTTTAAATTGTTTTTTAAAATAAACTTTGCATTTTTCAGTATATTATTATTATTGCACAAATATGAAATCATGCGTACAGTGTGCTGATGAACTGAATTGCTCCAGTTTATTAATTTTTTTAAATAAATTTTCACGAAATTTCCTGATATATATATCCTTAAGAGCGTAATACTGTATATTACGAATTTAAATTTATAGTATATTACAGCAGAATAAAGTACAGTAGGGTAAACAGTATGTTAAGACAATAGTACAAAACAAATTAATAAATGTGCATAGAGCTTGAAAAATATCTAAATTTTTTTTAAATAAGCGAAAAAATTGAGTGTAGCAAGATTATAATATTTAAATATATAATTTACAAAAAATATAATTGATTTCTGAAAAATATTCAGCTACTATTTTACATTTTAATTAGTTGAATTAATAGAAGAAAAATTTATAATTTATAGCGAGAATGACCTACATCGTAAAGAATAAAACGATATATTATTTTAAGACGAAAATTATATAAGAAAAAAATTAAAAGAAAAAAAAGAAAACTTAATTCACCTTTTATTCCAGGTCAAAAGCAATCGATCAAGCGGGAGAAAAATTCTGTGTTCTTGATCGATATAATTTACATTAAAGTGTGATATAATTTTCTCCATTAATACGAACACTATTTTCCTATCTGTCACTTTAATTTATCATTATTTTCATAAACTAGAATCAATGCCGGATTTTAATTAAACTTATCACGGATAGATGGCGCAAGAAAATATTAAAAGACACCCATAAAATTATTTAAATGATGACTTTTATATTCTCCAGAATTGGAAGAATTTTTCGGGCAAATTAACACTCCATTCGTGATTATAATTAATCACAGAAGGCTTATAAAATCTGTTTATTAATTACAATAATTTTTCCTACAAAATTTACGTGTAGAAGTAATTATTTTTTTGTCAATACAGTAGAGAGTCGTTAATCCGAATCAATTGGGGACTGGGTTTTTTTTTTTTTTTTTTTTTTTTTTTTTTTTTTTAAACTCTTTCCGCCCAGTGGGCACTAAGAGGGCCTCTTAAAGCAAGCCCATTATGGGTTCGGCCAGGCCCACAATGGGGCGGCCGGGTGGTGAGGGACGGGGACCGACATATCCAGACGGACCACCCCCCGAAAAATTCCTGGGGATTTCTCGACCCGTCCGGATTCGATCCCGGGTCTCCCAGGGCGGTAGGTTGTTCGGATTAGTGATTTGTTCGGATAACCGATTATGTACGAAAAAATATATTAACCTGTCCGACGTTCAAATTTTTCTCCGTTGCGTGTCGCTTCGTGTTGAATTTTCGTCGATTTTAAGCCTAACGAAAATTTTTATAATAATAATCGAGGCTTTTGTATCGTTAAAAATTATTTCTTTATTTTGTACAAACAAAATAAATATATTGAAGAATATAAAAACATGAAAATTATACTTTAGAAGTAAATCTAGTATCAAAAACGTTCGATTCGGCACGACAAAGTCCGACTGAAAGTCGTTCGGATAACCGGCGATTCGGATTACCGGGGTTCGGATTAACGACTCTCTACTGTATTTCGTAAGTCGTTAGCGTAATGGTGAAAGTTTATTGCATTTACGGAATAATTCATCTAAACGATTCAGAACTAGGTCCCGAATAGTTACGTACTACCAAATGACCGATGTCGGTCGGCCATTTTGAAGGATTCCGGGTTCGAGTTTGGGTCTGATATTTTCATTAGGACGGGAGAAACGAGACTCGGGTATGTCGGGCCCCGTCTCTCACTATTTGGGACCTGGCTGAACCAATATGTGGATTAAAACCTTAATTAATTTCGCGTCGTAATTGATTTTCACTAATTAGAATGGTTAGAAATGTTCTAGATGAATACATTATATAGATTTTCTACATTATAGGTCTTTTACCTCGCTTATTTTTGCTTGAAATACAAATAATTTTATTTTATTATAAAATAAATTCACTTTATACGCGACATAAATCATGTTCGTGCATCCTTTCTACATAAACAATTGCGTATTTATTATTAAAACGGGAAAATATTCGCTCCATAGTAAATAGTAAAATATTGGACACAATTAACCCACTTTATAGATGTTATTTGCAAATTATTAACTTTTATAGACATCATTTACAATTTGTCTATTTATATTCTAGCATTAACGTAAGGAAGAAATATTACTCGTAATAATTTACCGTAATTGTTCAGTATTTTTTCTCGTCTTTCTCGAGACAATTACAAAGGAATCTACACGTTCGGTAATTATGCAATTACAGCTCCTTTAATCTATATAATCGATTCTATAATTTAACTCGGAGATATCATTTAATCTGGATAATCTAATATCATCCACAACTTTATTGGCTCATTATTCTTATTTAACACTAAATCATAACATAAGCAAAGCTAAAATAATCTGGCTTATCTCATTTATAATCGAATAAATTACCTACGTTCGCGTTTTATTAAAGAAGAGGAAGAGGGGAAAAAATGGCGGATGCGAAGCCATTTAATTCGATAATAAACACAGATTATGTCAAAATGTGGAAGTAATTATTCTTATAATTTTAAGGTAAGATTTTTTTTAAAAAAAGGTACATTTATATATGTTATTTACTGGAATAAAAAATTAGGCAGTGGTTGCATTTATTAAAATTAATCGAGAATGGTAGCCGCGTGTTCTCTCCACCGAAAATGCATTATCTAATGTGTATTAATAACCTCGTTTGAATTGAATTATATATGGATTTTTATGGCGGTTTTTTATGAGAGGGAAAAATCTATCTGAATTGACGTTTCTGAAAGAGGTAAGAAGGATTAGCTACTTAATTTCGTTATCTAAGTGGCATCCTTCTATTAAATGAAATGCTTTAGTGTACCTGATGCTGTGTCTTTACTGACAATACGCACTCCTCTTTAAGCAGAAAAGATCTTTTTGTAGAAAATTCGCTTCATTGTAAGGGATTGTGTGAAAAGGAATTCTTTGTATAAGCTTTAATTCTTTGCAAAATTAAATATTTAGCATTTAGAACCATCTTCCATTGATCTTTAATGGATATGTTTATTTTAAAAAAAATTACTCTTGCAATAATAAAAGGATTATATAAAATACAAAATTATAATAAAACCTCCAAATGACGGCCATTTTCACGAACTTTTATTTTTTCATTTTTTTCGAAAAAAGATCTTTAAATAACGGCCACTTTTTGTGTTCCCGATAATGATCCGTTGTTCAAAGGTTTGTACAGTATTTATAAATTGCAAAATTATATTATAATTAATAGATGAAACTTAATTAAATTTAAAAATCGAATAATTAGCAATAAAAATCATTAATTTTATTAAAGTCTTGCTTTAAAGAAGATAATACAGTATTTAAATATACATAAATCATAAGTTTCATTTTTTGAATAACAGATGGCACTATAATACCCAATAATTTTTTTATTTATAAAGCAATAATTTTTATAAGCTAATGTAATAAAATTTTAAATTAACTAATTTGCTTTTTTTTACTTTAAAATGTTAAATATTTTATTTAAAATATATTTTATTATTTTAAAATTAATTATAATATAAAATATTTTTAAATAATTAAAAATTTAATTGCTATTTTATAATTGTTATTATAGAATAAGAATTAAATAAAAATAAAATATCGTAGAAAATTTTAAGTTATATTAAAATTTTAAATTTGATTGGGAAATTAAATTAAAAAGAAAATAAAATTTTCTGACGCAGATTTTTAAATATTATTATTAAAAACATACTAAATTTCATTTAAAAAGCGAAATATTTTGATAAATGTTTTGTGATTATTGCTATTATTTAATATTGAAAATTAATAACGAAAAAAATGCAAATATTTTAACAATGAAAAACTAATTTATTAATATTATTTCCTATCGCCAGATGGCACGACAAATCTTCGCGTTTAGAATTTTTAGTTTGAAAATATAACAACAGATGGCAGCATATTTTTAATATTGATTAATTTTATAATATATTTTTAATAAAATTTTATATAGTTTTAATCTTTTGTTATATTTTTCTCTTATTAAAATGACGAAAAAATTAATTAATAACTTTTAAAAGATTAAATTAATAAATATATATATTTGAATATTTTTTTTACTTAATTGTATAATGTAGTGTGTATAGTGTTAATTGTATAATCGTAGTATTTATGCTGCGAGCCTTACAGAACGAGTCGCACGTAGAGAGAGTCGTAAGGCTGCATCAGATACAATGCCAAGAGCAAAAAAGAGTAGAGTTGATGAGAAGAGACAGGGTTAAGGCCTATCAGTTCCGTTTTGGAGACTCCACTCGATAGCTATAACGTTTAGGGGGCCACAATTAAATTATTAGACGACAGTCCAGAAAGAACACAGATCCCCTATTGTCCGCTTTAGATTCGTTCAACTGACCATCCCTCCAGACGTAACAAATATAATTAAGTTATGACACATTTGTGTGTGGTTCTGCTTGTCTGTTATCATTATCCGTTAACCATTGGATTGATGTAACTCAATCGAAGTAATTTTCTCTCTAATTCTCTACCCTGCCGTAAAACACTTTGAAGGCCTTTCGGAAGCCTGAAAAGTTTCGCGTAAGTCATTTTGTAGGCCTTCCCGTAAGTTCCGAGCGATTTAAATTCAAATCTGCGATGAATCGAAGTTTTCACTGGTAATAAGGCGATTTTACCGATAATTGATAAGTACACAACGGGATTCGGAGCCGAAAATTTAGGAAAATGAAGCAAAATGCTCAAAACTTTTTAGCCCAGACGGATTAAAAAATGCTTTCAGAAAATAATTTTTACCGAATTACACGAAAGTAATTAGAGGAAAATTGTATGAAACGGGTAGAAAAATGTAATCGTAGGATGGAAAATGGCATTTTTTTCATTCTCCATCGTCTTTATGATAATATCGATGTTGGGCTAACCTCATTCTTGAGCATAGTAATTACACTAAAGCAATAAACCACGGTTTAACTACGATCTATTAATATCGAGTCTAGTATGGTAGTAGTTTCGCTGATGGAGGTTCTGCCAGAGTAACGAACAATAGAGCCAATGGAGCGTTACTCTGTTCTGCAACAACTTGTCAAAGATTCCAAATCTGGTGACAGAACGGTCGACCAGGTTTAACAATAGAACCATTGGCGAAATAACTTACTCGGGTATAAAAATACAAAATGGATTTCTATAACCGTTACGAATTTATCTCATTGTAATCCTCGTTAGAACACTGCAAATTATATTAAATTTTGCAAAAATTACACGCTTAATATATTCAGTAGGAAATCTAAGTGTTGCCATTACGGTTTTCCGACTTGTTCAAATAACCTCTTCTTTTTATTTTATTTTTTTCTTCTCTGTTCTCTTCATCTCCTAAATCAAATACTCCGAAGCAGACTCTCCCTCAATGTCAACACCGGTGACATTTATTGTCGGACATAAATCACTTCTCTTGTTCTTGCCGGATAGGCGTCGGAGTTGGATAGAATCAGTTCATATTGACAGGAGCAAAGTTACTAAGCGTCTGCATCAATATGGGCCATCTACTGGTTAAATGGAGTCATCTATTTCGGGTCCCAGTTCATTTAAACCGGTTAACTCGGCCCTGTTCAATTTCAAACAGACTCGTCGACTCTTCTGATCTTTTAAACATTGTTTATCTTCTATCCGTACTTTGTTTATTTGCTTTCTCGTCCGTATTCGATTGCGTTTTACTCCGAGGATACAAATTTTTGATTGATAAGGAGTGCATAGTTCTGTACCGCTCCGGATACACTTACTGCATGCCAGGTTTTTCATCTGTAGAAGGCCTATAAATCATATAAAATTGTAAAAGTAGGATATTAAATGGCGATGAGAAGGAGTAGATTCGCTCTTTGCCATTTTGAAAAATTGTGTCCGTGGTACACATTTGTAGTACAGCCAGTACAATTCCCCAATGTAGTAAAAATGCAAATGTACAACTTTTAAAAATTCCAAAGGATCGATAATATTATTTTTTTTGTTTCGGCTCAGACAGCTCGTGTTGAAAGAAAGCTTTTGCTTATCCAGCCAATCTCAGTCCAAGCAAGCTCCATTTAATCTTTAAAGGAACAAATCGCCCATTCCTCCCATCTCACCACTTACCCTAATATCACTTAGGAGCGTTTAGAATTCATTACTTTGTTGGGGATAATGGTTAGTGACGCAACTGTGGTTAGCCCCAGTTTAGTTTCCAGCTCACGACACATTCTGATCCTAGCAGATGCGATTGATATCATGAATATTTTATTACTTTACATACTTAACCATTACTCATCTCTCGCAGTGTCCCGATAAACAATTATTTATAGACGTGTCGATTTGTATTGTTATGCGGTGTGCCCCACCCTTTTCTTTCATACGGCGTTACGCAGATGGCCTCCCCCGATCCGTCTACAATGCTACTGTATGGCCCGCTCCGTGCTGCACCATCTGTTGTGCTCGTCTGTCAGGTACGGTGACTGACATCCGTGGCTATATATATAACAGAAACCAGGCTTTTCACCATCGCTGGTTAGACTTATAGCTAACAGATTATCCCGGTTAATCAAATAAAGTGTATTCTATATAGAAATTCAATAAAGATCGTTGGTTGCTCGAAGAGTGAGGATGACTCGGAGCTCTATAATTATACTTCAAAGTATTAAATCATTAATACAGTAAGGACGTTTAAGCAAACTGATTTTTAACATTAAAACGTCAGCGCATTAATTTACTTTTTTTCCTCGTCGACTTATGCTTAGAACATTATATTATCTTAATATTTTTATAATATTCTTTAATTGTAACGCTTTAAAAACCTCCCAAAACTAAATAAATCCATCAAAACCCTCAAATAATATTTAAAAATCCGGCTTAAAAAATGACATTTTCGAATTATCCTTTCGGCTTTAACCCGTAAATTTAATAAAATTTACATAAAAAAAATTAATAAATATTATTATTATTATCAAAATTAAATAATTAAATTTCCAATTAATCGGCATGAATATTATAAGAAATATTTTATATTTAATTAAAATGACGAGAGAGTCGCGCGGAATATAAAGAATATTTAAATGTAAACAATATTTATTTGAATTGAATTATTTAAATCTAAGATATTGTTTCATTTCTCCAATATTAAGAACATGTCCATCTTAATAATAAATTTATAATAACATTTAAGTTTATTCATTATAATAAATTTATAATAACATTAAGTTTATTAATTAAAATTATTTTATATATTTTTCCTTTTAGCCACGTTCCCTTGCAAATTAAAGAGAATTTTCCGGCGGAAGTTAAATTTAATTAATAATTTTTTCCTGTATATTTTTAGTTTTAACTCATAAATAAAATATATTATTTTTCCTCCAGGAGAATAAATTATCATTCGGGGATTCATTTAGGTATTTATTTAGATATTATTTGGGGATATTATGAATATCCCTAAATTAAACGTTATTTACGAGTATCTAGGGATATTTAGGAAGTGCATTTAGGTACTATGTTCATATTACTGATTATTCCTAAATAGTACCTAAATGTACTTTTATTCAGGGATTATTTAAGTATTATTTAGGTATTATGTAGTTACATCTAGCATTATATTTAGGTAATTTTTAGGGAGCTGTAGAAAATGTTTACGGGTGTCATTTAGGGATATCCAACAATACGTAAGTATTAGAGAGAATTAACAATTATTTAGGGTTATAAAGCAATGTACTTAAGTATTTTTAGGGAGCAATAGAAAATGTAGGCCTACTTAAGTTCTGTTTAGGAATATTTAGGGATATCAATTTTAGAAAGTAATTAACTTATAAGTTCAGTTTAAAGCAGTATTTGTTAGGGACGATTTAGGAAAATTTACTTAGTGTTAAGGATTAGGGAAGTTGTGTCTCGTTTTAAGGGTATTTTTCTTTCTGTTAGGGATTAGGGGAGCGTGTATTCAGTTCTAAGAATGTTTGCTCGGTTTTCTAAGAACATAGACATATTTTTAAGGGATATTTTAACATTTAACCTGACGAAAAATGCTACATTTTACATAAAATTAAATCCCCATTAAGCACTCCCGTAACTCGAAGACGTAGGGGATTTAGGGAATAAGTAAATCGGGCACAGATTTCGTTACGGAAACGATAAAAATCTTAGATTTATCGACGTTCCGATGGCAAAAGTTAAAGGTAAATAGGGAATTTAACAGGAGCGATTTATGAGAACGATCATTCATCAGTCTGGTAAGAGGGATTAATTTCGAGTGAAAAGCTTACGGGAAACGTCGTAGGAAAAAATAGCTTTTAAAAGTCGAGGAATCCTTTTATTAATGGGGAAATCCGACAAGAATTTAAGAGCGAATGCCATACGAGGTGACAATTAAACAAAATAAATCGCTTGCAACGGATATGGCCAATCGGGCGTTTCCTTCCCCGTCACGTGACCGGAGGTCTGCTTCTGGTCACGATTCGAAAGCGATAACGTTACAAAGTAACCATGGCAACCGGGGGGTGGGCAACTGTTACCGAAAAGTGACAAAACCGTAATGATCGGAGAGCGTGTTTGTGACGAATGAGGTCAAAAAGTACACAGAAAAAATCCCTAATAAGCGCATAAAATTGCGGGTATTGTTTACAGGTCTCGGCGGCACGTGACCGGAATGTAACCCCCTCTCGTTTCCTTGTAAAAAAGGGAATCGTATAGACACGTATCGATTTATTTTACTTTTTTCCCCTCCTCCTCCTCCCCTCTCCCCTCTTCCTCTTTCGTATTTTATCCCTGGCCACGACGATACTTTATTAATTAAGGTAATTTGAACGATTATTTTCAATTTTTAAAATTAAAAATTGGACAATTTTTACGTTTTGACGTTGGTGAAAATTAATTAAAATGCGTAATCTGTTACCAAGCGCAGTACTTTTAAGAGAGTCCGTAACTTTTTATTTTCTTGTAATTTTAATCACTTAAGACCGTTAAATGTCGGATTAAACTGTTAAATTTTAAAATAATTAATACTCTTTATTTCTTTTTTTCTTCTTTTTTAACTTGTTAGAATTTAAATGTCGCTAGGCCTACATTTAGTTAATAAACAGCGTAGAGGTGAGTAGGGCCTGAGAGAGAAGAGACGAGGCCCTGTACAGAAGCTGTAAAAATACATTAATTGAATAAATAAAAGTAGATTTATCACTAATTTTCAAAAGAAATTTTAATATATAATACTTTCGTATCGTGTTTTTTCGTAGAGAATTAAATTTTCGGGCCTCTCTGCGATAGCGGGCGAGCATAAAAGGCCCTACAAAAGGTGATTTTAATAAAATAAAAGCATCAAGAAAGAATTTTTATAAAGATAGTTCTTAAATTGCTTACACAAAAATATAAATTGTATTTATGTTTCTTCCACTTTCGTCCTGATTTGGATCCTTCGTAGGGTAGTTTTTTCCATTTTATCCGGAAAATGGTGGCGAAAAAACACGTTTAGACAGCGGTAAAGGCATAATTTTGATAGTAATGAACGTAATGATGTCGACGGAAACTATTTTTTGATAAATGTAGAATTGATTGCAATGATAAAAAGTCTTTAAATGTCCATAAAAGTAACGAAAGCGACGATAGTTACAAGTTGTTAAGCAACTGAATAACATACATTCTATAATGTATGTTATTCAGTGTAAAAGTGATTATTGTGATAAATTATTAATAATATTCTCACTTTTAATGCGATCACAATAAAGATTTTCTTACTTTTAAAGGTATTTACGCAGGGAGATCGCATCTGTGAGGTGATTGACCTTACTAATAAAAATGATTTATAAACGAATTTCTTTATAAATATTCGTAAATTATTCAGAATATTAAGCAATTTACAGCATCACTCTTATCTACTGTATGAAAGCGGAAGTTCTGAATAACCTAAGACGAATAAAAACGATCAATTATTATTTGATTAATACCCTCGCCACATTATTTATAAATTAAAGTAAATCAGCAGTTATTTCAGTAGGAAAAAAATAATTTTCTGGACAACCAAACGAATCTTTTCTCACATTTCTGAAAGGATGTGCCATTAGACGGATATTTTTGCCTTGGAGAGAAAATCAATTATACAAATGGATAAGGTACATCCTATGAGAATGACTCTATTTAGTGCAATTTCCCAAATAGATACTCGGTACACTTGGGTGATTGGATACGAATTTCATTTAAATCTTAATTCGCTAACTTATTATAACTAATCCTCCTCGATGTATACTTTAGAAAGATCCTCGTCGTCGTTAGTAAAAAATGAATAGAACGAGTATTACAACGGATATCCTGTAATATTTAATCTACCGCCATACTCGATTAATAAAGCATCACTCATTGGTTTCAACTAAATGAAAATAACCAACAGGCCAACGGTGGCTTTCCCGCACGGCTCCGCATCTGCAAGGAAAAACAAACTTGCTAGGGGCTACCTGTTTAAACTTTTAAAAAAATCAATTAAATGTTAAATTCGCCAAAGATTATCTTTTAAACGCATTTAATTATTAATATACAAGGTTATAGCTTAAAAAATTCATGTAAAAAGTCAGTAAAGGTATGTATTTTAACAATAGATGCTTCTTAGTAGCCTTAACTCCGATAGGTGACGAGTGGAGCGTGGTATTTTTTTTCTCGACGTTCTTTAATTTTTTAATGTTTGTTATCATCTCTTGTGACGGATCTTCATTAAAATTCTAGAAAAAAAAGAGAAACCTCGCGTGATATTTTATATTTTCTTAATGGCAGAGATGGGAGAGAACGGCGCAACTTACACTACATTAAACGGCTCTTCCGGTTGCGCATGCTTCGTCTTATATATAATGGAAAGCAAGCACCTCCTCTTCGCCCGCTGCACCTCTTTCCAATGGACACGTTCTCAGAGGTGGGTGTGTCGACATAAGCAGCTCCCCATTCCCACTATCGATCATAGCAACTCGACTCCAGGACACCAACCGGACATTTGATGACATATACTCACAAATTTATCTGCCGGAGAAAATACAGCACTTAACAAAATTAAAAGTCTTCAAGCAGCTTAGCTTATACATCACGGCAAGAGCCGAATATCCATGCACTCCAGACTGAGGTAGAAATGACGAGAATACCCACCATGTGTACACCGCTTGATACCGATCTACTGTTGACTCTACTTTCACGAAACAAAGCGCTAGAAGGTCAGCAATTTTTTTCCCCAATTTTCTCTATTATTTATGTATAATTATATTTATATAACTTTTAATTTTAACCGGGAAAAATATCCCTATTGTATCTATTACCTTTTAATCTGAAAATGGTCGCGTTTATGGATGCACTTAGCTAAATTGAGGGTTGATCAAATTATGGTATGGCCCTTTTCTCTCTTTCTCTCTAGCTTCTATTATTTTTTCCCCCTTCTTCTTCTTCTTCTTCCTCCTCTTATTCCCCTTTCTTTAAATCTTGATTCTAAATGTAATTATGGCGCTCCACACCAGAGTTTAAACAATATTTCAAATTACTGTTTGCCTTAGCTATTTATTATACTGTAATTTCGCTTCTCGACTTATCTAGTCGCTTGTATAGAACGTATCGCATTCTCCTCTTGGATATGTTCCGTAATAGTAACGCTCGCTACTGTACTTTAATCGCCGTATCAACCTTTGAAGGTTGTAAAGTTAAGGTAAGTTACCCCCTTTTTTGGGTTAATTTTAATTAATTTTTCTTGGCTCCGTTCCGAGTTGAAACTTATAACTCGAGAATTCCACTCTTTTATGAGTTTATAACTTAGTTTTATAAAGATCGAAACTTTCTTCCTGATCAATTATCAAATTTTTTTTCTACTTTAGTTGTCATCGATGCAGTTTCTATAGAAGAAATTCATTATTTACACGCGAATATTGTCGAAAAATATACTTTAAACCTTGGAGATTTACTTTAAAGTCTTTAGTTTAGAGGGATAACCGTGAAAATCCTTTCTAAATCCTTAAGCTCTTTTAAGTGTTAGGATAGAAAGCAGAATTAGGCGAGCTCAGAGATTCCCTTCTTACTAATTACTATCGCTTCGAATGTTATCTTTGTTTATAATAATCAAATTTAAAGACAATTAGACAATTATACTTTTCATTTTTCTACAAAAAGTTATTCATTTAAGCGATTCTTTAACTGTGTAACACGTAAAATATAGAAAAAAACCGCAAAGTTTAGCCTTAAAAATAAGAAAAATTTCATAATTTAATTAGTTTTTAACTTAAATAATCCGAATTTATTATGTTTTTTGCATTTTTCTCCCCCTCTCTCTCTATTAATTTACTCGAATATCGACTAAGATTTGAGTCAAATTATTATACAAACAGGCCATTAATATAAGAATAAATAAAACATTTCCCCAGTAAAATTACGAAACTATCGACGAATTATTTTATAAAAATTTACCCCGTTTAATTACGTTTCATTAACTACGGATTAAAGATTAATTACACAACGTAACGGTGTGGATAGTGTAGAAAACACGCGCTCTTCACTCAACCTGTAGTGTCTGGCGCCCGTATTTTATGACCTAGATCGTTTCTACACTTTAAAAATTCTAAAAAAGAACGATTCTTAAACGTCACACAACGGAGAAATATTTTAATCAACCCACGACGATATTTCGGTGGGATAATTCTTTAGCATTCTTTGATCGCCTGATTTGGGACAGGAAATCAACCACGCCCTCTCCCGAGAGATTTCGATACTAAAGCTATCTGGTCTTGCCTTTCTACAACAAAATGTTCACCCCCGGATTTTTTTTTCATCCAGTCGACTCTTTCCAGATTTCCCAGGAGAGTGATTAGGGGCGGTGCCTCTGATACGTTCGACTCAGTCCCTTAGGGATCCACTGACAAATGCACATATGCTAGGACCTTTAGTGCCTACCCTATTATATATTTTGCCCCATATCTGGCCGGATAATCGTAATATATATATATATATATATTCCCCCCTTAATTATTTCGGCCAGGTTGTAAGATACTCGCTGGACCGTGTTAGGAAACAATAGGAATATATAACGAAATATTAGGGGGGAATGAATATTTTAGGTGACTCTAACAGGTCTATCATCATTTATATATGTATATATAGAAGTGGGACGAAGGTGGAGTAACCAAGAATATCATTTATTAAGGTCTCTATAGAGTAATATGACCTTATTTTATAAATGTCCGAAGTAATTCATAATTCATGTCACGTTCCGCTTTAATTCGTCTCTCGAGTTTGAATCGAGTTCTGACGAGCGTAACTTTACTTTAAGTTTCAAAAATACCATTCGGGATTAGCATAAAGCATTAATTTATCGATCGTTACGCTCGAAAATGTTCTTTAATTTTCTAAAAGTTTCGTAAAAAATCGATCGGGGACCGAGCGTAACTTCGTATCCGAATTGGAAGCTGCAGGGAATTAATACGGGGTGGTCCAGAAGTCTCCGAGCCTAAATTTCTGAGGTGTTCAAATACTTGATTTACTTACAGACTCGTAAGCAGGGAAAAAAGTCCGCTCGTTAAACTAAATTTGAGGTGTTAAAATGGCCTTAACTTAATTAAAATTGATGATTATTCGCAGATTTTTAAGGAAAATCCTCTATGTAATCCTTATTAACAAGGATCGCCTCTAGGATTTAATACCATTAAATCCTTGTTTTATAATTTATTATTATTATTTGCTTAAATAAACATTTAAATACTTTTTGTGGCTTCCGAATGGCTCCCGATTCATTAAAATTAAAAATAAATTGATTTATTTTGCCTTAAAATTTAAATAACGTTTGTTTCGAAGGCTCGAATTCGAGCTGCAGAAAAGCTACAGAAGAGTTACTCTCATGATATAAATTTAAATTGATAAATATCCTGTTTAATTTATCAACAGAGAGGCTCGTTGCATAGAGAAGAAAGCCTCGCAGGAGACAATATTTGTAAGAGTTGAGTAAGAAAATGGCTAGACGTAACGGCGCCGCGTAACCATTTTTAAACTCCGTTTGTTACTGAATAGGAAATGTTCAATTGAGGATAGATCGGAGATGAAGTGACTCCATTGACCAGGTCCTAGTAGTACTATAATAATTGGAGGCTTCTCACTTCCTATATGATTCATAGTTTCTTGCTGAGAGACGTGGGTGTAGAGCGTAGGTGATAGACACTAAAACATAATGAAGGCTGTTTATTAATATAAAATGGAGCTAAAATTACGCGTTACGTAGCCTCAACACTATTTCGCTTCTTAAATACGTTCTAAGTTTTGCAGTAACGGCTGTAAATTGATCCCTACGTAACCGGTTTTCGTCACTTCGTAACGCCGTAACTCCATTTTAAAAAAAATCACTCATTCGCTAGGAAATTAACAGAGTTTAAGGCTTATTAAGTGAATTATGTCAATAAACGTCTCAAAAAATAAACGTTACTCCTAATGAAGAAGTTTCCTCCATTAAATTATACTTTCTACTCCTCGAGAGATCGATCCTTAGCCACGATTTGTATGTAAGTTAAATGGGTAAAATTCTTTAATTATTAAAATAAAATTGCATTAATTTAGTAAAATAAATTATTTTAATTACGTAAAAGTAATTATAATTACCGAAAAACAGCTTCGTTTGATGTCTCGTGTCAATGAAAAGATTTCAAACATTCTGTAAAACTAAGGACGTTTTCGTATTATAAATCAATCCTACAATATTTATTTTAAATAAAGCAACCGATTTTTACGTTACGTTCATGCAAAAGATAAATTAAGATCTAAATTACAAACTAAAACTGTAGAGTATTTAATAAAAACAGTTTATTCTGATGCGAATTCTATTGACACTCGCTTCACCAAGCATCTTTCTAAACAGATTATATGGCACCCCCCCCAACTGTTACAACTCATTCTGACAAAATTAGTAGTTTGTACGATAGAGGGAGGGCCCCATTATGGCCCACCAAGTTTGGACTAGTCCAAACTTGGTGGGCCATAATGAGGCCCCTCTATCTTACTCCATTCTCTTATATTCATGATAAATAGCTTACGTAACAGTGATGTAAGGTAACACCGGCCGGTGTTATCCGTTCGTATTTGCCCTCAAGAGAGCTCGTATAAAGTTCTGTTTAACCGCATCTCAGCCTCGTATATGGAGTGGAGCATCTTCTGAACGACGAATCTACACGATCAACCTCCTAAACGTGTTGGTAGGATGCGGAGCGATGACAGCCAATTCAATCCTTTTGATGATGAGCAACAAAGAGGGAGAGATTTTTAGCTATCTGGCGATTAAAACGTTCCATCAGATTTGGGGATGGAGAGGATCTCGTTCCCAGATGGCCACAGAAGTGCTCGATGACGTGAGACACCCAACTCGTGACTGCTGTATTTTCGCATTCTAACATTTTATAAATTTGGCCCTTTAAATAATATATTTTCCACCAATTTTTTTAACTAAATTAATTAAATACTATTAAGGGATGTAATTATAAAATAAAATTAAAATCTTTTTCGTTTAAGCATTGATTTTTCTCCTCTTGAAAACGTTCCACCTTTGTTTGCTGCATTCACTTTCTTTTTATTGTTGTGTATTTCTAGTTTTTTAAACAATAAATTTAAGCTCATTTTATGGGCAAAATTTAAATATTTTAATAATTAAATACTATTTTTTCGAAGTGAATTACTTTTAAATTGACGTGATTTCCGATCTGTCTCACACGCTCTACGTCTCAAAAACTATTCAATCTCCGAATCTTCTTGTCAATATTTAATTTCTTCAAGTAAACATTACTTTTTTCCTATGTTTTTCTATTATTTTGAAACACATCTATGACCGTTTCCTCCACGTAAAGACTCCAAAATAACAAACAAAAAGGCAATTCGAATGAAAAAACAAGGTTTTTTTTATATTGTTATTAAGGAATAAATTATTTATTCTCGTTTAAATTAGTATGAGAGGGAAGTCAAGAATTCGTTGACGTATTTTAAGCATTTAACGTATAGTTTAATACAGTACAGTACAGTAACATATATCTGTATGTTACTGTACTGTACAGATGTTTACATCGTTACGTATACAAATATTACGAATTTACTTGAAAAATTTTCATCATTTCTGTAATTTAAAGCGGCTTTTCCCTCAACCTGCGTGTGGAGAATTTCTCTAAAAGGGTGAAGCAAAATTTCGATAAATAATTTAAAAAATGCTAATTTTTAATACTAATTTTTAAATATCATCTGTATATTTTTTTAATGTGGAGATCTTTAATTTCATTTTTCTTCGCTATTCCACCAAAAATTCGGGCAGAAAACTAGTCCAAAAGGGTTGAAAATCGTCGATTCTAACACATAAGAAGAGCGAAGTAATGTCATAAAATATTATTTTTTTTAGAATTATCGAATATATAATTATAAAATAGCTAATTTTTACTCGAAAAATGAAAACTCGTAAGTCATGTAGGACAGGAGAAGAAAATAAGAATAAAAATAAAAATGGCTCTCGTTTATCATTCAAATGATAACGACGCTTGCCTTTTAAAACTGAAAAATTAAATTTCCTCACATCACACACATATATATTTCTTGTTTGTAGTAGATTTTAAATTTGCTAAAGTGTCCATTAGTATGAGAGGGAAGTCAAGAATTGCCAACGTCGGTGATGGATCGAAGAGAAGGGAGCCCATACTTTACAACCCACAGAGTGAAAAGTTCAACTGAGAAATTTAAAGTACGAACGACCATTAAAGAGTCGACAAAACGACAAACCATCAATCAAGACCGTGAATGACACAAAGACCAGGTGTCGATGCAATCTCTAAAATAATTCCATCGATTTTTAGTTTATCTAATTTAAAAAATGGAAGAAGAAAATCTAAAAATCTTAAAAACAAAGTAAATATTTAGCTCTCAAGCTTTAGATATTTAACTTTTATGCCGCTGGGATGAGAATGTCACGCCGAAGAATGATACTTTTCCTCCCTTTAGAGAGCCAGCTTTCGGGGAAAACTTACGACTTTAATTCCTTATTAAATAGAAAATAAAGTAATTATAATTGAAAAAATTCCAGAGAAATCCAAGTTTTTCTTCCCCCTTATAATATTAATAATAATTTACTGATGGAGAGAGATAAATTAAAGATTATTGGAGGATTAAAAATGTATTCCTGGCCGCTTAGAATAAAATATTGTGGCATTTTATTATAATCCGGATTAAATTAGGTTTTCCATCCTTATTAAGAGGGTGAGATAAGTCGTTTGTAAAATTTAACTAATGTATAACTATAAATGGGGGGTATTTTAGAAAGAAACAGTCGTTGGGATGCATTGTACTGGGCTGTACAGTACATCCGAACCTTCTAACAACGGTACCCGTAAACAGCGGACGAAAATCTTGACAAAACAACCCGGGAACAACGAGCAGTTTTTATGTCACTTTTAGCGGTCGTTCTCCACAGGTTTGACTGAATTCGAAAATACTTTAAAGGAGCGATTAGAGATTTCCCGTAAAGATTTATCGAAGGAGCTTGGAATCGTCGTGTTTTTGAGCCTTTTAAAATTGAAATCCTGTTTATTTTGGAGCCGAAAACACTGGAAAATGTCCATCATTAAGTTAACCCAATAAGCCAAAGGTGTTATAATCTCGTGTACTACGACATTCGATAACGTCACACAGCAATCTATCTGCTCGACCAATGCAAAGCGGTGTAGCCAGAGGCCGAAAAGCTTTTTAATTCGGAATCGTCCCCGGGAACAAAATCGAAAAGTTATCATATAAAAGCAAAACAGTTGGCAATCTTTCAGACATGTTTATCCAGAATATTTACTTTCACTAAACGAATTAGAAAACTTTTCCGCAGATTTTTTCCTCCCCTGGACTCCCCCCTCAACCAGTTATTACAAAATAACCCGGTTCGATGCTCATAAGAAGGAAGCCTGCGAGCTGTTTGAAAGTCTTGTTTTGTAATTACCTGATCTTTTTAATGAATTATGCATCCCGAAAAGCGTTTGGTTTTCCATTCTTTGGAAATTTTCTCCCGTATCAATTCATTAGAGATCGTTGTTGACAAGAGGCGATATTTTAATTAAGCCCTCGCCACGTATTTATAAATCATTCACAGTCGAAACTGTGCGAGCGCAGAAATTTTGGCCCTGGTGTGACTGTAAAATCTATATATACATATACGTATATATTTTAAATGGCTGACCTTATGTACACACGGTGACCTTTACATGTTTAATGATTATCAATTTAATTAAAGGAACTTCCTATACAAAACAAACAAGCTTAGTACCTGCTCCATTGTGAATGTATTACTCATCATAAACGCGATACGGCTCTTAGAATTACGTTCATCACGCTTGATGAACTATTCAATAATCCTTAATCAGATATATTAATAAAAGATTACGCTTACCTCTAGGAAATTTGGCAGAGAAACTAGTAAAATGCCCTCTAGATTCTAGTGAGGGAGAGTAATTTTAAAGGAAACAAGCCATAAAATTTAATTACCCGTTCGGAAAAAAAATCCGGAGAGGGTTTTAATGAAGAGAGAAGGGTTCATATTTGAGTTTAGAGGCCACGACAGGTGTAAATTCTCAATTAATTTTAATGAAACCCTTCTTAGAAACGGATCTTCACCAGGATGGTCTCGTTTGTAAGGGATGCTCTTCTGTAAGATGGACGACAAATATCTCATTTACTCGCTGTAAAAATTCAATACTTTCCCTTTCAGGCAGCGAATTAATGACACAGAGATGCAAGGAAAACTTTATTACTTTCATAAGAAGGGTAAAGCCGAGACGAGAAGGTACTATTCATTCGCCCGGCATCAATGTTATTGACACAAACCCCACCCAGGTCTTATTAAAGATAAAATCTTTTTAAGAAAAGCAACGTGTAGCTTAACTTCTAGTTTGCATGAAGTAGAAACCCGGTGGATAAATAGAAGCAATAAAAAAAAAGAAGAAAAAGATATATCAACAGTAGAACAAAAAATTCTATACAACAAAAGCTACTCCTAATTATAGGTCGGGCTGCAATGACTAACAACGGGCTCTTCTACGAGAGGAGAGGGGGGTGGCGGCACTTTTGAAACAGCCGCCAAAATCCTTGACGCCTGAGAGGACACTCTAATCAACTGGCAGTCCACCTAAGCCTAATTGATCGGTTAGAATTGTCGCGTTCCTTTCTAAGTCCAATCCAATACAAGCATTGCCTGGTTGATTAATTAGTTTTGGTGTCGCATCGAAAACTGTCACAGGGCTTAGGGATTTTCTTAGAGTCTCTGGTCTCGATATTCAACCCGCTTAGGATTACAAAACTTTCTATTTATTTTGTTGTTCTTTTTTTAACTTTTCCCTCTTCTCTACACCCGAAGATTTTCTTTTAAATCCATCTTGATGCGATTTTCCGTGTTTCAAACAACCCTTGAGCTAAGAAAGAAGACCGTCTCCTCTCGCTTCCAATATATTTGCTTTGGCGATTTTTTCCTTTTGTTTTTATCGTGTGCGCGATACTTTTGTGTAAAATTTTTAAGAATTTATAATATATTCAAAGCGGGAAACTTAAAGGAACAATTCGGAGACACAAACTCGTGAATTATTTTTTAAATTTCCTAATAATTTAAACGTCTCTCTTCCCGATCGGGTCGACTTTTGACAGAGTTTAACACTAAGAAATGGCTTAAAAAACAAGAATTCTCCAGGGCTTTGAAGGATGCATCGAATTATCTTCGATTATCTGCGATATAATATAATAAATGAGACAAATTAGCGCGGAAGAAATAAAGTAAAAGAAGAATTATCGCGGCATCTGATATGCAGGTGCAGTCGGTAAAGGTTAAGATTTTCAAGTCAGAGATGACACTGATCGAAGAGCTGGAACTTTCTCTTGTTCTAGACTAGTTCTAGACTAGTTCTACCCTTGTTCCAGAAACAACAGGTTAACGCCACTCGTTTTACAAATCCGCAAACTCTACCGATGTAAAATTATTGATTCAGCCTGGAAGTATCGTAAATTAGATGAGAATCGCCTTAGCAGTTGTTTATATCTCAATTAATGGCTAACTTATCCATTAAAAAGTACATAAACAAGTCGTTTTTTGAGATTTTTTAAATAATAATCTCGTCACATTATTCGTTGCGTTTTGTCTTAAATAATAATAATATTAATAAAAAAAAGTGAATTATCAATAACGCTAATTTTAATTAGAGATAATTGAATAATTTAATTCCCGTCTGGGGTCGAACTGGTTACGGGGGAGAGGTCTAGTTATAGAGACACCTGCCGCCTCAATGAATCACCTCTCATCCGAGCCAAACTCGGGGCAGATGGCCAACGGCGATCAGCACGTGGCCAAATGTCGTGCATATCTCACCGACCTTAACCAAACTCTCCAAATGCTTGCTCTTTTCCACCCTCTCTGTTGCTATGGTGACACGTGCGCCACTCGCCCGTTTGTCTACAAACCCCAAAGGCCAAGATGAAAAATGGACTCGGGCTTTTTTATTTATTTTTTTCTTTACACCGTAACTTACAATGGACAAAAGTGAGGGAGGAATGTTGGTTTAAGCCGGTGTAGATCTTTAAATTATTAATAATTCAACTAGATTGTGCGTTAAGTTAATAACTTTTTTGAACATGTCCCAAAATAAACTAGAATTCTGCCTTTTTATCTGTGCATTTTGCAAATTCACCGGCATACTTTACGCTAACAATCCCCATTCTGTCAGTAAAAGTAGTAATTCTACACAGAATTTTTTATTTTACTTTTTATTTTTACTTTTTCGTCACCACGCACGAGAACGAAAACCCGATATTTCTGCGGTTAAATTTGGCGATTAAATAAAAAATTGTAGCGGTATTGTTCGCTATTTGTAACGTTCCTTCAGACTTGATTGGGAGTTGGAGTATCAATAATTGTCATCCAATGAGAAACGAGCGTCAATCGACCTCTGCACCGGGTTAATTAGTCTGGTCGTTTGCGCTGTTACCCGCAACTGCATCCTTATTGACCATCTGTCACGTATTGTTACGTGACGACCCGCCACGTGACCTACGCTTCACGCAATGTTGGATGCGATAATATCATTGAGGTTTTCTCCTACTGACAAATTGGGAAACCAACTTTCAACAGGGTTAAGATAGAAGTCTGACTTCTAAACTTGTTTAATGCCCGAATTATCCAGGAATTGCTCTTTTCTTCTCCTCTCTAGAACAAGATTCTAGAGTAACCCCATTGAAAGGCTCGTTAAAAAGTTGAAAATTCTAAAAGCAATTTTAAAAATTCAATTATAAATTCTTATCGCGGGACCGAAAAAAAGAGCAATAAATTGAAATCCCGGTGCTAAATTCTCGAGAAGTTCAGAAGTTGTTTAGATTTATCTTTGAAGGGTGAATATTTTTATACCTAATCATGGGCAGTCGATGACCCCGAGCGAAAACAAGATGCAGCGATTTTCTTCAGCGATAAGCAGCACAGGTGATACAGGTGTGAGATGAAGACCAGACAGGTGTTTTTATCTCATGACATTTTATACCCATCCGACATCTCCGAATCTTATCAAACACGCTATAAAACCCTTACTATTTTAAACAGTTTTTTAACCATTCACTATTAATTTACAAAGAAACTACCAGCCCCTCTACTACTAAACTCGTGAATTAAGAGCCCGACTCATTTACAATCAATCAGGAAACGGTTAACTTCGTTTCCATAGTCGGAATAGGGAAGCTTTCTCTTATTTACGATGGACTAACCCACGGTAAATTAGTTTAGACAGCAGAGAAAATGTCCTCCATAAAAAGTTTTCTCGAAAATTCTCGATTGTATACTACGGACTCGATTCAATTCGGTTTGAAATGGTTCGGAAATATCTTTATTGTTTTCGTTCGTTCACCCGTTGGACTCAATGAATTGAGGCTACGTGGACCCAGAAAAAAAGGAGTCCTTCCTACACGGCAAATTCGGAAGATTGAGTCGGAACAAATAAAGTTAAATAGTGCAAAAAGATCGGTCGTATCGGCTCCACCATTGAAAATTTGCTAAGAGAAGCAATTTATATAATTTACTACCAGATTATAATACCGAAAACTAATTATTCGGCTAGTTTTACATCCCATAAACGTTATTTTTAAATTTTTCATAATTATTTTAACAGTGTTTCTGCTGGACAGAAGGAGATTAAAAGATAGGAAATGATTTACGTGTCACCGATAATCCGACCTCTCGCACAACTTCGCCTTTAATTTGTCCGAAAATAAATTTGTCGTTCGTTAAAAATACAAAAATTGTTAAGTGCCGACATAGTTTTTTTCTTGTAAAATAACCTAAATATAAATAAATTTGAAAAATTAATTATATTTATAATTAAATTAAGTGTGTAATTAGTATACAAGACCCTTACGTAAAGGCCACATATTGATTTATCACGTATATATTTTACCTCGTATTTGATCTATAACGTTAGGAATAAAATATTACTTTACGTATGAACCTCTAAATAACGGCCACGTTTACGGATACGTTTCTCTTCGATATAAACACAAAATAACCTCCGTAAACGGCCATTTTATACGTTCCCTCGGTGGCCGTTGTACAGCGGTTTGACTGTAAAATATATATATTTTTTTATGTTCTAAATTAAAAGAAAAAAATCCAATTTTTATACATTTTATAAACAATTTTTTACCTTGTTTATTTTACTAAAACTTTCAATTTAATGAAAGCGAATATTATTAAAACTTTCAATTTCGTCAATAAAATAATCAGAAAAGGAAAGTGTTTTTTAATAAAAATACAGTGAAATCGAAATATTTTTACTAATGAAAACTTTCGATTTTAATGAAATTGAAACTTTTCTTTTTTAATCACTTTCGTTTTCGTTCTATTAAAAATTTCCATTTTGTGTCCTTTCAAAACAGTTTCACTCGCTTGAAAAAAATAATTTAATTCTATTCTACACAATTAAAAATAGCAAATTTTTCCCTTCAAATTTTCCCTACAATTTTTTTATTTTGCGATTTTTACCTCAATTATTTCCCTGCAATTTTCTCCTCTTTTCCCAATAAAGTATTAATATTCGGTCAGGTAATTTTATAGCCAAAATGATTTTTTATTAATGAATACAGAGAGCCGAGGTAGTAAAACTTTCATTATGATTTATATCTGGTGAAGCTGCTTTGCATTTTCGTGGGTTTGAGGCTGTATAATTTGAATTATATTTCGATATTGTTGTGCACGAATTCGAAGGTAAATTATTTAAAATATAATTGAAAATATTATGCCATTTATTTTTCAAGTTATTCGTATTTAATTCGCTACTTTTGTGGCAAGAATTATCAAATTTAAATATGTTTTTACCTTCTTGTGAGTGAGGAGTTGCACGGTTATAAAAATTGATCGATAAATTTTAATTTTGTAAAAAGGAAACCTTGTTTTTTATTTTATTTTTATTCTGAAACCATAAATTTCCAATAGAAATTTTCTGTAATAGTTACAAGTTTAATTTCTTTAATATACAGTATATATATTTATTATAACTTTAACAATTATTTAATATTAATATTATTTAAAAATTCGTATTATAAAACTTCTATCTTTTATATTGTTAATTCGATTTTAATGTTTAAATCCCTTTTCACAAAGTTAATTTTTTATTATTTATTTAAAACTAAGCTTCGGGCCTATTTGTATATTGAATTGAATCTATCGTTTTAAACACTCTTTTTTACTTAAATTGTTATTCGTGTTTGTACAGTCGAACCTCCGGTGACGGCCACCTGCCAACAACGGCCACCACTAAACAGTTTTTTAAATACAAAAGTGCATATAAAAATAACCTCCGAACAACGTCCGGTCAGTAACCGTTGTTCGCAGGTTTTTAGACTCGAGATTTCTTCATCTCTTCTGTATAAAATTGAGCTTTATTTATTTATTAAAATAATGATTTTGAGTCGTATCATCTCTCTATTGAAAGAAAATATTCCATTAAGAATTGGGCAGTTAATTTTAGGCATTTAATTTAATCAATCTTTATTTTAGATAGACCCACAACTTCAGATTCTAGTATTTAAGCAGAACTTTTATTTGCTACCCTCAGAAATTCTAGAGAAGTGAATTTCTCTAGAATTTTAGTTCTTGAAGAGAAGACGTAATATGTAGGTTAGTCTAAAAGTCTTTTAACCATTTTTTTATAGTAAAAGAGTTCTAATTTAGTTTATACTAACAAAGAAAATATTATATTATTATATTTTTATCTAATTTAATTTTATGTTCATTCACTACAGGCTAAGTTGTAAGGAACACCTCGAAAATATCCACTGTAATAACTGAAGTTAATGTTAGTAAAATAAGTCTAAATAATTAAATTTTAATTGTATTTATAATTCTATTGTGATAAGACGTGTTTATTTCTATATGATTTGCCTCATATCATTTGAAATTCTGGAAATACGAATGAGAATGCTCTTCTGACATTGACATTGGCCAATGTTAGAAGAGCATTCTTATTTATATTTCGCTTTATAAAGTGATTAATATAAAGAGAAATTACTCTGTATACAGCCTAATAATATATTATACTATCAAATCTACGAATCTACAGTAAATTTCCGATTAACTATACGTCAAAACCACTGAAATTCTAATCACTTTAACGTGCTGAAAGGGCTCTGTATTCTAGAGAAAGACTGTTTCAATGTAGAGATATTCTAGGCTCTAGAATATCTCTTTTAACCGACGAGTAAAAAACGCGTAATTTAGATAATACGACCTCGTTATAGTGAATTTTTCGTTACCTTTTACTTCCATTTATGCTAATTATCGGTAGTTGAAAATTCTTTTCAAGTTATAATATCAGAGTATCGGATGTTATAAGCGAACAATGGAACTTCTGCTCGATTTTCTCACCTGTTTCGAAGCGTAAAGGTAGTGATTGATGCAGCACCTGTTAAACTTCAACTTTTTTTTTTTATTATTATTTTGTTAATAGAGAGCTAAACTATAATAAACAATTTGACTTTTTAACTTAACAAAAAATTTATAAAATAATAATTTTATTCCGTAACCAAATAAGTAAGTTTACGTTTTAATTACATTTTACAAAATTAAGTGTTAAACGTGTACGCGCTTCTCGTATCAGAAGTATTAAATAAAAATATTTTAATGCTTAATTAAAGTTGACTTAAATTTAATGAAAAATAATAATAATAATTAAGTAACGTAAGAGGGTACACATCACGTGGTTACGCTACGTACAGTACTTTTTTTGCATCAACACGTTAAAAGTTAGCCTAATTACATTGGCGCGATGCTGAATTAATTTATAAACAAAAAAAAAAAACTAGAAAAAACAAACTATTAATAATTTTACTCAATTTTTATGAAATGTTATTAAGCTACAATTATTTAGAATGCAATTAAATTAACTAAATTAACATTAATATATTTTTTCCTGCTATTCTCGAACAGAGAAGAGTCAATCAAACAAGTTAAAAGTGAGGAGATTTTGTAAGGAAACCCGACAAATTCTCGACTTTTATTTTCTATTTTTAATTTTTTTTGTACTCTAGAAGGTCGCGACAGATGTAGCGTTTAAGTCAAATTGGCCTAGCATCGTCAGTTAACTGGAGACCCCTCTATTCTTTACGGTCGAGACGTGACGACAGATTAAAACTGATTACTAAAAACGTCACCATCGAATCTGTTACGTTGCGGTTTTGTTCTTCTGGTGTTGCATTCTGGAGAATTTTTAATCACCCTCACGCCATTTCCTCTATAAATAACAGAGCGCCCGCGCTTTGTAAGGAATAATTACGCGTTATAGGGGTATGAAAAATTCATAAGTTACCATAAAAGCCTACACGAGGACCATTTACACGGAGGCGCCGGCGCATTTTTTTTCTTTTTTTGAGGGGGGTTTTTTGGCTCCGACTGTGCTTAAACAGGTGGGGCATCTAACAATGACCGGTAAGGTAAATACGAACGACGCGTGATCTTTCACGCGTGACACTATTGTCACGCGAGCGTCGCCTATCCATTACGTATGGGAGGCGGCGCGCGAGTTTCATTGGATTGGAGGAAGGGTAGATCTGGTAGTAGAGGCGGAGTCAGCACCCAGCGATAACAGCTGAACGGTCAGAACGGATAGAGCCTCGTATGTCGACGGGACGGTTCTGTCCTCGTGTCCTTTGACCTCTGACCCGACACCCGACCCGGACATGACCGCTTCACGTATATTGAGTGCCTGTAGTGGTTCGGATTCTAATTTCGCTTCCAATCGTTTCGTCGATTCCAATGTCATCAATGCGTGTGGCTCCGCTCTATACAAACGTGAGTAAAGTTTTCGGTCGTGCCATCAATGATTTGCCAATTAGACGATAAGATCGCTGCCTTCCGGCCACTTTTTCGGGTAGTTTTAAAATATTTTCATTTATGAAAAGAGTTAAGTTGGTTTACTTAATTAGATTTCATTATATTTAAATAGTCACTTCCTAGCGGGATTAATTAATGCTCGATTGTTACTCTGCTGGACTCTGCTTTTACTTTGAGTACATTCTGCTTTTATTTACTAAAGTTTTATTAAATATTTACTAATTTTATTATAGATATTTGATTAATTTCTCGTGCCTTTTGTTTTTAAATTTACACTTCAATTAAGTTTACAATTAAATCACAACACGTGCTTCTATCAATTCAAAGAAAGAGTTGTGGACCAAAGTTGTATTTTTACAATTTAGAGAAGAAATTAGATTTTTGTTATTTATACAGTGAAATAAAAAATTAAAGGCCACGTTCGTCTAGTATACAAATGGTAATATTGATGACGTACAATGTTTTCAGTATTCTGCAATGCTGTATGTAGGCTAGGTATTATTTTACTACATAAGTTTAATTTATATCGAACGAGACATTATATACATATACACACGTGCAACTATTACTCATTGTATAGAAACTGTATAATGTTTCGTTTTCGCTTGTAGAAGAAGTGGCTACAATGACTTATTAATGCATCCTGTAAGGAACATTCGTAATAGGCCTGAGCTATACGAGACGATATTTTTGGATTTTGAATATTTATATTTTCTAAAAAAAGGAAGAAAAAAGTCCGTAAAAACCTCAAAGCCTTTACTGAATTTGATTTACATTCATTTCTTGCTTAAATAAGTGTTCCTGCTGTTTAATTTTCTTTAACATTCAACCTGTTAAAGTCATATTTTGCATGTTTTACATAAAATGTCCGAATCTTTATGTTACAGCAACAATACCGAAATGTGCTGGATGCGAAAAAGTGATCGTCGATCGATTCGTCTTGAAGGTGTTGGATCGATCGTGGCACGCCAAATGCCTCAAGTGTGCTGAATGCCAAGAGAAACTTGTAGACAAGTGCTTCGTCAGGAACGGCGAAGTTTTCTGTAAAGACGACTTTTTCAGGTGATTTACTATATACATTTTTTTACAAAACAGAAAAGAAAAATGTATAAGTATAGACATTTATAATTTTTTTTGTTATTTATTTATATTCCAGGCGCTTTGGGACTAAATGCGCCGGTTGCGATCAAGGTATACCTCCAACTCAAGTAGTTCGAAGGGCTCAGGATAATGTCTATCATCTTCATTGCTTCTCTTGTATCCTATGTAAAAGGCAGTTAAACACCGGAGACGAATTCTATTTAATGGAGGATAATAAACTAGTGTGTAAAGCTGATTATGAAGCTGTAAAAGCACGCGGTAAGGACGTCCTACAAAATTTATCTCAAGTTTATTGTAAACATAATAAAATTCGAATGTGTTCTTGCGCTAGCTGCTATATTAACGATATTAATGACCTTGTTATCGTTTAAATAAACCTGAAATTATGTAATTTATACATTTTTAAGCTTATACGAATGATGATTCGGACATTAGCATCGTATTTATAGTAGCGAAACTTGGCTTGTTTTTATAATGTTAACAGACCCGTAGTTAACGACAGTCTTTGTAAGCGATGCAAATGTTACCATTGTTCGTGTAGTAGCAAAGAAAACACCTATGTAAATGTTAGTATTAGCGTGGTGTTAGCTTAAGAGGCCTTGCGTAAAGGTCTGTAAAAAATATTTACTTTACTATTGTCGTTTTGACGGCGTAAATGAGGCCTAAGTAAATGACGGTACGCTATTAATATATTTAAAATATTATAATAATACAAAAATATACTACAAAATTGAATATTTTCGTATTCAGAAATAGTTTCATTTATTTCTTTTCTTAATTACTTTCCCGGCGGTTATATAGGCCTAATAGAAGAAAAGTATTGGGATCGGTCAAACACTGACTCCCTCCCTTCCAGGATTTAAAAAGTTGGGGTATGGATGGGAAATGCATAAGTTGTATGAATGGATGTTGACAAGTAAAGTTGTTTGTGTATCTGTGAGGGGTTATTAAGCTTCGAAGTGTATCCACTTCGAAGCTTAATAACCCCTAATAACTTCTGTGCCTTTTGTCGAAAATTTCTGAAATTTTGCAGGGAGTTTTGTGTATTAGGGGAAATGATTCTAGAAATTTCCAGGAAAATCGGACCAATGGGCAATTTTCCTGAAAATTTCTAAAGGTTCGGGAGGTGTGACCCCCACCCTTTCAATATCTCCCCAACTAAGACTTGATAATGGTAACAATTATTAGAGATGGAAACAAATAAAGCGTGCCAGGAAAGTCCAGCAACAACGCTATCAGCTTTTTAAAAGTAGTTTTAATTATTATATAAACTACATTCTTATTATGAAAATCGAATTTAACTTTAAAAAATTAAGCCACAGCTTAATGCTTGTTAGTCGCAACAATTCTCTTTATACGTGGGGTTCTTTTAAAAATACAATATTTATTTATGATGAGTTAAGATCCATTTCCGTGGGATTTGCCTAACCTGAGTTGCCCTTAATAATTAACCCCATTTCGGAGGAAATGAGTTATCTTGACAGGAGAGTGTGATTTGTACTTCTAATATATTCAGAAAGGATGTAGCGATGAACAACACTATTAAATAATTAACCCTTCACCCAAAAACTTCCATCATGTGAAAATAAAGTCAGATATCTCATTCGCTAGAGAAAACGATGAACTAATTTTTAGATATTGACTTTAATATCTTATTCGGGGAATGGTTAATTAGTAATGAAGATAGTGGATACTGTTGCGGAATTTTAAAGTCATTATCGTGAAAACATCTTAAATATATGAAGTAGCTCGTGATGTATCGAGTTTCTAAAACCCTACAGGACTGAAAATACAAAAAGCCAAATGAAATCTGACCCGAGTTCTGTAGAAATCCATATCGAAATTACTTTTAAAGATTCGCGTTTATTTTCTGTTATACGATTCTTTCCGTGTTGTATTTCGATTATTAATGAACCACATTCTGTTGTAGAGCAGAGGGGACATCAAAACGACCAAGAACCACAATTACTGCTCGACAATTGGAGAAATTAAAGAGCGCTTACACCACTAGTCCCAAACCCGCTCGTCACGTTCGAGAGCAGTTGAGTCAGGATACAGGACTCGACATGAGAGTGGTTCAAGTCTGGTTCCAGAATAGAAGAGCCAAAGAGAAACGTCTGAAAAAGGACACGGGGAAGTCGAGATGGAACGAATACTTCCGTCACGGTAATGCCAAACAATCTTCGGGAAATTCGACCTCTACAAGAGCTACCCCGACTCCCGAAACTAGGAGAGAAGAGATCGACGACCAAGAAGAAGACAGTCAGCAAGACGATTCTTTATTTATAGGTGAGGAAATCTTCGTCTCTACGCTTTTTTTTTTATCGGAAATTTTCTATTAATTGGTCTCCTATTAAAGTCTGTCAGCGGAGACAGAATTTTTTAAAGGCGAAACCTCTCAAGCGATGTTTTAAAAGAGTTGCCATGGAAAAATTCTTAATGGAAAAGTTAAGTTCTGAATAACTGATTTTTGATAGCAATTTTTAACACCTTATAATTAACGTTAATCTGTTTCAGAACTGAATTTTTATTTCGGAATCCATCAAGTTACTTGTATATAATTTATTTATATCTACCGAAATAAATAACTTTAAAGTTTTTATACGAAAATATTGATTAAAATAACTAGTTTCTTACCACTGTAACACGAAGATCAGTAAATGAGCTTAAAACTATTGCATCTGGTGTCGGATGACTACGTTACACCTTCCTAACAATAGTTTAATTGTAGTTTTTTCTTCCGTCTTATTTAAAATGTACGACTATTTAAAGTCTTTAAAAATTTTTCCATAGCAGCCGACTAATCTAGTGGAATTAGAAGTTAAACGGTAAAACAAATACATTAATGGAAACAATCTTGTGATATGTTTCGCGACTTGTTATTTAATAGAAATGTGTAAAACATTTAAGTACCCACCAATGGCCAGGTGGATAAAATCCCCGATCGATGGACTGGCACGTGGAGTTTCGGGTTTTCTTCACGTAAATAGGGGCCAGTTTCCTATAGAAAGTCCTTACGATAGGGCATATGACTCACGTGTCGTTTTGCCTTATCTTATATAATATATACAGTCTATATACGAGTCGGAACAATTTAAAAGTTTTTAATCTTTCTTCATTTATATAAGAAAGTGCCGAAACGATCTCTTTAATATTTAAATAAATTGGAAACGTAGTAACGTAGTAACTTGTTTAGACAATAAGCAAGTTACTACGTTAATATAATACTATAGTATTGTTTTTCTTTTAATAATTCGGATTTCTGCTTACAATATTTGTCAGGGTAAATCTTGAAATTTATAATTCAAGCAGATGGTTTCACGATCCGTTTCCTCTTCCTCGATCCGATCTATTCGCCCAGGAGCTATAGACAACTTTCTGAGGCTATAAAAGCGAAAATCGAGGGTCATGCACCCCTCACTCCATAAACTCCTCTAAATACAGGGGCTCCTTTCGTGTTAATGCATTTGCCCGATAACCTTATCTACATCGGCATAATTTCTATACATAATGCCATGTTTTGTACCCGATCATTATAAAAGTTCATATATTATATCATTAGATAGGGAAGTTTCTGCCATCGAAAAGCCGATATTATAGATAAAAATTTAGGAAAAGTTAATGAGAATCGAGTTAAACGATCGGGGTTTTTATTTTTTTTTTATTTTTGTAATATTTGAAGTCGATCCCCACACGTGCTTCGAATGAATACTCGACGGCGCTGTTTAAACACCGAGTGGCGCTGTTTCAAAGGTGGCGGGGAAGACTGGCAAGTTCTTTGTGGCGACATCTGGTGGAAAGGCTTTCGGTTTGGCTTCTTTCGATTTGTTTGTCAGACTAACACTGGAAGGGATTCCGAACGTGTTTATCTTCTGTTCCTACTCTTGATTCAATAACTTTAAGTCTACTCTCGTTTTATTGTCAAATTCTGTTTCAATAGAGTTTTTTTTTTAAAAAAGCCTAATTTGATGATGGAAATTGCCTTTTCATCATTACATTCGGTTTTTCGCTTTCCGATTACAATTTATAAAAATTATATTACTTTTTATTAGTAAATTGCCAAATTTGAAACACTATTTTATTCCTTTGATAATTTCGGTATTTTATAATTAAAATTTAATTATAATTGCTTTAGACGCGAGTATGTTTGGAATATAAAAAAACTTCTTTCTGCAAACGGAAGAGGAGAAAAAAAACTGCTTGTGGGCTCGTCCGGGATTTGAACCCGGGACCTCTCGCACCCTAAGCGAGAATCATACCCCTAGACCAACGAGCCACGGAGGCAATCTTTCTTTAAACTCGTCTTTATACTCTACGAAATTCGTTATATTTGCCGTGAGAAATGACCTCTTTAATCAGCCTCCTCTAATGACGTCACTCTATTAACTTGATTGCATCGACGGACGGATGACGTCACGCGTTGGTAGAAATCGATGATGAATCACAAACGGACGCATTTTTCATACTTGTTTTTTCCTTTCAGACGACATGAGGACTTCGGATTCATACGCCAGCTCCTTAAACGGTTCCGTGGCAGGCGACGAACCCACAACCCCTCTTGGACCCACTCCGCCTCTGGTTTACATGAATTCGCAATTTCCAGGACCGGCTACACCTCCTTACATAGTGGGGAATCAAAGTCCCGGAGTTGTACCCTTTCCGGTTCCTCCATACTACGGAAACGGAGGCCAGGCGAGAAATGCAGGCGGTGAAGTAGCAACACGGGGTTGCTTCGGTTACTCGGAGTTCCCTCCTAGTCCCGCTTCGTGGTTGGATGACGTAGAAGGAGGCTCGACCTCCATCCCTACCACACTTCACACGACCGTATCACCGTATTGACATCTGGTACACCATCTCCATCTAGTCTCGTTTTATTTCGTTTCATATCAGTTCCTGAAGTGTGTCCTAAAGAGTCTTGTCGGATAGGACCCGTCGACATTTGTGGCAGCAGAAAAAAAATAAATAAATAAAACGAACAGTGTTTTAACTGTATTTGGTCCTATTTTAAAGTTGTACCTTGAGAATAAAAGAGCCGTTTTTTGTTCTCGCCAGAATTTATACAAGCACAATAAATAAGTAAATAAATAATTAATTGTATGTCAATTTTTGTAGTAATAATTTCGGTAAGGCCTTTACAACGTCTTTGGTCTTGTTAATTTCGGATTGTTGCGTGTCGTACAAATACAATTGTAGTATTGTAAATGCTGTAACACGCAGAGAACACGGGTTGTTCTTTATTTTTAATTTTCTACTGTTTTAAGTCGTACAGAATGATAACGAACGTGTTTACACGAAGTAAACACACTTTTTTAACACTGGAATTATATCAATCTTTCTCCTATTATGTTATAGACCTCATTATTATTTAAATTAAATTTGATTTCGGAGGATTATACATAATTAAACGTTTTAGATTGTTAATTATTTTTTAATTAAAACAGGATTTTTCTCGTATACTATTTTATTATAGAGAAGTAACAAGATCTCGTAGGAAATAATTGTAAAAAAGCAGCAATTATCACTTAAAAATTAAAACAATAATTACCAATTATTTAAATATTGCAACCAAAATACGTTTCTGTATCCAAGTATTTCTAAGAGCCTGTTCTACTTCTTAAGAAGAAAAAAACGAGTAATATTACCACTTCTATGATATGGTAGGCCTATACAATAATGGATAAATTAAATGAGAAATCGTCATAATAATTATTGTAATCATTAACTTTAGGAGAATTGTCTGAACTGATTAAATCATACAGCTCTCGGGAAAAATGATTATGATAATGGTTTCGTCACGTTCTCTCGCGTTACGCATTTGCATGTAGGCTAATTTCAATAAGCGGAATGATCTTACTGCAACTTTAGCATAAAAAGCGAAGTTAATAGGCACAAACGGATCCATGCATAATAATACGTAACGTGCAATAATTGTTGATATTCAAGATTGTATTGAATCCAGTTAAGTGTAAATATTACGTCTTCAAAGCCCTATAATAAGGTAAATTGTACACAAAAGTTGACAGATAAAGAGAATTATTTGTAAAGTTAATTTAAAATTGCATATTTAAATGAAATTATCTAGCTTTCTATAAAAGATTTTGAATATATAATTTGTAAGTTTTTTTCGGTCTTTTTAACTTGTGGTTATATTATAATCAAGCAGTCGAGAGCTCGTGTGGGCCTGGGTAGAGCGGGCCCTTTTAACCATTCTGTTTTAGCAGGTAAAATATAGAATGTTGTTTCTTTAATAGTGAAAAGCAGACTTAAAGATTTTACTTTCTGTTTGTACAAATAATGTTAATTTTATAGGAGTAGGAACCACTATTGGTCTCTAAGTTTTCTTTGGACACTGAGAAGAATTCCCAGTTTTCCCTCTCCGAGGTCCCGATTACAATAATTAAAATATTAATTAAATTAAAATTTGGACAGATTTTTCCAAACGAAATCAAGATCCAAAACATTCTAAATTTGAATTGGACAATAAGTCTTTATACTACTCGTTTGTATTAGAGAATAGGCCTTTCGAATTACACGGCCAACTCCCTAGGTCGCGTACGTTATGCAATACAAAATTATAACTTAAGAGGGTTTTATGGTTTAAATCATAATAATTTGGATCACAGAATTTTAATTTTTACTTCCAAGCTGTTATATATAAGAGAGAGAAACTGTAGCGATCGGTGAAAGATTTTTACAAGTTATGAATCCGTTTTTGTCCCTTTTAAAGTTATGGACACTAAGAGAGCCTTTCTTCCCATACACATCGTGGGTTCTACCAGGCCGGGCGATGAAGGTCGGGGCTATGGGGCGAAACAGATCTTCCACGAAAAATTTGTGGAAGTTGCTCTCCCAGATTCGATTCCGGGATCCCGGGGCTATAGACTGACGCCTACCTCAATTTTTTAAATATTATGAAATAGAAAACTTAAATTTCCAAGGATTGCAAAGAAACTATAACTCAATTTTGAATTTTTCTTCTATTTTAACAATCTGTTTGGTTTTCTCCACTCCACTTTTACAAATCTACAGTCTTCTGCGGGTTTACACGCTGTTCAATATTAGATTAGTGTATATATAGTCAGGCACTCTCAAGAGAGGCCTGGGATACTCGCCATTTTGAAGTTACCATCATATTAAAAAAATTTGACAAAGAGCCTTTTTCTTAATATACAAGAAATTGGACGGGATGAATAATTTATAATAAATATTTTAAAGACCTGCTATAAAATGAGACATAGACCAAAATAGCCCTGTTAACACCTTCTATGATAATACCTGACTAGTTAAGTTTTGCTTATTATCTATTTTAAGAGGAATTAAAATTTTTATTGGAAGTTTCTCAAACCTTTCATTATTTTATAGTTTAAACTGTCTTTTAATTTATTTACGTGAAAACGTCGAATGTAAATCGTGAGTATCATTCATTAGAAATTGAATTTTCTTGGGAACTTTTAAGAATAGAAAAATAGTAGATTTATAAGAAATAATGAAAGTAAAGTTTGAAGATCTTTGGATTTAGGATTCATGACATTCTCTCACTCTCTTCCTTCCTTCAGTCTAGGCTTTTAATTAGTCTCTACCTTCCTAATTATAATATGATTTGATCAAATATTTTATTATAGAAAAAGTTTCGATTTACATTTATTTTTTAAAGTATATTAATTTTATATTAAAATAAATAAATAAATTCTAAACGTTTTCAGAATTTAATACGTGTCGCCATCTGGTGAGAGGATATTAAAATTTTATCGACGTATCCATGTAGTGTAGTGGAACCGAACGAGAATCGCTAATGAATGTGAAAAGCGATGCAAAATTGTGTTAGCGATAGCGTCAAATTAGTCATTTAGTGAATCATCGAGTCCGTCTTCAATTAATCCATTCAATTTGCTCATTTCACATTTGTCATCGATTCTCCGTCGATTCCGTGCTTACTTTATACACATGAATAATTTATTCATAGATAATTCCAAGATTGAATTTAAACGAATTAATAAAACAATCTATGAAATATTTATTTGTGAAATAATAACTTGCACATTTTCATTTTTTTCAGACACGAAAACACATTATGTAGTGAGCGATGTATACTGAGAATTGAAACGAAATGCGTGTTTCTTGTGTGCTAAACAAACCAAATGGCGTTATTTCAACAACGAAATGCCAGTTTACGAGAATCACCTATTGTTAAGCTTGTTTTCGTCGCATTAATGATCGTTCAGGTTGTTGCGCCCTATCCCCTTACTGCCGCGAAGGATTCGTATCCGAATCTTTCGCAATTTCTTAAGGACAATTTGTGTTGGAATTTAATTCCTCGTCCACTTATCTATACTGGCTCTATCGGCACGTATAATCCTGTATGATCAGGCTCACTCGACTTATTTAAAGGCAAGCATGATGAGCAACAAGGTAACAGGCTTCTCTCTGGTACTTACAGTATGAAGCATCAAAAACGAAAAGTTCAAATAATACGTAAGAATAAAGGAAAACTTGACGACATAATGAAGTTAAGTAAAATTGAAATACAAGTTGATACAGTATAAAATTTGTAAAGGCCGTATGGGCGAGGAGGTTAAGTCGCTCTGGTAAACCCGGAATCGAATCCGGGCGAACAACTTCCCGGGAATTTTTCATGGGAACGTATTGGGCCCCGTACTCCACACCATCCGTCCGTCCCATTACGGGCCCACCCGAACCCATGATGCGTCTGGAAAAAGGCACAAAGTGTTAAAAAAACAAATAATAAAATAATTTATAATTAGAAATTTCATATTCCTAAATAAAAATCTAAAATAAAATTTAATGTTTGTAATTATTAAGAGAATTCAAACATTCCCGGTATTATTTAAAGAATTTTAACTTTGACAATTTGGAACCCACCAGTGGCCGAGCGGTCTTCGTCACCCCACTTGAGTGGACTAGACCCTAAACACTGGGAGTCCGGTCGGGGGTTCGCGCCTTGCTCGGACGGGCTGGCAGCATGGGTTTTCTCCAAGTCGATAATGCCTAAATAGGGGCCAGTTTCTCATAAAAAGCCCCCCGGAAGGAATTCTTTCCTCGCGCGCGATTAGGCCATTCTATAAGGCTGCCTCTTCGGTCGCCTAGCGATCACCCACAAGTCTCTCGGAGTAAAAGGCGAATAGCCACAAAACATCCTTGTGAATCACCACCAAAGAAGACAATCTGGCAACCTTTGCCGTATTCTATTTCTGAAAATGGCAGCCATCGTATTTAACCGATTAAGAATGTCTCCCATTTTCTGTTTACTCAGAAAGTAAGTTCTAACATTTGTTATCTTCTTACATAATTTATTATAAGATTCCCATTATTATTTTAAACGAATTAATAAAATATTTCCAATTGTATCGGAACAAGAGTCCAGTTTGGGTATTGTGTTTGTGTAATTTCTTTATCATTTTTTATATTGTGTTAATTATGAATTACGAAATCAACAGTTAGAACATTTTCTTAACATGTAGCCGTAAACAACAACTTTCCACGTGATCATTTGGCGCTAATTACCAATTAAATATAAATATCTGTATAAATTAATATTTTAAAATATTAGTTATATATATTTATTTTAAATGAGATAGTGTATTACAATTAAGCGAAAATGGTTAATTGTTATATTAGTGTTTGTGTATTTGCATTCTTTGCTGAAGGTGTGGACCTTTAAAGATTTGTCTGCAATATAAATGTAAATTATATATGTTTATATTGCAGACATGCAGTGGCGTGTCGTCATTGGAAGCGGTGGAAGCGCCGCTTCCACCTTCCAATAACCTTCCCTTGTATTTTCTAAAATATAAATTTTCACGTACTTTGAATAAATTAAAATTAATATTTTATTATAACCGCATTATGTATCTTATTACAAATTTCTATACTACATGTGAAAAAAACGATAAGATTGCTATTGTATATTTGAATAATCAGTGGCGGAATGGAAGCGCTTCCGAGACAGCTTTCACGGCGAGAATAACCGAATGGTGTAAAGCAGCCAGAGGGCATTGGCGCGTGCGCTTTACAGAGCACCAACCTCAGCCGGTTTAGCCGGTGGATGCTACACACCATAAGGCTGTTTCAGGGCTGTTTCACACTATGACCGACTGGGCCGACCGGTCCGACTCCTAGTCGTATTACCATGGCAACAGCAGTCGGTCGACCGACTGGTCGTTCCAGTCGGACAGATTTAAAAAGTTAAATATTTGTAGTCGCGTCGGAGCAGTCGGTGAGCTACAGCCAATGAGAGCTTCGAAGCTGTAACCAATCAGAGTTTAGATTTATCCGAAGTTAGAAAATGGCGGAAGGTAAAGTTTTCTCGGAAGCTTTAATAAACGAAGTCAGAAAATATCCATGGCTTTATGATATTCGGCGAGCCGATTATAAAGGCGACATTGAAAAAAATAATTGGTTAGAGTAAAGCGAAAGGTATCCAGCTAAAAAATAGTCTTAAACTTCATATTAACGAATAGACGTAGACATATCTAAATGTAATTTGATACGCTGAATCGATTGGTATTAAAAAAATATTACTTACGATCAACCGTTTAAAAGTTACGAACGATTTTTTATTTCCGTCTATTTGCTTCGTTTAAGAACAACTTTATTAAGAAATACGCAGGCACTTATCGATATTAACAAAACGAATTACTTTAATTCACCATAATACATTTCATTTACAAGAGAAAGTGACATTAAAAATGCTAAAATGGTGTCGTTAGCCCGCGAACACACGACAACCTTTCAAAGACGGCCATGTTTTCTGTTTAAATTGAAAAACTTACCACGATTGGCTAGTGTTCTGATCTGTAAGACGCGTTCCGATTGGTCCTTACGAGTCGGCCACCGACATAATCGTACTCAGTGTGAATTCTTTTACTACTAGTCGGTCCGATTATAGGCTCGGTCGGGTCGGACCGGTCGGACCAGTCGGTGACAGTGTGAAACAGCCCTAAGAACGCTTTCAACGATTCTATCCCTTAGCCACTGGCAGGGAGCTGTCTGATTACGTGAATTGTTTAAGATTTAAAAAGTAGAGTATTCAATGTTATTTTTATGTACGTTTCTTCGCAAAGTTATACTTAATTATAATTTTCTTTTAATTATACTGTAATTATATTGTCAGAAAATCTTTAGAATTTTTATCACTTTTAAATGTTAATAATTTTAATATTATGAAAAACAATTTTTCCAAGCGTGTTTTAATTCTTTGAATTAAGTATATTATATGGGAAATTTTTTGATTTATCTAAATTACGTAGCGAATCGCAATATTTATATTCGTGTCCAGACTATAGCCTATTGACAAGTAACTCTTAGACATAAAAAGTATTATAATTAATGTCGATCCGAACAAAGACGTACTAAAAGAATTATACGATTTAATATCGTTAATTTTTACGAGACCATCTACCGGTGGGTCTGTCGAGCGCAGTTTTTCGACCACGAAGCGAATTCGTACATCGGCCAGGAACACTCGGTCGGAGAAAAATCGTGGTCGCTAGCGTCGCTTTCGATAGAAAAAGTGCTTTTAAATACGTTGATGGAGTCGACGACCGGCGACTTTTACGATAAAGTAATTAACGACTTTGCCGAAAAACTCGCCGAATAGAGTTAATTTATAAAAAATAAAAAAACAAGTTTTTCTATTATTGTTTGTATCATGTCAATTTGTATTATGTATGTATTATTTGTATTTTAGAACTAAAATACGTAAATTGTTTATTTTTGTCATTTCCGGTATTTGTTTAAAACTTTTATGGAAATGTCATGTACCGGACAGGTCTGACCCGTCACAAAAGACGCGAAAAACGATTAATTTAGAGAAAAATTGATTAGTTTAAAAAAACAGGTAAACGTCATTTGTAGTCGGACACTCATTGTTTATATCAAACTGCCGGGCAGAAACCATAAATCGCGGAAGAAAGTCGTCTTATGATCGGTGGAAGATCGAATTCGTCTTCGATTTTGACTTTTCTCGCGCTCCAGGTAAGAGTCTCGTTACGTTTAGTAACTGGGGACCGACCACTCGGGAAGCGTGATTGAGGGAGAACGACTAATCAGATGGACGAAAGAAAGAACGGAGATTGATATAATCCCCGACAATCGAAAACACCTTGCACTCGGTTAACGTTGCGAATAACCAAAACGCCGTATGTCAACGCGCGCAAAAAAAAAAAAAAAAAAAAAAAAACAATTTCTCGTCTATTGTGCCAACGCGTAACCCGTGCCACTTCGGACTTAGACCGTGAGAAAGTCTCTCCGTGCCCTAAAGACTTGTCAACGCCACTGTCCTGGGGCCACCTTCGATCGACCATTAAAGAACCACATCGACGCCCAGGATGTCCGAACGGCTGATTGTTTTAAAGCAAACTATTTTGTACATAGTATATGTTTGTTTTATGTTTTTTTTTGTCGGTTTTTGTCAGATACGTCTCTTCCGCCACCACGCACGTACGAATGGACCCCAGACCATCACTGACGCGCAATTAACTGATTGCCCCCGGAAGTCGGCTTCTTACAGAAACACGGCTTCCCTATCATCAAATGTCACGGCACGCCACTGTGTCTCGGAGACTCACTACTAAGCGGAATCACTTCGACGCTCACGGTGGGTCTCGTTCTCATTCTCCAATCATCTTTGGTATCGCTGGTTTTGAGCGCGATCATTCAAACTTCGCCGGCCACGGCCATCACCACGAGGTCTTCCACCACGCATTTTCGGTGAAATTAACCTATCCAGAGTCGGTAGATTAACTGGTCTTTCGACTCATAGTTCAAACTTAGCTAGAGCCAATTTTTGCCGCTAGTTGGCGCCACTGTTGGCAGAAGAGCCTTGTTCTTGCTTTGGATATACAGAACTCAGTGATTTCGACCTATAATAATTGTTTTTTTTAGCTACATAAAAATGCCAACGTGCTTTGTGCCAGGATGCAAGGCAGGATATAAGTCATCGAACGAGAAGAGACATTTCTTCCGTGTTCCTAGCGATAAGATTGAGAAGTGGATGCGATGCATTTCACGAGACGACAAGAAGCTAACAAGTAAATGTTATGTTTGTGACGTACATTTTGCGAGTAGATTTATTTTAAAAACCTACTCCCATGTTATAAATGGAGAGAAAGTAGAAATTCCACGAGATCGCTGGGCATTAACGTCAGATGCATATCCATCAAACTTCCCTAATTGTCCTAAGTACATTAGTAAGTCTGTACCTCAAAAACGATCAACGCGATGTCTCACAAGAAATGAAGAACCATCTACGAAGAGATACCGAAAAGTCAATACCAAAGGTAAATATTTATATGTTTTTTATGTAATCTTAATCCTTAGTGAGCCATGTAACTTTTTGCCCTTGCCTGAGTTGCAGTGGGTCTCTCGGACCCTGTGTTTTAATATAAATTTTTCGATTGGAAGCTTAAGACATCTAGTCTAAGTAAAATCAAATAAAAAAACGTTCTAATCTCATGTTGATCGGGCCGAAAAGTTGGAAAAATATAAATTTTTTCAGTATTTTTAAGGAACATTTTATATTTAAAAAATGCTAACTAAAGATTGAGCTGGGTTTGTGAGACCCACTGTGATTCACTGAGGGCTATCTCTCTGTGGCCTAACTTTTCTTATAACTACTTTAAGATTAATTGTCTGATTTTTTTTATATTTTTTTATCAATCATTAGATTTGCATGATACACACTCTCAAGTAACAACTGTAGAAAATGAAATAGAAGAACCCTCCACATCTGAAGCAGCAACTACACAGCATCCTGAGCTGTTATATGTCAATAAAATCTCTGCTTTGCGGTCTGAATTGTTAAAAGTCAAAGAGGATTTGTATCGGTGCAGAAAGCAAAAGATGATCTATAAGAAGAAACTGAAAACTCTTCAAACAGAAAATCTCAAGCTTCATCAAGAAAATGCTGAACTTAAAATAAAACAGTTGTCAGCTGATAAACTTGATTCCTTACCACCGAGACAGAAACTTGTAATAGAGCACATGCTGAAAGCATGCCATATAAAAAGCAAAAAGGGTATGAGATATGACATTAATTGGTTACTTGACTGTTTGCTTTTAAAAATTAGGTCACCATCTGTCTATGAATTTTTGAGAAATAATGATTACTTGCCTTTGCCTTGTCAGTCTACACTGCATCAATATATCAGAGGCATTAATGCCAAATTTGGATTTGATGAAGATCTTTTTGTTATTTTAAAGTCAAAATTGGAGACTATTCCACAAACAGAATGCCAGGGAGTTTTAATTTTTGATGAAATTACACTTCAAAAACATATAGAACTTTCAAAAGCTACTGGTAAAATGATTGGACTTGTTGATTGTGGTGATAATTCTGTGTTGCCACAGAGTGAATTTACAGCAGGTGATCATGGCCTAGTGTTTATGTTCAGACCTCACTTTGCTAGTTGGGTACAATGTATTGGCACATTCTGTTCAAAAAGCTCTGTCCCAGGTTCTACTGTTGCAAAACTTATTTTGCAAGCAATTATTCATTTAGAGCAGTGTGGTATAATAGTCAATGCAATAGTTTGTGATGGTGCCAGCACAAACAAAGCAGCTTTAAAAGCTTTAGGAATTTGTGCAGACACAAATAATGTACAATGCTCATTTACAAATCCTGCTGCAGATAGACAAGTACTGGCAATTATTGATGTACCACATATTTTAAAATGTATGCGAAACAATCTTTTGAAAAGTAGATACTTTCAGGTAAAACTAAGAAAATAAAGTGTTTTCACCTAATTTATAATATAAGCCATTGCATTATTCTTCATTTTTACTTTTAGTTTCCTGAAGGAAGGGTTGAATTACAGCATTTTAAAGCAGTTGTTGATGAAGATTCCAAATTACCAAAGGGATTAAAGGCATGTCCCAAAGTAACTGAAATACATGTTAATCTCAATAACTTCCAGAGAATGAGTGTATTGCTGGCAGCTCAAGTAACACTTTTTTTTTTTTACTTATATAATCTGATTTGATAAGAATACTTTTATTTATCTCATTTCTTTATAGATATTTAGTAATACTTTTGCTGATGCTATGCTGTTTTATAAACAGCGTGAGGTTGCTAGCCTAAAGAATGCAGATGTTACAATAAGTTTCATACGTCGCATCAATGCTCTTTTTGATGCTTTAAATCGCAGATTGCCACAGGATGGAATCAGACATGATTCAAATGATCTCAAGGTAATAGTAATGATTCACTAGGAAAAACTATAAATGTTTTAATAAACAACTTTTTTAAAATAGGTTATTGAAGAATCTCTAGAATGGTTAAATAGATGGGAAACATTCAGATTATAGATTGAAAGCAGTGATCAAAAGGGATTTTTGAGCCACCAGACAGCAGAAAATCTACGCTTGACGCTAACTAGTATCTCAGCACTCATTAAACAATTGCTTCCAAACTCATATTATATCTTGACAGCTCACTTTAATCAGGACCCATTAGAGGTAAAACTGACTTAGTGTAATGATTATATAATCTTGCATTAAACTCTTAACTTATGTTTTCTTTTCAATTAGCGTTTCTTTGGAATGATAAGACAAGGAAGTGGAAGCAATTCTCATCCCACAACAGTACAGTTCTTATACCTGTATAGACTGATGACTGTGTACAGTTTGGTTCGTCCTCCCAAACGAGCATCAGTTCAAACTGATCCTGGATCTTCCCTTGTTACTTTAAAAAATCTTCTTCAGAGTCATAAAAAACCATTTAAGGAAGTTCAAGAATAATTGGAAGAACATTTACAAAATTTGCTTTGTAATCCAAGCCTGCCCTGTGGAGATCCTACTGATAATGAATTATTAGATCACGATTATTGTGCACCAGAAACATTTAAGTTTATTTTACATTATTTAGGAGGTTACATTGTTCGTCATCTGCTGCCATCACTTGGTTGTGATGAATGCAAAAATATATTAACAGCAAAACCTGAAGATGCTGCACCAGAGAAGACATTTACATTCATCAAATCTCGAGGAGGTTTGTTATATCCAAGCTATAAGCTTTGCCAATTGATGTACAGGAGGGCTAATGATGTGTTCACTTGTTTATAATCGATCAGCGCAAATCTGCAACGTCAATCTCGTAACGGTCAACTCTTTGATAACAGGTGCGTGTCTGGGAATTGTAACGGATAAGTTACGGCGGCGCTGATCGATTATAAACAAGTGAACACATCATTAGACCCTCCTGTACTGGGCAGAAAGCAAAGTATGTGAACAATTAACAAACCCAAACATGAATGTTTATTTTTCAATAATGGATATTATATTAAATTAGTGTTCTGTTACATTGATGATAGGATGCCACAATGCTGGTCACAAGTCCTACTTGACCTCCAGATTTTTGCACTTTTTTGTTACCTGTCGATTGCATTTTTTCACGCGAACGATTAATCAATCATTTATTTCATCAATTGAAAGTAAAAAACAGAAAAATTTCTCACTTAAAGTAAATTTTAATAGCGCAAATAATAATAATTATTATTATAATTATAATTGTGTGTAATATAATTTGTATGTATAATAAATTTTTAACGTATAATAAATTGGCATAATAGCACAATTTAATAATTGTACTATTATTTCAGTTTTGTTCCTTGTCATTTATTTAACTGAATATCAATCTTTATTAAATAAACATTTCTCAGCGATGGAAGGTGTTTAATGTTTTATTAAGTGTCATTTATTTATCCATAAACCTGGTTTTGGGTTTAAATAAAAGCCTTTTCATTCTTATAATAAAATTCATAGAAAATTATGAAATCGAACTCGAAGGTTATATAACTTTCAATTAAAAAAAAATATTCGACCTCACTGCGATTCGATCTAGCGCTCTTGTAGTGATTGCAATGCCCCTGGTGGTAACATTTGTCTCTAGTTGATTTTAGCTACTAGCGAAGATAGGTAGTCGAAAGACCAGTTAATCTACCGACTCTGACCTATCCAATGTTGAAATTTCTCTCCGTTGCGTGACGCCCCGGGTTGAATTTTTGTCAATTCGAAAATTTCCCGTTTTTGAAAAAAATAATGGTGGCTATTGTATCGTTCGCAATTATTTTTTTTTTATTTTGCACAAACGAAATATATATATATATATATTAATAAATGTAAAAAAAAAATAATTCTACTTCGTAAGTTAATTTTAATATAAAATTATAACGACGCGCCATCTAGTTTCAAAAAGTTCCGATGACGAAACGCGATGTCTCCGGTCGATCGGTCGAGGTTAGCACGTGGTGCCCGGAAAATGTGGGGAATAACACGGGACAGGTAAATGGTTTTTTCAAAGATTCGTGTGTCAAAATTCGATTTGGTATTTACCTTCGATTTCGCAATATTCGTATTTCCGACTTACCAACCAGTAACGCGTGCGCAAAACTCGCATTACTGCCTGTTTGTGGAGAGAGTCGCCATTTTGTATTTTATTGTGTTTCGGTTCTCGGTCCCCCGACTACCTACGAGTCTGGTTTTTTATATGCGCGCATGATTTGGGCACCTAATACGGCAAGATTCTAGGACCGAATGACGCGGTGGGGAGGGGGGCAAATCGTCGACCCCCCATGGGGGAGCACAAATGTCAAAGGAACCATACCTGTATATGTGCGCGTTCGCGAGATATAGCCCTCGAAAGTTGCGCCTACGTTATGCGGTTCGCGAGCAAAAAAGCCGGGTCACGTGACCCAATATTTTTTTTACGATTTTACGGGAGTCCCGTCGCTTGCCGTTAAAATTGCCTTTAGTAGACGTTTCCCCCATTTTTTTACTTCGTTCAAGAACTACCGTGAATCGATCACTAGTTTAGCACATGGCGGCGTGTGGTGGCGCCCATACGAAAGGTCAGTCGGGAGTCCCGGGAGTCTCGTCGCTTGCCGTTAAAATTGCCTTTAGTAGACGTTTCCCCCATTTTTTTACTTCGTTCAAGAACTACCGTGAATCGATCACTAGTTTAGCACATGGCGGCGTGTGGTGGCGCCCGTACGAGAGGTCAGTCGGGCCGCCATGTTCGCTGCCGTATAGTCATTTTGGGGGGCCTATATCTCGCAAAGGCGCGCTCGTACACCCATGGTTCGTTAGACTTTTTTGTTCCTATCAGTATGTTCTACAGTTCTGTTAAAGTCCCAACCGCGTCATTCGGACCTAGAATTGTGCCCCTAATACTCTGTGCCAAATTTCAACTTCTGATATGTACTCCTTCATACCTCTAACCTGATAAGACAGCAGGCAGTACGATTTTATAAACAAGACATAGCCTTGTCAATAAGAAAAAAGTGAATTTTTAAGAAATTTGTGAGATTTCCCGGGTTAAAAAAACAACCGGGATCCCGTTTGAGAAACCCTAGCTGGAATGGTGTTGTGTTACTTATTTTCTGTGTTCCAGACTACATGACAAATGAAAGTTCTACATGTATCATCACCAGGGGCAACTTTTTTTAAAATCTACATTTTCCAGTGCTTGTTCCTAGTAGATAAGAGCCGTAACACCCACAAGAAGGTATGGATGGAAGCGAGAAAGACGTCTGTGTGTCACCAGTTCCTTTTATAGAAATTCTTTGTAATTTTAATTGGATGTATTTTTTGTGTTTTAAAAGGACTTGTTTAGCTTTTGGCGACCAGTAGCCTAAAAAGTAAGGTCGGTCGCCAAAGAAAGTTTGTAGTCTGGAACACGAAGAAAATAAATGGTGGTCTCTTTTGGGCAGACTTTGTCTTCGTTTTTAAAAATATAATAGCTGTCGGACGAGAATTGACAAATTAAAAATAAATGTTTTCGACTTTCAAAATACTTGCAGTAGCCATTATTACACAGCTTAGCCAAAATGATCTTTGTCCCAATAAAATTGACCGACAAACTACACTCGTGCCCAAAATTAATGCAATGCGCGTATGTGCAGAAACAAACCCCCTGCTATTGCAACGGATCATTTAAATGCCTTTTCTGAGGCATTCCTAATAACCTACTGATATATCAGGAATACTTCCTCCTGTGCTACAAAACATAATATGTTTTGTAGCACAGGTGTGTTGCTATTTTATCTCTGTTTGCATGACACTTACAAAATAGGATGGCCCTTTGCTGATTTACGTAAGTTCCAGCTACTCAGTTTTGTGGTGTTTACTTTACATAGGTTTGTGTTATGTTGTTTAAATTTTGGACACCAATTTTCACTTGACATTCTAGAAGTAGATAATTTGAATATGTAACCCCGCGATACTCAACCTGCGGCTCGCTGAGCTTTTGCGAGTGGCCCGGACGTGACCTGTAAACAATGCAGTCAAAATATAAATTTTGAAATTTTTGAGGCAAAAGTAGATTTGGTCACTTTGCCCACACTGCTAAGTCCCTTTTATCCTTTTTGTAGAAAAATGTGTTCAAATTTTACATTGTTCGCATCAATGTATCTGCATGAAACGTCATATTCAAAAATGAAATATGCAAAGAACATACATATAGAAATCGGCTTACTAATTCACACCTGGATGCCGTTTTACGAGTAGCATGTAGCAGTTACAAGCCTAATTTAAATGAAATTGTGAAAAAATGTTTGCAATATCAATAGTCACACTAAATTTCTAGAGTGTGAGAAATTATATAAGTTTTTTATTATAATTGTTATGTTGTGGCTTGCGTGTAATAGCTATCATGTGTATGTGGTCTGAGAAAAAAAAGATTGAGTATGGTGAATGTAACCCCAATGATGGTTACTGACAGTAGTTGAAAACATATATTTTTACATCCTTGTTGAACTTTAAAGCTTTGTTCTTATTTGCATTTTGCATCCACTTGTGTGTACATTTGATGTAGCCATGTTAATGACTAATAACAATTTTAATAATAATTTTTAAAATTTTACTCAGGTTGCCTTTAGTCATGGAGATGAATTAGGATCTGGATCTGGAAAGGCAAGTTTTGTTTTGATGTTATAAACATTTAATTCATGTTTTTACATACTGTATATTTGTTTTAATAACAATAACTCAGAAAAATTAATGACTGTATTAAATTTTCAGTAAAAGAAATTTTATTTTTCATAATTATGAATTTATTTTTATCTCTGCTCTGTATATTTTAAATTAAAGAATCCAATTAAAAACAAAAATTGTTTTTATCCATAACTATATAAAATCATTCTAAATTACTATATGCATTAGAATAGACTGCTGTGGGTCTATTTTTTCAAAATCTGTTTGGAGTGTGGATTTATTAAGACTGTGTGGTTACTTGAATCTGTGGGTTTATTTTTTTGAAGTATGATTGGGATGTGGGTATATTTTCAAGCCTTTGGGGTAATTTAAACCTGTGAGTCTAATTGAGTGCATATTGTAACCACCATATTTCATTTTTTTACATTTGAATAAATTTTAAATAATTATTAAACTTGTCAATTAATCATTGAAATATTTTAGTACAATTTTATAAAATGTAAAATAATAATTAAAAAAATTCTTTCAAAATGGAAATTAAAAAATTTTTAACATTCTGTCAAGTACAATATAACAAAATGATTAATTTAAAATTATTAAGCAAATATTGTATGAATTTTCACATGACATTAGAAGTATTATTTCTGATGTATTATTTAGTTTTAAATCATTATCATTATTCAAATTACTTATTAACAAATTAATCTACCACAAACTTATATATACTTTATTATACTTTTCAATGAAAAAGTAAAAACTACAAGTATAAAAATGATTGTCTGTATTATGGAAAGATTTTTCAGTGTTTATTCACCATTCATTATGCTTCATTACATTCATGCTGCATGTTGTACAATACACTTCTGTGTATGATAAACAAATTGTTTTTTCACATTTTTTTTTTTTGCACTCACATTGGGTTAATAGCTTTTTATTTAGGGGTACATTTCAGTCCTTTACTTCTTTTATTTGTTTTGCATCCATTTCTTTGAGATTGGCTTGTATTGCTTATAACATGATACTAATTTCTAAATAATAAAATTGGTTTTACAGGATTTTATTTCTATAAAAGTAGTTGAGTGCCAAAACCAAATGATATTTTAAATTTTCAGTATACAGGCAGAACAAGCACAATATATCAAAATCAAAAAAGATATTGCCATGTATTTTAAAGGTTTTTCAAATTTTGAGAATTAAAATGACCATCGGGCATGAGAGAAATGAACACTGCTGAGAAGTTGGCATGACTGTAAATTTCTGTTAAGAGATGACAATTCAAAATTTGCATGGTGTATCAGATTCGATACAACTGGTTTGTATAAATAAATTACTCATAAAACCAACACCAGTAAATAACAAGAAAAAAGGAAAATTTTCTTTATTCAGATATATAAAAATATCGTATATACCTGAGGATGTCTATTTCACATTAGATGAAAACATTTGTAAATTTTCCTTTTTTCTTGTTATTTGCTGGTGTTGGTTTTATGAGTGATATGTGTATCAGATTAATCTAAAATGAATGATGGAAATTTAAACAAATATAAATTATTCATTATGTATAAACAAAACAATGTAAATTACATTTTTTTAATAGTAGACTTTACAGTACATTTATTTTTATATAACATACATATGACATATATATATATATACACTGAAGAGCAATTGAATTAGGGATACCTGTCTAGTAATGTGTAGCAGCACCTTTCACCTTGATGACGGCTGCGATTCATCTTGGCATGGACTCCACAAGACACTGGAAGCGATGGAAAGCCATACGTATCCATGAGTCCTGAATAATCTCCCACAAAATACAAGAGAAATGTTCGAGGCTCTGACCACCTTCAGGTGGTCAGAGCCTCGAACATTTCTCTCAATTGCATCCCAGATGTGCTCGATTGGATTGAGGTCAGATGACTGTGATGGCCAGGAAAAGCACGTGCAGGTCTGTGGAATGTTCATCCAACCCTTCCGATACAATTCGGAAGCGATGGCACTGTGCATTGTCTTGTTGAAAGACAATCTCTGTAGTGGGCTGTTGAGAATGAACAAACGGGAGCAAATGGTCATCAAGGATATCCCGATAACGTTTACCTGTCATACGTACCAGGAGTCCCATTTCAGTCCATTCCCCACACAAGAATGCCACCTCCGCCAGCTTGAATAGTCCCCTGCTGGCAGGAAGGATCCATCACTTCATGTGGTTTATGGCGTATCATGTACTCTGCCATCAGCATGTATTAAAGTGAATCTCGAGTCATCACTCCAGGCAACGTTTTTCCACATCTTGACGGTTCCTTGGCGATGTTTCCCGTGCCCATGCTAATTGTTGCGCCCTGTTTTGTGCAGTCAGCAGGGGGACTCTCGTAGGACAATGACTCCTGTACCCCATTGAGAGCAGATGGTTTTGTATGGTGTGGCAGCTTACACCTTGCTGTGCACCAGCATTAAATTGACAGGTGATCTGTTGCACTGTGGTCTGTCTGTCTGCTGTTACAATGTGTGCTGGCTGCTGACGACCTCGCTCATCCACATGCTGTCGTCTGCAGCAGTTGACACTGGCAGCGATGGTTTTAACGGAATTGATGTACTCACGGTACACCTCGACACAGTGGTGTGTGAAAATCCCAGTGTTTCCACTACTACTGAAATGGAGTGACACATTTGTCAGGTCCTGACGATTTTTCCACGATCAAATGCGCTTAGATCTTTACTTTTACCCATTTTACTTCTGACTATTACTGATACCGTTAGCAGCACTCCTTATCTTGTCAAACTGCTGCTTACCTTATCTGCAAATCACTTTCATGCTTACTCACAACTCAAAATTTTCATAATGCCAGCTATCCCTAATTCAATTGCTCTTCAGTGTGTGTGTATATATATATATATATATATATATAATATCGTATACAATAGTACCTTGACTTAAGAGTTTAATTTGTTCTGTGATAGAACTTGTAACTGAAATTACTTGTATGTCAAATTCCCATCGAAATGAATTGAAATGCTGTTAAGCCATTCTGGACCCTCCAAAACACTGCAAATTTTTTTGTTACAAGTTTTTAAATAAGAAAAATGTACTTATAAATAACGAATATTGTATAAAAACACTATAGAATGTACTTCAATAAACTGGTTTAAAATGACTATAATTGCAGTGTTCGCTGCCTAGATAAAGAAAGAAGATGGAAAATTTGAGAAATGAGAGATGGTGGCACCGCATACAACATGGAAGTGAACTAATACCTATGTCACTCGATCACATGTTTTTCTATAAGCTAGCCTGTCAGAGGTTGGAAGAGTAACAAAAATGGCAAAATTATGGCAGTTTTCCATCTTCTTTTTCTTAATCTATGATTTGCTGCGCCAACTAGTGGTGGGTATCTGAAGCTGGCTCGTAACCCGCATTTTAGCTCCCAACTCAAAGCAAAAAATCGGCTGAGAGACCACTTGTATCTGAAAAAAATCGTAAGTTGGGACACTCATAAGTCAAGGTACCACTGCATATATTATATATAATTTTTTCGTATCCATACCGTATGAAAAATTACTTGAGAAAATGTAGGAAATACAATTATACTTTTCATAATAAGAGAATAGATTTTATAAACTATTATAAATTCTTTCAATGTATTTGAGGAAAATTTTAAATTTATTACCATGTTTCCCCAAAAATAAGACCTAGTAGAGGTTTTGCTGAATTGCTAAATATAAGACCTCCCCAGAAAGTAAGACCTATCAAAGTTTTCGTTTGGAAGCATGCCCGCTAAACAGAACACCAGAGCATGCAGCTGTTTCTTTTTAGCCTGCCGCCGTTATCCCCTACCTTCATCATCCATTGCAGAGCAGCTGCATGCAGGACATGAAGACCGTCACCTACCACCAATCTCGATGTTCCCTTCTGCGGCCGTCTCTTGTAAATGTGCAGGCAAGGCATCAAGAGGCCCGTCGTCTACCACCCACCATACAGTACGCTGTCCCTGCTGTGGTGAGCTCCCCTGGTGGCCGGAAGCTGCCATACCATACAAAAAATAAGACATCCCTTGAAAATAAGACCTAGCGCATCTTTGGGAGGAAAAATTAATATAAGACACTGTCTTACTTTCAGGGAAACAGGATATTACATTTTAAAGACATCTACAGTCATTACGATTTCATAATTTCAAATTAAAATGTGATTATGTGGTAATTTGAATGTGAAATATGCTAATATTGTTTTCTACTCTTCAAAATTAAATTTAGTGGAATTTTTTATTTCAGTATATGTTATAAAGTAAAATGCATATCTATATTATTTATATATTCTAACTTTTGAATTGCTTTAAGTGTTTGCAAGAAGTCAAATAGCTAAAATCAATACAAAATATATTTCTTACTCTTGTGTGATTTCATAATCTCATATTTAGAATTTTTATATCTTCTCTGTTTGCTTTGAACTGTTATTAAATTTAATCAAAAAATAAATAATAATTTTGTATTTAATTATTTGCAGTCATTTCTTAGCTAAAAATAGCAGTTCAATGTATTAAGCAACATGTTAATTTATATAATATTTAATTTATTAACTTTAATCATTTTTATTGTTTATCCTTTCTCCAAAAAAATGAAGAGAAAATAATCATCTTGTACTGAGATATTAAAAAATTAAACAAGAAAATTAATTTTATGTAATTGTACTATTAAAGAGTCCACAAAAATTTAAATTTTCTTTCTTTTCTGACTTATAGAGAACTAAAAAATAATTTAACTCTAAACTATTTGTTAAAAATGAAATAGAATCTTTTAAAAGGTTAAAAAGTCAAACAAGTCTTTTGTAGGGAGAAAATACTGTTTTTATTACATGATATTTATCCCTAGATGCATTTCACCAGTTTTCTGGCCTCCTCAGTAGGGCTTGCAAATACAAATACAGTAGAGCATCGATTATCCAATCCCCGATTAACCGACTTATCGGTTAACCGACCGCGTTCTAGTCGGCAAATTCAAATGTCCGCTAGTGATGTGGCGCTACAATATTTGGTTGTCTTGGCTACTTTAATATTATTTTTGTTAAATTTTTGCATGTTTTAGCTGGCAGCACTGGCTCGACCACGAAAGGGAGGCTAGTATTTAAACCAGGCCTAATACACTATACTAATAATGTATTTTTTCATACTTTTCCGTTATCCGACTTTTCAGTTATCCGACCAACGACAGTCCTCAATTGAGTCGGATAATCGATGCTCTACTGTATAATTTAAAAAACCAACAATGACAAATTTTCATTACCATCTTTTATCTCGTGTTTACAACTTTTATATCCAACAAGGTTTACTCAGCATTCCGCTGGCAGCACGCCATTATTCAAATTTACAGAGTTATTTTGCATGACAATTGCAAAGTGCTCTTTAAATTTTCTTTTTACACAGTTGTTTCTTTGTATACAATATTTTCTTTATTAATATTAATTTGACAATCATGAGCATTACAATACAAAAATACTGGTGAAAGTACTAACTTTTAATCGTACTGCGGCAAGATGTTCCGACAGTCTAACCTTCGACTTCCGCTTTGTTTCTCCAACGTAAAAACTTGGAATTCCGCACGTGCATTGTAATCTGTACACCATTCCTTCTTCTTCCGACGGATCTTTATTATTATTAATATTACCTATTTTCATTAGTTCGGACAACCTATTTTTTTGGATAGGAGCTAATTTTATTAAAGTTTCATAAAAAATTTTTTGATATTTTTTATATAATCCTTTAATATACGGAAAGGATACATACTTTTTAACTTACTGTTTTTTCTTTACTTGATATTTATTTAACATGAAATCATCATACCACTTTTTTAACATTTTCCTGGGTATCCATTCAACAAATACTTCTTATTCACTGTTTTTATTTCTTTTTCTCTCACATTAAATTTAGTTGTTCTGGAAAAAATCTTATATCTTATGGAGATAAGTAAGATTTAAAAGTGTGGCGAACTTCACCCCAACGAAGTCGGGTGGTGAGAGTGTCACCCACAGTCGTTCTAGGAAGTGGACTCTGACCCTGGGATTGAACACGTAGTATTTTCTTTGTTAAATAAAATTTGTAATCTAATTTTATAAATTTGGGAGTGCTTCAAATATGAGGTTAAAAGAGGGTTTTATGTCATATGTCAAGCGGGCTTTTTAACATTATCTAGTATAGTAAAATCGTGGGACCAATAAAAATTTGCCGTTACATCCGACGACGGTATAATCGAGTTAAACTATATTTTTTCATATACAATGAGTTATCCAAAAAATCAATTATCCAAACAACCCCAGTCATGAATTGTTTTGGATAATCGATGCTCTACTGTACAGTTTTACATCAGAAAGATTTAACAATATATTGAATAATTTTTTAAAAATAAATTGTTGCTAGACCTTTAACTCTAATAAATTGTTGCTAATCAACAACGATTAAACCAACTTTGTTTACCAGAATTATACAATGTAGTGAGAAATTTACAAATTCGTTATATTAATAGATATAGGAAAGCTGATTTGATCAGAGAAATTATCAGAGTATATAACATTAAGAAAAACGAAAAAGAAAAAAAAAACTGCAGAAATATTTCCTTTTGACAATGATATCGTAGCCAAACCTAAGAAAAAGAGAATAAAGAAAATAAAATGTGATATATGTGGTAGATACATCAAAGAAATGCTTCTTACACTTCATAAAGCAAGGCACAACCCAGAACCTGACTTTTTGGTTGAAGTTTCCTATAAAGGACGATTACCAACTTATCGACGTAATAATCAAAAACGAGAATTAGACAGAGGGTTATATGAATTTAATAAAAGAAAAAGCTTTTAATATAATTAGAAATGCTTTAAATCTCCATAAAAATCTTAAAATTAATTTAGAGATGGAATGTGACTTTAGGAATATGGAAAATGAAACTTGTCATAAATTCCAATTATAAAATTTTGTTCTAAGACAAGGAGAACAAAATAATTTAGCAGAGTATTGGCACGAACAAAGTGTTTTTCATTGCATTAGAAGCAGTAGACTCAGGTTGGACTTTAAATGCAGTAAACTATTTAAGAATTAATTTAAACATAAACCATTAGTTGGAAATTCTTACGTTGAGTTACCAAAAGGTAAGAAAGCCTGCGTTAATGTTAAAAACGATAATGTTTTAGATATAGTGTAATATCATGTTTACATCAAGCAAAAGACCATGTTGATGAATTATATCATTATAATAAACCAGAATTTAAAGATGAATTAAAATTTGAGGGAATCACATTTCCAATAAAAATTCAGGATATTCCTAAGTTTGAATCTCAAAACACTCAATATCACTGTATTTGGAATTGAAGGTAAAACATTTTATCCACTATATCACAACGGATTATATCCTTGCAAAGCTAATAAGAAACAAACTTATGAGAAAAACATTGACTTGCTATAGTTTGAAAATAAAATTAACAATCACTGTTGTTGGATGAAAAGCCTAAGTCAGTTACTAAATGATCAGTTAGAGATTAATAGAAATAAAAAGTATTTCTGTAGATGTTTAAACTATTCAGCTAGAATGCAAGAATCTGTAAAGAAATATGCTTTACTAATGAACCTTGTCTTCCAATTATGTCTTTACCCCAAATAATAAAACAAGTTGATGAAACCATAACAGTTCCCAGTTCCACCTGCTTTATCATTTAAAAACATACAAAGAAGGCTGAGACATCCATATGCAATTTTAAATCTATTCTAAAGCCAATTCAAACATGTCAACCAAATCCAGAAAATTCATATGCTCAGAAAACACAGTTGCTTATTCCTTGTAGTTGTGGATTATATATTAAAAGTGTTTATAATAATATTGAAAATCCAGTAGAAATCTAGAAATGAAAATGCTTCTAAATGCTTTATAAATTGAGTAACTGAACATACAAAAACGATTCATAAATTATTAAAAGAGAATAAACCTATAACAAATATAGAATTAATAGAACATGAGAAAGCAATGATTTGTTATCTTTGTAAAAATGGATTTACTAAGGAAAATCTCAAAGTACAAGATAATGATCATTATACTGGGAAATATAGTAAAGCTGCTTGTAATTTACGTAATTTAAAGTACAAACAACCAGTGTTTGTTCTATACTATTCCATAATCTGACTTCTTAAGATTGTCATATGTTTGTGAAGAATTTAGGTGAGCACAAATCAAACTTTAAATTGATTCCAGTTAATGAAGAGAAATACATTTCTTTTAGTAAGATTTTGAGAATTCCAGCGAAGCTGGTAACGGATATATTGAATTAAGGTTTATAGATTCATTCAGATATTTAGCAAGCAGTTTAGATACTCTCTCATGTAATCTAGTCCCAGAACAATTAAGAGAAACAAGTATCTTGTTGCCTCTGATTTAAATACATTATTCAGAAAACAAGGATCCAAAATAATTAGAAAAGGTATCTATCCATATGAATAAATGGACTCGTTTCAGAGATTTGATGAAACAAGATTACCTCGGAAAGAAAAATTTTATTCATCCTTAACAAAAGAAAGTATAAACTGGTCTGAGTATGATCATGCTAAAAAAGTGTGGAACCATTTTAAAATAAAAAAAATCTAGGTGAATGGCATGATTTATATTTAAAATTAGATGTTTTGTTACTATCTGAAGTATGTGAGAATTTTAGAGATTTATGTTTGTATAAAAGTTATGGATTAGATCCTGTTTGGTATTATACTACACCAACATTAGCTTGGGATTGTATGTTAAAATATACAGGAGTTCATTTAGAATTATTAACAGATTATGAGATGTGTACATGTTTTTTGAGAAAGGAATAAGTGGTGGGATATTTCGGTGTTCTAATAGATATGCCAGAGGGGATGAAAATCACCAGCTGATATATCTAGATGCTAATAATCTTTACGGATGGGCTTTAAGTCAAAAATTACCACAAAATGACTTTAAATTGATGGATTCTGATGAGTTAGAAAGTATCAATGACCCCCCCCTGACTTCTGATAATCATACTGGTTATGTGTTTGAAGTTGATTTAGAATTTCTGAGAGATTTAGAACTGCATAATAAATTTAATAATCTTCCACTAGCTCCTGAAAATCGAGTTCCTCCAGCTTTGCTAGAATGTAGTTCGTCTGGAGGAAAGACTGAAAAGTTATTCTGTCATTTTTATGATAAAAATAATTGGACTGTTTATTTTGAAAGTGGTGTAAGTCCATTTTTGGAAAAAATTGAGAAATAACATAATATACATACGATTTAGTGTGAACTTTTTGTTTATAAACAATTCACATTTTGCATTTTAAAATAACCATACACTTTGATCAATTAAAAGTTTGTCGTAAATGACATTGCATAACCATTGATTATGAAAGTGGTGTAAGTCATTTTCTGCAGTCTAATTAAGCACTTGGGCTGTCCATAAATTACATCTGCATTTTTCTTGAAATTTTTACTCCCCCCTCTTGTCCCAGTTTGTCAAAGTTCTTGTAACCCCTTCTCCTCCTTGGATGTCCAACATAAGTCAACCCCCATTAAAACCTTCATCACTTCATGAATGATAGATACTGTAAGTAAAAATAAAACTTTGAAATAGATATAATAAAATGCATAAACCGAATAAAATTTAACGAAATAAGTGGATGTCCATTAATGCTAAATCCCCCTTGTCCAACTTGTCTTAAGGGAGGGAGTTAATATCTGCATAGATTTTCCAAATACTGAATTTATCTGTGAGACAATAAACGTCTTCTACTATTAACACTGCAGTGAGTAACACAAAGTCACAGACAAAAACCTTTTACAGTGTTGTATACGACAGAGAACCAACTAACGTTTTTGGCCTCCACCAAGGCCTTCTTCAGGTTGAGAACTAAATGTCGTCCCCCTCCAGACAGCCAGAACGATGCGCCCGAGAAATAAACATAGTACGTGTCGTGTTTCACCCCTCCGCCTGGCTACGTTCGAATTCCTCGAACAGGTATCTCCACTTTAAGGACAAGGACTTGATCATGCATGTGCGGAGGTACCTGTTAGAGGAATTCGAATGTAGCCAGGCGGAGGGTGAAACATGACACGTACTATGTTTATTTTTCGGGCGCATCGTTCTGGCTGTCTGGAGGGGGATGACATTTAGTTCTCAACCTGAAGAAGGCCTTGGTGGAGGCCAAAAACATTAGTTGGTTCTCTGTCGTATACAACACTGTAAAAGGTTTTTGTCTGTGACTTTGTGTTATCTGTGAGAAAAGAACAAAACATAAAATTATTCAGTGATGAAGATAAGGTTCAGAAAGCAATAAACAAACCAAATTTCAAGTTGAGAACAATATTTAGTAAACATTTAGTGGCTATTCATAACTATAAAACTAAAGTATTATTCAATAAGCTGATTTATATTGGATGAGCTGTATTGGATTTATCAAAGCTATTGATGTATGACTTCCATTATAACATACTTAAGGACGAATTTAAAGAAAATGTTAAATTGTTATATTCAGACACTGACAGTATGATTTATGAAATAAAAAATTTTGATTTCTACAAATTCATGAAGAATAATATAGAATTATTTCATACATCTGATTATCCTGCTCACCATCCTCTTCATAGTGACAAAAATAAAGTAATTGGAAAATTTAAAGATGAGCTGAATGGGGAAGAAATGTTAGGATTTATTGGATTGAGATCTAAAATGTATTCTTATTGGGTTGTAGATTCAGTAAATAAAAAGTTAAAAGGAATCAAGAAAGCTGTGTTAAAGAAAGAAAATAGGTTTTGAAGATTATAAGACTTGTTTGCTGAATCAAATTGAATATTACAATAAACAAGCAGTAATTAGAAGTCATAAACACGATATTTATACTGAAGAATTAAATAAGAAATCCTTAAGCTAGAAGGATGATAAACAATGGTTGATTCCTAACTCAACAGATACATATATAACTAGAACTCACTTGTGCCTGTGACCGGTGTGAAATTAATTAATTCAAGTTAACGAACGTTTTCTGGACGCCTTCCGTGTCCTTCTTCAGGTTAAACTGCTGGATTCTATTATTTTTAAAAAACTCCGTTCCGATCTTTTAAGAACGAATTTGAATGATGATAGTTCGAAAGCGCGATGACCATCGCGCATGTGCTATATCTGTCGTGCTCCGTGTCGTACTGTATCGTATTCGTTTTTAATCTTTGTATTCTTTTTTTATCTTTGGGTCACTTATCATCATTCGAATTCGTTCTTAAAAGATCGGAACGGAGTTTTTTAAAAATAATAGAATCCAGCAGTTTAACCTGAAGGACACGGAAGGCGTCCAGAAAACGTTCGTTAACTTGAATTAATTAATTTCACACCGGTCACAGGCACAAGTGCCAGGAAGGACACGGAAGGCGTCCAGAAAACGTTCGTTAACTTGAATTAATTAATTTCACACCGGTCACAGGCACAAGTGAGTTCTAGTTATATATTATACACCCCGGTGTGTATGAGGAAGATATGTTCAACAGATACATTGGCGTACGATCACATACTAATGAACATACTTTAACATTAGTTTAGCACACGGATATGTCTTTACATTAGAAACCGCTTAAGGTCCTACGGACTTTTTATTGGTTTGTTTCTGTAAATAATGACTTCCTTCATTAGATACTTTTACGTAATTATGCTCTGCTTACCTTGTTTTTATAATTGTCAGGAATAGAAATTCTCTTATATGTTTTTATCTAATTCTTCTTCATCTACACCAAGTTCATTCATTAATTCAACACATTCATGCGGTTTAAGTGTGCCTTTAACTTTGCCTTCTTTTGGTGGTACTTTTTTGAGTCCAAGTAGCTTTGATGCATTCTCATTGTATTTTTTTGCTGAAGCATTATGTTCATCGTGTTTCTTTTGATAGGCCTCTTTTAATTAATAGTATCTTTATATTTCTTATTCTTTTGTATCGAGTTACTCAACATTATGCCTTTACAATCTGATTCTCACATTTTAGAAAATAAAATAACAATCAATGAACGAAATTTATGTTTTGTTCATCCGAAGCATCTAAACCGTCTATTTTATCAATTAATTCATTCATAAATTCAATATATTGTTTAGCTGTTTTAGCAGTGAACTTATTATTACCAAATGCTAAAATATTATCAAAATTGATTTTAGATAAATCTTGAACACTTTTAACAGTGTCGTGAAATGTTAATGTTGTTATTCTTTGGTTTTGTTCAGATTTTGTATGTTTTAGGGACAAAAAACTAGATTTTACTACTATACTTCAGAGCTTTTATTGAGCATTTGTCTTATTCTTGTACATGCAAAGAAAGGGAAGGTTTAGCCACAAAAAATGGTGGGTTCTATTTTTATACCTGGATCCAGAGCACCATCTGTGGGAAATACCCACAACACAAAAACCAGAATTAAAAAATATCGAAATTACATATATCACAATAGTAACAACAATAATAATAATCATCCCACTTTTTTTCTTTCTTAACAGGTTTGCCATTTAATATATAAATATTTTGGTTGTATTCCTTTCCTTTCTATTTACTGATTGCTAGTTACCTTTCTGTTTACTTTTCTAATTTCCAGTCCTTTTACTTTTCCAGTTTTTTTACAAATTACCTTTCTGTTTTCTTGATTCCTTCCCAATTCCTTTTCTGGTTATTTGTTTCCTTTTACTTTTTAAAATTGTATAAATGGATTCGGTAAAACTTCTCGAGTATTTAAGGCTAGGGATTTTGAAAACAAAAGTAAAAAGGAATTTGCGAAAATGTATAAAGTCAGTGTATGAACAATCGACAATTACATTAAAAAGCATAACATTCATTATGAAAAATGCATGTTTGGTGTTAATATTCCAAGAGATAAAGATGGAAGATACTCATTAAGCAGCCAAGACCCAAATGTATATTGTAAAACCCTAACAGGGTAACAGGATGCTTTGCATCGTAAACAAAGGCATGACAAAATAAGTCCTTTAGATGCTACGAAAACACAAATTAATAAGAACTTTAATAATAACCTTTCAGATTCTGAGAACTCAAAGATAGATTTAAACTTGTTAAGCAGCGTCACTGCTTGGGACCCGAATGGTCGACAAGTCTCGAAGGGTCGTCGAGACCCGAAACGGTTTATCAAAGCCGTCGAAACGACAAAGTCTAGCTTATTCCAAAAATGTCAAGTGAATTGAGGCGGCTTTAAAAATGTAGATATTTGCTCAAAGAACTATTGATTTGAAGAGATAATAAAATATAAATAAATAAAATTTTTATTGAAGGTTTTACCGTTAGCAGTGTGTAATTATTCTTTTACAACAGTTTTAAAATAATTGTGCATTATTTTGTAGGTGATGAGTAGTCCAGACGAAGCTCCAATCGAAAGAAACAAAAAATGAATCAATCTGGTGATGGCAAAGTAAGTTCAGCACTCCTGTAATTTTTATTACTTTTGCTGGCATAATTATGATCTTTTGTTCTTTCTAGTTTGCACCAGTGCAGATATTTAAGCCAAATGCGGCAACTTTCGAGCAACTCGTGAGAATGAAAGCCTATCAGAAGAATGGAAACATTCCTCTCTTCGTTTTGAAAGAAATTCTTGGCAAAGCAGGTGGTAAAAAAGGATACATTCAAGTACCGGAAGACAAATATTTCAAGCCAACAAGCTACTTTCTCGTTGGTTTATCCATGGATTCTAACTGCTTGGCATCCCTGAGTTGCTTGCTAAATACAACAGATTATATAAAGGCTGTGTGCCTCTCGGAAACTGAGTTTGAAAAAGGGTTTGAAGACTTCAAGAATTTTTTTTTTGTTTAAATTACCTAGACATTAAATTAACGAGAAAAGCAAGGAGAATTGAATTTGAGCCATATAGTAAACCATGCAAGATCAGGAAGGTGACAAGCTACAATTCAAACATCCCACAGTACATAAAAGAAAACATATTCAACATGGAGTATAAAAAAATGTTAACAGAACAAGCTCACTACAGAAGAAGAAAAAAACATCTTAATGAACTACAAACTAAATTTCGCGTAAGACGATTTTCGCAAGATTTACACTGGTAACAGGTTCGTTTTGAAGTTATAAAACTAAATTTCTATTAAACGGCTACCCACAATGAATAATAAATAACTGGGAAAGTAAAATCTACAATAAAAGACTGGAAAATAAACAAAACAAAGATAAAAACAGATTAAGATACATATCCTTCCCCTACATTTGTGGCTTCTTCAAACAGATAAATAAAAGTTTCGTAAAATAAATATAAGACTGCCACCAACTTATAGAAACTTACAAAAAAGAATCCGGCAGACTAAACCTGGCATAAATAAACACCAGATAAATACAACACTACTGACGTTGTATACACAATACCTTGCACATGCGAACCACCAAAAGCATACATTGGAGAAACAAAAAGATTGGAAACAAGATTAAAAGAACACATTGCGGATTTAAAATATAAAAGAATAAACTCTGTTTTTTACGAACATTGCGCAACTCATAACTGCAGCATAGATAAAACTGATGTTACAATAGTACACAAAGAAAAAAATTGCTACAAAAGAAAATTTAAAGAAAGCTACAAAATTACTACAGACAAAAATAATATTAACAAGAACAATATTAACAAGAACCTAAGCATAGAAATTAGTAAAAGCTGGTTACAACTATTAAATAGAATATCTTAAAAAGTATATTTATACAGTTGTAGGCGTGGCTGTGTGCAGCATTCTGGGAGGGAGAAGTTACAGGCTCTGAGATACGCGGGGGAAGCAGTCGAGTTAGCAGGGAGGGGAAAGTAAAAGCAAGTGGGAAGACGTAGTGTGGAAGGTGCCGAACAGATGCCCACCAGATACAGCATATGTATATTATGTAACAGACTGAAGAGGGGTGAAAACCCGAAGTGCATCTCTGTAAAGATTATGGAATAAATAGATGGTGAATTTATAGATACTTGGCAAATTCAAGTCGTGACACCAAAAAAAACTACAAGAATTGTTGTGACCTTCTCAAGGAAGAGAAGAAAAAGGATAAGAAGTAAAAAAGGAAGAAAGTGTGTTTGTTATTGCTCGGCAACTGTAATGCAACAATTGTATCTAATAAAGGAATGTAGTAACGTTGTTTGAAAACTCTTCCGAGACTGCATATTACTCAATAGATAAACACTTACTCAAAAACCTTTTAAACATGCGGCCAAATTTATTAACTTCTAACGTTTTCGGTCTTGTTAAAAGACCTTTCTCAAGAAAAATATTAAGCACCGCCACTACGCAGAGGCATGGCAGATCTGTAAAGCTAACTATAAAGCCGTCTCTGTCAACTTCCGGGAGTCCACTAAAGTTTCTGCGGCTTGGCGTTCAAGCTTAATTTAAACCCACGTAAATGGAAGAAACCAAAAGTACAAAATACGATCTTCTTTAAAACAGACAGCACAAAGGCTTTTAACCTTATTACTTTACATCGGTCTTCACTTGGTTATACGTTATATTTCAAGAATCGTTGTTTTGCATATTTTTTTCATTCCGATCCCAATATTTACTGTTATTTTTATTTTTTATTCTTATTTATCTTTCTTTTCTTTATTTTTCTTTTCTCTATTTTGCACACATATCATAATATTAATTATTTATTAAGACGACGCAAGTATTTTTGCAACGGAATATCGTTCGAAAACGTTCTAAAGCTTTTTTGTTTTTGTATTCGTACTGTCTTTGAATTTTACAATATTTTTCTTGAGAAAGGTCTTTTAACAAGACCGAAAACGTTAGAAGTTAATAAATTTGGCTGCACGTTTAAAAGGTTTTCGAGTAAGTGTTTATCTATTGTTTGAAAACATTCTCTTTTTTTTTTTTAATTGGGAGAGGGAGATATTGGGGAGATTTAAAATTTGGATTTTTTTCCCCTTCATTTTGTGAGGTTGGGAGTGTCCAGAAATAATATCAATATTTTATGATAAATGTTATGGGATATTTAAAAAAACAATGAAAAAAGTTTAAAATTTTAAATCTTTTTGCCCATTTTTTAGTCTTTTTTGAGAAAATTTATCTTCCACTGAGGTAGTATCCAGAAATGCTAGCATGTTTTTTATGCTTTTTGTTAATATTGTTTGATGAAAATTTATCTCCCACTGATGTAGTAGCATCCAGAAATGTTATGGATGTTTTGTGGTTAAAAATGTCATGGGAGATGAAAAAATGTGGAAAATGCTAAAAAGAAAAGCTAAATTTAAAAATTTTTTTGCTTGTTTTTGGTAACAAATCTCTCTTGAAAAAATCTCCCACAGAGGAACTGGCCAGAAATGTTAATGTGTTTTAGAGTAAAAAAAGTTGTGGGAGATGTCGAAAACTAAAATAAAATAGAGAAAAAACACTCAAAACAAGTAGAGAATTCAAAAATTTAGTTTTTTTTAAATAAAAAATTATCTTCCACATGATTACAGCTAGAAGTAATATTTTATTATCTAGATTTTTTGGATAGCTTGTGATCTAATTGTGTTCTGAAGAGTAATTTTTTTTCTTTCTTGTTAAGAAGACTTACGAGAAGATAAAAACTGAACTCAAAAGATTCAGGTAAGAGTATTTTTGCTGGCTTTCTTAAATTCTCTCTCTCACAATTAATGCTGCCTCAGGTGGCAAGTGTTCTATGGTGTAACTATACTTCATTATAGTTTAGTATGTAGAATGTCTACTAGGAATTAAATTATTAATAGGACTTATTATACCGGTGACCTGGTTCTGCAAATTTAAGAAAACTAATCAGAAAAAGTCTTTATTTTTCACCTGTACGCACTTTGATATTATGTTTCGGACCAGTTGGTCCCTCTTCACCAGGTTTACAGCCAACAGTTTCTAAAACGAATTACTATAGATACTTATTACTTACGCACACAAGTTTATACACAAATTTTGTGTTTTTTTCCCCCTTACATTTTTTGGCTCTTGTAGGATTAGAATTTGACTGTTACCATAATTTTTCTGTTATATTTTATAACAGTCAGGAAAGTTATATTGGTATAAAGTATGCATCTTTAACCTGTAATGCAGAATTTTTAGTAATAAAAATTGTATATATTGATATATTATTAATTTATAGGAATTATTTAAATTTTATAAGCTTTCAGGGTTAAGTTGTTGTGAAGTGTTATAAAAATTTGAGGCAAATGTTTAAGAGTTAGAACTAAAGTTTGGAAAAAAATTAACATTTAGAATATTGACATATTTTATGTAAAAGATTATATCAAATTCAATTTCATAAATGTTTCTTTTGTAATGCATTGTTTGATTGTTCTAAATGTGTAATATATAACTTGATTTTAAGATTTTAAAATTCACTGAAGCATTCCTTAGGAACAACTTTCAAAATGTTTTTATAATGATATTCACAGCTGCATTATTAGTTTAGGTGCAGTGCAAGAAGTCTTTTTAAAAGAAATCTCTTGGCTAAAAAAATTAATATGTAGATAAAGCTGTAGATATACTGGCCAGATGGATGGAGCAGTAAAAGCCATCAACCTGTAATTCTGTGGAACATTTCTGGGTCAGAAACCGTCGGAAAAAAATTTCTGGAATGTTGCGCCCCATCCTACCTGGCTGTTCCCAGTTTAGGCCTGGCCAAACCTGTGATAGACATTTTTTGTGTCCTCTGTGTTTTAATTCTTTCCATCTTGTGGAAAGAATTAGAAAAAAACCATAAATGCATAGCTGACTAAACAAGCTTTTGATCATTTTAAACAATGTGCCTGATTGAAATTTCATCTTCAGGCATAAGCAGGTAAGTCTGTAAAGAATACTCAATCAGCAGTTTCTTTTATCAAAGAATTAACCAGTTGGCCATCTGGTCCTTCAGAGGTTCAGATTTGAACTGTCTGTCTATCTTGTAATTTATGACAGATAATACAGATGAAGACAGTCCCCATCCCAAATCTCCTAGAACGGGTTCTCGATATTTATTATTTGTGGATCCCTAAAACTCCACAGTATGATAGATTGTGGACCTTTGCAGAATTCTGCAGACCACCGGTTGAGAAAAGTGGCCCTCGAGTGCCGATTGGCCCCGTTACAGACTGGCCAATTATGCCTCATGGATGGGCTTGGTCATGCAGCCTATAATGCAGTCACATAAAAAACTTTAATTAATTAATTAAGCAAGCATTTATCAATCAAGCAATGTTTCTTAAAAACCATATGAATAATGTACAGATTAAGATAATATAATTCAATATAAAATGACTATTACTTTCACAAGTCTGTATACCTTGTGTGGTTGGTTATACAAGGCATTTTCCTATCAGGTAAACCTAAATTTCTAACAAAAACTATTGATCATAATGCAATAATCTGAAAATTAAGAACAGTGATTTATGATTAAATCTTGACAAAAATACTGATTTCAAAAATTCATATTTAAAATTTAAACTATAAGTTCCCTTTACGTTGTAAATACTGAATTTCATTTAACGATTTAAATGTAATTCAATATTTATATAAAGTTTGAATAGGATCAGTGGCATGAATATTTGAAGAGAGTTCAGGATTTTTTTCAAAATGTCACCTAGAAACCAATTTTAACAAAAACTATTCTCAAATTACAGGATTAAAGTTCTGAATATATCAAAGTAGAGCAATCTGCTTGGCAGCTGAAAAAATTTCAGTGATGTATCTTCATTCCCGAAAAAGTCTTATTCATATTTATTAAAATGGTGTCGATAATTTGGATATTTGAGTGATTCCAATACTTTCGACTGAAAGGACGTAGTCAAATTCCTGGCCTTTTGACTTTTTCGTCTTACATTTAAGTAACATTTTTAGAGTGCTTTTATCTTCTGAATGAATAATTAAGTTTCTAAAACTAACACATGTAAATAAATTTATTTACACTTTAAATATACACCTACAATAAAACATGACGCACATCTTACAGTAATCAATAAATACTGGTTTGCTTATTTACAATTAAGACAGCATGTTACAAAGATTCAATAATCTACAATCTATGTGTGAAATGATATCATTGGCACTGCTATTTAATTACAAATTAATTAGTTGGTCATTTGTAAAATTATAGAAAAAAATGTGCCAAATAAAAGTTGAGCATATTTGCATCAAAGTCAATAATTTGTACAAAGTGTTAAATAGTAGAAAAGACTTGAGCATCTTTATTTTTGCTCCCTCGAGGGTGTCGTCTCTTACTTTAGAGCGTAAATCTGGATACTTTGCAGTTATATTAGAGTTTTCGATAAGCAATACTCTAGCACCAAAGGATAATCTGCTACTCCTAATTTGTACTCGATAGTCGATAATTTACATAAGAAAATTAACCCGTTTATAATACTTTACGAACCGGCGAATATACAAAACAGACTTTTGCATAGAAAACGAGATAAGATCGGAGAGCTTCCTCTAATTCTCTCCGAACCTTTGGTGCAGAAATAAAATTGTAATCTGAATAATTGATATGGCAGTGTTTGAGGTTGCATAAAAGGAGTCTTCTTGCATTTTTTCTTTCCTTTAACACGAACTGCTCTTAAATGGTAAATCGTTTTCAAAGAGAGACATTTTGACTAAAGGAGGCGATCCCAAGATACCGTTTTGCGAATGAAGTTGATATCGTTCTTTTAACTGGTTTAAAACAGACATGAGATGGGTATTTGCAGCATCCAAAGTTTGAATCTTTCTTTCTTGTGCATCAATCACTTTTTGTTTGGCTGCAATCATGTCTTGTAGTTCTTGCTGTTCACGACGCAATTCGTCTTCTACTGTGATTAATCTGTTAATAAATAAAAAAAGATTTAAAATATTTTTAGATAATTAAGAACCATTATATAAAATGGATTTTTTCACTATTAATGTGCCATATATCTTCTAATGGTGGCTTCCGGCATCTGTTAGAGCCCAGCATTTATCATGCCCAGCTTATGGTTATGTTTTACAAAAAAGAGGAAATTGAGTAAGTCAAAAAAATACAGATATGGAAAAAGCTAATTAATGACCCCTTTTGTTACTTTAAGATGTCAATCCATAATCAAAAGTGAAATTGAAACTCAGTTATGGAAAATCTCCAGAGATTGACTTTTATTCAGAAGAGTCTTCACTGTAACTTAATGTGTATTGGAAACTAGGCATTTATTGGAAGATATATGATATTAATTAAAAACAATACTCACAATTGGTTGTGAGTATTGTTTTTAATTCCAGTTCCAGTATTATTAATGAATACTGGAACTTTCATTGATAATGAATTAGCTATAACTTGATTGATTTGACATTTTCTATATACTTATATATTTAAATTTTGTTTTTCTGATTTAATTACTGTATATAAATCTGTTGGTATTGGGAAAAATGTAGCATCAGTAGTAGCAGTACAAAGTTACATCCTGTATAATTAAAAGGAACATCTTTTGCTTTCATATCAGGAAATTATGGTAACTTTCTGTGATCTGAACTGAAGCTTGTGAATATGCCATCAAAATCAATTTGGAAGTTTTTATCTGATTGTTTTGATAAATAATTGATGTCACTTATCTAATAAAAAGAAGAATTTACGACGTGGAAATGTTAAACAGCAGAGTTGACAGTCCCAAGATGACATAAGAAATTAATAATCAAATGATATAGTATAGACCAATAAGCTGTCAAACAATTTGGACTAGGGAGATTTCTTCCAGACTATTCTAAATTCAATGCGTTAATTTTAAAAATTAGAAACTAAAAGATGGTAGCTTAATATGTACTGGGCTACAATATGGTTGATATAGCCAAATTCTTCTCAATAAATTATTTGATTAGTAATGTTTACATGTTTACCAGGTTTGGTTTTGTGTAATAATTACATATGACGACAAAAGCAATTTGTACATTATCCTACTGTATCTTCCGGCGTATAAGATGACTTTTTAACCCAGAAAAATCATCTCAAAAGTTGGGGGTCGTCTTATAGGGCGAGTATATCCCAAACTCTATATTTTAACTGTAAAATTCGGGGGGGGGCTTTTACACCCAGTGTCTCGTACGCCGAAAAATATGGCAAGTATAAGATATGCATATATGTGAACCCAACATTTTAATTATTAAATAACACTTGAACTGCTTAAAATATTGAAAACAAATATAGAAAATACAATGTTGCCAATTATAATCTCAGTTTGCCATTTTTCTACTAATGAGCTAATGCAGTTCTGATGTACAGTACATAGCTTGTTTCCATTAACGAAGGCTTTTGCAATACAATATAATAATGTAAATACTGCTTTTTCTCCCACATAGCTTGTTAGCTACAACCAGACTATTTTTATGCAAGATATATAATTCTGGTTGCAGAATCTATCTCAAATATAATACACACACAGCATTTTTGTGTTTGTATGGTGAATTTTTGTAGAAAAATTATTCCATGACTCAATTTTTCTGTTTAATGTATCAAATCACTTGTGCAGAAATAAGTAAACTAAAAACAACTATTGATGAATATAATAATAATATACTTATTTACTCTACACAAAGAAAAATATCAATGAACAGATGGTTTTTCCAATTTTAACATATTAATGTATCTACAAAAACAGCAGCTGCATTAGAATCCTATCCTATTAAATTTGATGACTTATTTATATTTTCCAGTGTGATAGTAAATACAATGAATAAAAATTTTTTCACGTCTGTTGATTTCCTACATGCCGTGGATCCAGAATTGTTCATCAAATTCACTATTTTATGCTATTACTTCATATAGGGGAAGGAAAGATTATTTAAATTTGCATTTACATAATTCTAGAATTATGGAAATCAAGCAAAGGTTTTGAATGACATCTGTTTATTCTTACATTTAAAATATAATAGTATTGACAAGAATTTGCAATAAAATTAGATTTAAATGTTATGTTGTATTATTTCTAGGAGAGATTTTTTTTTTGGTAGTTCGATATATATTTTATGGAAGAAAATATTCTCGAGAGCATTTATTCCAAATTATAAAATTCGGCTGCATGTAACGACAAAAATAACTCATAGTTATCATTGAACAATTCAAATTTTAAGATATAAAAGTAAAAAAAAAGAAAACTTAGGTAATTCCATTAAATCATCAATCAAAGAAAGGTTATGTAATCATAGCAATTACAAAGTAGTATTCTTTTGCTCTATTAATATATAAAATTAAAATCATAGTGGAAAAAATATTGCACAGTCAGAGAGCTTTGTAAGTTATTAAATTCAGGGAATATTTTAAGAAAATAAAAATGCTAATGCCTTTAGACAGGATTCTACTACAAATATCTTACGTGTCATATTAAATAGAAGAGTGATCTAGAAAAAATATAAAGTAGTAATTCTTTTTTCATGCCAGAAATAAATCCTAAAATCATGCTAATTAAAAACTATAAGAATGAAAATGTATGCAAATATTTTTTTTTTAAGAAAACAATTTAAGTGAATTTAATAATAAGCAGATTCATATTAGAAAATTCCATTAAATCCATAATGAACAATCGTAAATTATTTGATGATGTATGTTCGTTCAACTTGAATTTTCTCGTCATAAGTAAGGATGCAATAAATATTCGTCCACTAATTTGAGATTGAGAGCATATATTTTAAATTTATTTAATTAAAAATATGACTGTCACAATAAATAACTGCTCGTTCTTATTCTAAAACCAATACTTCAAATCAGATGGTGCTATGCAACTGGTACCTAGAAGTGACTGCAAAGTTTGGTCTTCTAATACAGAGACAAGATAAAATTATTAAATCAACTGAAACATTTAATATATAATAGATTATAAGATATTTTATTGTAGGGCATTTTCTAATTCCATTGCAAAAATGAAAAAAATATTTTAATTTGGTTTCTAACTTTTGATATTCGGACGTACTAATTGCATATTAGAAAATTATTCGTGTTAGTACATTTAATAATCTTGCTTTTGCTATAAATGTAAACACTTAGAGATATAATGAAGCATTCGAGAGTTTTAACAAATTTTGAATTATTCCCATACAAAAGCTTGCTATGAACTACCCTTCAAGAAACTTAAAAAAAGAAGAATAAGCATAATATTTAGCAGTATCTACTTCTAAAATGCATATTTATAACAACCGTCGTTCCAATGACTCGTCTTAATTAAGTTGTTATGACGACGGTTGCTTATTATTTTTTAATTACCAGAAATCACTAGTTAACTAGGTTAATCATGTGAGTCAGTGATTAGAGAATTTAAACTACAAGTGTGTTGTCATCTGTAAGAAACTTTGATAATGTTTGCATTTTCAGATACTTCCAAACTTAATTGCATATTTAAAATTCTGCCGTAGACAATTATCATTTAAGTACGATTTAATAATACGAAAATCGTATCGACTGACTTGGATGTATCGTAATTTTTGTATATATATCTGCTATGATTTTATTTTAGTTTAAAGAAATTAAATATTCTGAATATATTTAAATACTTTTTAAGTAAAAATCATCTTAAAATTTTGATTACTTACTGTCAGACAGCCAAATAATTTGGCTTCAGTATCAGTCAAATATTTGATATTTGACCAAATCATTATTCATTGCATCCTCAGAATGAACAATGCTAAGAAAATAAGAAATTTAACATTTTATAAAGACAATTTGGAGAAGCTATAAAGAAAGGAATAATATATTTTATAGAACAACTAAAATAAAAAATATTTAAATTATTTGGCTGTGTTAATTATTTAATTCATTACATTCTATAAATTAAATATTAAAATATCTCATCATAAACACAAATTGTTAGTTTATGTTTTGGCTAAATTTAAGCTTGTTTTTTAACAGACGTGTTTAAAAGTAGGCATTTATGTCACCATCTTGTGCTAAGATTATTAATTAGGAAATTCAGGAAGATTGATCTAATTTGGACATGAAAATTTTGCTTACTGAACTAATATATCGGTTACGCTGCCCGACTTGTCCAATCTTTGTAACTGTTAACCTTGTAATGAATATACATCTCTGGAAACAAAGATTGGCTGGTAATTAACTGCTAAAACATCTATTCTTCCAGAATTTTCTAAATTATTTAGTTTTGAATATAACGAACTATTAATTATTAATCTTAGCAAAAGATGATGGCATAACTGCCTACCTTTAGGTCAGATTTCACCATTTAATTAAAAATTATCTTGAATGTAGTCTTTACCTAATCTGGAAATAAGATTTACTGTTAAATTGGGTTTGGGTTATATTTAAGTATTAAAATAGGTTGTAGAGACCTGTTTACCTTGTAATAATATTTTTCATTTGATGATCTTTTTCTTCTTGCTGACGACGTAAACGTTCTTCTCCCGCTTCTAGTCTGGCCTTCCAGTCGGCGACGACTTGTTCTGTCGCGGTTTCTTGTTCCGTGAGTTTCTGTTCTGCACCCTGAAGTTTATCTTGTAAGTCTTCCATTAGATGCCTTAGTTCTTCGACTTGTTGTTCGTACTGTTTAAAATATGATTTTGATGACAACACAATATTCACAGACAAACACAAATGGCCGATCTTCTTCATGCAATACATATATCCGTCACCATAAATATAAACATGCATCGAAAAACATGCAAGAGTACACAAAACATCAAACTGGCGTGCTATTTGATAAGATAACATGCAGTGCATTTGACTCACCCACCTCTTCTAATGTTTTATTTAGTGTTTTGCAATTGTGTGTTTGGATTTTTGTATGAGGTTCACTGTCCCATTCTTCATCAACACTAAATTAAAATAAAAAGTTAAGTTAAATATAAAATAAAACTGAGTGAAATTTATCATATTATTTCGCACTTACTTTTGTTGTTCACTTAACAAAGAATCTGAAGAAACACCTTTTAAAAAGTCATTATCTTGGAGTGGATATATATTACTCGAATGTCCATTTGTTTGATATTGGACATTGTTGTTATAATTTAACATTGGCGATCTGCTTGCTACGGATGGCTGGGAACTCGAGAAATGTGGATTCGTTCGTGGTGCCGTAGACTTGAATGTACTACGACGTTCTCTAGGTGGGGTGAAACCGTCACTAGACGACGAACTCGTATAGCAATGTCTATCGTACGGAAGTTCGGGAGTAGATTCTGCTATTCCTTTAATAATTGAAGTAAAATTATTATTGAAATACGATATTAAAAATTTAATTCGGTATTTTTTTAAGAAATACATTGCAGATAAACAAGCATAAAAAACTGAAAAACACTACCTAGACAAAGTTTTCCCATTACAGACATGTCTTCATTACTTCCTACAGAACTGCAAGGAGACTGTTTTGCTTCATTGTCTAGTTTGTTAGGACTTGAAGAATGTGGAAAATGGTAAAGAGGATTATTGAAAGCAAGTGGTCCTGGCAATGGTGTAGCTGGTGAACTTTTTGTATAAAATGATTCTAAATTTCTAGATAGCTTTGATAAACAGGATATTCCTTCAGCTGAACTATTTCCATTAGGTGATTCTGCTGTATGTAACATTGACAGATTTGAAAAATTAAATGCAGAATCTTGAGATAATTCTGCAAGACTTCTGGGACTACTCGGAGGTGTTTCCAACCTTTCCGACACAAAACTATTGCCCAAGATATCACCGTAGAAACACGACTGAGCCAATCGCATACAGCCATCTTTTCTTAACGACGGGTCTATACCGTGACGCAGTGGAATGTTATCTCTGCCTTCTTTATTCTGATTCAATGCACTGTACAAGACGTAATCATCCGCAGTAGATAAATCCTGAGCTGGGAGTTTTCCACTCCCTAATATGAATGTGTTTCTGTAATTAAAGAAAATAGAAAATATCTCCGTAAAAAAGTTACGAATAATAAACTCTTACATATTTGAATAGTAGTTATAATTTCTTTCGTACGAGTTAAATATATACAATGATAAATATTAAACATTTTTGATCTCTAATCTTCAAGACATTTAAACTAGTTTTGCTGTTTAGGTGTATTTTTACTAATATACTGGTAAATAGGCAATTGATTTTTTGCATACCTACACTTAAGAAAGTTAGGAAAATAATTTAATAATTCAATTAAACTGCATTTGCAAGAAAATTTAAATCTCAATTATGTATAATTTCAAAAATTTAATACACTTAAAAAGGAACATTTAAGTCATAAAAATAATTTTAATAGTTTAAAGGCAATATGTTCAGTTTTCAGTCAGTTATTGATTTTGTTACAAATGATTTGGAAAATTTTTTGAATAAAAATACATTAACTGTAAAAATCATTTAATAAAAAATTTGACAAACTGAATCAATCCTGTTTCAAATGTGTGGCACCACAAGATTAAGGCAATATGATTAGTGGGAATTTTGTTCATTGTGAACAGATCTGAACTACAATGGAATTGACTAGAATGGATGATATAGATGATGTCTCCATCTATTGTGTATCTATTATACCTACTGTTTATGATAAATTGTAGGAATAGGAATCAGATTTGAACCCAGATTCCCAACGGCTATAAGTCGACACCCCATTTGGCTAAATTTTTACAAGAAAATTGTTCTATGTCGTAAAATTCAAAAAGTATTTAAAAATAACTGTTTCTGATAGAATGATTCATAATATCAACATAAACTTCATTTGCATTATAAATATAAGATCTATATTAAAGAATGTATTATATATTACAGATCTTATATTAAATATAAGAACTATTTAATGAATAAATACTTGTATATACATATAGAAACCAATAAACAGTATCTAATTTAGAATAACTATTCTGTTTTCAGTGTAAATCAAATAAGCAACAATCTTCTAAAAAAAGGAAAAAATATATAATTGATTTGTAAAGTAAAAAGAAAACAATTTAATTAAAGTGAAATAACTTACTGTTGTAAAGAAGTGGAATGTATTGTTTCTCCATTTTCTTGACTAGAAGTACTTGCTTGTTTTGTACCACTATTATTAATAAGATGCTCTTCTGGTAATGACTGCTGGTGGAATAATGAAAAGGGCTCATAGTCTATAGGGGTAACAGGACTATCAAATAATAATCCTTGTGCAGGTGAACTCATCTGTCTCATTACACCCGGTTGGGTTAATGCTGCCGACACGCCATCTAAAATGTGCTGCAGGTGATCGACTTGGTCCGCATATAACTGTAATTAAGAATGATTAATTTCATTACTACAAAATATACAATATAATAAGATAGTACAAGTATTAAAATGGAAAATTTTATAATAAAAAAAAAAAAAAATCTTAAAAATTGTTATTCAATTATTTTAATAAACAGATATTCTTTGACTTGTTATAAATTTTATAACAACATAATTAACAGCATAATTTGATTGTGGTAAAAAATTTCAATGAATTTTGTTAAATAAACTCGCATTAAATTTTTATGTTTAAATATAAATGACTTTCACAGTCATTAATTTTGAAGTCAAATATACAATCTTGATGTGTAAATTATTAATTATGATAAATTAACAGTAAAATCAATGTTAATGTTCTCTTATAATTTCAGAAATCCATTAAGCTACATGGCAACTATTTACATTTATCATCTTAATTACGTTTATTAACGAATTGTCTCGCGTCTTACCTTTTGGTTGATACGAAGGACGCAGTCATTCAACAAACTGTGCAATATAGATAATTCTTTTCCGAGATCAATGTAACCATCAAACTCTAACTGGTTTTCATGTTCTTTGGTAACTTGACTCTTAAATAATTTTGATTAAAAACACTTATTAATATTAATCTTTACTGTTAAAAGGAATTAAGATTTCCAAATAAGAAACTTACAGAAATTTGCCTTATAAATGCTTTCATTGTGCCCCATTCTTTTTCCACAAAATCGTTCATAAATTCCATAAAACTTTCTTTTCCTCCAAATCTAATTATATATTATTAACACATCAATATTTAATTAATACTTTTGTGTCATTTTGATAAAATTTCTACTAATTTAAGAAATTTTTATAATATATCTTACAAAGAATATATAGACATCAATGTATTTGTTTAATGATTTCATGTATAATTACAATCATAAATTTACTTACTTTGTAAAATTTGCTAATGTTTGAATGGTTTTAGCAACAAGAGTAAGATTACGTGCAGCACGACCCTGAGGATATTCTATAAAATATATGGATTGTATAAGAAAATAATATTTAAAATCGTGCTTATAGTTTTAATTTAAAAATATACCTTGCGTGAGATTAAATAAACTCGGCGATAATATTGCGGGACAAAGAAACCTTAAGAATATGGATGCACCTATTAAATTATCACTAAGTTCTTCTTTACCTATAGCAGCCAGAGACTGCCTACATTTATAAAATACATCTTGCAGTTCACTGTAAAATTTATAATTATAATTAACTTATTTACGTATTTAATTTTCTGCGATAATTTCGAAAAACAACTTACGCAGGAAAGTAACTAGCGGAATTGATCACTTTAGCCCAAGTCATTTCGACGAAAGAAATTAAAGTCGACTGTTGGCGTTGAAGAACGGCATTGTTACATACTTTCATCGGATCAACCTATTAAAGTGAAATTTGCTTATATATTATATAAACCGAATAAAGTACGGGCATCTAATATATAAATATTTATTCTCCAATTCAAAAATGAAAGTTTTATATTTTTTAAAAATATTTGTAGCAAGAGATAAAGTGATTAAAAATAAAAAATGGCTTTTGTTTTTAGATAAAATAGATTTGGACCTAAATTATGCATAAAATCATAAGTAGATCAGCAAAATCTAATTTGGAATCAAAGTTTTGTTTATTTATGTGACATGTAATTGAAAACATCTTATGTAAATTGATAACTGTTTATAGAATACTTTAGAAGTATCGTTTACATCAGGATATATAAAAATGAAAACTAATTAATTTTTAATGTAGATTAAAGAAATCAAATATGTCGGATGCTTGATTTTTTGAGAAAAAGATTTATTTTTCTAATGTAATTAATTAAATTTAAGTGGATAATAAAATACATTTTTTTATATTACAATCTATTTACAATGTGTGCATATATATATGTGATTACTATAAAATAAAATTAGGTTTTGATAAATATTCTAAGAATCATTATAGCTTGAGATGATAATCTTACTAAAATAAAAAGTTGTCTTTGATGATTGTTTTATGGTTTCATAATTGCTGGAAATTTTTAAACTGTTAATGAAAAACTCACAATTAATGCTATTCTAAAAATTATTTTTTAAATCTTATAAATATAATGCAGAAAAAATTATCGTATAAAATAAATTTTAATATAATTAACTGTCTATCCGTACAAATTATCAATGTACTAAATTATAATATACGTGTGCTATATCTTAGGAATTTTCACTTTGTATAATGCATTGCATACATTAAGAAGATAATTTTGATTAGGAAAGTGCTTTTATGAATTAAATATATATTAATATAAAGCCAGACAAATTTTCATAGTATTAGAATATCAGTAGAGGGTAGAGGATATGAAAATATGAAAGATTATAATGATTATTATTAATTATATATATATATATATATATATATATTTAATCTTTCAGTTGTATATGATATTTTAAAATTAAACTAACGTTCAATTAGTTACAAAATCAAATTACTGTAGCTCAAAACTATAAAAGTATTGGCTTATTTTATAATGTTTTGTATGCAACCCCAATTTTAAAACAAAGGCTTGAGTAGTTCTCAAATTTGCAAGAACAAGGATTATAAATTAATTATAGTTAATATAAAATTTGCTGAAAAATAATTTACTCGAAATTTTAATAAAACAATAACAAATAATAAGAAATTTATGAAAAGAATGATCAAGGAAAAAAATTAAGAAAGGAAATTGTAATCCAAGTCATTAAGGATAAATAGATTTTCCATTACCGGGAGAGGCCCGACCTGCTAACATTACTTTCTGAATGAATAGTGATGTGTTGTTTTACATTCAAAAATTTTTAACTTCATATTATAGCTCATATTGAACTTTCTTCAAGCAACTTTTATATAAAATTGTAAATTTAGTTTTATTAATTAATTTCAAATTATAATTATATTTACTGCATTATAAATTGAGCGTATAAATATAAACATTTATAGTTCGGCTTTAAATAAAAAGAATAATAATAATAATTTACCTCGCAGTCTTCGGGCGATTCAATAATATTTCTAACAACTTCTCCTAAAGTATCTTGAAGATACTAGAAATTATTTAATGATAATAGATCAATTAACTGCTTTGTGTTGTTTTATAAATTAATAGTCAATTAATTACAACTGTACCTTTTCACCGAGAAGTTTCATAAATGCTTCTGCTGCTTTAGTCGCTAATGAGTTTCCTCGAAATGTTAAATGTTGATCATCTGTAACAAGATAAATTATATTTGACCTCATTATTTAATTAAATAATCAAAATTTAGTTAAATATTTAAATTAATGCCTGGTGTTTAATGCATAAAGTTGTTGTACAAGGTAAAAGTTAGGATGCTTTAATTTTCTACATTGCAAAAAAAATTGCATAGAATAAGAATAGGGTTAAAAGATCTACTGGAATGAAATAAATAAGTCTGATTTTACTGTTTGGAAATTTATTCTGAATATAATGAAAATTTTGTTATAGAATTACATTGTTTTTTCGGAATTTTGTTGAATGGATCGGTGAGAAAATTCACAGATATTTTGAATAGAATTTTCAGGTAATACCGATTAATACAGAGAATGAAATGGTCAATTTTTGAATCATGGAAAGCAAAATATAGATCCCATTTCGAGATTGTTTACTTACAAGATCTGATATAAATCTTTATTTATTTATATATTTATAAAAGATGCAGCAATGCAGTGAGATTACAAGTCACATTTTGTATAAAAATCCAATCTGCTTTTTAATAATATATTTTATGAGAATATAATTCAGATTTTAAAATACATTGATTCCGCATATTTTATAATTATTTTTTATTATGATACTTTAGAAGAATCTTAAATTTATAGTTACAAACGTCGGTAACCGAATTTTTGGTTTTTTTAATTATATTACGTATAATTGCAGGGTACTATAAATAAAATTTTCACATCGTCGTCGTCAATGTCACGGTACATATAATTTAATGCAGTTTTTTGCACACTGAAAAGCAACAGAAAAAATTTATGGTAGATTTCTCTTAATTATTTGATGATACTAAATTTGATTTTGATACGGTTGAGTGAATTCTAAGAGAACTATAATGTGCCTTATCATTTTCTAGATTACGAAAGTGATGATGGTAAAAGCATCAAAACAATGACAAGCAGATAAAGTGTAGAATATTTTATTTTAAATAAAAGTCTATTAAAAATTAGATATTTTTATTTTCTATTCATTACAATCCAAGATATTAACAATTTCAAATACAGGTACTCCTCACTTTACGACCTATCTGCTTAACGACCACTCGCACTTACGACCGATCGAGTTTCGACCTGCAATTCGGGGAAATCCCCTTTCTCGGCTCGAGTGTCGGTCGGTGGCGGATGGTGATGTGCACACTAAGCGTACCGTAATGGGCTAATAGCGTACTATAATAGCCTTTTTATGAATAAATTTGAAGTTTGTTGCATAATTTGTATAATTTTACAACGATCCTATATTCCCGGCGCAAGCTCCTCGCTTAACGACGTAGTCGTCGGAACGGAACTCTGTCGTAAAGTGAGGAGTACCTGTATATCAATATATAATATTTGTGTAAAATTGCCTATCCAAAATGATTTAAAGTTACATAAATATACAAAATAAATGATTGAGGATAATATATAAACATACCAATTTTGTTAACATCAGCCATTATTGCATCAGTTAAAAACTGTTTAGCCATGTTTTCCTTCTGCATAATATTAATTAATGTTGTTGCAATATCTTCCTAGAATAATAATAATAATTTATATCTTATAACTGAATTTTAAAATGTTCCATAATTAATTAAAACTTAATTACTTTGGTTCGAACACCTATAGCCGGTTCTAGCATTTCACATAATATTTTGTAATCTGTCTTCAAATACTATATATAAAGAAAATTTTATATTTGTATATAAATTTTATGCAAATTTTAAAAAAATTATTTTTGTAAAAGCATTTTAAAGTATATGTACCTGAAGAAAGTCTTTGTACAATAAAATAGGTAGAATATCGACAACTTGAAATCGCGATTTTATTCTTATAGATGGACTATCTTTATTATTTGATACTTTTTCCATGTTAAGTGTATACCTGATACAAAAAATATTTTAGTTAGAACAATTCTAACGAATATATTCTAAAATATACAAGACGATCATAGAGTCTAGAAGATTTATTTGTTTATTGAAGCATCTTTAATCGAGAAAATTACATAATACCGATTTATAAAACAGATATAACATTGGCCGCGCTCGTTATATTATCGACTTTGATATACGATAAAAATCGTATTATTAATTAATAACCTGCTTATTGCTTTTAAAGTTAATAACAATTAAAAACTAATAATATATTTAATAATTTTGAATTCTGTAGAAAAATAATAATTTTTTTCTGTATAAAAATTCATTTGGATGATAACTGTTTATCATCATCATATGGGAGTCTCTGCTGATTTCTTAACATCTCACTGTTAATATTTTTCTGCATTACTGTAAATAATGATATGCCGGAGTGTTTGTGATGTGCCAATCTATATATAGAAACTATCACTTAATTTGCATAATGCTTCTCTATATGCAGTCTATAAAAATAATTTTAATGAAGCATAATTATGTATTAATTTATGATAATTTATTAAGAGTCATTATTCATTTCAAATAATGCTTCCTATTGCATATATCAAATAATAAAAAGATTGCAATTATGGTTATATATAGATTTAAAAACTTATGCAAATGGATAAATAATTCAATTCTTCCCATTAAAACTGCATTTTTTAACAAAAAAATTATATAAATATTTTGCAATTTCCTAAAAGAATATTTTCTATTTAGAATATATGCAGAAAAGCATTTAAAATCTTATTTTTTATATTTCTAAATCAATTAAATTAGTAATAATAATTAAATTTAATAAACTTTACAATTGCACAGATTATTAATTTAGCTCTTATTAGATCTTTCGGTATATATCGGTATTATTCTAGAAGAGAGTTATCGAGCAATATCCAGCTAGCGAAAGCATTGCGATAAACAATGTTTTTGGTCTATCTTAACCACATTAACTTAATACGTTTCTAGACTTTATGACCACGGAACAAAATATTTGTCGTAACATACCATTTCTCTACTAAATGATGACTATGTACACTGCTAACAGGTATATTTACATAACCTAAATAAAAAAAAAATTACCATTTTATGCATAAAAATTTATTTTTTGAATATTTCAAATGTAATTATATTTTAATTAATATGATAATTTAATTATAATAATAATTCAATATTTCTTTGTTCGTTTACAAATCAAATTCAATAAAATAGAAAGATCTGCATTCATTTATAACAATTATCTAATCAGAATTGTTTGACAGTTTTCCTCTTATGTCAACATGGTCTTAGAATCTTTATAAAAAGGAGGAAAGAAAATTGATTTCAAAACATTGACAGAAAAATTTATTAGTAGAAAACTTAATTTTGATATAATGTATATTTTAAAATTCAAACGAAAAAAACCTTTTTTTAATTTATTAATATATAGCATTATTAGGTAAAATTATAGTTTAAAAAGTTGTAAAAAAATAATATTTGATAAATATTTTAAATCTAACATAAAAACAGTAAATAATTTATTAGAATAAATTATACAGGAAGCAGAACTCTTAACAGGAAGTCTAGCAGTTTCCTGTTAGTTGCATCAGTAGAGGAATTTGTTGTTCCACAAAGAGTTACTTCATAAATTTTTAATTCACGCAAATGTTTTATATATTGAAAACTAAAAATTTATCCAATCGATATAATTTTATCATATTATTACGCACCTATTTTATATTATATAATGTTAATGAACTATATTAACTTATATATAAAATTTAAATATGTTAAAAATTTGGATTCTAAATTAAATTATTGTTAATAATTTAATGTTTATCCAGATTATTATTATTACCATAATTATTCATTTTAGTTATAAATTCTCTAAAATTAATTGACGAATGAAATTTTCAACACTTTCAATTATTAACGAACTTTAATAGTAAAACTTTATCCATGCTGGAGTGGAAATTTCTTTAAACTTCTGACATTTGCTTTCTGTAGACACTAGAAGTTTAAACTAGTATATAAATTCCATATTTCTAAACCATTTGATCTTCTGTAAAGTAACTTAGATGCTTTCTTGTATTAAAAAAGTAAAATATATTTGTAAAAGTTCGACGATAATTCTACAGAATACGAATATACAGACCTACGGGATACATTTAAAAATAAAATAAACTGTGAGACAATCGAGTTAAAAAGGATATTATTGCACGACTACATATATAAAACCTTAATATTTCTTTTTGTAGTAATATTTACGTAATAAAAAAATCAAACCGAAGGACGTTCGTTCCATTATACCAACTATACAAAGTACTATTGTAGATTTCAAAAGTGAACTATTTTGAATAATATGAATTAATTTTTCATTCTTTGACTGTCAAATCCACACTTTATCCTTTTCTTTTTGTATAAATTAAAAAATATACAAAAGGTTTTTACTGGTAAATATCAAAAGTAATCTACGAATGCAATGAAATTATAATGCTAATAAGGCAAGCAATTGTTTGTCGGAATCAATTATTTTATCTCGAATTTAATCGGTTTCGAGAACGAACAAAATAAGAACAAATCAAAACTTCAAAATTATAGAAAACTGTAATGGCTTGTTATTAAGATGAATATTAGAAAAGACTTCTATAATAACAGCCAGAGAAATGGTTGTCGTATATAGTACGTCCGTTAATTCCTTCGAGTTAAACTGAATTTATTGTTATTTTTTTGCATTTATTTATATTTTGTAAGGTAACGAAATGAATTGACGTATTGCCACGGCAGCATACCGGAATTCTTTAACCTTAATTTGTTCATTCCGAATTTAAGATTTTCTGCAGTGATTTTAGAAGTAATCATTTATTCTCTAAAGACGATCTTTAGGTTAGAAAATATTAAAGTTTATTTATTTTTTGTTTACAAACTCCAATAAGACTTTGGACAGCTTCCAATAAACCTTTGAATTTTAAGAATGAACAATACATTCTTTTTAGTTCTGAGAAAAATCAGATAAATAATAAAACAGTAAAATCTAACAGACATTAATAGAATGATTTTATAAGAAATAAGCTTTGATTGTTACGCATTGACAAACTTTCTGTTGAATTACTTTTCCACATATCGAGATGTAAGAAAAATTTTTGTTTCTAACCAGTTTATATGGTTGTAATCTCTCATAGTCTTCATTCTAAAACAAAATTCTATATAATTTTAACTTAAATAATTCGAAGATACTTTTATAAAACTAATATTTTAAATATTACATTTCCCCCCCCGAATGATAAAATCATTAAATATTAAAAACTTTCAATTTTAAAATACATAAAATTACGTCTTACCCAGGAGAACATTTTTATCCCTGCGCTTTTTCTTGTCAGCTTCTCTGTACAGATTTACTGTGATCATCTCTAATTCTGGCAGGCTACTAAAATTTTAAATACGGTCTGCGTCAGAATTTAAAACTAAAAATATAGATTATTCTTTTCTTTTTTTTTATTTCAAAGTGTGACTTACTTTAATTCAAAACGTTCTCCCCAAAAACACATATCACTTTTTGGTTTAGAAGATGTTCTTGCATATAATGTTTTATCAAGACATAATTCACAGAAGTATCTAAAAAGAGAGAAAAAATACTTTGAGTTTCAAAGCTTCAAAATATCCGTACGCACCGGAAGTAGTGTGACACACTTTTTTTTAGGAGAAACTCCTTTAACTTCAAGTATCCATATGTGTAGAGATTTTTCAGTCCTTCTCATATTTTCCTGATCTGGCTGAATAGTTCCTCTAAGACTGAATATAGATTATTTATTAATGTTTATCATTTTAAGATAAAAGTATTGTTAGTTTTCGTAATTTAAAACGTACGTACCTCTTAACCCATCGGTCTCTTTCTGCTGCGGTGTGACAGTAATAATATCGCGTGCTGCCGTCGGCGGTTAAATGAAAACAGTTATCCTGACCGAGAATGCTCGGATGCAGTGCCGAGACTTTGACGTTTCCTTGGGATAAATCTAAGCTTCCCAGAACGCTCGGACTCGACTGAAGTAGCGATTCGTGAGAACGTGACGGACGTAACCTCGACGAAGGTACGCTGCGGTTGGCAGAAAATTAAATTTTTAATGGTTATTTTATTATATTTTCCTTTACAACTTTTTAATTTAAAAAGGAAGAAAGAAAGAAAGAAAAATATATATATATATATATATATACTTTACTGAGTATAGAATTAATTTAATTTGAAATTAAAAAACTTTTTTGAATTAATTAAAATTTCTTATGTACCGAAAAAAGTTATTAAAATTTAAAAGCAGGAATTTTGAATAATTTAAAAATCGGGGAAAAAGTTTAAAAATATCAAATAATATTATAGCTAGAAAATTTCCTTTATTTAATTTTTCGTATCAAGATCTCGTCAAATAACTAAACAGAAAATTTTCATCTTCATTTTAATTAATTCCAAAGATCTCAGTCATTTCACTTTCATGCTGCATTAGATATCACCACTTATATTAAAAGAGAAAAATGAGATGCCAGCAAAAGGGATGAACATTACACTATAACAAGAACAAAGAAAAGCAGCATGCTTAACATATTTGGAGAGACCATGTTTAAATAACAGTTCTTTTTTTTTAAAGTAAGAGCACAAAGGATTCAAAAATACTGATGGAGGAAACTTGTGGGTGAATAATAATGAGCTTATTGAATGAGTCATCGGTTCGGTTATATATCACTTCTAATCGGAACTGGCTTTCCGTCCCTCTTTGCCGTTAATCAACCTCCTACCTATTAAATGTTATTAATAGTTATTTCGATAGTGCCGTAAAAGCAACTTGTAACTTTAACCGGAGACGGAGTTGGAAAAAATAGATACGAGTTTAGTCGAATAACGACACCTAACAAAATTTGGATTTATTCTCATCTATATTTAATAACCTCCGTCGATCTCGTTTTTCCCGGCTACGGGACTAATCGCCTGTCATAAATTCGTTTAAATTCAATTATGCCGATAACCCGTTTCTTTCTAGATAACAATTTTATCTAATAAAAAGCGGAGATAAATAGATTACCGACGAAAAATTCTTCATTTATTACGTCTGCATTAATTATGCAAACAGAATATATATTTTATCAATATTAATATAATCGTTTAAAAAGCCAAGTTAGATTTTATCTTATAGTAAATTCTGCAATCAAATAAGTAATTAAAATTTGTCGTGCAAATAAATTGCCGGCAATAAATCTCTATACGTACCTGTCTCCGTCAATTGTACATCTCTTCCTTTCCAATTTAGTCACACTCTTGGTTCTCTTAAGTGGATTACTCTTAAATGAACGTTTAGCAAAAAAATTCTGAAAATATTAAAATTTTACATGTGTGCAAGCATCCTTTTCCCAATTTCAATTTTAATAAATCTCTAAACATTAAAAACAATTGAACAGTTTTACACTGTCATTAAGTTTTAATCAAGTAAAAAAAAAACCATTAGTTATAATATTTTAATGAATTTTCCATTCTTCTGAAAAAGACATTTAATTATTAAACAGATGTTGTAAATTATGTTTAAATATTTAAACTTTTAATCATTAAACAAACTCAAAAATTATAAACTGAAAAGAAATTTGATTAAAAAGTTAAAAAAGCAAACATTTAAGATGGAACACCTGGCAGAGTTTACAGTTGATATACTCCAGGTGGTAGGTCAATGCAAGTCTTATGATAGGATAAAAAATAACCTTAGGATAAAAAAAAAATCAGATATAAATGCACGCTTTATTCCTACTATCATATTATTGTAATTATTACCCCCATTTTTTTTATATCACCAGAACAGTTAGCAGCTATCAAAACAAGGTCTCGAATATTTAAACATTAACCTGTGATTAAAAAATAGGATTTTTCCTTATATATTTACGTACATAGCAGCATTTGTTAGTAAATTTTATGAAAAGGACTCCATTATATTTTAAGATGGTATCCATTATCCCCACTCTCATTTCAGTTTGTGATAATGTTATCTGACTTCTCAGAGAAACTGGGAAATTTTTACACCTATTGCCAGAGGCAAGTTTATATAGTGGACTTTGTTTTATGACACATCTGACATTTTTATTGACATTGGTAAAGAAATTGGAAACTATCTTGAATTTTATTCATTCTACTTTATAATTTCTTCTCAAAATTGCACTATAAATAGTTTTATTGAGGATTCCTCTGGCTATATTTGACAACTGTGATTTTCTCCTTAACCATTCAAATGCAAGAAACAGAATTGATATCGTTCTCCAGCTTATATAATAATTGCGGCCAGATAAAGCCGGTGTTATGCAAATTGGACTAGAAATAATAACGTTAGACGTAGAGCATCCATTAAACTAAACGAAAATCCCGTCACATAGAAAAGTTTTATAGAGAATTTTTAAATTTAAACATTAAATTTTCGCTTCGGGAGCTCCTATAGACATTTCTATTAATATTTCCATCAAGCATCTAGTGACAATCCTCGAGATTCGCCTCCGAAGCGAGATATATTTTTCTTATCTCTTCAATGTTTCCGCTTTTTGTAATTATAAATTTAAAAAAAAAGAACAGAATATATTACGCCTTACTAATTATAGAAACAAAAATGATTTTTAAATGACATAATAGTGTGTTGTAATAACATAAATAGTTAAAAGTATCCATTTACTTCGTGGTATGACATTAAGAAGAATTCTTCCTGCAGTTTTATCGGCAATCAATACTTTGGCAAGGAGGTCATCCACCTTAGCAAAGTCTTTAGAAGGAACCTTGTTAGCAAACTTCTAAATGACACGTTTCACGACAATTAATATTGTTTATACCGAAACACGTGTCGCGGTTTCGAGTCTAAAGAACCTGACAAATAATCGTTTAGTGAGCGCCCGAACCAAGTTTTTATACTTTAGCTAGCTCGTTTATAATTATTCCAACATTTTTTAAATTCAATACGTCACTCGAAAGATGTAGGAAGGTGTAAATCTTTTAATAAACAACCCGCGAAAGCGAAAAAATTCGCGGTTGCAACGGGCGATTCACACGAAGCCGACAATCACCTCCATCCATCCTTTAACTAGTAAATGAATAACGGAGAGTTCGGTAATGACGTCAAATGCCAAGCGATCGTCTTTTCGACTTTTTATCACAATTTAAGGACGAAAACAGCTTTCGGTTTCGATATCTAATCGGGAATTTAGCCTTATATTATTACAAAAAAAAATAAAAAAACATAAATCTATTAAATTCCGCGCTTAATTATAAAAGTAATACGGCATTAAGCGATGGGAATTATCGATTAATTCCAAAATCAATTGTTTAAAATTGTTTTTTCGTAACGGAAATGGCTTTTTTTTCAAATCATTTTTTCTTCTCCTCGTCTGTCATATCCATCTACGGCACGGTAAGTGTGGGTAGTTATAAGCTCTCTGTCTGACCGTGGATCCGTGGATTTAGATATGAACTTCTTTCTAGCTCGTGTTACAAGATACGAGTACGAACGGGAAACACGTATTTTTAGCACCTATTCACGAATATCTTTGTTTTTTAAGGGCTTAGGTTATGACATTTTCGAGCAGACGATTAAATATATCCGGATTCTGCGGAAAATATGCTTATAAACGAGAAAACTTTTTATAGAATTTTATTATATAAACGAATTAAAATTATTAAAAAAATAGACTGTATATAATTATTACACAGTTACGCATTAAATATATTGCTTAATATTCTCTGGCATGCTAGAGAAGTCGTGTTTTTGCTTATTTTTACGAATTTTTATACGAACTTTTTGGAAGGAGCGCATTGAAAAATCGTGTTGCAAACTGTCAGGAGTACTGAAAAATGAGAAAACGAATTTTTTAAATTGTTTTTTTTTAACTAAAAAATGCAATATTTTGCTTCAGTATGCGTAAATGCCAAGAAAGAAGATATTCACTTAAGGGTCGCTGTAAGATGTCATATTAACCCATCGAGGCATATCTATTTTGTTACTTATGATATCTTTCATTTTTGACACTAATTTGCTTCCATGTTTGAGAAGCGAGGCAAACATCTGGTTTGAAAATTACAGCTGCGCTCTTTGCCCGTATCAATGTACATCAAAACAAGAAAGAACAAGTAAGACCGAAATCAATCATGCAAACGTTAAAAAATCGCTTAAACATAGATTATAACTTATTATATTTTGCGAGAAAGGGAAATATATATATATTTATATATAATCTTATCGCTACTTTTATCTTTAAATAAATAAAACTACTGTTATCTAAAGGAAAAAGTAAAATTGTTTCTAAGGGCGATAATTAATTATCATTAATTTAATTAAATTTTATATGACTGCTATAAAGTTTAATTAATATATATTTTTTCTTCTTGAAATAAATTAAACAAAAATAATCTTTTATATAATGAGTGTTTTCAAATTGTAAATAATTAAAATAAAAAATATATAAATATTTATAGCAAAATATAACAAATTTATGGAGTTTTTTTTTAATATTTCACCTTTGTTATTATCGTATTATTTCATAAATTATAATTCTATACATATTAAATAATAATTTAATTACAACTATAAAACTGTATATTAATTTATTTATACATTTTTTTATAATAGTATCTAATTATATTTATTTAATTTCTCAAATTGTATATGAAGAAAATCCTGGATATATAAATAAATATTACAATTTTAAAATGTTATGGTGAAATGTTAATACATTATAGTATATTATTATACGCTGCCCTACACTTTATTATATAGCTCCCGTACATATATACAGTAAAGTGTACCAGTATGTAATTTTCCACATTTAACGTAAAAGATGACTAATTGGTGATAAAATCCAATCGGTTCACGAAAGGGCTAAAAATATGAGCAATTCATTGGAATTATTTAATTTTTTGATAATTACAGTATGCAGAAGTAGGTTAAATTTTCGAGACAAACAAATTTCATATAGTGAATTAAGAAAACAAAATGATTGTTTCTAGATAAATGGGACGTGGATATTTACTTAATTCATAAATTACTGATATGTAAAATGAAACGGTTGTGGATAACACAACCAGTCCTTGGCAAAATAAACTAAATATTTACATCCCCTCGTATTTCTATTGATTTAGACATAAAAAACTTTTTTTTTATATTAAAAACGAAATTAGTTCCGGAGAAATAATTACATCGACATTAAATGACTAATAAAAAAAAGAAATAGTTAAATGAAAGGAGAGGAAATATTTTAGTAATTAAATCATCTCGGCAGGACTTGTATAAAAGAATTCTCAAAAATTGGTTCGACGCCATATTTTTAATGTGGCCAAAATTATATAAAATTTAATGAAAGAGCGCAAAGATTAAATTTAATTTTCTGCCTAATTCTTTAAGAGGAGTTGGGATTTTTTTCCGTTAACCGTTCCGAGAAACTATAAAACTTACCACTATTCGAGAAGGCGTTGGCGTATCCATATTTCGTGCATTTACCACAGCAGGAGTACTCCCTCTTCGCTCGGGGCAATTCTTCTCATACGAAGTATCTGCAACAACAATAATAATTAGAAAAAAATCCAAACTTAACTAAGGAAGCCGAGATGAATAGGCTACGATACAATGTCTGACCCGCTATCCCTACGCGATAATTTAATATAATAAAAGTAACTTTAACAGATGACTTCATTAAGGTTAGCGAACTGTTTTATCAGATATGCCACATTTTGCGGCTTGATTTACTATCGGCTTTACTCGATTAAACTTTTGGCGAATGTTATCGACAAACCATCTCTTTTTTTCTCATCGATACGTAATTATTGGTGCAGACGCTTGGCACGTAATTTAAGATGGCAAAGGGGCTTTTTACGCAATGCAGCGCTTAAAAATCATCTTTCTATTCCCTTTATGGTTTTTCCAAAACGATTTTCTTTCTGTGTCTGACGCACAAACTACACCCACCTCGCGACGGTAACAAAACTAGGCTAACAATTACCTCGTAGAATAACCACACGCGGACACAGGAACTTTTGTTCTCCGAACGGTTTAGGCCCCTTAGGATAGTAATGCTATATTGTTTAGGGCCCAAACGTTCTACTCCCCCAGCAGCTGCCTGTACGCTTCTCCGTCTGCAATAAACTTTATCCTGTTCTTGACGGATAATTTATCGTAAAACTTCTACGTGCTTAGCTTAGATTAGAGGTTTTTTGGTAAATTTCATCGTAATAGTGAGTTTACTACCAGACACTTAGAACGGAACTCAATTAGTGAGAGTGTAAAAACCGATATAACGCAGATTTGGCTCGACGCGTGTAATTGACCAATTGTGTGAAGATATTCGATTGTTTGAGGAAATTTAGTATTTTTTTTACACCAGAGATGTTAAATGTAGTGTCCCACGAACTAGGGTAGTAAAACACGCATTGGTTTTAGCTACACATTAGAAAAAATAATAAAAGGGAAAGAAAATAAGTGTTCTACTAGGAAAATTCACAAGTAACAAGAAGTAAATCGGTTTCATTGTTATCGTAATCTTTTTTCCTCGGGGTATATTTTTTCTTTACATTAAAAAATATAAAAAGTGTGGATAAACATAACAGTTGAGAAAGAAATCAATTTTTCCCCCGCTCGACGTTTATTCCCTTAACGTGCCGACGTCAAATAAAATAGCTAATCTAAACTTAGTAGCATCAATCGATTTTTACACAAAACGCTTAATTTTATTCTAAAAATCAGGCAGTTGTATATCTCCATAGTGACAATCACGGATATAGCGGCGGAAATATTTTTACCGATCGATCGATCCCATACTTCAATATCTCTCCCTAGTAATTTTATTAGATATATCAATTATAGTACACTCTTCTAACAATATCCTGTTCTGAATGCAGGATCCAGTCGCACAACATCCGATACAATCTAAACTGCCATGCTCCATTAATCTGTGACTGGAAGGGAGGGGAAGAAAAGGAAAAAAACAGTACCGAGAGCTGTTACTCTTGATGTGCAACCGGAATTTAACAATCTGTACAGGAAAATAACGGTCAGAACCAAGGCTAAATCAGGCTAACTTATGTAAAACCAAACAAGATTTGTATGTATCCTGGTTACCGACTGTTCCATTTTGGGGAAGAGGTACGTTTACCCTCATTCAATCTAATGTTAAAAAAAATCCCCTGATTTCTATCATCTTCACCCTGCTACCGTCGCCCTTGTAGGACGTCATCGTAGTTATTTCCGGTTGGTTGACAGTCCCCTCTGGTAGGGAAGTGTCGAAATGTCCGGGTATGCCATGCATAGCTTTGTTCACGAGACTGGTTTTCTATAGAAAGACAAATCTAAAAAAAATCATAAATATAATTAAAAGATCCCCGAATAGAGTGAGTTTAGATCGTAACTATTCAAACGGATCGATAATTTTACGAAAAAGAAGCCGATACGGCGTGAAATTTTAGCGCATCTGTCTAGTAGCCTATACTTTTTTCAATCGGGAGGATAATAACCCCCACGCCACCCTCAAACGGTGTATAAGAATGCCGACGAAAGCCAAGGTTTTGTTTTAATTAATGTATTTAAAATTCTACTCTAGCGTTTCTCGATAGTATATCAAAAGTCGTATATAAACAGCGGCCTGTTAAATATAAACACAAATGCATAATTCGGTAACCTAACTACAGCCTACTAGATTTACAGGAGCCAGTGTGGAACAATCAATACATTCTCTAGCGGCGGTTCAATGAGCTGGTGCAGAAACGGGAACCATACTTAACAAACAAATGCGTGCTATAGTCACTAAGTAATACCTGAACATAGTGGTTTCCTTCACCGCATCTATTTTCCCCTTCCGATGAAGCAATGCGTCATCTTTCACCACAATTCGCACGTTTACTCGGCACGCTTTCTCGTCACCATCTGGTCAACGGCGGAACGCCAAGCTGCCATCTGGTGGACGCCAGTCACGTGACTGTTCCTCACCCCAGAGAGAACCCTTTTTCGTCCTCCTCCCCTCCAGCTGCTAAAGACCTTCTTACATCACCTGCCAGCGAAGGTAGCAGCGGTACACCCCGTTTTTAACGGTCTCGACAGATGCGGGCAACGACGGTATTATGTTGATAGTAACTGTTAAAACAAAAAAACAAGATCATCCCCCGTAACAGCATCGAATGGGGGAAAACGTAGGTTAGTTTGTTGCAAAAGTAAAAAAAGACGTATTACTCCTCGAAGCCCCGTTAATTCTTAGAAATGCAAACGTTAGGGGCAAAGAACTGCCGAAAATATACCAATGGAATTTTTGGTTTTTTAAAAAATGACACCGCATCTAACACGTGTGACCCCCACGAATTTCGTTAAGTATTTTAAAATATTTAAAAACATTAAAATCTTTTTTAATTAGAAGAGATTGCGTTTAGAAGCGATCCGGAATATTACTCGTTTGATCCTTACAACAAACAGAAAAAAATTCTTATCGCTATCATACAGGCATACATGGCTTTCCTGTGGTATATTTATAGTACAGTTCCCTATGTTTACAGAGCTTCAGAATTGCAAGTGCCGATTTAGGGATGAAAAGACCGTTCCTGACAAATCCCTAACTTTTCTGCACGTTACAGATAATCAGTAAAAATAAAAATAAATGTTTCTAGTTATGGATTTAATTGTCATTTCCTTTGTTGAGTAATTAGTCGCGAGTGCTCTCGTTTATGTAGATGATTAATCGCTGTTGGGTAGTTTTTAAGTAGTTTTTTTTTGCCGCTAGACCTTACTCTCTTTCAATGTACCGTGTTTACATTTCTCTTTTTCTTTTCCTTTTTCAAAGAAAAAAATATTTCTCGTGTCTAAAAAGTTTACAATTGATGGGTTAGACTTTAATCCAACAACTCACAGATTCACAATATATTATTAATTTTTTTTTCTCCAAAAAATCTAAAAATTTCGATATCTATGACATCCGGATTAAATCGTAGGATGCAACGTGTTAGATCGGAAATTTTTAGTAATTTAAAAATTTTGGCCGGAAATAAATAAACATTTTGTTCCAAAAGTATTTCTGCACTTTTTTCTAATCTATCTCTGCTTTTTTTTTAAAAAAAGAAAAATAAAGATTTACGCTCAAAAAGTGCATTATTTTTAGACTGGAAGTAAGTATTTTCGGCGTAAAAAAAATTTGTTTTCGGCTTTCGAAACTAAAATGTATAATGCATGCCCTTACGGGAAACTTTCTGCAGTTCTTTAATTTCGATTCTAGTGTAAAACTATTAATTTTTGATAGAGGATATTTAATTCTTTTCTACAAAGAATTCCATTTCTTCCCCCCTTCCATCTCGTGATAAAAGTTGTTAGTGACTTTACACAAAGCCGCACAAAAACGTATCGTAAAAGCTGTTACCGCTTACAAATGTTCTTTAAATGTAATTTTTTTTTCTGTTTCTGAAAATATCGGATTACTATTTTACCCCAACAAACTTATTACCGGCTTTCTAAAATTAGTTTTTAAGTACTAAAAAGCCATATTTTGCTAAAATGTACGTCGGTTTTCCACCGCGTAAACTGAAGTTAATGTAACGCGAGATAGACGATACGATGCGGTGGCATTGGTTCGGGTCTACTAAAAATGCTTTCTTCTTCCTTTTTAATCTTTAAAAAGTGTAGTAAAAATCTTTTAAGAAAACCACATTGACCTGTCGAGTCGGGCATATTATAAATCGGGGCGGAAAATATGCCAGAATCATACAAATTTATCAGCACAAAAACATCGATAAATGAAAGGTCGTCGACCCGAAAGTGAGATTTCTATCGACATAAGTGATTAAAATAATATTTTCGCATTATTTCGGGGAAATAATTCATAACTTTCAATTATTTTAATTATGATTTAAACGTCGACAGTTTATTTATGACGTAAGTATTTTTGGATGTTTTATAATTAATTTAAAAATATACTTTTAACCATTAATCAAGTTTATTAATAACGGTACACGTTAGCGAAACATTTGTATTAAATAAAAATAGATAAATATAATTAAAATTCAGAAATTCAAAAATTTTTAAATTGTTTATTTTGTATTTCTATAGCAACGGATTAGGCAGACGATCAAAGGAACGGAAAAAGTAAATAAATAAAAAGATCATTTATAATCTTTCAAATGCTGCTGTGGCAATATTTTTTTTAGTTTTAAAAAAAATCATTAAAGTATTTTATATGTAAAATTAAATTTATTCTAGAAAACAAATAAACAAAAATTGTTTAATAGAAAATTCGAAAATTTAAAATTTAAATTAGTGGCTCCACCTCGATGAAAAAGTCGACTTAAATTTAAATTCAAACAAATATAATTAGTTTTATTATATTTTAATAATAACTTTTTATTTTTAATACTAATAATAATAAATATATTTTTATCGAACGAAGACTTCTGTTAGAATTTACTAAAATTTTCTTTGAAGTCGAAGACCGTATATCACGAGAGAGTTTTCGCTTTTTTTTTTTTTTCAAATTGTATTATCTTCTGTCAGTCGGCGGTGATATTCTATACAATAAACTCACTACATGTCAGGTGTTTCCGGAGAGATTTGTTTCCTTTTTTCTATTCCTTCTTATTTTATTATTATTTTTCTTTTTTTTTTCTATCAGCCAACCAAACAAACACTCGATACTTCCAGAAAAGAAGTACTTTTCTGTTGTTGTGAATTAGTACAAATAAAGTTACAACCGAGAAACAAAGCGTGCGAAACGTCTCCCTGGCTTATTTAAATCATAAACAAGATACGGTTCATTTAAATTATGATAATTGCGGACCAATGAGAGAGCGGTGTTTCAAAAGTGCCGAAATTGGCGGCTTTCGAAGCGTACGTAACGGAATAGGATATAGAAAATATAAGGAATGTATTTACCTGCATCATCTATTTGTTCGACGGTAATGCACAATCCCAAAAACCTGGATATTCTTCGTTTGAAACAACTTTCTCCGACGATACACTCAGAGCTATCCGAACTAACCATACTGTGCAGCTGTTGTGACACAACGTGTAGCACGCGACCGAACGGGACCAAAGTGTGGCAGACGGTGGACCCCCAGGGGTGAAGTAGGAACCACAGCTGCGCGAAATGAAGCTTACAAAAAGTCACACTCAACATCTGCCTTTTAAAAATTAAATCATTTTTTTACGTTTCCTTTAAAATATACTCCTTTATGTATATCCAGTTTGACCGGCTTCTGGTTCCGTTATTTGTCTATATAGAAGTGTATAATTTTTCTGTTAGATAGTGTGCTAATTTAACCCATCTTTCAACTTCCCCAACCCCTATGCTTAGGGGAACGAGCTACCGAATCTAATTTAGTAACTACACAAATGAATCATCCCCGTAGTGGATCGGCATGCCCTTCAGGACGTAAACACCAAATTACCGAAAATAAAAGAAAAAAAGTGACGTCTCACCTGATAAAATCGAGTTTCTCGCCGATTCGTCGAATGACCTTTGACTTATTTTCCACTTACAACATCGACCATAATTACAGCCCATGCTTCTATCTGATTATTATTATGGACAAATCCCAGCTAGCATCCAGGGTTACAGGAAGTTAATTTTCCTGGGCTGAATTCAAGGAACCTATTGCGGATATAGGCTTGTGCATCGAACTTAGGCACGTCCGCACTTCCCAATGCGGTGAGGGGGGTGTTTAAAAAATGACGTTGCAATATATATATTTATATTAAACGAGATTAATGCCGACGTTAAATAACAACAATTCTGCCCCGTTTAAAACCGTTCCATCGCTGCAAATAGTACAATTTCCAAGTTCTTAAGGGAGTTAAAAATTCTCCATCGATATTTCTAGATCCGTAACTCCGATAAAAATATCGAAAATGCCGTGATTTACGGCATAAAAATCCCAAATTATTTCTATTTTTATCGCGGAAAATATAAAATAATTCGAGCTTCATTTCTTCGATAAAAATTGAAGAGCTTTCGCCTCTCCGGAGACCATAAAAATCCAATAATATGCTTTTAAAAAGTTAAGTACTATGCAAATTAATATTTAAATGCATTTAAAAAAGAAAAAGGCAGAGTGTCTCATATTTCATCGATTTTTCCAGCGAAATAAAATTCATCGAACGGAGCATTTATATTAATTAAATAAGCATTACGATGCCATATAACAAGTAATATCTGTTAATAATTAATTATTTAATTACAATATTAATTAGTTAGTCTAAAGTTATGTTATTAAAGTATAAATTAAGTGAGTCATTTAATTAAGTTTGTAATAGCGACCGCGTATAAGCCATAGTAAGTGGAATACCTTGAGATCCATCCAAAGAATACGATGTCGGCAGAGTGATACCGATGGTATGTCTTTTTGTGGAATTCGACTCTGATGCTGAGGGGAAAAATGCATAAAATAAAATTTTATAATACTCTTTCATACGTTTTTCTATATATTTTATCACTTTAATTAAATATTAAACTTAATTTTATTATTATTATTCCGTAAACAATTATTAGCTCGGGTTTAAAAGGATGCTGTAACGGATTTATTATCCCTAAAAATAACCATAAACGGGAGAGTTTAGTGTTCTTATTAATTAAAAATAGCCGAGATACGAATTTAAAAATTTTCTATAAAGACAATTATAAGGTTTTTCTTTTTCTATCTGTTTATCTGAAAATGCATCCGTTCTATAATTCATCTTCTCAATTACAAAAATTCGACGTCATATCCGGGAAGTATATCCAAACTTCCGGCCCGGGGAGCGAATTGTGGAACTTGGGTCGAATTGTGGAACATATATACATATATATAAAGACGAAGATGAAGGGGAGGAGAAAAAATAAATTTTTGTTTGACCCACATTCTCTTCACTGTACGAGAATAGAAATGCATGCTAACACCGGTGACAAGGTTAAAGTTTCAAACTTTCTCCTATCAAGAAAAACTGGAAAGGCATCCGATATCCTGTACAACAATATAAATTTCTCTTGATAATTAGGGTGTGGTATGGAAATCGTGCTTCCAAAACACAATAGGGACCTCTCCCGTAGGGCCTCCTGTTGTACATTAACCTATTTTTTTCCCCTTCTTTCTTTTCGAGTTATGAGTTTAAAAATCTGTCTTAAACGGGACAGGCTACTTACAAATTCCATACTTCTTTCTTCTGGCAAATGACGACCATACTCCTCGACTGGACATCCCCTGCCAACGTTACACAAATGCATTCAGAAACACTTGTAGAACTTACGACGTCTCCGGTTGTGTACGCGACTCGGTACATCACGTGGTAAGGCCGTGGTCGTTTCCTGGGTGTAACAGGATGTGTTATTGGCTGAGGAACTACCAAGACTGTCCCGAACAGACACACAAGTATGCGTTAAATTGGCCCCTTTCCGACTTTCTAGATTGGTTTCGTTCATTTCTTAATTTTTGCTTTTTTAGTACCACCGGCGTTTACTTAAGTCGTGACATAAAAATTCCTTTAAGAATTCCGATCGAGTAGAGTAAACTAAAAGGCTCTTATCACATAAAATGAAGATAGGGAGTTAAATACGAAAGGAAACAATATTAAGCGTGCCTTTGTCCGACACATCCCAAGTATATATATTAAGTTATACTCCGATTTTAATCACCGGCACGTCCTTGTCCGCAACACGTTTATATATTTATATACAAAACAATATCACGAGTAAGCTATATATAATAATGCATACCTATATAGTTTACATACTTATTTTTCGTGTAAGGGAGCATTTAATAAACGTATAATTCGACCAAACGTTTACTTCCTTTACTCGAATACTAATTATTTCTCCACATCTGCTTAACATGCAGATGTTTTTAAAGGAAACAGATGTCTTTGTTATCACCTGGTTCCTATTTAGACTCGCAATACTTCCGCAAATTTCCATCTAAAAAACTGTACTTATTGAATATTAAAATTCTTGAGAAGCCAGAAGGAAAAAACAAGCGTGAAAATAATAATAATCAAATAAAAAACAAAAAAATTCGAGAGTGCAGCTGAAAGTTTTACTCCGGTATTAATTAGAGAAAATATTTATAGCAATGTTACATATAAGAGTAATGAAAAAATATCGTAAATAATATAAAATACTCGGCGAGAGTGATTAATGGAGACATCTATTAAAGGATCGATAGGAAAAAAATTCGTTTTGCTGATAATTTATATAAAGTTTTAATGACTCGGCCCATTTGATAAAGTGTGATTTATAACTCGCGCAAGATTGCCCGGTAATATTTATTATTATTATTATTATTCCTTTAAATGAAAAAAATGTTTAAATATATAGATTTATACATAAACAAACATTGCACATTTATATAAAAAAACTTGTCTGCTAATTCGAAAAAATAGCTTATCAATCTTAAGAATTAATTGATAAACTTACAAGTTGATTGACCTACAAACGAGTGATAATTAAAAATCTGACGGCACAAATTAAAAACAGAACAAAATAAAATCAAATTTATCAATTTAAAAACGTAATAAAATAATAAAAATCTGTACGTAAACTAGTAAAAAGAAAGGGGGGGAATCAATTGAAAAATCTAAATTTAGTTAAGGAATCAATAAGCAAAACTAAATCGTAATTATTCAATTTAAAAATCAAATAAGAAAACTACAAAATAAATAATAATAATAATAAAACAAATCGATGTAGAAGCATTTATCAAGAAGGGGAGGGAGGAAGAGAGAAATTTAAATTTAAATCGTGAAAAAATAAATATATATATATATAATCGATAGAAAAAAAGGCAATTAATTGATCGTTATAATAAAAGCAGTTGTTTAACGTAAAAAAGCAGGTGATCAGTCTTAAAAAAAATACGAATGATCATTGTAAAAAGCGGATAATCGATGTATGAAAGCAGTAGCTCCATACAAAAAGGCAGGTGATCAATCTCGAAAAAAGCAGATGCCCATCTAAAAGTGAAATGAGGTAAAATTAACATATACAAATAGGCCACTTCGTATTTACATCACAATACCCATACAAAAGATGTATTTATTGGTATAAATAAAACAATCGATAACACTTTGCATTCGTCTCTCTCTTCTCTGTTTTAAGGGTTCAAATTAAAAATATCGCAGCGCCATCTTACGAGATTTAAACCAACTATTACGTTTAGTTTAAAATTTAGAAAAATTCATACGTATTTTTCACTAAAATAAATTCTGCTTACTCTTTTATTAAATACGTATTGATATTTTTTGAAATTAAAATTTGAGAAAATAAAAAAAATCGACGATACGCATTTTTACAGTTTAGTTATTAAATTTTACTAGTAATAATAATTATCGGATTTAGTTAGACTTTTAACAGATAGATGGAGACACAAATGATTGCAAAATCGTACTGCCAGATTTGTTAAAGCATAGAGAAAATAAAATAAAAACAAAAAAAAAATTACGAAGAGTTTCCGCTTCACGAAAAGACAACCAAAAGGCCATTTCCTTTTCACGAAAGGTCAAAAAAATTCCGACGCTTCCCTTGCGTGAAAACTTACACACAGGAAAGAAGATTATGCTGATCTTTATCTATTAACGTCTCTCTCATTCATTTTTCCCTTTATACTTTTATTCTACACGGCACAATAAAAAAGAAGAAGAAAAAAGAAATACACATTAGATTTAGATGCTATACGATTCTCACCTCTAATAACAGAACTTTTAGGGAAAATCAATTCAGCTAATTCTTCGCTAACTTCCTCTCGAACCGAAGGTGTGATTGGAGTACTTAAACGATGTTCTTTTTGCAGTTTGGATCTTCTAATATCGCCCAACTAAAGTAGAAACGATAAATAATGCAAAATGAACTGATGCGCCGTATAATAAATTAGGCACTATTTTTAGATTTAGTAATAATAATACATCTTCAAAAATAATACAGTACGAATCTAATACATCAAAATAATGAATAGTTCTTAATATACATATCGAATTACCGTTTCCTTTCAAAAAATAATAAAAATTTCCATACTTTCCTATTAAATACATTCCACATAACTAAACAACGGCTCGTTCGATTGTTAATAATTTTTACAGCTAAAACTTCGCTTCAATTTTACGATAAAATGTATCGATTTTTGGCATAATCCGACACCGGAAACGGAAGTTATTTAACATTTTTATCTCGTGCACGTGACAGCGAAGCGCGTCAAAATTGAAATAGATCACCGGCATCTTTATTGTTTCCTTTTAAAATAATTTAAAGTAATTCTAACATTTAAAGTGATCTTGATTCGATTTTATTCACATTTTCGGAAAATGTTTTTATTGTAGAAACGTCATAAATGCATTTGCGGTAGGCCACATCATATTGCATCCGAATGTAACGCGATATGATTTATTAAACGTTCAACACGTTTAATTTAAACACCAGGGCGTTACGACGATACATTTTTATTATATGACGTGGCGTCGGTAAACTAAAATTTTTTAAATTTTAAAATTAAGAAAAGAAACTTTATTATTATTACGAGAATACAAAAATGAAATAATAATAAATTTTAATGAGAATATTTTTAAAAAACTTCTCGATTATTCACTTATGTAGACATAAATAGAAGCGCTACGATCGAAATTTTAATTTGAATAATCGATTAAAAAATAAATTAAATGTATAAAAAATTTAATTTATTTTCATACATTATTATTATTATTTTTAATTATTTTTATAACGATAATTAATAAAAATTAGAAGAAAAATAACCAAACGACGACAGTCTTTACGCCTACTTAATTTCATTAGTTACTACTAGATGGCGAATTGATCTTTTTATTACATTAAAATACAGTACATAAAAATTTCTATCTTATATTAGTTATTAAATTATAATAATTTTATAAAATTTTTCTGTTAAATTTATAAATAGTTCATTTAAATTATTAATAAATTTAAGCCAGCGCCAATCGTCTCAAAATTTTTGTATTAAAATAAATTTTAAAAAATACATTACAAGATGGCGCCCGAAGTAAATGAGTAAATGGCATTTTCTACGTCACGCATCTTCTCCAAAAATTTTTTTCCCTTATCATCGGCAATCTTTGAACAAAAAAGACGTGAGAAATCCTTTTCGTATCTACTGTCACGTCCTGGATGATATCTAAAAAATGTTGTGTACGTTCTCTTAATAGCCTCATAAAAGTTATCGTTACGGAATTACGAAAAGGTGGTAACGAGTTACCCTTATCCAGTAAATGCATCCATTAATATAAGGCGCGCCATTGTAAAAGATGGCAGAGATGCCACTTTTCTATTTTAACCGGTTATTAGACTGTAAAAATTCAACATTTCAAGCTCTATATACGGATTCTCTCTTACTGTTAGAGAAAGGGCGTTAATACGAGTTTTAAGAATTGTTACGCGATTATCGTCAGTGATAAATTTTAAATTGATTTCTTTTTTACATAATTTGCTCTTATCTAATCTAAGCTTCGTGCATATTTTAAATAAATTCGAAAAATAATACGTTTATTTAGTGGCGACATCTGTTGCAAATTTTTATAATTATTTTTTAAATATGATTTTTTTTAATTAATTAAAAAATTATATAACTTTATATTTAAATACAAGCGCGTTATTTAAAAAGAATTTTTTTTCGTTTTTTTTCTACCGGAATTAAAGAAAACGATAATAGGAATTCTAATTTTAGACTGAAAAACTATCTTTGATAGGAAACCTTTCACATCCAGTGTTTTGTTAAAACATAAGGATGTCTTTCTTATATTAAAAAATAATAATTATAAAAAATATTCCGAAATTTAATACTTCAAGAACGTATCTAAAAATACATTAATTTGTCCCTCGAGTTATCTTTTTAAACAGAAATTTGATCGAGAACAACACCAACTAAGCATAACTTTTCTATTAAGGATAATAAAGTTATTTAAAATAATAAAAATCTTAGGAAAAGACGAAGGATAACGTGGCCAACAAATATGTTATTGACCCATTTAAATATATTACAGCTGGTGCGTGATGCTTCTTACGAGAGCATCGCAAAAATCATGGACAGATACGAGTTTACACGCTCTTTCGAGCAATTATGTCCTCCCGAATAGAGTTTATTACTTGGTGCAATTTTTTCCTCCAAGTAATTGCCCGTTTTCCCACAAAAACAACGACCGTCTCGCAAATAACATTTAATAAACTCAAAACATTAATGTGGAATACAATTATTTCGATAGAAGCGAAACTATTCCGTTCGCGCTTAATCTAATTAACGTTTAAACGGTTAATGTAAAGACTAAAATGTATAATTTATTTAAATACGTTAACCTATGTAAATTATAAATAGCGCGTTAAACTATAATTTGAATAAAAAATTGAGGAAGTAACTACGTAGGCCTACGATGTAATTGAGGAAGTAATCAAATTCGTCTTTTAAGTTTCACTCATCTATGCTAGGTTTACTACAGACTTAAGCAGGTTCAATGTTAACTTAATATAAGCCAATAATATACATTAGAATAAAAAGAAATTGTCCTTAATACTACACGGTTTTGAATCGGAGTTCACATTTTTTTATAGTAGAAAAAACGAATTCAGCGATGTGAAAGTATTCCTCCCCGAAAATAGTTCTGCTTAGTTAATTTTCGTGCTTTATAAGTACCACACAGGGCGTATCACTCCTATAATTTCACTTATGACTCGTAAAGTCAAACCCCCGTATCGATTTCTGAACTCAGATTTCTCCAACAGAACGTATTATTAAGTTACGGCGCTAAACACCTGAACGGCACTCGTATCTTACACATACTTTACCATTAATAATACATTACCTGCAGTTCTTTAACTGAGTAATGGGTAAAAATCTTTTTGTCCATGGTCAGGACGCAATAGTAAGAAAACCATGCCGTGGGATTGTATTGATATCTCCATCTGTTTATGCCCAGTAAATCTGCACTTTCTAGAAGGAAGAGAAAAAAAGGTTTATCTTAAAAATTGAGTCTAATAATTACCTAAGATTTTTACTAGTAAATAATAATATAGTAAAATTTTAAAAAAAAGGATAAAATAATAATTTAGATACAGGTTATACTCGTATGCGAAGTTATTAATGGGCACGACCCGAAGCATCTAAAGAAAAATAATTAAAGATCCCAAGTTTCTTGTTTATTATATAACTTAATACACCGAATATTTTCCTCGATTATGTGTTTTTTAAGGTAAAAATTTGAAAGAAGGTTGTTCACATTAAGATGATTTATTTCGAATAAGTTATTAACTAGTCGAGACTATTGGAAGAAAGTGGTCAGCTGACTAAAGATCCGTGTCAGTCACACAACGGTAGATATTCATCTTTCAGAAGACACTCTTAATGGAATTTCCTGCTCGAAGAGAACAATAGAGAAAAGAAAACCATGTCCAACGACCTATAATTGAGGTGACAACAACATATTTGTGTTTTGTCTAGCGTGAATGTCACACTCATTTTATTAAGGGTCTACAAACTCTTTTATTCGGATCGATTAAGATTTATACGGGTGGATTTATAAATCATTAGTGCGGGCTGATAGAATCTCCATATCTTTTAAAATCTGAAGAAAAATTCGTCAGTCGATGTCGGTGGAATCCCGCGGAAGTTCCGGTCGACACTTCCTGCTATTATCGCATTCCACCCAAACATTTCTAGCATAAAGTTGATTGGTTTGTTTATCGTTTCTTTCGGTTATTCCATTGTTCGATTTCTGATAAAAATCGCCAACACTAACGGATACGCAATTAAGATACCCGCCGATGTTATCGTAGCATTAAATCGAAAATGGTGGCGTGTCGCGCTATTAAATTATCCTCTCGACGTCTTCCCATGCAATCGAACACGGGACATTTTTGTATTCCGAGCGTCGAACTTTCGGTATTCGGAGCACTTATCACGTCGAGTATCGCTTACCTTTTCGATACATCTAGTAACCTGCCATTCTTATAAAAACTTTAAACGGCATAAAGAAACCGAAAGGCTGTGTCGGAATGCCAATAAACTATAATCTTTTCGGCTACTAGTGGCCCGTGGACGATTATTGGTAAAGAATGGTACAAATCATACACAAAGAAAGTGCATTCGTTCTCACTGAACTGTAGTAGTCACGTTGTTCGTGATACTCATGACTTACGGTATCCAATTACGTTTCGAGACCTTGTAGTGGGTCAACAACATACCATTCGTCACAAAGAGCGAAATTAAACAAAAATTCAACTCGGTAAAATAAGTAAAAGAACCTTTTGTTGTTTTGCAATTACGTCGAGTGTTCGACGCGTGTTCTAAATTAATGTCGCTCTTCTAGCCAAAGTTTGTTGTTTCGTCCATATTTGTTTTGACGTTTCCATCACCTCGTCAAGTATCTGTCGACGAGTTACATCCGCCGCACCATTTTATTCTAAATCTAAAACAATTAGTAGCGGCGTTTAATAATATAAATAAATCACGATTTATTTGTTTACTTACATTTTATAAATAACGGAAATGATGTCACCCAGTCACGAGTTTACACCCATACTCTAAATCGTGGCTAAGATTATTGACGTCCCGAAGAGAGTAGATAATTTTGCCGCTTTATCGTCTACTTTACGTTTTGTTTTGTAGTTAAACAAATAATTAACGATATAATATTTTCTTTAAATTCATCACTGTAATGTAAACTACACGTAAAATTATACACTTCAAAATGTCACGTAACTAGTAGAAACGTAATGGCGTAAACTTTCTTCGATCGATATCCGATTTCTACTTCACGTTTCGGTTAATTTTAATGATGTAATTTACACACAATAGCATGAAATGCGTAGAAAAAAAAACGTCACGATAAACAATAAACAATTAAGAAGTTTAATAATGTATTTACGAGTAAATAAATTCAGCAGTTTTATAAATCTAAAGTCACGTATTTTGTATTTATAATCGTCACCCAATTGTCGCCCGAACAAAAATTATTTCGTCATCGAAAAAATAATTTAATAATAAATAAAAATAGAATTTCCACGAAAGTGATGTATTTCGTACTTCATTCGGTATTCATCGCGAAATTAAAGCTTAAAATAAGCTTGTAAACTGACACAGAAAACATACCCTAGCGCTTACAAAAATTAGTTTAAACTTAGTGTAATGATTCTTAACGAGCTGTCATTTGAGAGAGGAGGAAAAAAATGGAATAATTTACTTCGACTAATTATGAATATTGGTACGAACTTCTTTTTTACTGACAAAGATGCACTGCTACTGTATAAAATTACTTACATGTAGGACATGTTTTCGTTTTATTGTTCATTCATTCGGCATCATAAATGTCTGGATTATGTAACTAAAGCCGCATAAAGTTGGGTACAGAGTACCGGATATTAAAAAATCGACTCGAACAGATGTAATGTCGAGTTACTTAAAGTCATTCGATACACTCGGATGGTTTTTGAAAGAGCGGCACATGAATGATTTTAAAGAGTAAGGTGCGAAATGTTACGCAGCCATTAGGGCTATTGGATTATGAAAGTATGTTAGACTAAGCCGTGAATCATCCGAGAATTCGTCACTAATGGGCGTAAAGTGCAATAAAATAGGGCTCGACTCCGCGCGACTTCGACCCACACGTTACGGGGAGGCCCGACTGGTTAGGTCTTAATTTTAGCACCGTTACGGGTTCGAATTTTAAAAATACAGCTTCCGAATTAGTAGAAAAATGTCGTTAAATATAAATTGTCTATAATATATGTAATAAAGGAAGTGCGAAGCGTAACAGGAAGACGGAGGAAAGGAGTTACGCAACTTCTACGAATAATTAAATGAGATTAAAAAGAAAAAAAACAAGGATTCTGAAATAGTTTTAACTAGTAAAAACCGTTAAGATTAGATAAAGTTCCATTTAATTCGGCAAAGGATGTTAAAAAAAATCTTGCCATCCATTTGAATAAGATGACATTGACTTCCTGTCATTGGTTCGTCACACATTGTTAGATTCTGTCTGAGTTGCCTGTTATACTAACAGTCAATTTTAATTCTCCCGGTATAAGTGTTTAATTATCTAATTGACTATTAAAAGATGTCGATGAATTTATTCATCAGCAGGGTTTAAGTAAAGGATCAACCTTCAATTAGATGAAAAAAAGTCTCCTTTTATGAAGCTTCTTATAGCTTTAACAATATTATCTTCTATATTTTGAAGGCCGTAACGATATACGCCATTTATTTTGATATCAGTAACGAGGTGTAAACTTTCAGATTTGTTATTTTGACGCGCCGACAAGTCTCGATTTTTATCACTTTTTTAAAAATAAATCGTGAATTTTGGATTAGAATTACAAAATTTAGACACGTTTTTCTTTAATTTCGTACAGCGGCAGCCCGATTAAAGAAGAAAATATTATCAAACTGTCAAAAACAATCCGTCAGTTTGTTATCGCCATTTTTTTTTTGTCTTCAATTTCTTTGACGAGACGTCACCCGGCTTAACTGTGCAATCACGTGATCGAATGTGACCCGGATAATTGGTCAATCTATTGTTGAACTAATAACTGAATTCGATAAGTGGTCCTCATTAGAAGGTCTCCAGAGAGAGAGAGAGAGAGTGAAAGAAAAATCGAATCTACTTCCCCCGTCTGCTATATCGGGGGTTGCTTTTGAAACAATGGTGAATATAATTCGAGATAGTCTGATATGATATTTCATTATATATGTATTTTTTATTTGTATGTAGTTAAGTCTACATAATTATCACACGATTCTTTAATTATAGTGTCGCAATTACAGAATTAATAAGCAGTTTACCCGCCTGGCACGTACTTAATGACGTTGGAGACAGATTGAATGTCTGCGAAGCCAGTTTTAATTGCAATCAAGGATTTTTGGCACTTTTTTTTCCTTCCATCAAAACATTTGCGATGTTACGGTGCTTGATTGTTGTTTGCCGTGCAACAATATCAAGTGGTTGACCCTGAGAAAGTTATGATCGTGAGAATTTACGGTCATCTCTAACGAGGTTAGATAGAAGAAAAATTTGTCAAGAGGAGAATTTTAAACATTTAAAAATGTCTACTCAGCCGGTGCACAGTTACATCAGGTACCAAGGACAAATATATCGAATCTGACACGAGATAAGGGTGCAGAGTTTGTAACTAAACACGGCGCAAACCAAAGTTTTAACGCCTGCAACGTAGTTAAAGTTTGCAAGACTTTAGATCGTATATACACATTTAAATACGCGAGACGACGTTTAAAAATGGCGCTATATAGAAGTAATTTAAATAAAACAATATAGTACTTACCGCAAATGTTAAGCCAGCCTTCTACTCTGCGCTGTATTACTTTCTGTTTAGTCATGGTTAGTGTTATTGTACACGCTAAACACAGCTTAGAACATAGCTGCAGAACCATGTGCTAAACGTAACCACACTCGACCAAGTCATACTATCGTTTAAATGTTTTCTTTTAGCGCTCGGTGGCGCAACAAGTGCTCTGCGCAGGCGGACTCGTTCCTAGGTCATTCACATGTTACAGTATATTTGCTAGCGGTCGTGTGACGTAGCATAACGTATAACAACAACGATGACCAACAACCGGTGTTTGCGCTTCTTATGCCTATCTTTGTTTCTTCGGGCACGTCACTTCTTCAAATTTTTACTATTTTTAAATGTAAATATTTATACAGGATATGCTAAATCTATACGCTTTGGAATTTTTTCTGTATAAATAATTTTTATCTTGTACTGCGTTTTTGATAATAAACATTCGTTTATATCTAGCGTTACAGAGGTATTGTTCTAGAAATTTGAGTAATAAAATATTTATATCTTTAGTTTAAAACAGAAAAATATTTTGGATTTAAACACTGCTTAAATACAAGAATTAATTAAAGTTGAAACCATGATTCTAAATTGTTGATTCTTTGTAAAAATCTGAACAGACCCTGCATTGTTCTAATTGTGATGGTCATTGTCAGGCCTCCATTTAGAAGGAGAAACTTAAGAAGTATCTTTAAAGTAACTACTTATGTGTCCTACTGATTCTGTTTTATTCTATTGTCTCTGCAATATTTTTTTGTTGTTTTTTAAAACTAATCTACATAAAGTAGCAATTTGTATTGTTTGCTGTACATTTTTTTAAAACTGATACATATTTTATGGAGATTGAAGCCTAAAAAAGTATAACAAAAAGTCTTTCAATGGAATGATAGTAAAACTTTGTTTTAAATAAATTAAGAAATATATCTGTTTATTATATAATGTTATAAAACAATTCACATATTTAAGTACTATTATTATTATTATTATTATTTTTTTTTTTAATATAAATTTTCATTACATAAATTTTATATAATCATATGTACAAATAACAAAATATTGTTACAATTTTTATGAAGATTGATTGATTGATTGATGAGTCAGAAAAAATAATTTATACAAAACTGCTTTCAAAAACTGTTAACAATTACAATTTGCCAGGTTTTATTTAATGGAGATATTCATCAACATCAATTCTGTGATTTGTGGTTAAAAATATGATTATGAACTATCCACTGTAAACCGGTACACCATATCAAGAAAATATTTCGTATTTGATACCATCTATTTTCACAATCTGCAAAAGAAAAGAAGTTTAACGAATTAAAAAATAATATATTTACGGGAGAGTTAAAATTAACCTACGTAAAACAAATAGCGGAAAAAAAATACTTTTTATAATACGGTAGAATCCGCTAATTGTGTCTATACCGATAACAATAACCAAATAATGGCATTAAGTGGTGTAATTAAATAAGACTGCAATTAGTGAAACTTCTCATTAAAACACTTAAATATATTATCAAAAAATCTTCAAGTTATACAATTACAATTAATAATAATTATTATTATTAACTTACATGTTTTGGGACATACTAATTCTGATGATAATATTCATAATTACAATAAGCGAGTCTACTGTATTATAAAAATGTAATTAGTGACTATAAGTAAATAATGATTCATTCATTTTATAGCTAATTGCAAATTTTAAACCCTAGTACAATAATATAATTTTTGTAAAATGTTATTAATATAATATGTATACGTGATGACTGGATATATGAAGTGGCCAAGATATATACTGCTGCTCTGAAAGGGATCTAGGTTTGGTCTGGAATAGATTCTCAGCAGTTTTTAATGGATGTTATGGAATCTGTCTCTCGATATCTAGCTAAATCCTTAATGAGTATTACAAAAAATCCTGTTAATGTCCATAGAAGAAGAAAGCATTAATATATGTATTATATATCTTATATTCTTTAAAAAGGACTGAAATATATATATATACAACTCTTTATTCGTGTTATATTTTCATTAATATTAATTAAAAATAACACTGTTAAAACTGTAAGATCTGAATCAAATACAATACTAATGCTAGTTTATTTAAATAAATAAAACCAGAAAGAAATTTAATTGTAATATATACAGAAAAATTAGATATATTGAAATAATTTATTACGGTAAATTATAACAGGTAATATATATTTATACACACACATACACAAGTACTAAAAATATTGTAAAAGTTATTTGTTGTATTTGATTATATGAAATAAATAAAAACTGCATCGTTGTTGAATGGCTGCAAGCAGAAGTGTGTCGTTTCAAAATAAAACAAATTAATTAATTGATTTTCTTTTGTTTACACGAATTATCTCGGCAAACAATTTTTTTAATCGCATTCCAAGTATCTATACATTTATTTGTAATGATGTGAATTCTTTACATCTCTACATATAAACCTGTTCTAATTTTTATTTTATTTTTTAAAATATTATAAGAATAAATCTTGAGTTTATTTAGCTGTAATGTTAGCAATTTTTTTTATCCTTTATTCAAAAGCATTTTTCAAACAATTGTATTAAATAATTGAGATGGCCGAGTAAAGCCAAGGACAAAAGTCCTGCGTTCGTTCGTGAAGCGGTAAGTGGAATAATTATCCCTCTAACATTTACACCTGCCATTAAAAAAACGATTTAATTAGTTGAAATTTATTATCATATATATTAATTTTTTAGTTAGGTTTTATTGCAAGTTGTTATTTAATTACACACATTAATAGATTTAAAAAATATTTCAATAAATTATCATATTTAATAAGAAATTTTAGACTTTATAATTGATAAATATTTAACAAATATTTTATTTCAGATTTAAATTTTGCAATCTCCAATACAAAAATATTAAAATCAGTTTTTAACATCTTAATCGAATGTGATATTTAATTCATTCATTATAAATTAAAATAAATAAAAATGTGTTTAAAATCAGCAGAAAAATTAAAATTTTTTATGTAAAGTTATTCTGGCAAAATATGTAAAGATGAAAGAAGTTATAATGCACTTCAAATAAATGATGAAAAATTATATCATATATTAAATCTACAAGGCTGCTTTTTACAATATGCTCATACGTTCAATAAAATATCTTTAAAAAATTCTAAAAAGTATATTAATATTCTAAAAATAAATATTCAAAGCTATAAAAAATATATGTTAAAAAAAAAAAAAAAAAAAAAATACACATTTTTCAATAAATTATCCCTTTGTGCATATTCAAGACAATTGTCTCAGTGGCAACACAAAGATGTATGGATAATATTATGGGTGATGTAGCATACTTGCAGTCACTGTTGTAAAAGTCTCTCAAACTCACTTCAGAAGCTTGGCAAAATCATATGGTAATGCTGTGTGTGTCATAAATTTATGCTTTCGGGTGATTCCTCAGGAAAAATCTAGTGGTATGAAGCCTGGAGAATATGATGCGATTCGGCAACAAATCGATTTGTTGCCGAATCACTCTAAGCCACTGATGCACTTCTGCAGAAGAATAAGCTGGTTCACTATCCTGTTATCAAACCTGATGTAGTTGCTCCAATAGCAACTCGTCGAGCCACTTGTCCACTATTGTGTGCAGGATATTAAGTCACTAGTCCGGGTGCTGTCGACAAATCCGGAGTGAAGAATTTGATCACTGCAAATGCCATACCAGATATTTAATGTAAATCATACTTGTTGTTGCATATTTTGCATGCATCACAAAGCATGCTGTGCCCAATGGTGTACATTATGGCAGTTATACACTTCATTCCACAGAAAAGGTGTCATATCGATCCATGAAATGTTCTAGTATAAATTTATCAAAATTTTGCAAGTTCAACATAATTGAATGCATGCGTGTCGTGGCAATGTAAATTTGACATGTTTTTGATTTCTTCAAGCAATGTTGTCTTTTTGCTTCACATATGCTTCTACGTGGATATGCATGGAAGTATACCAAAATTTCAACGTTGTAAAGACAAGGGAAATCTGGATTGTAATCCCTGACTATGCTACAGATTTGTATCTACTGACATATTACATTTAGAATGATTGTATGCTTAGGTCTTGTATGTTTCTTCTCATTTTCCCCATAAAGTATAATCATTTTAGAGTAAAATGTTCATGAATATAAGACACTGTTGCAGAATTCTACCAATTTTCAGACTGCACGATGGTCACTTTTTATACGAATACTGGCATCTCGTGCCATCACGATGTGTTTTTGCATTTATTTTGCATCTTGTTTCTTTGTTTGGAAAACTTATATATTGCCTTGAAACTACTGCATGATTTACACATATTCCTTTTTTGGATTTATTTATTTTACTGTAAACACTGCTGTGAAACTAATGCATCATATGAATTACTCATGCAGTGCTGGAAAGATCTTTACACATGGATAAGTTTTAACACTCATCCAGGTTTAAAGTGACTAGTCTGAATAAACTAACATTTCTGTTTCTAAATTTCATTGAAAAAAATAATCTGTAAACAGGAAATATTTTTAGCTAATCTAACAGCTGTCTAGTATTTATTATTTTTATAATGTTCTATCCTAAATAATTAAAAAAATCCAGTGACAAGTTACTCAACTTTTCTAGCAATATTTGGTGGCGCCATCTGTTATCATATTTCATTAAAAACTTTTTATATTTTTAACTATTATAAAATGGCAAAAAACTTAATTTTGAGAGAAGGGATGGGTTTTATGAAACATTGTAAATGCAAATAACAAGTAAACTCGTCATTTAGCCTGACCCTACTGGAGATGCAGACAATCTCCTTTATCTCTACACCCCCTCGACGTTTAATCACCAAAATTTAATAGCATCAGTCCCCCTAATAAACCTCCCTGCAAAATTTCAGAAATTTTTGACAAAAAACATAGGAGTTATTAAGCTTTAAAGAGTGTTAACAAAATGCCCCACATACATACACTAACATCCATACATACAGAAATTACCCCCGATTGTTTTTTTGCATTTCTCGATGTTTCAAGGAGTCGCGAGTCCAAAAATGTAAAATTCTCGGAGGGAGTCATTTTTTGACCGATAGCCATACTTTCCCTCTATTATATATAACAGCCAGAAAAGTAAAAAGAAATTGGTTCTTTATGTAAAGACCATATGAAAACTAACAACAGGGAAAGCCATAATCAAATCTATACTTTACATCATATTATACATCAGGTGAATCTGTTTTTAATCACTTAAATAAATGGCAACTGATAGTTACATTAAATAACTTAATTAAATCATACATATCATATCTATCTATATTTCATGGAAAGGTACTACATACAATTACATTTATTAATCAGAAATTATGAAGATAATTTAACAATCATAAATACTAAATTTATTTTAAGTTTGGTTAATGCCTATATATATATATATATATAAATTATAAATTCAAGGACAAAAATATAATTAGGTAAATTTGCATCCTGGGGCATGGTTTGCAGGCTATTTAACCAGAACTTAGCTTCAGTTGCTTTAAAGACTATCCGATTTGTGGATAAGAGACTAATCCGATTCTTTCTTTTTTCATTGTTTAGATAAGATACTGTTTTTTAGGTTTGTATTGTTCTTTTTTTCTTTGTCTAATTCTCCCAATTTATGTTTAAGATTGAATTGACCTTTATATTGTAGTTGTAGGTTATACATTTCTATGATTTGTGTTAATGAATAAGTTGTATAATTGTTTTTTTTTATTTCTCCCTGCATCATGATTTTATCAGTATGCTAAATAATATTTTGCTATCAACCTCTTGCAGAAAGAAACAAAATTAATGAATTCATCAAATTTCTAAGTTTTATTTCATTTTATTTAATTCAAATGTTTTATTGTATCTGTTTCAAATTCAAAACTTGTAACTGTTCAGAATATTAATTTTAAATTTATTCTAATTTGTACATTTACACTAAATTATTCTAAACTGTTTCATCTAAGATTTTTAAGCTGAGGATGACCATCCTCAGCTTAAAAATTTTGGCCATCCTCAGATTTTTTGCACTTTTTCAATCTGTTTTAGAGTTTTTGGAAGATGAGGATTTCAGTTTGAAAGAAAATTTACAACTGCAAGGAGACAATTTGAATCTCATCAAAGCAAAATTGGTCATGTCGACTTTTGTTGCTAAATTAATGTTTTTTAATATTACAAAGATCTGAGCTTTCTCAGTTCACCAGCTTATTTAAGATAAGCACGATTCAAGAAGAAAACATCTTGCTGTAACGTCAACCACTTGGAGGCTCTGAACCTAGTTTTGAAATCTAAGTGAAAAGATAATCTATCATTGAAAATACCTGACTGAATAATAAACCCATACACTACTAGTGCAGAACCAAATATATAATTTTGCAAGATGAGCTGATAACCATCAGCATGAATGAGGATCTCAAGGTACAAATCAAATAGGGTTATCAAAAGTTTCGACTGCAACAAAATATTCCACTTTTGTACACAGCTCTGTGGACCATTGTGCAAAAGTATTTGCTGGCATTTCCATTGTCGTATCTGGCAGAGAGAGGCTTCGGCGTAGTTTTAAACCTGCTTCGGAACAGACATCAATTGCATATCACTGAACAGGGAGATTTGAGAATGCAACTCACTAATTTAAAACTGGACATAGATAAATTGTTGACAGATTACCAGGTGCACCCATCTCATCAAATTCAGTTTTCCAAGCAATTTATTTAGTATTCTTATTTTTATAATTCTGATTAAAATCGTTCGTTGTAATTTTGTTGATGTTTAATTCTGTCTGAATATGTTGATTTTTTCACTTCATTTTTATGTTTAATAGAGTGATTTCAATATCTGTACTTATTTTGAACTTACACTTATTTGATTAATGTCAAAAATTAAAAAAAAAAAAACAAAAAGTCTGCTTGTATTTTTGCTTTAATTTACATTAGTACAGTTTCAATATTAAATGTAGCACAAGATAAAAGGACTATGGAATATGGCATTATCATTTTCAATCATTAATTACAAGTGATTAAAATGAACAGTACGATATCTAGTGAAATATTAAATATCGAGTACTGTACAAATTTATTAATTTGAGCAAATAAAGTAAATGACTAGGGGATCAACAGTTTTAAAAGTTTTTGGTAAAGGGGTCTGCAGCAAAAAGAAGTTAGTAACCTATATCAAGAGTTCCCAAATTCAATTTTCAAAATTTAGTGAAAGATTTGTGAATATTTATATTTTTAAGATTTTTCTTTTTTTATGAATAACTTTTAAATATTTAGATTGTATAAAAACATAAAACAAAATAAAGTAAAACATTAAATAAATTAAAATGAAAGACAAGCAAAAAGTCTATCACTCGTTTCAAAAAAATTGATTTTTTTTTAATAACCAAACATGATATATTTTTTGAATGAAAGCAATTTCTTTCCTTGCTTTTAGTTAGAAGTTGCTTGAGCATGACAGAGTACTATAGGAATACATTCTAGAAAGAAGAAACTAATTTAACGCTACATTTATTTTTGAAGCTATAACCAGAACACTGATTTTATTGATTTCTACAGGCAACGTCATCTGGAGAAAAAAAAATGTAATGAAACTTAAACATCTGTATAGATTTGATTGATAAATTGGTAAAGATTTAAAATAGCATATAATTAAATTTTTTAAATTTAATACAGTTGTACACAGCAGACACATTAGATCTGAGCAGCATTGGCATAATCCTAAATGTACTCCCACAAATTCGATACATATAGAAAAATATTTAGAATATAACCACCCATTTTCCTCATATGGTGGCAAATGATAAATTAAAGATAATTATCACCATAAAGGTAATTTCATATTTTTTATCTTATTGCATTTACATACTCTGACTATTTTATTGTCCACTCCACACATGAAATTGATTATTAGTGATTAGTAATCTAATCATCAATAAAAAACTTTTACCAGGTAATCCAATAAACAATTTAGATTCATTATTTGGATTTTATGAAGAAAAAACATTTTGGAATGAAGGAAAAAGGTCTAGTTTTCTGGATTCAGCTTTCTCAGATGGATTCAGGAAGTGGCAATGGTGCAACCACCCCAGATTTCTTTTCCATCAATAATAAGAACTTCATTATTTTGTTAAAATAATATGAATTTTTATCATTAGTTTTCAATTTTGTTAAATTTTTATATTTTAAGTTTATTTTAATAAATTATTAAAACAATAAAATTTTTTAATTATTATTTTATTGCATAAATTACAAATCATCCCATAATTTACTCATGATCTACCAATGACTTTTTACATACAATCATTTCATTTCAACTATTTGAAAGTATTCTGTATAATAGTCATTTTTCATTTACTAAATTTGAGTATTATGAAAATTTGAAAAATTCATGAATATTAAAATATTTTAACTAAAGGTTTTATAATATCATAAAATAAAGAACTATAATTACCATATTTTCATTTAATTTGACTAGACAAGGTCTTCCACATCCAATTACTAACTGATGCTCTAAATTAGGTATACAAAGCTTAGATTCACTTTCATTGGATTGTTCCTAAATGTTGAAATACGTAAATTACATAAATTTATAAAAACTGATTATAGAATTCTTAACTATTTATCATTCGTAATGAAATTATTGCATCTATAAATTCTTAACTTTAAAATATATATTGAATAAAATTTAATTGTACTGTGTAAATCTATAATTTTCAATGTTTTAATTATATACAGTGTAATAAGAATTCTTTAAAAAAATTTCCATTATCTTCTAAAGAAATGTAAATTTGAAAATTAGGCTAGGTCTATATATTAAATTGATAATGTCATATTAAATAATTTAAACCCAGCTTATTTGTTTTAATAATCTTAACAATTATATGACAGAATGATGATCAACTTTACAAGTGTACTGTACTCTTGTAGAGTATATTTTTAGTAATGTTCTATTAAAATCTCAACATAATACATTGCAGGCCTGGTCAACTTATATTGGGGTGTGATAACTTTCAAGAGTCAAAAGAACCAATGATCTGTCACATTTTTTTTCTTTTGTAAAATTTTAATAATCAACGATAGTAAATGTAGTACATTTACTATCGTTAATTATTAAAATTACATAAATAGTACATTTATTTATTGCATGGTAATTAATGTTCCAGGTTCTTTCTTTTTTTTTGATAAAGACATAAATTAAATGACACCATCTATTTTTAAAAACAAAAAATGTTATTTCTTTGTCATACAAATCACAAGTTTTGCTTCTTTTCAGTGCACTCATTTTGCACTTAACTGAAATTGTTTAGGGCAAAACATAAGAATTTCTAAAATGACTAATGATACAAAGAGCATTTCTTTGTATCCACCATAATTTATCTCAGAGTACAATATTACCAATCTACAGCAAGTAGTTTAAAGGTTTCTCTGTAAAAAATATGGATTTAATATTTCTACTAAAATTATAAGGAATTTATGAATTTTAATGGACCATATTATCTGCTACCGACCAATCAATTCATCACGATCATCTTGTTTCCCAGGTCTGATGTATGGTATTTCTGATTTATAATATTGCTATTTCTCTCAAAGTCTTCTTTCCATAAAATTATTATTATAACTATTATTATTTCAGAAAACTGAAATAAAATTTATTTAATTATGCTAGAAATTGAGAATATATATTATTCATTTTGTTGTAAACTAATATTTTAAAATTTGAAACTTTATATTTGTTAATTAAATTCTGTATTGATAATGAAAAGAAAAATTGGAAATTCTTGAAAATATAAACGTTTTAAAAAAAATATACGAAAAATAGTTCTTTGAAATTCAGATGATTTTTCTCATTGATAAAACAATTTTTATCAAATATTCTCTTGTCATATACATGACATTCTGTTAGAGATCATTTCTAGCCTATGTGAAATGAAGTGAAGAAATTTCTTGTAATCAATGACTAAAATAATTTCAGAATTTTAAAGAAGTTTTCCCTCATTTTCTATTTCCAGAAATAAATTTTGCAGATCAACACACTAATGTTTTTAAAGATCCTAACATAAAATTCAAATTCTGAGTCAACAGAACTTACAATACTGTTTTATTATGACAAAATTACTTAGCATCAAACGAAAAATGATTTAAACTGTTACTTACTTCTTCAGAAGGAGATACTATTTCATCCCAATCTTTAATATTTTCTTCATTATCATAGATTGGACTTTTATTAAGTTCCCCATTTGCTTCTGCTTCCACTGCTTCGTCTGCTTCTAATTCCACTACTTCTTCATTAAACATATCTTTACTTTTTGAACCATTAACATCATCATATACTTCAGTTGGTGTATCAGATTCCCCACCACTTTCATCTACTCTAAAAATATAAAATATTTATTCATTATATTCAAACTGTTTTAAAAATAAACAATTATGTAGGTATCAAAAAGACCGATGTGTTAATGATAATTCAAAAATAGACTGATGAGAATCATAGGAAAGAAAATATTATTATTCTTTTTTATTTATAATACTAGAAACTAATGATTTTACCAGATTAAGCATCATATTTGCTGGAATTGTTAATGTGAGATTGTTGATTTAACCCAAAAGTAGCCAAAATTTACATCAGGACAAGTAAGTAGGAAGATCATAAATTATGTGAGTGCAGTTTGGACACTGAGTCAAGATTACCATTTATAAGAGAATCTGTTTAATTGAATAAAGATATTCTTACAACATTTCTTTTTATTTGTTTCCTATAAACATTCAGTTCCTAATATCAGTCTAAGGGAGAGTCTGGAGAGGATCTGAATGTCTCCAGGTGATTTGAACCATGGTTCAAATATACATCAACATTAAATTTAATGCATTTCCTGATGCCAACTGAATAGTATTTATCAAACTTTGAAACTCCTCCTCATAACCCAAACTTTTGTGTTTACCTTTTTGACATCAAGAATTTATAATCATCTCCATGAGACATTATTTAATTAAATAAATCATTTTGCTATATCCTTTTTTAATTTTATGTCCGTTTCCATTTTTTATTTCAAAGGTCTGAGTTTAACTGCCCAGCTGGACACTTGTTAACATTCTAGCATGTAATTTCAAATTCTGCTCGGGACCTCACATTAAAATCAATTTAAACTTGCTGCCTTTGCTTTGCTTTGACATAAAGAATGCTTGCAAGGGCAAAGCACACAACATTCTTTATGTATAACTGAATTATGAATAATATAAAACATAAATCATTAGTGTTAACTTTTTACTCTTTGATTTTCAACAATATATGAAATTAAAAGTAAATGACTAAGCAAATAGTTGTGTTTGAGTAATCAAAGCATCTGATTTGACTGATTTTGGTACATCTGAAATATTTGATCTATAAATCTATAGAATTTCAATAAAATTAACAAAAAATTGATATAATATGTGAAATAAAGAGAGACATATTAGCAAAACTTTTGTTAGAGATGTTAACAAATCTTAATAATTTTAATGTAAGCTAAAATTTCAAAACTTATTTGTCATGATATGATTTAAATTCTGAAAATGTTAATTCTTTTTAACTTAAATTTTTAGAATGTTTAATAGACATGTCAGATAATATGATATTATTTCAATATAAGCAGATCCTTCCATATTTTAGTGTGATAATTTTGGAGCATTTATTATTTTAAATATGACTTCTAAAACTGCAGTTATAATTTTCTGTAACGTTAGGAATTATATTTGTCGGGCTGAAATTTGAAAAAATTGTAGATCTATACGTACCCACTGTCGCCTGTCCTTCCGTCCATCTTTCCTTAATTTCACAAACGAAGTAAGATGGACGAAATCTAAGACCAGATATGGAAACCTTAAAGGCAGGAGGGCCCGATTAACTATATAAGAACTTCTGATACACACTGGAAGTCATGATATTTCAATTGAAAAAATTTTCCCCTGCAAGGTGTTAGATAGATGACTGGCATGACTATTTCTGAAGGAAAGTTATGATGTACAGGAGCAAGCAACTACTAATTTGAAGTGGAGATCATATATTTTAAATTAAATAAATTAAAAATTGCAGCTTGGCATTGTGATGATGTCACAATAAATAATTGACCGTTTGTTACTAAAAAGTATATAAAAGATTAAATTCTGTATTGTTTTAAGACAATATTTATAATTGTAAAAAAAAACTTTCTAAATTAATAAAATTTAAATTACATAATAATCAGGCATAAATTTGAGAAAGGTTAATCTTTATCAAATTTCTCCCTGTAAATCTTAAATGGTATATACAGTAAAATTTATAAATGTTAAAAGTAATTCTGCCTTTGTGATTCAGCAGGTCATTCCGATTGCAGTATTTTAGTTTCACCAAGATTATCAGATATCATTTATGAAACATTACTGCACTCAGTTATAGTTATATTATAGTTGAGATACATGTACTATGAATCAGCAACATCTTAAATTTCAAGAATTAAAACAAAAGTTCTCTTAATTGAAGCAGTTAATTATAATTGTTAAATATCAGTGTCATCATCATCAACTTTATTGATTTAAGGAAAAAACAAATAATCGTTAAATATCAAAATTATAAACCAAATTATTATAAAATTTATACAACAAAATTTAATTATTATTAGCAACAATAGTTTTAACACTTAATTTTTTTTATTTCTTTAGCACAATGAAGTGTGATCAATGAGACGCCAGGCAGTTTTCCATTCTTTATTTATTCAATTTTTTCAACTAAATGAAATTGAATAAATAAAGAATGGAAAACTGCCTGGTGTCTCATGATCACACTTCATTGTGCTAAAGCAATAAAGAAAAAGAAAAGATATGGTTTCAAATTTACAAATAAATATTAATATTTATATTAATACAGGTATATATCAGTATATACAACTAGAACGTCACATAAGAGACTTTTTAACATATAATTTACAAAAAACGGCTATCTTTGAAACGGCTTGTATTCTATGTAATATCCGAGGTATATCTAAGCACTGGGATGGGGTTCGTGTCATTGAGATTGTATCAGTCTGTGGACACCTCAGTCTATATTATGGCAAGTGTTAACCCTATCAGTTGTACTAGAGACTGATGCATCCAGCAATGGATAATTCTATATACTAATATATATATATATATAGTGTGTGTGTGTGTGTGTGTGTGTGTGTGTGTGTGTGTGTGTTGTGTGTGTGTGTGTGTGTGTGGTGTGTGTGTGTTTGCTTGTTTGTAGACATCTATTAATTGAACTTTTCTGTACATATTTAATGAATTTTGTCAAACATTTTATTTGCTATTTTCATGCTAATGATTATAATTTTAATTTCCAAAAGTTTGAAATAAACTCAATTAATCACCAAATTCATCAAATTAATATAGTTCCATTAACACTACATTTGAAAACTTTAATAAAATATAGACCTTAAAACTAAACTCATTAACAAATACAACTTTGACATTACATTCTGTTATCTGTTATCTAAGAATATGAATTAAGATATATTAATATAAGATTAACGAACGTAATTAAATCTGAAACATTTTTCTGTAATTTGATAATCTATGAATTTACTATAATAAATGAAACAGGATGTTTGCTTTCAAATAACTAAAATACAGCTGTATTTAGTCAAGTAATATTAAACCAACACAGAAATAAATAAATGAGTTAAATTCAAAGCAGATGGATAACACGAAATTATCAAATTCAAAATATTAATATCTTTCTCAAATAAAAATGTACAACTATAATGATATTGATATTAGGAATTATTTTAATCAATATAATTATTGAATTATAAATATATATGTTTGTTCAGCATTTTAAACATTAATTATATTACATTTTTAAGAAATATTCTAAACAATTTCCTTAACATTAAAGTATCCATAATAATAATTGATTTGCTTTTCATATGTGAATTTTCTCAAATAAAGTTGATTAGTAAATATTAATAGTTATCAACTTTTATATTTCTTCCTTATTTAGTAAACTGAACTGTACTTCTGTTAATTAATACTTCTAATAATGTGATGTTTATGTTGTGCAAAATGTTGTCTTCATTCTATAATTATTAATAATTTTGTACTTTTTATATACCCTGAAGATAGGGGGTTTTCTTAAATGGCAATAAAGATTTGATTTGATATTTTTGTGTATTAGAATACTTGTTTATGATTATTGATGTTTATATAATTATCCTAAATTAATTAATTAAACTTCTAATTAACAATTTGACATTTAATTAGTTTAGTAATTTTTAAAAAATCAAATATTTATTTTCTATGACAAAAATAATAGTTATTAAGTGCTTTTTAGATTTAATTAGAAAATTCAAATGTAAAGATTAATTGCATTTAAATTTTAAAAATACAATTTGATACAAAGTGCCTTCATTACTAATTTAATATGTTACATGAGCAAAATATTTTAATTATTAAAATTCTGAAGAGAATAGTAAAAAGTAATAACAAGTAAAATGTGAGTTAACTAACAAAATCTTTATATATTTGAAAAACAACAAAAATCTAAGTTCTTCTAATTATTAAAAATAATTTTAAAATAATATCTTTTTCAAATATAGCATGTAAACACTCAAAATTTTTGAAAATTAATAACCTTACAAAAAATAACTAGTTAATGTTTTATTCTGATAGGAACTATCAAAAAAGTTGTAAGGTATACAAAGATATAAGCAACTTAATTTCCTATATTTATAAATATTAAATATATTTATATATACAAAAAACTTAAACAAACACCTTAATGTTCGCTGAGAAATTTATTAATTTAACTAACGTTTTCGGCTTATTCAATAAGCCATCTTCAGGTTTTAACTTTCGAACAAAACACAATATCGTTCTATTAAAAGAATACCATAGTTTGAAAAAATTCAAATCATTAGTAACGGACAAAAAATAAAACAAAGAGGATGAACATGGTAATAAAAATAAATAAATATACATAAATAAATAAAAATGGTAATATAAATAAATAAATATACAAAAATATATAAAACAAAAAAACAAAAAAAGAAAAAAAGGAAGAACGTGGTAATATAAATAAATATACAATAAAATCGTAAAAGATACAACAAATGTAAGGTAAAAACGTTTTACTCGTGCCCATATATACTACTATCTATCCTAACCAGAAATACTTCCCCATAGAACTCACGTGTCTCTTATAAATTTTTAACTGCATATTTCCAAGCTGAAGGAAGACCTTCTGCGTCCCTTGCGTTAATACATTTATCTCTTAGTTTGCTTCTGTAAATTTCTATCTTTTCAGCCGCTCTTGCCAAAGTTGGGGAGTGTACCTGCTTTATGATTTTCGCCTCATTCCAATGTACTAAGGATCCCTCCGCCTGCCCCATCTGGGCTAATACCGTTGTGTTGGAACCTTTTCTAATATCATATTTATGTTCCTTGATCCTTATTCCTAGGTTTCTAGTAGTAACCCCTACATAATCTTTATTAATACCTAATAGCTGGTTCTCGTAGGGAATCTTATACACACCCGCCTTATCTTCTTTTTTAACTAACCCTTTATCGTTTCTAAGTATTTTATACAAATTCGGAGCTCTTTTCAAGATCACCCTTGTATCCTTAGTTCTTGCTATTTCTTTCATAATCCCTCCCAGATACTTATTGTATGTAAATTTCGTGTATCTGTAAGGCCCGTGCCTGGTGTCTTTATCATTACTGGCCTCAAATTTTCTAATAATTCCCTCAATGACTTTCCTCCTATAACCTAATGTTCCTGCTATCTGTATAATTCTTTCTATCTCTGTATCCCGGTCTATCACATTTTCACAGTATATAAAGGCCCTTCTAACCAATGCTCTAAATGCTGCTAACTTATATTTATAAGGGTCATTAGAGCTTGCAGGGATATATAGTGGGCTATGCGTAGGTTTAATGAATACGCCGGTGGATATATGCCCTTTGTTAAATATAACATTAATGTCTAAGAAATGTACTATCCTGGAGCTTTTCTGCTCTAGCTTCAGGTTAAGGCCCTCTTCGTTCTCGTTAATTCTATCTACAAAGTTAGCAATTACTCGATTGTTCCTCCATATTATAAAAACGTCGTCTACATATCTCTTGTAGAATACTATATCCCTTTCGAAGCCCCGCAATACCTTTTCTTCTACTTTACTAACCACAAGCTCGCAGAGGAGCCTCGAAATTGGGCTTCCCATCGGTACTCCCCTTTTTTGCTTATATACTTGTTCTTCTATATACTTGTTCTTTTTTGCTTATATACTTGTTCTTCTTTATATAAATGTATTAACGCAAGGGACGCAGAAGGTCTTCCTTCAGCTTGGAAATATGCAGTTAAAAATTTATAAGAGACACGTGAGTTCTATGGGGAAGTATTTCTGGTTAGGATAGATAGTAGTATATATGGGCACGAGTAAAACGTTTTTACCTTACATTTGTTGTATCTTTTACGATTTTATTGTATATTTATTTATATTACCACGTTCTTCCTTTTTTTCTTTTTTTGTTTTTTTGTTTTTATATATTTTTGTATATTTATTTATTTATATTACCATTTTTATTTATTTATGTATATTTATTTATTTTTATTACCATGTTCATCCTCTTTGTTTTATTTTTTGTCCGTTACTAATGATTTGAATTTTTTCAAACTATGGTATTCTTTTAATAGAACGATATTGTGTTTTGTTCGAAAGTTAAAACCTGAAGATGGCTTATTGAATAAGCCGAAAACGTTAGTTAAATTAATAAATTTCTCAGCGAACATTAAGGTGTTTGTTTAAGTTTTTTGTATATTGAATTCTGCTGGGTATGAGTGTGGTTTATATATTTATATATATATATGTGGAAGGCGGGGCGCCATCGGACGGCGAGGGACGAAGGCGAGAGCGGGACGGGACGAGACTTGGGTGTAGCCAGACGACGTTTTGGGAGAAAAGGCGGGAAGATGACGGAAGACGAGTCCAGACGGGACTTCATTTTTCTTTTCCACTAAGACGAGACGATTCAAATTTAATGTTCAATGTTTATGTCGTTAATTGTAATGTCTAGTGTCACAATTAAATGTTAGTTTAGTAAGCAATTAAGTGTCTTTACTGGACTAAACACAAGCGAAGTTACAAAAGTAGGAGACAAGACGAAAAGAAAGTCCTACATATATATATATATATATATATATAATATTTATTTATTTAATTTATAAACTATACTAAAGCTATCTATTAAGAAATAAAATATATATTTGTGAGCACTATGTTGGCCTTCTTTACTGCTAGACTTATCACACCGTCACTGGACACAAGACCAGCCTTAGAAAATCACTTTATTTTTCCAAAAAGAATGCATTTCAGACCTCAAGTCCTTCATCAGCTTGTTGTAATATAAATAATTATGGAATTGATGCTACCACATTTATGAAAAGTACAATAAAATCACAATGTTTGGTAAAATACTAATGGCAAATCATTGATTATAGATCAAAATTCCAAGTGTTTGATTAAACATGCTGATTCGATGCTTAGAACAGTATAATTGTTTTAATTATACTGTTCTAAGCAGGGCCGTGGAGTCGGTAGATTTTTACCCGACTCCGACTTTTCCTTACCATCCAATGCCGACGAAGGGCAGACTTGTTAACAAAGTAGGCCCAAAAATTCTGATGTCATCACATGACCTCAGAATATAAGCTTCAATAAATATAGTTCTAATAAAGATACAGCGTAGAAACTTTTTTATTCCAAAGCTAAAATACTCCTCTAAGTAATGACATAGTCAATATATAAATATGTATTCGATAATTTTTACTTTCTCAACTGTTACATATAACAGAGGAAAAGTGTAACAATTGGTCAAAAAATGATCCCAGCCCAAATTTTTACAATTTTGGACTCAGAACACTTCAAACTGTCAAGATATGCAAAAGGTTCAGGTTTTTTTTTTCCTGTATGTATGACTGTTAGACTATATAAGGGGCACGATTTTGAATTGGAGTCGGATGGTTTAACGCAGGAGTTATTAAGCTTTAAAATGGTTGAACTGAATTGTTTGGTACACATCCTAACATCCATGCGTACAGAAAAAACCCTGAATGTTTTTGCACTTTTCTATGTTTTGAGGCTTCCAGAGTTCAAAACAAAAAAATTCTGGGAAAGCCATTTTTTGACTAATCATCATTTTTTTCCTTTGTTAAGGTCTATACTGTATAACAGCTGGGAAAGTAATAATGATGACAATTCTCATTATTTTAACAAATACAAAATAAAACAATTTTAAAAAATTAAACATTAAAATTTGACAGATCTACTGAATATATAAGTTCACATTTATTGACTTGTTTGATGATGACAATGGTATTTGGTAAGCATGTATGAATAAAAATAGTAAACACATTCATACACAAACAAATTAGTTTAATAAAAATGTTTACATGATATATGAGTATATTGGGTAATATATAAGCATACAAATATATTTCTTATTCTTGGCTTAGTTAATGTAACGTTTAGACTGGCAAAAAAAAAGTTGCTTATTTTGCCATGTTGATTAATTTATTATTTTTCATCTGTTATAAACTGAATTACTCCTTACAAAAAGAATCACTTCTATTAAATCAGCATTCACTGAAGCTCTTAAATCATATTTAATAATTTTAAAACTGGAAAATAAACACACTACTGAAACTTGGATGGTGGCAATGCTGTGACAATCAATGCTGTATCTTGGATAATGTTTGGATAGTGCAGTATTGCCATTTTAACACCCAAACTTGAAGAATAGTCTGTGATTTATTTTTCCAAGTGCATTGTAAAAATCATCTTTAAATTTTGTAAGATGTCCTTTTCCATCTGTAATCATATTAGAACTCAAGCTTAATTTTGAGGGTAAAAAAGAGTTTTATAAAAAAAAAACTAGCAGATGAGCCAGATGTTGCTCGGGCAAAAAGTAACAGTAACAAAGATTAAGATTATTAGATTATAGCCAATCTTACCCATTTTCACTGGATGCAAGAATTAAGTCCCTCTTCCGAGATTAATTAGAACATTTTTAGATGGGTCTAAAAGTATGTTCGATTTTCCACAAAAATGCAAAAAACTACATCTAAAATAGTACAGTAGAAGCGTTCTTCAGAGTAATCCTTAACCCTCTCCCCTGTGAGGAATTTCGAAAAATCCCTTCTTAGTATATACTCTTAAGATGTATCCTAACTGTGTACCAAATTTCAACTATCAACTTCTAACCGTTTGAACTTTGAGCTTATTATTTTTAATACTAATTACTTATTATTATTATACACAATTCTAATACTTATTATTATTATTATCATCATTATGAACCCATCTTGATTATAAGATTGTGAACAAAAAGTAACGAGTAAAATATTCATTAAGTCCAACCACACTGGAGATATGACACATGATCCCTTCTATGTCTCTACCCTGTCTACCTTTAATTAAGAACCAAAATTTAATAGAATTAAGGCCATTTATACAAATGCTGCCATGCCAAATTTCATTTCTTAAACTTTACTCATTCTGAGATATTATTTAATATTTCAGAACGGAATAAATAAATTAAACAAATTAGACATCAACATATGCGTGCACGAATTTCTCTTTATATTTGACATTTTTTTGGGTTTGAGAGATCTCCAAACATACAAATTGGCAAAAAACTCAGAGGGTCAAAGATGACACGATTCTAATACTTTTTCGTTTTTTATATACATAAAAAGTTGGGAAAGTAAAATGGAGTCGAAGTTGGGGAGATTTTTGACGACTCCAACTCCACAACCCTGGTTCTAAGCATTGAATCAGCAGGTTTAATCAAACATCTGGAATTCTGATCTATAATCAATGATTTGCCATCAGTATTTTACCAAACATTGTGATTTTATTGTACTTTTCATAAACATGGTAGCATCAATTCCATAATTATTTATATTACAAGTTGATAAGGGACTTGAGGTCTGAAATGAATTCTTTTTAAAAAAATAAAGTGATTTCCTAAGCTGGTCTTGTGTCCAGTGACAGCGTGATAAGTCTAGCAATAAAGAAGGCCAACATAGTGCTCACAAATATATATGAAAAACGAACAAGAAGCATATCATAGTAACAAATAAAATTTTTATAAACTTTAATATCATCTCCTTTTCTTATTCTTTTAATGAACAACAGGAAAACTTGCACAGATAGAAGAAAACAGAAAACTGAAAAAATTTAATGAAAATGAGAAATGAAGAATTTCCAAAATTATACTGTAATAATAGAAAGTAATGATTTGTTACTGATATATTTTTTTAATATCAATAAAAAACTTCAACTAGACAGTATTAAATATGCTTTATGCTAAAATTATTAAAATATTTACTATTAATTAATTATTATTATATGTAACCAAATGAAATGTCAATTGAAAATTTAAAGAAATTTAATAAATTTGTTGTTTATTCAATATTTGAATTCTGTTGTTAATTATTGTAAATGCTTGTTTGAAGTGCATTATTATTTTGTTGTGAAAATACATACATATACAGTCAAACCTGTTTTTATGCGGTGGATAGGGACCGCATTAAAAAAAAAAAAAAAACGCATAAAAAAAGAATCGCACGAAACTTCACGAATGGCTGTAAAAAATAGTTTTCGCAACACAATTAAAAAAATATTTTTTTATGCGGTCAACAGGGACCGCATAAAAAAAGTCTCACATAGAAAATAACTCAAAACCGTACGAAATAGAATTTATTGACAACAGATGTCAGCACTTGACTGCATCGTCTGGTCTATCGTCTGTTTTACATATTTTTGTCCAGGTGGTGTTTTGTTGACTTAAAAAGTAAATTATTTCATTTTTCGCATATTCATGCAATAATATTACTATAATAAGTGCATTTATGCTATAATAAGTTTATTTAGCTATAATAAGTCAATGTGAGACATGAATCGCACGAGACTAGTCGCGAACTATACCGCACAAATTAAAAATTTGCATTAAAAAATCACACAAAAAAGACCGCATAAAAACAGGTTTGACTATGTATTTCTACATTTAAAATATGCTTATATAAACATCTAAAAGTCCAATGTTTTTTTAAGAAGCCAAAGAATTGCCAGATTCTTTGGCTACTTTACCACAATTACTTTATTTTTTCAGAATATTCTAAATTATTTAATATTAAATTAATTATAATTATTAAATTTCATGAGATGGTGCCTAATCCCTACCTCTAGTTCCAAATTATTCAGTATTTAATTATTAACAGTAGTGGTAAAGTAGCCGAATTAATTGTTTGGCTTATTTAAATATGTTTTCTGTACTATGTTTTATTTATACAGTATATTTTATAACTGTTATTTTAATAAGTTTTCATTATAATTTCAATTTAAAATATTTCTATAATTTTTAATATTTTATAATAAGATAATAAATTTATCAAATAAAAACACTTACTGTAATCACAGATAATCATTAATTGGCTAATTTTATCAAAATTATCTTGTCCAAAACACAAGTTAAAATATATAGTAGCCTCTCAATGTATTGCATAAGTTGGAAGAAAAACCAAATGAATGATAAATCAGATGATGTAATATAATCAATGTGCATATCCACTTGTTTTGTCTATTTTCAATCTCCATCCAGACTTGGTTTGTGGGTTGTATTTTGTATAATATCAAAGTCAATTAATGTAATAAAGTAATATCTCTTTGCCAGTAGAAATTCAATGGCAACTGACTTTTTAAAAATTATTGGCTAAAGCACTTTTATATTTGAAAAGAAAAAAAAAGAAAACAAAACAACATGATATAGCCAAATGAATGATGTAACAAGGGGCTACTGTAGTTATAATATTTCAACACAGTTTCAATACTTCATAATAATACTACTTTATTCTAATTAGAATTTGGTTATAGTTATCATTATCTTCAGTTGAATAAACATTTGTAAACTGGCATTTCATGCTAGTAGCTTCAATATATGGCAGATAATGTGCAATTATCACCAGTTATTGCTAAAAGTTTTAGACATTGCTTTAAATATTAAACATTAAGCATCTTAATTATTGTTTGTTTGTTCACAGTACATTTATTTAAATTGCTAGAATTCTTTGCTTTAATTACATGCTAGATGGATTAATATTAATTAATAATAATCATAATTAAAAATGGATAACTTGAAAATTTATTACAGTTTTAAAACATGTCCTTTTAATGCCAATCAATAAAACCAGAATTTTCATTAACTGTACTCTTATTTACTTATCTTACTTAATGTTATCAGTCAGTTATTGTTATTAATATTGTTTAAAACTAAAACTAATTACAATAAGTAGACTTTTCTGTATGTTGAGACAATGTATATTCCCATACATTTTAGTGAAAATTTTCATATTACAATGGAACCTGGTTAATTCAAACTGTGATAACTTGAAGTCATTTTCTTTCCCCAATCATCTAGCAGAGAAATTTACTTATTAAATCAAACTAGTTAACTCAAATTAGATTTGGACACAGTATTTTCATAAAATATCCAGAATTTTCATTTAAATAAAATAATGAACTTTTTGGATATTTGGGCAGACTTATCACACCACAATTTTTTGAGAAATTTTTACTTGGTTTTTTTTTATTTTCTATTTTTTTATTTATTTATTACACTTTTTGATCTCAAAGATGTGCATTTTTGTTTTTTCTACCATTCTTCAGTTGGAGTTTTACAATTTTATCTAATAAATTTTACATAATTAGGATTTTATTTTATGTCATTTCTTATATTTTAGAATTTAAAAAAATTTACCTTACATTGGTATATAATTTTAAAAGGTATTGTCTTTCATTAGATGGTATGTTCTTCATTTTTAACAGTTTACATTTGTAGACATGTTTGTCTATTATTATAATTAAAATAGTAATATTTCACTATTTAAGTTTTACAAATATATATTTAGATAAAAATTACTTACGGTTTTTAGTTTCCAACCTGGATTACCCTCTGAAAAATTGTATTGAACAGGAAAGATTATAATCTATGTTGGAAACTGAAAATTGCAAGTAATTTTTATCTAAGATTAAATTTTACTTACGTGCACCATCATGGCTGCACTTCTGTAATCTCGACAACAAGCGTCTTTTGAATTTCGATGCAGGTGGCGCTGTTAGTAACTTTGAACAATTATAATCGGTCTAACATGCTTTGTTCAGATTTCTTTAGTTGTGTGTTATTGAGTTTCGCAATGCATTTTCGCAAGTGGACAACGAAAGATTTATTTCTATGTTTAAAATCAAATTTTTCCGAAGTTGGTGTTGATGGGATAATTTCTTCTGATGTAAAATTTGCGATTAAGTTCGGCTTACAACCTGTTGATGCAGATGGCGACAAATGCGATGGTAGGCATAAATTATTATTTAGAAAAGATGCTAATTTCCTTTTTTTTTGTTTTCAATGTCACAAATGTAAGACAAGAAATTCAGCATTTGAATAAATTTAATAAAGTATATTAATCATGAGTAAAGGTTAATTTTTTTGTTACTTTTAGAAATAAATTCTTGCTAGCATTGCACTGTCATGATGGCGGTCATGACCGTTCATGCTCCTGACGAACTCCTCCCAGAGAGGAGCCGTCGAGTGTATAACGTCACTAGTTATTGATTCACAGTAGTTCTTGAACACACAAATCAATAACTAGTATGTATCAATATTTACCGACATTACACCATCGGCGACCTGCCAGCGACTTCCCTCCGGGAGGAGTCGGTCAGGAACACAAACAGTCGCAACCGAAAGTGCCGCCGTGACGATGCATGTAGGTAAAATTTAACCTAATCTAACTAATATACTAATATTTGTAAAACTTAAATAGTTAAATATTAGTATTATTAATTATAATAATTGACAGACATGCATACAAGTGTACACTGTTAAAAATGAAGAACATACCATCTAATGAAAGACAATACCTTTTAAAATTATATACCAATGTAAGGTAAATTTTTTTAAATTCTAAAATATAAGAAATGACATAAAATAAAATCCTAATTATGTAAAATTTATTAGATAAAATTGTAAAGCTCCAACTGAAGAATGGTAGAAAAAACAAAAATGCACATCTTTGAGATCAAAAAGTGTAATAAATAAATAAAAAAATAGAAAATAAAAAAAACCAAGTAAAAATTTCTCAAAAAATTGTGGTGTGATAAGTCTGCCCAAATAGCCAAAAAATAGCTATAAAATAGTAAAACAAGAGAAAAAAAAAGGACAAGATTTATGAATAAAGAATAAAAATAATTAACATTCACCTGTGAAATAAATTAATCAGAAACTTTCTATAAAGTGCAAGAATCATGTACAACTAAAAATATATATCGTATCATGTGATGGCAGGTGAGGGTAGTAGCTTCCAGAAAGCATGTATGTGACTATACACCATAACTGTCATTAAAACCTTTTTTTTTTTTTTCAAACATGCTTTTTGTTTTATTTGATTGCTGATGGATTTCTCCAACTAGATGATATAATAAATAAATGGATTTTTGATAAATTAATTTTAAAAAATGATTAGAATATAATTCTATGTAAAGATTTCAACCTTTACGACAAAATTTTAAAAATGTAACAATCGTAAAGAGTGTTTGTGATAAAAAGTAAAGAAACAGAACAATTCTACGCACAAAATATCACAATTTAAGAAGAAATTGTTAAGTGTTTAGTAAGGAATTTAAATTCCTTACTAAACACTTAAAAGTGTACAGATCAACTAGTTGGGAAAGCATTTCTTACTAGCTTATTTAATAATTCAGTTAAGTGTTTTTGTGTTTCTGGATAACACTGAGAGGTTTACATTGACACAATGATTCTACATAGTAAGACCCATAAAAATATTGTGGGAATAGTTTATTATGGTCAATAAACCAATGAACAAAATCTTGATTTTAAGCCAAACCTCCATAATTCAAAATTTTTAAACTAAAAGTCCAAATGTTTTTCCCCAACCAATTTGAGTTTCAATATAGTATTATAAAAGTTTATATTATTAAAAGATAAAATTCTTCCAATATGATATTCATTATTGTATGGTGTTTTAAACTAATATTTAAGAATAAATTTAACTTTATATATGAAAAAAATACATACACTACTTTCACGTCACTTGTTATCGATGCAGAATCACTGATAATGTCTAAAATGCCAGCCAACGAGGTTGGATTAACTTGAGATTCAGTTTCAGGATCTAAACTTGCTAGAAGGATAAGAAAATCATCTTGATCCATGTCAACATGGAGATGTTCTAACAACATTTGAACAAATGGATCGGATGAATTGGAGAGATCATCATTTGCTCCATTCAGTATCTGAAATGCATAGAATACTTTAAGCATGTTTTATAGGAATTTACTTATATAAATTTAATTTACTTGAAAAAAGGAAATTATTATTTTAGTTAATTTTTTAACTGATTATACTAGTATACGTCATTTAAAATGTCTTCAAACAGATCATGACACACAACTTTGAAATGAAAAATTATTATATATGAGAAGCACTTGGAATTAATGGAAATAGTGCTCCAGAGTTTAAATATATATATTTTTTATATTCATTTATTTTAATGTTTTATTTTTCTGCTTTGTTAGTGACATTCAAAATAAAAGTTGTAGATAATTCTATAAATAACTTTATAAATTAATGCTATTAAAGATTAATAAAAAATTTTATGTACTTTTGATTTTAAATTGATAGAGCATTGTACAATCAATAACAGTGTAACTAATTCAAATTTTTTTGTATTTTAATGTATATTCATTAGATTTTAATCATAATTTATTTTAAAAAATATTATATATTAATATTTATATAGAAATTTAAATTATTTAAATACTTTTCTACATAAATATCCCATTTCCAATAAATATAGAAATGATTTAAGTTTCTGTTTATATTAAGTACATATAGTCATTATTTATGAATTAAAAAAAAAAAATAAGATGTAATGTAAAATACCTGTTCAATAGGTGAAAGAGGTAATTCTGGTCTCAAAATATTCATAACTTCTTTTAAATCTTCACTGACAACAAGTGCAAAACTTTTCATATCTTCTTCAAAATTATTTTTTGCATATTTTTTCCATCTAACATCATTGATTAAAAGACCGAGTATAAATCTGCGACATACAGTTATGACTTTTCTGGCCTTTCTAAGACAAACAGCATTCTACAGATATAAAATGAATTTAATTTTTTACTAAGAAAGTTTGACGAAAAGAAAATAATTCAAAATTTTTTACTTAGAAATAATATAAACAGGAAAAATTAAAGAAAATAATCTAAAAGCATTTATATAAAGTTAAAAAATGTTTTCATGTAATATTTTAAAAAAAATATGAGTATTCCTCTATTATTTAAAAGTAAAAATAATACTTTAAAATTTATATTAAGTCTTGAGTTCCACTCCAAAATACCATTGGCAGAATGTCAGAATCACATGTAGATGTTAAAAAAAAAAAAATGCACTGGATATCAACAAACAAGATTTGCACTAAAGAGGCATCACAGTGTTTTACCAATATCCCTAGAAACAACCTAAATGCTCAGTTGTGACTTCATTAACAATAGTCAACACTTACATAAAACCAGATAACCGTAAGTGTATTTTTTGATTGAATCACCGGTGTGTAAGGAAGATTGAGAATAGTCAACACTTTACAGAAGTATCAGATATATATAACAGTTGGGAAAGTAATACTTAACTGAGGGAAAGTATGGTGATCATTCAAAAAATGATTTCTCCAGATTTTTGTACTTTTGGACTTGGAACTTTGAAACATTGAGGAATGCAAAAAAAAAAAAAATTCAGGAGTAATTTCTGTTTGTATGGATATTAGAGTGTTGATAGGTGGACAGAGGGCATAATTTTGTTCTCCCTCTTTGAAAATTAATAACTCCTATGCTTTTTGTCAAAATTTTCTGAAAGTTTGCAGGGAGATTTGTTTATGGGGATTGATGCTATTAAACTTTGTGATTAAAGGACAAGGGGGTGAGGAGATAATGGGATCATGTGTATCTCTAGTAGGGTTGTACCTAATGATGATTTTACCTGTTACAGCATTTACAATTTTTTATACAATCCATTCCTATCCTCAAAATTAAGCTTTTCGCCATTTTACAATAGTTAAATATATAAAAAGTTTTAATAAAATATCGTAACAGATGGTGCCACCAAATTTTGCTAAGAAAGTTAAGCAACTTGTTGCAGGAATTTTTAAAATGTGTAACAATTTATTTCTTGTTTTTCTTATAAATTTTTTTCTAACAAATCTCTCTATTGCTGTATGTTATTTACTAGGGTTTCTCCAATGGGATTCCGGGATCCCAGCTGTTTTTTAACCCGAGAAATCCCGCAAAGTTCTTAAAAATTCACTTTTTTCATATTTTGTGTTAAGGTTGAGGAACATTTGCAAATAGAAAGCATAATTAACTCAAACTGTCAGAATACATTTGTATTTATTAATTTTAAACCTACTTATTAGTTTTTTAAATTTTTGCTTGTTATAACATGTCACAAATGGTCAATAATCAATAAGTATCTTATTTGTGGCAGGACTCTGAAAATTCTTTACTTGTCAGAACCTGTAATATCTGGAATAATTGTGCTTATACTGTCTTAATTTTTAACCATGCCCAGTAGCTTCAATAACTGCATAATGCCAGGTTGTGCAAATTGGGCAAGGATACAAATGAGTATGAAGTATGCAAGTATGAAGTTTTTCTTCATAAACCTGATTATTAAAGCCAAAAGAAATGTAGAATTATTGGACTGTAAACTCAATGCCGCTATTAAAGCAGACGAGGTAGACAAATCATGAATACTAAATGGCAAAAGAAATACTGTAACGCATCTTGAAAATGAACTAGAAATCTTCCAGGCAACAGGTGAAAAACACATAACATCCGTCTTCTCTTAAATACATTAGACGATTCCACCCACATCAATTCAATCGAAAAGGGCATTCTCGATAGCGGGACTTTTCATTACTTAAATAAGATTCAAATTGAGTGATCAGAGTATTGACCATCTTTGGTTTCCAAAATCTTATAAAAATTTACAATAATATTTTGTATTATGTTTTATTTAAATAACAAAAATTACCTTCTAACTTGAAGTTTGATCTAAGTTTATTTTTTTCTTTAAATTTTCAACTCAATTCAAAGGCATTTTTGTTGTAAGCAGTTTCCAACAAACTTTGTTAAATTTTTTCTATATGTGAAAATTTCTACGTAACTCAAAAGTAATTTTTTGTACATATTTTACACAGCATTGTTAATATTATTTTGGAGATTGCAGGATGTACTAAGTTACTTAAAAATGAAAAGTAATTATATCATTCGATTTTAAGATTTATTTTATATCTTAAAAATAATTAATTATATCCCAGGATCCTGGGAATCAGTTCACTTTTTCCCTGGAATCCCAAAACAAGAAAATAACTGGGAAATGAGAAACCCTATTATTTACTATGCTGTATCATAAACATGATGTTTATGGTATAGCATACAAACTTTATTAACAAATAACATATATGCAGTAACATAATCATATGAAGATCAGAAAGCAATGTTTTAAGAAATTTAAATTCAATATGATAGTGATAGTCTGTAATTGTTTATATATATATATATATATATAAACAAGTAACAAAGTATGTGTATATAAACTTTTTGTTGTGTTTTAGATATGTTTTAGAAAATTGCTTGGAATTCTAGATTATGATGTAATAAATTGTAATTTTTTGATTTAAAATAATAGGAAACAGACTCTCAGATAATGTTTTTTTGTAGAATATCTAATTTTTAAAAACAGACTACTGACATTAAGATTAAGATGTCAGTATATGATTAATATCCCTGTAAGGCAAATACAACAAAACATCACAGATAACAGATAAACTGGATTTTTTCTAATAAACACATTATGTCTTAACTTTTTCATATTGCTGCACTGCTTATTAGAGGTGCTGTTTATACCAGATTTACTCAAATAGTCATGATTATTATTAAAATATCCAAGCGTTTCTTGCAACTATTATTTTACAGCATCAAAATAACTGTACATCCAGTTTATTGGGTAAATATTAACTCAATTTTATAGTGTTATATTAATTAGTGTGCACTGTAATCTTGTATTTGCAAATCTGTTTTTCTTTAAGCATTCTAGCATGTGTTCAAGTGCATGCATATTCATAATATCTGCAACTAGTATTTAAGGCAACTATTATTTTTATTCTTTGGAAATTACACATCACTATTATTCAAGGTGAGTATTAATGAATAAATCCAGTAACTTCTTTCTTCATCTTCATCATTTACAAGTATGAGATCAGGTCTATTTTAGTTCTATGTTAAATAATTAAAATGGCAATGAAATATGTTGAAATATAATAAATGTAGTTTAAAAAGTAATTTTATAATTGTAATTGATAGTTCTAACAATTATTCGGACTTGAAAAATAGTGTCTGGAGTCTCAGAACAGAAAATAGTTGAGATTCAGAAGCTCTCTTCAAAATCAAAATGAATTTAAGCAATATAGCATTCTCCAAACAAGATCTGAATGATATAAATACTGGATGACTGAGATGGTTCTAGGAACATGAGATCAAATCAAGGCAGACTGAACAATCTCAGGAATTTTTTGGAAAACAGTCTGTCCTGATATGTCATGTCCCAACTATTACATAGGCACTCTATTGTGCCATTGTCGGCATGGAAAAAGGTTCTTACTGTAGTGCTCACAGATTAAGTGTCAAAATTTGTGTAAAGTATAAAATTATAAATTTATAAAAAAATTTTTAAAGAATCATCATTAAAATACAAAAATTATTGTTATAAGAATAATATTAAAAAACATTCTTAATTTCTGTATTTTAACAAAAAATAAATAAATAAAAATTACAACCAATTCTCTCTAATTTAGAAATTCAAAAAATTTAAATATTTTTACTAAATAAAAATGAATATATAAATAAAGTAACTTTTGTATAACATTTGAAATAAACATTATAGAGCATGTTATACTATCCCTTCTCTTATAAAGTGGCAGTGTTTAAAGCCCTGGTTAGAAGAGCCTTCATGCATATTTCCAACCATGAAGGCAAGGCACAAGAATTTAAGTACATCACCAACATTGCAACACAACACTGCTACCATCCTAGAATCATCAAGTGTTTAATCAACTGTTTTTCCATGATCCAATTCCACACTGTCAACTTACAACACTATTCAACTCCCTATCCACATGTAAATACACTGAAGATAGGTAACACAAGTCAGCAAGATACAACCAACACTTGAAATGGATTAACCAGGAAATTGAAAAAAAAGTAACATTTTGGTGGGCTTTAGATGGCACCCTACTGTATACTTACTCCTTGTTGAGGATTCTAAAAATGCAGTCATTTACAGCTTTCCAGTCACCCACACTATCTGTGGACAGTAAATGGAATACATTAGTACCCTTATCCAACTGTTGTATGTTCCTTCAAACAATGTTTGAAGGAACATATAAAACACCACTGCATTAGCCAACCTGGTCACAGAACATCAGAACCAAGCACACACAGACACAGCACAACTTCTACATTCAAAGAGCAAACATCTGTAAAACACCTTGAAAAGCTAGATTTATAGAGCTTGTAAGAAAAATATGGCCATAAACTACAAGGATTGTAAGACCCCCCCCAACAGCCTGAAGATCTCTGAGATCTGGTAATAATTTCCACCAACCACATCACCAATCAGATGATGCTTCTTCCTTTAAAAAGCAAAATTTGATTTACCTATGTTCTGTTTTCGAACTCTAATTCTGTAACCTGATGATAATAGCTGAAAGCTATTGAAAACATTTGTTTTTCTCAATAAACTTTTTATTTTATGCTGATGTTTTGATTCTATTATGAGTTTCTAATATTTATATTATACAAAAATTACAAATTACATTTTAAATCACTTACAGATAAATTAAATGACTTCTGAATTTGTTCTTGTGTTGTTTTATTCCAGTGAGGAAAATATTTATTTAATTGATGTACAATAAACGTTGAATCTTTTTCTTCTTTCATTAATTGCATGATTTCCTGTAAAAATATTCTATATATTATCTACACATTCATAAATCTTTATAAAAATAAATAAATGAATAAAATTATTTTACCAATAATTTCAATCTGGTAATTATATTTACAAACATTTTGAAAGATATGAAACGATTCTGTTTATATAAATCTTCTAACAAATCTGCTATCAAAATACTAAAACTGTTATTCCACATTATTTCTTCTTTCTTTTGAATATAATTATGAAGCATTTCTTGAAAACATTCAACAAGAGTCACAAACATGAAAGCTGGATTGATAGATATTTCAGAAATTTCCTTCCATTTCAGTAGGGTCTCAATACCTCTTCTAAAAATAGCTGAAAGTTTTAAAAAGAAAAAAATTATCAATAAAAAAGTACTTTTAATATTAAAATGAAAATTTTTAAATAATAATAATTACAACTTTATGTAAATACATAAAGTATTTACATAAAGTTGTAAATGTGTTTTTGGTATGTATTTTGGAGTGTCTAGAACCAATTAATTGGATTTACATTGATTCACATGGAAAGAATTGTTTCGGATTTCGCCGATTGTTTTCGGACGGATTATCAACGAGAACTGAGGTATCACTGTATAAACAGAACACATTTTATGAGATGAAAAACTTGAAATTTTTAATACACTCCTCAAAAGTGAAATTGCAACACCACAAAGAAACATGTGCAGCCATACTAATTGCAAAAACTGGTATAGGTGACAGAGATATGCAAATGATTAAGTTTGCATACACATCATTGCAAGTCATGTGGTACCCAGATTAAGGCTATAAAAAGCAGCAGCTAGCTCAAGCTGTAAATGCTATCAGTAATGGTTTGTGGCAGCTGAATTTTCAAAGAAGTGTAGAAATGCCTCAGAGCTGAATACCACCAGTTAATGTCTGGAGAACAAAACATAGCTTGGAGCTGTGTGACCTGAGTATGTCAATATGCACAGTTGCCATGCCATGTGTGTTGGGAACAATGTGAGTACCATTCAGCAATGGGTGACATGATGAAAGCAAGGAAATCTTCAAACATGCTTAAGAGTGGATTAAAATTGGCACATGACAGTTCACAGATTGGCAGATTCACCAAACAGCTTGTTGGGACCTGTATGCCAAGACATGTGACATCAAAAGCTGCCTTTTGCCGTTATGGGTGCATTTGTGTCCACCCAAATCATTTGCAACAGGTTGCATGAAGTTGAGCTGCATGCACAACAACCAGCAATGGAGTGCCATTAACTATTTGATACAGGGCTGCAAGTCTGGTGTGGTGCTGTCATCATTACAACTGGATCACTGAATGGAATTGGGTATTGTTTATGGATGAATCCCACTTCTGTCTGTGAAGGAATGATGACTGTGGACAGGTATGGCAGTATCCTGGGAAACACTGTGATCGCAATTCTTTACGTAGCAAGAATGTAGCAAAATGATGTCACAAGCAACTATTGCTACATGCCGCTGAACTATAGTTTAGAAATGCTTTCCGCTCGAGTTGCACATGGATGTCATAATCTATCCTTTAATTCCAGTTACAACCAAAAGTAGTGCTTTAGTTAAAGAACTACAATATTTAAATAGAGAAATATAAAGAATTGAGCATTTCTCTTTCTGAAAATAGAAGCAACATAGAGATAGGAGATAATATATTTTAAATATAATTATCTATTTTCTTATTCTTTAGATAACTTTCAGTGTCATTTTATAAAATTTAATCCTTCTTAATCTTTCCACAATATAGTGGGTGATCGGTTAACGAACAGTTGGGTTAATGAACAAATCAGATAACCAACACTTTCACAAAAGATTTTTATGTTCAGACAACGAACACCTCACAAAACAAACCAAACACAAGAAGAAGCGATGTAAAATAATGAATAACGATTGGTCATCCCTTGTCTTCGGCAATAATTCAAAACTTTTTGGAGCATGGGAGACATCGACGCTCAACCCAGTATATATTGATCGATAGTATTCCTCCAAACTTTGAAACTCTCTCTTGTAATTCCAGCCTTTTATTTTTCTGACAGAAACAATTCTTTTGCGAGATTGTGAGTCGGCACTTGTTAAGTTTTACATCTGTTTAAATTTTTCAAAAGGTGAGAGTATAATAGCAAAGGTAGAGAGGGGGCAGAAGATGTCTGATATTGCTGGCAGTATGGCTCGAACAGGTCTACCGTAGGCCACAGTTTATACTGTATCTTTCTTAGATAAGATTGATCAAGAAGACTCGAGCAGCTAATGGAGTAACAAAAATCACATCTGAGAAATAAAGAACATTGAAGAGCTCATAATGGAACCTGAAACTGATCTGACGACAAAAGAAAGCCAAGAACCAAGAACTCTTGAATGAAGAATACCAAGAAACTTGGTGAGATATGTTTTCTTCTGAAAAAAGAAGATTAATGTCGATATCTGCTATTAAACATCTTTTGAAGAGGTGGGAGGATGTCAGAACAATGATTTTAGAATGGCATCCAAACCAGGTTGAGATACGTGGGATTGAAGGTATTAAATTAATAGGCTTAGGGATGTCTACAATTACAATGCTATTAATTACTTCTGAAAAATCCTGAAGAAGTGAGAAAAACAATCGACATTAGACAGATTCTTTAACCCCCACAAACGGAAAAAAACACGACTAATTAAAATGCAAGACTGTGTATATATGTATTTTTATTATTACATATAAACAAACTTATATTCATAATTGTAACCAGGAAAAAACTTTATTAAGAACTTACTTATATTTTTTTTAGAACAAAAAGTAAACTTAGGCCAATTGGCCTCCGAACAGTTCATATATCGGGACTGTGGATAGGACAGAGAAGAAATTAACATACTCTCGTAATCCATAACTGTCCCAATCTCATTGTCCATTAACGACATATCATGTAGGTTATTAACCAAACTAAACGGGTCCTTTACGACAAATTGGTAGTCTTCAATAAGTGGTGTTAAATGCCTATGCATACGTTTTTCCAAAATGTAGGTTGGTCCTTTACATTTCTCTACAACCGGTCTGATTTCTTTACTGTTTTTATGTATTTTTGCAAATCCAAACAACCTAGGTACCCCTGGGCAGGTAATGTGGGCCCCTTTTAGGAAAGGGAATAACGATGCTATGGGCGATTTTTCCAATTTTTTTAGTTTTCTGTCAATTCTTTCAACAATACCTCTGTCCACCTCATCACATTCCGTTTTTCTTATATAGTCATCTAGGGCTTCATTATACCTTTGTTTCTTCATTAAGACCAAATGCTTACTCTTATCAGCCCTAGTGACCACTATATCGTTATCATTAAACCATCTTCTAGCCTGGTTAATGCACAATTCTTTATCTTGCCTCCTGGAGCATTTTTCAGTTTTGAATGCCGTCTTCCATCTGTAATAGTCCTTATCCACTTCACACATTCCCGTAATACCTCTTTCTATTTCGGCTACTATGCCTCTCCAGTTCCTACTGCTGTCCGGAACATAATTCGGACCTTTTTCCAGAACACGTTTAACACACTGCGGGAGTTGCATCTGATCCCATAATATATACGGGGTTGGCTTCAAAATGCTCTTAACTTTGGACGGTTGCTTTTTCGAAATCCACAACAGTTTTTTCTTGTACTTCTTCTTTAAACTAATGCTTATCTGGTCAGTTAACCCAACTACTCTTGAATTGATACTCGCTAATGTATCCGGGTTCTTTCGAAACAAATTCTCTTCCAGTTCCACTATTTCTTTAATGGTTCTGTACTTTATATTCTTTACACGTTTAATTGAATTATTTAAGCATAGCATTCTTACTCTTTCCCGTATCGACATACATTCATCAGGCAACTTAATTCTAAAAATGGACATTGGATAAATTCTTCTTGCCCGACATTCTTTCAAGAACTGTAATCTGGAGTCAATCTTTACAATTTTCACAGCCAGTTTTCTATAAAGATTGACTCCAGATTACAGTTCTTGAAAGAATGTCGGGCAAGAAGAATTTATCCAATGTCCATTTTTAGAATTAAGTTGCCTGATGAATGTATGTCGATACGGGAAAGAGTAAGAATGCTATGCTTAAATAATTCAATTAAACGTGTAAAGAATATAAAGTACAGAACCATTAAAGAAATAGTGGAACTGGAAGAGAATTTGTTTCGAAAGAACCCGGATACATTAGCGAGTATCAATTCAAGAGTAGTTGGGTTAACTGACCAGATAAGCATTAGTTTAAAGAAGAAGTACAAGAAAAAACTGTTGTGGATTTCGAAAAAGCAACCGTCCAAAGTTAAGAGCATTTTGAAGCCAACCCCGTATATATTATGGGATCAGATGCAACTCCCGCAGTGTGTTAAACGTGTTCTGGAAAAAGGTCCGAATTATGTTCCGGACAGCAGTAGGAACTGGAGAGGCATAGTAGCCGAAATAGAAAGAGGTATTACGGGAATGTGTGAAGTGGATAAGGACTATTACAGATGGAAGACGGCATTCAAAACTGAAAAATGCTCCAGGAGGCAAGATAAAGAATTGTGCATTAACCAGGCTAGAAGATGGTTTAATGATAACGATATAGTGGTCACTAGGGCTGATAAGAGTAAGCATTTGGTCTTAATGAAGAAACAAAGGTATAATGAAGCCCTAGATGACTATATAAGAAAAACGGAATGTGATGAGGTGGACAGAGGTATTGTTGAAAGAATTGACAGAAAACTAAAAAAATTGGAAAAATCGCCCATAGCATCGTTATTCCCTTTCCTAAAAGGGGCCCACATTACCTGCCCAGGGGTACCTAGGTTGTTTGGATTTGCAAAAATACATAAAAACAGTAAAGAAATCAGACCGGTTGTAGAGAAATGTAAAGGACCAACCTACATTTTGGAAAAACGTATGCATAGGCATTTAACACCACTTATTGAAGACTACCAATTTGTCGTAAAGGACCCGTTTAGTTTGGTTAATAACCTACATGATATGTCGTTAATGGACAATGAGATTGGGACAGTTATGGATTACGAGAGTATGTTTCCATCAATAAATCTTGCCTCATGTTTTGATGAAGAAATTAACATTGTCACGTACAGTTAAAGGCCGAAGAACACGCGTAGCAACGACATTCCCTCGGAATTCTACACCAGTGTTCCTCAACCTTTTTCTACTTGCGGCACATCCACGACTCAACATGGCACAACAAAATGTTATTACCCTAAAATACATATGATATGATACTACAGTATTAATAGAATTACATAATGCCATTAACCTATTATTATCATCATTCTTTTTCCTCTTCTTCTTTTTATTATTAACCAGACATCAACACCTGTGAGAAAATTTATTTTACATTTAATTTCTTAGAATACATAAAAATGCACGACTTGTAATAAACTTGTAATAAAGAATAAACAAACATCATCTTAGTTCATCAGTTCTGTGGCAGAGAATGAAATACAAGCATAAGAAACACAGCAACTGTAATAAAAATATATAAATAAAACTCGACAATTAATAGAATATGTAAAAGTTCACGTCACACCTTTCACCTTGTGACGGCACACCGGTTGCGGAACACCGTTCTACACGTTCCCGAAACTAAGGAGGCAATTACATCCAGTCCAACAAATATATCCAAAAAGTCAAGCACTCGTTATTTCTTAGAACTATCTCACTACCGCCAAGACTTCAATTTCTCGACATACTGCAACAACAAATGCTTCGACAGAAAAGCAATTACGTCGAAAAGCTAATCAAATACGTTCCACGTTTCTTCATTATAACTCGTTTACATTCAAAATAAAGAAAAAAAAAGGGATAAATAACCTCACCTAGACATAACTACCAACAAACCAGCAAAAATAAAAGAAATAAAACGGAAACAACATTTTCTTCCGTTTTAAAAAGTCACCCCGGGTCGAAGAATGCAGATATAAACAAATGCCATCACTTTAAAAAACAGAAGAGAAACTCAACATCTACCACAACACGTTTTGTCGTACACAACTTTTTAAGTTTCCATTCTATTTTTTAAAATAACGGCATTCGTTTATATCCAAATTCTTCGAATGCGAGGGCGACCGTCTAAATCGTTTTATTTTTGCCGGTTTATCGATAGTTACGTATAGTTGAGATTATTTATATTAATTTATACCAGTAGTTTTGTAGAGATTGAAAAAAGAGGAAACATTACTGTTTTACTTTCCTGACATATGATGATTACTAGTTAATTTCTCACTATCTTGATTACTATCTATAGATAGTAATCAAGATAGTGACACATGAATATGAATTAGTTAATATCGTATAATTTAAATAAATTACACAATACTATATTAACTATAATAATAAATATATCACATTTACATTTCAAAACTGAAATTAAGAGTTGTACACAATGCTGCATGTAAATTTCACTGTTTGTTCTTTATTACACACGAATATTAATCAATTTCCTCAATTGTCGTAAGTTACGTACCATTAAATCGTTAATATGCCAATTTCATTTAAAATGATATACGTTCGAAAGACACAAAGAACAAGAACCAACCTTTAATAACTTTTTCCATCCGGTGTTTACAGGCGTGTTCTAAAATCCATTGTTTTACCATATCCAACGAATCTCTCCCTTTGCTGCAATTCATATTCCTTAATTAGTATTATACAAGTTTTGACAATTTCAACTGCTACATTTCCATCTTCCTCGCGTTCGCCATATCGCTACCCGGCTATTAATTAAAAAAATTCCTCGTCAGTAGGATAAAATATCCCTAAATTTCCCTATTTCTGTTTAAGTCATTTTTTTGAAACTTAATTCAGAGATTTTTTAATATATACATACGTAATAGTATTAGTGACGTAGTATTAGAGTTATATGTAATAAATATCCATTTTCTACTATTATGCAGATCGTCTGGTCACAGACTGCAAATAGCAGAAAAGTACAGTGAAACCTCGCTTAACGAGCGATGTTTCGCGTAACGAGTGACGAGGAGAGGGGAAGTTCCGAATTGTGTGCATGCTCCATCAGTCTGTATTTAGCACTCGTTCCGCTAGCATCTTAGTGTCGCTTGTGATCATCCATTTTTCCAAACTTGTCTTCACATATAATACTTATAAACATCAACAACCAAAGCCCGTTATATAATAAACACCCCAAACGATATGCCAAATTCTTAGGCTATGTAAAGGTCATAATTAAATAATAGAAATTAATTAACTTGACTGGAGGTAGGCAGTTATGCTGCTATCTCGCATTAAATTTTAGAAATGTCTGAATTAAAAATTAACTATTTATAATTATTAAATTTAATACGAGATGGAAGCGTAACTGCCTACCTCTAGTCAAATTAATTAATTTCTATTACTTAATTATAGCCTTTACGTAGCCCAAAAATTTGGCACCGCCGAACGTCCGACGTACACGTTTTCGCGTTTAAAACTTCGGCCTCAGCCTCGCTATTATCTGTGATTTCTTTTTGTCTTCTGCAAATTGAATTCTCATTCCAGGTTGGTACATTTCGTGCTAGAAGAAAAGATTATGATGATTCACGCTCCTTAATAATGTTTATTGTATAAATTTCTTTGAATAAACATTATAGATAAAACATTTAAGTATTTTTTTCGGCGTGGAACGCATTATCGTATTTTACATTAATTTCTATGAAAAAAATTGTTTCGCTTAACGAGTGTTTCGCATTACGAGTACGACTCTGAAACGAATTATGCTCGTTAAGCGAGGTTCCACTGTAGTGGAAATGAATGCATTGGCCGCTAGAGGCGCTTCTAACGTTTGGGATCCGCTACAATGTGAAAACAGTTGAAGGCGTATTATTTTTCATTCGTTCATCATGGCAAATTTTACAAGAAACATTTCGGAATTTAATGAACTCATTTCCTAATTAGAGTTAAAATCTCCTATTATACTAGAATCAGATATTTCCTTAAATATGTTTTAGTTATCTCGTAAATTGTACAGCCAGGTAATCGGATCACTTTACACGTTCGATTAAAATACGATTCGAACTGGAATGCCGGTTCTGGAGAATGCAGATTCCAGTGCCTTGGAATTTGCATTCTCCAGAATGGGTTCAATATTTATGTATTTTAAATATTATTATACAACGATTTCTCTAGGACAAGCCTCTTTGTTCAAACGAATATAACATAAATCAATGTCTTACATACTTATGTCAGACATAACAAAAATTCCTAACGTAAATAACATATAATTCGAATGAAGTATTTTCCCCGTGTCTATTGGAATTATTGAATTCTATTGTACCGCAAGTATCAAACATGATCATTCTACGAGGTGAATTTTCTTATAAGAATTTTCTGGAGGAATTTTCAACATGGCTTTAACTAAGTTAATGTTTAAGACATAAGGGATCTTTCTAATACTAACTCGATATTCTAATATAATTAATTTTTCTGAAATTAAAAATGTGTTTGTGTAGTACACTACCGCGTATTAATAGGAAAGAGTTAAAATAGAAAATTATAGAATTTAATATATTATATATAATATTGATCTATTATTTCATTACCTTAATTTAAATAGCCACGAGGAGAAAAAACTTCACTTACGTGTTGTTTCACCTCATCCTATATTCCTTCCTATAGAGAAATGGTCATTAGAAATAATATAATGTAAGAGCTTCTCAAATGATAAATTGTTATTTTATTAAGAAATGTTTTCGAACGAATTTAATCGTAATTATATTAGTACATAAATAGACCGAAAATAAACTGTAGTTGCTACTTTTGTCTAAAAGCGATAAGAACAATAGTCTCTGCTTTCTAGTGCATATAAAATTACAGTAGAGCATCGATTATCCGACCCCGATTAACCGACCGCGTTCTAGTCGGCAAATTCAAATGTCCGCTAGTGATGCGGCGCTACAATATTTGGTTATGTCTTGGCTACTTTAATATTATTTTTGTTAAATTTTTGCATGTTTTAGCTGACAGCACTGGCTCGACCATGAAAGGGAGGCTAGTATTTAAACCAGGCCTAATACACTATACTAATAATGTATTTTTTCATACTTTTCGGTTATCCGACTTTTCAGTTATCCGACCAACCCCAGTCCCCAATTGAGTCGGATAATCGATGCTCTACTGTATAATTAAAATGTAATTAATTGAACTGTTCAATGTATCAAGTATCAAACCTTATATTATTTTTGAAATAATTTGTAATATTTTTCTTTTATTTGTAGTGTAATTTTTCTCATTAGAAACGATTTGTGATGAAAGATTTGTACATTATTCGATACAATACGATTCGGTATAATTAATGTTTGATAGTCATTTGTTTAGTTTGATTAGAACTAAGAAGAACTCTTTTAGTGATTAACACTTATTAATTATAATTAGTAGTCTTACATAATTTATATTTACAAAACTTGCAGTGGCGCGTTATAGCTTTATGGGACCCAGGCATTGAATTAAGAGCTCCATGAACAGTACAGTTGGTGAAAGGGGAAAGAGGCCTTACTCGGAGGTATAGCCCTACAAGAAGAAAGGAGGGAAGGAGGAGTCAGGAGGTGGGAAAAGGAGAGGTTGGGAGGGGGATTAGGAAAGGAAATAGAGGAGGGAAGAGGAGGATGAGGGTGCCTGCTGAGAACCGTCTGTTAAGACGTAGAAGGCAAGATTACAAATTACAATAACAGTATCTAAGAATTAATAGGTGGAATAACTGAACAACAAGAAAGGCGCCTTGGTTTGGCTTACAAAACAATTGAAAACATAGGATGGGTGCCGGTGAGAGTAATGAGGAAGGAGTAGCACCCTTTTGGAGATACCGAATAAGTCCTTGAGGTGTGGTCCTTTGATGGTTGCCAACCTTGTGCCTGATGCTATGGAGTCTGGCTGTGGTTATCCGGTGAGATAGCTGGCATGTTGAATTGAGTAGCAGTTGGGAGATGATAGTCTGATAAATTTAGGTTGTTAACGAATTTGACGAATTTGGTGTATATGTCCTTGTCCTCGAGGAAAACGCTAAGGTGGCAAGGCCAGTTGTGCCCTTTATAGGTTTTTTTTTTTTTTTTGTAACTCTTTCTGCCCAGTGGGCACTAAGAGGGCCTCTTTTAGTAGGCCCATTATGGGTTCGGCCAGGCCCACAATGGGGCGGCCGGGTGGTGAGGAACGGGGACCGACATATCCAAACGGACCACCCCCCGAAAAATTCCTGGGGATTTTTCGACCCGTTCGGATTCGATCCCGGGTCCCCCATGGCGGCAGGCTGCTAACCTTGACCGCTCGGCCATCCGGTCGCTGCCCTTTATAGGTTGTCAGGTCTCTGAGTTGTTGGCGATGCTGAATGAACTTGATGCAAGTAAAAATTAGATGGAAAGGGTCGTCCCTCTCCTTTACAAGACAGTCACAAAGTCCATTTCCCTTCTTAAGGAAACGATAAAGGTAGCACTTAAAATTGCCATGGGCGGTGAGAATCTGCGTAATAGAATGAGTCGTACTCAGGAAAGTGAGGCGGGATCTACTGTTGACGTCCGGGAGGAAGTTGTGGGTATTCCGTCCAGTGTGGCTACTGTCCCAGTCATTTTGTCATCTTGACATAGTGATGGCGATGAGTTCCTTCCTGAGGTAGGAGATGGGAACGGAGGTGTTGGAGGCTACTAGAGGTGTACTTGGAGGCTACTTTATGAGCCTTCTTTGCCAAATTGTCCACAGTTTCGTTGCCGATGTTGCCGGAGTGACCCCTGACCCAGTAAAAGGTAATGAGAGTCACACCAGCAAGGGCACATAATGTGTCCAGACAATTACTTATGATGGGGAGTTTACGGTTTCCTTTTTTTATCTGATGCAGTGCAGTTTTGCTGTCACTTATTATGTTGATCCTTTACCCAGTGAACTGCCGGATATTATCGTGGATATATCGGAGAGTCTTCCAAATTGCTAAAGACTCTGCTTGATTCACAGAGCAATTCTCGTACAGTTTGTAAGCAGCATTCCAAAAAAGTTTCCCTTGGGGATCCACCAGGTGAACAGCTGCACCAACAGCACCTGGGGCCTTGGAGCCATCCGTGTAGAAACTGAGTCCTTTCAAGGACAGTGGTGGATATTGGACAAAGTCGTAGGTAATGCTGTTCGCCGGATGGACGGAAGTTTGGTCCTTCTTGATGTCAAGGCCACAGTTTGCGATTTCGTCGATCAGGGGGTGTATTGTGTCCGGAAGATTGTGATGTTTGATCATCTTGTGAATGGTAACAGGGCTAACGTTGGATGAGAACTTGCCCATTAAGAGGTTCATTACATATTTTTGGATGATTACAAGGTTGACTGGGGCCAAACCTGCGATCACTAGGAGAGCGTCAGTGGGAGCGGTGTTGTAGGACTTAGTGATCGCGATTGCCGCTTTCCGCTGAGCCGAGAGCAGTTTCTTTCGGTTGTGGACTTTATTTACGGCGTACCCCCATACCTCACAGCAATAGGTGAGGATGGGTTCAATAGCACATTTGTAGATGAGTTTGCTGTTAACGCTGTTGAGGCCCCAACCGTTTCTGGCTATGGACCTTTTTTTTTTTTTTTTTTTTTTTTTTTAACTCTTTCCGCCCTGTGGGCACTAAGAAGGCCTCTTTTAGTAGGCCCATTATGGGTTCGGCCAGGCCCACAATGGGGCGACCGGATGGTGAGGGACGGGGCCCGACATATCCGAACGGACTACCCCCCCGAAAAATTCCTGGGGATTATTCGACCCGTTGGCTATGGACCTTAGGCTATGGCTGGCTCTGCCATGAACAGTACAGTGATGACTTCGAATATTTTTTCGGGGAGAGTTTTGGGTAAATATTTTCTTATAAAAAATTGATTTGGGTCTCTATTGGTGAGGGCCCCAGGCAATTGCCCTTTTTGCAATAGAATAATACTCCACTGGAAACTTGCTTAAATATAGTTTAAGTTTTAGATTTTCCAATTCTGATAAGTGGTAAAAAATAAAATGATTAAAAAAAAGTATTGTTGTTTTAAATTATATTAATGACTCCAAGATTTTTACATTTTGGACTCAGGGGACCTTGAAACGCAAAATTTCCGTTTTTTTTTTTTTTTTTTTTTTTCTGTACAAGTGAATATTTGTGTGTGAAAGACACAATTTTGTTTACACTATTTGAAGCTTAATAACTCTTATATTTTTGTCGAAAATTTCTGAAATTTTACAGGAAGATTTGTGTATTAGAGAAATTGATTCTACTAAATTTTGGTGGATAAAGGTCGAGGAGTGGGAAAATAAAGGAGATCGTGTGTCTTATCTCTAGTAGGGTCGGACTTAATGACGATTTTAATTGTTATTAGCATTTACAATTTTTTTTTTAAACCAATGCAATCAAATGTTGCCGGGAAAGTTAAGCAACTCTCTGTTGGACTTTTCATATACGGCTGCTGACTTTTATTAAATGGCATTTCTTCGATCGTAAATAAAACAATGAAATAAATATTTCTAGTAGATCTACGCTAAAGTTCTATGAATTTTTCCTAGTACAGTACTGTATTAAGCAATTTGTAGCATTAATACAGTAGCATTCTGATAATCGTTATTATCAATAACACGCTAATTTACAGATTAAAAAAATATTAACAAATTTAGTTTCCGAATTGGTATAAGAACAAAGATTAACTCAAGTCGATTAAGCTTATGAAGCTATACTACACCTTATTAAGAGTATGGCCACCCAGAAGACAATGGGTTTTGGGAAACATATAAATTGGGGCTCTTAATTTAATTTATAATTAATAGCGACAAATTAAATTATTATATTAAAGTAAAAGAAGCAAACGAAAATTGTAATTGTATAGGGGCTATTTGCCCCATTTTCTCCCCTCTTTGAGTCTCTGGTTAAGAGTAAATATGAGTTGAAACTAAAGTAACAACAACAATTAGGAAACAAATTTAAGAAATATTTAACAGGACATTATTTTATTTGGGTCATTTTCATAAAAAAAAACTTCTATCTATTTTTATTAATTAATTAAATCGAGTTTATCGTCAGTTTTTATTTGAAAGGTTATTTGTATAATATTAGCATTATAAAATAGTTTTACATTAATATACGAGTATAAATAATACCAATCTCGAAAATTCCTGATTAAATTCAATGTCATCTCAGATGTAACAGATAACGATTACGTTTTTTACGTAAAATTGACTCTTGATTCTTGACGATCATTCAGAAATATAGGCTAACTACAGCCGATATTAGGGGACCTCGAATTGAAACGTGTAAACCCTACATTTACCCCTGTACAATATCTTATTCTCCTACTAGAGGAGTAAGATATTGTAGATCTGTACATATACGTTTGAGTATTTGTCACATTTAAATCTTTCCTGTACTTGTTTGATTTTGATTTATTCTTGATTTTTTCAGTTACAAAGGTAAAGGAGGTCAGGGTCTTCTGGCTGCTCTATTATAATCATTCCTAATATTTAAATAACACTAGGATTTTTCAAGAGTCTGTTTTCTCACCATTGCAAAAAATAAGCAAATAGAACAAATTCGCTCCATTTTTATTCCTAAGTATTTAACTCTGTAGAAAGGAATCGGTAAAATTATTACTATAATTAAAATTCGCTTGTTTGATTTGAAGGAATATTGAGTGAGATCACCCATTTCTGGCCCGTAGAATTAATCTAATAATAAAAAAATAGGTCGTAAACGAGGAAGATAAGATAGATTTCTTGTCGAAGTATATAAAAAAGATAAATTCATTGACGTCTCGCCAGTTAAAGCTGAGAAAATGCTGAACCTTGGTCAAGAATTTCCGGATTTCACAGCCGATACCACTTACGGAAAAATCCGATTCCACGAGTGGCTGGAAAATAAGTTAGTAAATATTAATATATTTAACATATATTTGTTCTATTTTTTTTAAAATTAAAAACTATATTTTATTATCATTTATTTATTAAACTATATTTCTATAACTATTATCGTTATTTTATTATATGTCTGTTAGAGGAAGGAAAATCATTCTAATTATAAATTATTTAGAATCTTTTGATACGTTTCTATTTTTAAATATTCACAAAAAAATAATTTAAAAATTAAATAATGATAATGTATTTAAAATTTCAACATTTACTAAATTTTAATTTTTCAGTTTAATTAATATAAGTCATTATTTATGTCTACATCTATAATACTTTTCCCAAAACGTAAGAATTGGATTGATAGGAGAAGGCAATATTTGGGCGGTATGACAAAGTACAGGATGGCAGGGAGCGGCTGCATCCCCCCTTCTGGGGATTTTTCCGAGTAATGCCTGGTTTCTCAAGTAGTAAAAAATTTCTAAGGCATACATCTAAAAAGTTTTAGAGGCTCTCCCTCTAAATATTTTCGAATCGGTTATTGTCAAAGAGGTGTGTCTTCCAGGAGAACTTTCTATGGGAGACTATACCGTAGGTGTTAGACACGTAAAGAAAACCCGAAGCACGTGGCAAGCCCACGATCAACTACCAGTGTTCTGTACTTTTTATCCACTCGGTCACTGGTAAGCTCAAAACATAAGGACCTTGAAATGACTTATACTGTAAGAGGTTTTATCAAACGAGACGAATTTATCTGTAAGTACTTTTGTCGAAGAGATAAATACAAATCTAAAACTTACGAAATTTAATTCTAGTAATGACTAGGCCGAAAAATGATTTTAAATAGAATTTTACTTAATTATAATGTGTAAAAGAGGTTTAAGTAAAGAAAATTATTATTGTATTTTGAGCAAATTTAATAAAAAATATTTTCTGTATTTGTTTAGATGGGCAATTTTATTTTCTCATCCGGCTGACTATACTCCGGTTTGCACCTCCGAATTAGGAAGAGTTGCACAGTTAATACCCGAATTTCGTAAGAGAGATGTTAAAGTGTTAGCTTTGTCTTGTGATAGCGTAGCCGATCACAAAAGATGGGTTAAAGTTAGTATTAAAAACTTGGTTTTTATTGATATAAGTTTGGATTATTTTAGTCTTACGTGGAAAATAATGTTACAAATACATTTTAGGATATCTGCGCCTATTCCGACTTTGAATTCGATGTTTTCCCTTATCCAATCATCGGAGACGAATCCAGAGAAATTGCTGAGAAGTTGCAAATGTTGGATCCAGAAGGCAAAGATAAGAAGGGATTACCTGTCACATGCCGCGGGGTGTGTTCTCGAAGATAAAATATTTATCATAGAAGTAAAATATAGCTTTACAAAGAAAAAAAAGAGACTAAATTAGCTATCTCTGTTAGTTTCGCAGATTTTTCTTTGTTGCATTTAATTTTTAGTATTTATAATCGGTAAAAAATGGATAAAATAAGATTTAAAATAATATAATGTTAAATACTTATATTGTTTATAATTTAAAAAGATGATGATTTCTAATTAAAGACGTTACAAATTATCTTTTAGCTATTTATCATAGGACCCGATAAGAAGTTGAAACTATCGATTCATTATCCAATTTCTACTGGAAGGAATTTTTCGTAAGAATTTACGCAATAAATATTAATATTTTGAATATATACACACGTATAGTTAAATAACATATTTTTAACAGTGAAGTGTTAAGAGTATTAGATGCTCTTCAACTTTCAGAGAAGCACCAAGTAGTTACTCCAGCTGATTGGAATGTAAGTTATAATTTCGAAAGATATATATAAATTTAGTTACATGTGTTTAATGATTTTCATTTTCAGCCTGGCGATACTTGCATGGTAGTTCCATCTGTCAAGGAAGAAGAATTACCAAAACTCTTTCCTCAGGGTGTGGAGAAATTTTCCTGTTCCATCGGGAAAGAGCTACATAAGATTGACAAAAGTGCCAGTTACGACTTTAAAGTAATCAAATGCTTTCATATATCTGCGAACTAACAATGAAAAAAAAATGTTTTCACCATAAATTTTAAATAAAAAATATTGGTTACCTTCTAAATTGGTTTCTGTAAGATATTAATTAATATTAAAGTAAATCGTGATATACAATAATCGTTTTAAAATACAAAAACTTCGAAATAATTGCAATTTTTAAAGGTTTGAATAATTTGCTGGTTTCAGGAAAGAAACGAGCTCTAAAAACGAGACGTGTTAATTTCTGATAACAGTTGATTACAGATTACATATAAACAATTTACAGTAAATGCTTCTTGGCCTCTTGTAATTTGCTCTTTTGTATTTCAATTTTATCCCATCATAATTTTTATTGTTTGCTAATTCATTACATTCTGGTTCGATAGTATGAAAAATTTTACAGTTATTCCAAATATCTTCTGATATATATATAATGAAATTATTTTAAAAGGTTTACGACATTTTGTAAATCCGAATTTTTAGTTTGAAGATTTTTACTAGTAACATTTAATGTTTGTAGAATTAAATACCATATGAAAAGAAAATGGGTTAATGTTACCTATGGTTCCAAAATGGTGGCTGGTCTCTGATTCCAGCAAATAGAAGAAAGGAAACAGTGAGGACCACGTTCTAATCTAACCTAACCTATTTTAATAAATTACTATAATTATTATCAACCAAATTATTAGAATAGGTTAGGTTAGGTTAGAACGTAGTCCCACTGTTTCCTTTCTTCTATTTGCTGGAATCAGAGACCAGCCACCATTTTGGAACCATAGGTAACATTAACCAGAAAATGTTAAAAATTTTGAAAGATTCATAGAGCATTTTTACTTCTAATATTGTTACGAGGCTTTTATTACAATCTTCAAAAATTTTCCATAAAGCATCTTTCATGGCGAAAAAGGCTATGAAAGATGCTTTATGTAAAATTTTTCATCTTAACGGCAAAAATTGCATGTGCTTTGGAGGACCATCTTGCAGCACAATTTGTTTTTTGATGTTACATTTTCTTTTGTAGTTGCTTTCGTTAAAATGCTCCACCTCTTTATGAAAAAAATGAAAATACTTTTTAAATAAAATTAAAAGAAAGTTGAGTGTTTTTGGACAAGCTCCGCAGCTGAATTTCCTACTAAATTTAGACTATGAGCCCTACAAAGAATATAAAGTTTAGATTTATTATGGCTATTAATCTTCTCTTGTAAACCGCTGTAGATCCCGGACATACTGACTGCATTGTCCGCGACAGTTTTGAATATCTAGATCATATTTCGTTAAAATCGAAGTGATATTTTCTAAGTGACTAACATCGTGTACAGAACTTACTACAGTAATGAGTATAAAAGATTGGTTTTGGACTGTTGTTAGTGGGGGCCCCAATCGATTTCTCTTTTTGTCCATACGATAAAGAGCCACTGTACCAACGAAAATTTATACATACTTACTTATCTCGTATGTTGCAGAAGATCATGCTAAAGCAACGTTGAAAATGGCCTCTTATAGAACCCACAAAGTTTTGGAGGAATGTTTGGATTTCCTAGAGAGCAAATCACCCTATATAATTTTTTTATTTTTATGAATAAAGAGATATTAATTCGTGCAACAAATACTTTCTTATCGACGAGTATAAATCATAAATTATTTATTAACTAGCTTTTTACACCCGGCGTTGTCCGGGTTTATAAAGCTACCTGTCGCAGTAATTGTTTCACCTGGCGTTATTAATTGTAAATTTAAAAAATATGGTATAACTCATTAATTGTAAATTTGAAAAATGTGGCACTCTGATAATGTTCTTAAAATGAGTTATGTAGTATAACTCATTTTAAGAACGTTATCAGAATGCCTATAAACTACGTGGGGAAATATGTCCTCGTAAATAGTGAATTTTATGGAAAAAATATTACAATAAAGAAAGTGCTATTCAGAAATGAAAAACTCAGTTGTTAGATGTGGAAAACCAAATACTTACACAGTTTTTACAGTGTAAGTCTTTTGACTGGATGTTTGTGATTGCTACCTGTGGCAGTAACGATACAGTGCGTCTATATTTGTTTTTATTAATTATATCCTTCTTTGTATAAATTATACTGTTTCTTATTTTTATAAAAAATCTTTGCCACAGATGGCTGTACATGTACAGCCAACAAATCTAATGTAAACAAAAAGTAATTAATGTATAGAAATCCAATTAATATTTTGAAGTGGTATGTACGACATTATCTAAGTTAGGAGTATGTTAACGTAACTGTCAAGTTTCGTAGCAATTGGTCGAACGGCTTAAGTGTGCATAGCGAACAAACAAAGAAAGAAACATTCTCATTTATATATACAATGGTGCCTCGTACTCCAAACTTAATAAATTAATTATATGGAATAAACTCACTAACAGTTTATTTTATTTTGCTTAATGTCTTATTTTCGTTTGAACTTTATTTTTTATGCATTTAGTTACATTATGCGAGAGGAAGTCATTTCAAGCAATCCGGCAACAATTAAAATGTAATATCGTATAAATGATCTTTGACTATAATAATTACAATGGAACTCGTTGAATAGTTCCCGTTATCTCTGTTTTTCTGTACATACTGTATATTGTCTAACTTATTTCATCTTGGAACTAATGACATATAACTAACACTATTTTTTTTCGCTTCCGTTAGTCCTCAAGCTATCGCTTTATCGTGTCGATCATCAAAAAATCACGGTCCTAATCAACATTTTCTCACATTGGTAGTGGGTTTTTTACGTTGAAACGGTGATAAACTCCGCGGAACTAATGGCTGATAATTTTGAATAAAGTGAAGACATCGAAGCTGCTTGCATTTACCTTCCTCTCGTAGTCCCTCCTAGATTGCGTGTTTCCTCTTGAAGAATTCAGCTGTCCTATACTGTAATTATCATAGTGAAAAGATTGGCCGTAAGTCGAAGTTTCGAAACGCCATGGAGTCACGATTTAACCACTGTTTGAACCGCTACAATAAGGAATTTATTCATCGCTACTTTTTATAATTGGCTGTTGATGAAACATATTTCTGCAAAACTATCAAAATTCGAGTGAATGTCATAGGTGTTGATCATTTCGATCGACGTTTGTTTCTTTTATAACATTGTGCGCCCCAAATTGTTGTAATTAATATTAATAAACCAAACGATCGCCGTAATTAATCGGCTAGTTTTTGCTACTATTAATAAATAATTACATACTAAGTAATTTGGTATTAGAGGTAGACGTTAGGCGCCATTTCTTATCTACATTAATAATTGTAATAAATTAATATTTATTAAATTGTTATAATGTGATAGCGCCTAACCAACGAGTTAAAATATACTACATAGAGTGGCTGTGACCTTAGATACAACACTCTTGGTGGCAATGACAGGCACTACTGTTTTTAAGTCAAAACATTGAAGTCTTTACCACGTGTTGGGCAGGATTGTCACTTTAGAATCTATTTTTCTCATCTAAATCTAGATTGTTTCGTCTGGAATTTAGCTATTTTCTAGATTTTATTTAACTATTATAAGAAGGTCAGATCAGAGTTTAAACCGGTAAGTGTAGTGTAGTACGTAACTCTGAACATACCGATATTTTTATAATCTAAGTACGAGCTAGGTCTTGAAGGGTTTTACTCTAATCCTTATAATTGTCTATTTATAGTGTATTCAGGTCAGTCTAATCCGTATCATACTCTGTACGTTGTTGATTTTTTCGGACAGCGTTTTTCTTCTGCAGAATATAAGTAGTGTTCTTATGTTTTTATTATAATTATAAATCCTTCTAAAAGGTAATATGAAGTTAATAATTGTGGGAAATGGAAGAAGTGTTGCTTTAAAAATAGACAAAGAAAACATGCCAGTAAGTGAAAGAGACCGATATGTACAAACTGCACCATTAGGATATGTACAAATTGTGCACTATATCCATTATTCTGAATAACAAAAGTATATTAAAATCGACCTACAAGCACGTATTTTTGGCATTTATTTTAATATATAACATATGCTATTGTTATAAGAGACTCTGTACTGTTATACTAAGTACAGTTCAACAAATATGCGCTACAGTTATTGGAGTTTCATTAATTTCACTAATCTTAGATAATTAACTCAAATTATTGTTGTTATCTTTTAAAAATTAACTACACATGTGCTATTTTATGTAAGTTTAAAAAATTCTTAATAAATTCTGTACGTGTTAAAATTAATTCATAAAACACATCCGTATCCCTCACCCTCATTTCTTCATCGCTCTTCTCGTAGGTAAGTAAAATTCTTACATATTTTATTTAATTTTTAATATTTTATAAAGTTTTTCTTCGATATTTTCAGCGAATTTAAGCTTAATTCGGATATACGAAGCAAAAGAAGAGTTAATCAATTAACAAAAAGTAAATTCAAATTTCATACAATTTTCATCAAATTTTAAGAATATAAATTATAGAATTTTAAATATTTATTTTTGTGATAACAGAGAGATGTTGGAGTTAAAATAGAGCACGAAAGACGAGACGGACGGAATCGTCGAACTGGAATCAGAGTTGATGCTGGGAAAACTTGGAAAACTAAAGACGGAAGAGGAACATTGCAAGCAGGGGTGGCCATTCTCGTGACTTTGGAAGAGAGGGAGGTAGAAGATTTCGTAGACCAGATTATGGAATGGGGGGTTAAATTCAATTGGAAATTTTTACAATAATTCTCTACATTCCTAATTTACTGCTAAATAACGTTTACGATACAGAAACGTCCTTATTATATCCAAATATTATAATGCACTTAATTTAAAATAAATGCATTTTCTGTTAATTTATATTCCTAAATAAAGTATAATTTTTAATTTTATTGAATTAATAAATATTTAAGAGCAAATTAGAAATTCGTGTAATAATTTTATTAAAATTAATTATCCTTTTTTTTATATTCTAACTGAACTGATGCGAGAGGGTCTATGCTGTGTTGATAAAATTTGAAACAGTATCCATGTTCCTGATTCTAACGATTTATTTTAAAAATATCATATTATATAGTAAATAAAACTGAATATTATATCTTTTTTTATTAATTGACTGATGTAATATTGAAAGCGTAATATACGAATTTCTTTTAACCCGAAATGATCTATTCCGCTTTTTATAAATTTCCCAATTTTAGTTCTCATGGTGAATGCTTATCTTTTTAAACGATCGACTTTCCTAATTCTATTTACCACCACGAAATTAATTTTTTTTTAAATTTAGTTTGATATTCACGAACTGTGTTATTACAGTCACAGCATGAACTTTATGCACTTTTACATTCGATGATGTTATGTGTACATAACAAAAAAACTATTGGAATCGTGTCAAATTTGAGCCTCTGAGTTTTATGCAAATTTCCACGTTTTGAGACCTCCTTAACCCAAAAATTAAAAAAACATTTCGTGGATGTTGGCATCTAATCATTAAATTCTGATGCAAAAAGGTAGGGAAATTGAAAGTCATGTGTCATATCTCGAGTGGGTGAGACTTAATGAAAATGTTATACATTAGTAACGTTTACAATTTATTGTTTTATGAAACCGATCTTTATCCTTAAAATTAAGCTTTTGCCATTCGGTAATAATTAAAATTATAAAACTTTTTATAGCGAAATTTCGTAACAGATGGAGCCACACACGATTTTATTTATTAACTTTACTGAAAATTCGCGTATTCGCTTTCTAGCTGTGTTAAAAGGACTTTGACTAATCAAGTTGATTCCTTTTCGAATTTGAATGACGAATTATGGATGTGACTACTTACTTTTGAACAGGTCGTTTTAGATCACATAGGCATTGTTCTTCAAATTTTACTTGCCATAAACCGACATAATGGATATTATGGTGTTGTTCTAAGTATTTGCGTAGTTTCACACGCAACTGTTGGTAAATTTGCATCCGCAGGTAACTCAAAAAACCACGTTTAGTGTTACCAGTTGCCATTATTTTCACCCAACTACTTACTTTTGATTACAGCTGTATAACTGTACACATTTTATCATAATGCACTAAATATGAATAAATCAGCAAATTTTAACATCTTCAATATTAATATTAGCATAATATATAATTTTTCGTGGCCAGATTTTTAAAATTGTTATTCGTCTATTATAAATCTCAGTACTTAGCACTCAGAACATTTTTTATCTGTCTGTCCTCCCTCGCTACGCCTCTTTAAATTTGATAAGATGAAGATAAGTAGATAATTCTTAAACTTTCATTTTAAAATCGAAAACTGATAATATAATAATATTTCTACATTGCTTGCGAAATCTGTTGACTTGAAATTCAATCTAGAAACGTTTGTTAACACTTCTCGAGTCTGTGGTAAGTTGAAAACTTTCAATAATGTAAAATTAGAAATAGTTTTCTGATATAAATCTATTAAATATCAATTCAAAATATGTCAGTATGCGCCTTTGTTTTATATATTGATAATTTAAAATTAATTTATATTTCGAGGTAGCTGGTAACTTTTTGAACCTTACATAAAGACATAATTCTTATTTGTACTTCTTTTGGGCATATACTTTATTTGATCTTTGTGTACAACTAAAGTCATAAATTACGTAATTTCTACATCGTTGCTGATACACGAAAACCGCGTACGCGCCACTTTTATATCACAGTTTTATATCATAGTTGTACTGATCCTTGGAGTATTTATGTTCTGCAAAAATCTCGGGAAGATTTCACCAATAGAACTGAATGTTACTTATAATAAGCTCAAAAATAATTGAAAAGTTCGCATTTCCGAGAAAACGATTAACTATATACTTTATTTAATAACCTTCAAAACTTCGCGACACACCTACGATTTTTTGCGGCACTTCGGTTGAAAATCACCTCTCTAATATGAACGAGCAATTATTTATTGTGACATTGTCACCATATCGGGCTGCAATTTTAGTCATATTTTCAATTTATTTAATTTAAAATATATACTCTCCACTCCAAATTAGTAGTGTCTTCCCCTGTAGACCCTTGGTAGGATTAGAATCGTAACGCTCATCTGTGTAATTTCTGTTTGGACAAGTTCATTTACAGTTAATCAGAACCGCCTGCCGCTGCACCACATAAAGGACGGAACATAGTATATTACTTACAATAAAACTCCAACGACCTATATATATTATTGTACAATACAATACTCCAATGCAACAATTAACTTGACATCATACCTCAGACCTAGTTAATTACCGCTTTCTCTGTTGTTTAAATAATTATACCAATATTTCAATTCTACCAGTCTTACTACCATCTATATATATAATCGAGACGAGTTAATAATAATAATAATAATCATCATCATCATCATAAGCGCAGAGCCCAAACGGTTAGGAGTTGAAAGTTGAAATTTGGTACACAGTTAGGGTACGTCACGAAAACGCACACTAAGAAGGGATTTTTCGAAATTCTTCTCCACGGGGGAGGGGGACAGGATTAAGTCTTAACACTTCCATCAACAATGGAAGTGTTAAGTAACAATGGAGAACAAGAAAAAGCGACGTGCAAGATTCACGGGCGCTGGAGGAAAAAAAAAAAAAAGACTAATATGTTAGAACATATTTGATTTTCAAATTTAAACAGATTGATTCGGTTTTTCCCGACCCTTCTTCTTTAGAACATTCGATGAAAATCGAACGATATTACAATATTCGATTTTCAAATTCGACCTTTCATTAGAAATATTTAGTTTGTTGATGAAATTACTCTTTTTCTTCTGTGACTATTACGTAATAATCTTAATCTTCGCTATCATTACATTTGCCCGAGCAACGCCGGGCCAATCTGCTAGTTTATTAATATTCCCATCTTTTTATTTATTTTAATTAATTTCTATATGTTCCTATATCTGTCTTTCGAACGAGTCGCTCGCTATATTTATTATTCTAACAACAGGAATACTAATTTCATCTTCCTCGTTATTACAAGGTTTCGCAATCGCGGCATCTTTTTAACTCGCGACAGGTTGCTTCCACATATACATTTGGATTAAAATTCAGTTTTAAAACGTAAATCTAGTGGAAAACCTCACGTCTTTTTTCTTCCAAATGTCCATATTAAATCAGAGATCAAGACTAAAACACAGCAATTTTTATTCATTTTTTAAAAATATCTGTTGCATTAAAAATCTCTTTTTAAATTAGATTTTTATCAATCTTTCGAAAGATTTTTTTTAAAATAAACAATATACATTTGTATTTATAGAACTGCAATTGCACTTAAAATTAAATCTATATACCACATTTTTCTTTTCTAAATTTATTGCCATATGTTTGAATTTATATTTTTATTTATTGTATTTTATTCTGGCACCGGATTATGTTAGAATTTCATACATTTTAAAAATATTTTCAAATAAATTTTAAATATAAATTAATTTTTATATGTTAAATTTCGTACGTTCAAAATAGATTTGAATTTGATTTGAACTTACGAAAAGACAAATTCCTTCGCTACACAATCGACTTAAATCATTAAAGTAGATACTATCATAATTGCATAAATCAATTTAATATTTTTTTTTATAGTTATCCCGTTTGTTATTATATTTATATATAGGTCAATATTACTTTTTACTCGTTATTGTTATAATGATATTCATTTAATGATGCGTTACTCCGTAATTTAGACTCGCTTGTGTACATTATCAACAGCAGTAATGGAAATTGGCTCTGAAGACAAATATGCTTTTTCCAAATTGTACAAAGATCGAAATTTCACCGACAATTATCGAAGTAATGTTATCAATAAAATGGTAGAGATAGAAGAATTTGTTTCATTTTGTCTGCATCAAATATTTCGCGACGGTAAGTTTTAATTCTAATAGCAATTTATATTGGAAAATATTTAGTTTATTCTTTAATAAAGTTACTTAATTTTATTAGACAAAGAAAAAAATCACAAAATTACGAAATTTCTATTATTAAACAAATAAATTGACATAACATAGCTACAGAGCTAAAAACGAATAATAACATGTATTTATGTTTAATTGATTATTTTGTATAGAAAATAAATTATGTTTTAATTACACATTACACAGGCTTGCTTATTGCTCTACTAATTATCTTACAGAAAATATTATTAAAATGTTTCTTGTGGAATAACTCTATTCTGTAATTCTGTAATAATTGCGTATAAATACAAAATAATAATGAAAATTTTATTGTAAATAAAATACTAATCACAGGTTTAGACAAATTGCGCTCTGATGAACTGTTTACTTGCCCAGCATTTTAATTTTATTGTTCAAATATAATAATAAAAATTACATTAAATTTCTAATTACATTACGTTAAATAAATAATATACATTTTAATGATATATTTATATGAAAATTCACGCAGGAAAATTTAAAGAAATTTGTATTGAAACGTGTAAAACCAATTATTGCACTTTGAGGATATTTTTTGTGTTTTTATTTTAAAGATAATCTTGAGTTGAAGTTTGCTATTCTAAAGAAACAATACAAAAAATTCATTTAGTGTTTTGACTCATTTCGAGAACTAAAGTAAATATTCCTTTTCACTCTAACAGAAGCCTTTCGAGGCGAGAGAATTCTGGACGTAGGATGTGGCCCGACTGTTCACAGAATGGCAGCACCGAGCGAATACTTCTCGGAAATTGTTTTGTCCGATTATACCGAGCACAACCGCCAAGCTGTTCGAGAATGGTTAAAAAACGAATCGTCGGCGAAGGATTGGGACAGTTTGATGCAAATGGAAGCGTTACTTGAGGGATATGGGTATATTTTATGAAATTATATTAATTACGTATAGAATTTATTAAGTACAGTAAAACTTCCCTAAGTCGAAGGGCCAAGGGCGGGAAAAATTTTATAGTTACAGATGAGTCAACTTAGAGAATAACAGAATAAAAAGAAGTTGATTCTGAATAGATTTGTATTTTTACCTTTCTTGCATTATATAAAATATCTTTGCTAAATCTTTGCTAGTATTTTTCTTTTTATACAGTCCGCGTAACGTCTTTCAGCAAAATGTTCAATATAACTGATGGAATCGAACAGTTTTACAGGTAGATCTTGTCGAGATAAAGCGAGAGGACCTCTCGCGTTGGACTAGAACGTTGTCTGCAAATTGTATTGAAGAGTAAACAACTAAATGTTTGTACATTTCATGGAAATCCGAAAATTAGGATCACTGTGGATAGAATAAATATTAAAATTCGAGTCGAGAATGTTAAAATTAACATAAATCGGTGTCGGGTAGCCACGAAAACCTTCGAGTTGGAAAATATTCGAGTTAAATCCCTTTGCAATATCATTGAGACCCACCGAGTGCTTCTGTTTCTTCGAGTTAAAGAAATATTTGAGTTAGAGAAGTTTTACTACATATAAAATATCAATTACATCATAATAGTGTTGATGTTTTACTTTTTTGTGATAATAAAGTAATTTACATTATAACGTTTGCATACTTAATTTAATAAGTTATATGTTTATTCACAATATTTATTATAATTCGCTTATTTAATTTTTAATTATTTATTTAACAGAAACCTTGAAGAAGGAATAAATGAAATTAAACTTCGATTGAGACAAAAAATAAAAGAAGTAATTCCTTGCGACGTCTTGAAACAAGACATCATTTCCTCGGACGTCGGAAAGTTTGACGTGTTGTTTACCTCTTTATGCTTAGAAGGGGCATGCTCGACATTAGAAGATTATAAAACCGCCGTTAAAAACTTCAGAAATTACATTTTGCCAAATGGAGGATTTGTAATGGTTTCTGCATTGGAATGTCATAATTATTACGTTGGAGATAATGAAAAACTTCCATGTCTTTTTGTAACTCAAGAGTTTGTAAATGAAACATTGAAGGAAGCGGGATTCGTTAAAAAACATTGCTTTTTTGTAGAAAACAATGAACAACTTCCAGTTGCTAAATTTAGTGGCTACTTAGTATCATCGGCTATTAAATCAGTTTGAAGAATTTTATATGTTGTTTTACATTAAATTACTTTATTATAATTACAGTCGAATTCAACTTTGAACTGTCGGATACATTACATGAATGTACCGTACATGCATCGGTTTCGATATGAATAATATAATGTATTTGATTCTACATTATGTTTAAAGATAAAACTCGAGAAGCATAAAATAAAATATTTGTATTAAGAGCGATATTAATTAATATTATATCACAAAGTTTTGTATAATATACTTTACAAATCACGACATATAAGACAAGTATGAAATTAATAAGCCTATTCCGTTAATAATTGTATTGTCTTTAAAGAATATGAGATGAATATCTTATAAAATTGGAGATTAAAATAAAGTAAAGCGTATTTTAAAAATTAGAATTAAGTTACTATTATTCTACTTAAGAACTTCTACTATTTCGTTCCTGGTAATTCTAGTTATGTTTTTAGAATAATATTTTGTATTTTTCCTAATGGTTTTGAACCGCTTTCGAAATTGTCCCAATTATCGAATCTAGAATATTAATTTTGCCCTCCGAAATGGGGGTTGAGCGTCGGGTTTACACTCCTACCTTGTAAAAACATCTTGTAACGACACAAATAGGAAATTCACCGGAGGGCTCTAAAATGGATGACTTAAGGAACGGAAAGAATAGTGAGATAGAACGGCGAAAACGATTTTTATGGATAGAAGAAACAGAGGTAAAAGGGAAAATAGGAGGGAAAGGACAATGAAAAATGTCTTAACAATAGGTACTTGGAATGTTAGAACTTTATTTAAGACTGGCCAATTTCAAGGTCTTCAGAGAGAACTAGAAAGGTATAATATAGTAATTGCTGCTATTCAAGAAATACGTTGGAAAGAGGGAGTATATTAGAGGGAGATAAATACTTAATAATTCATAGTGGCTGTGTAAATGGCCAATTGGGAACTGGATTTATGATTAAAAAAGAGCTGCATTATTCTATTCTAAATTATCAATGCATGAATGAAAGGATAACCACCATATGTGTAAAGGGAAAATTTTTTAACATCACAATGATTAGTGTGCATGCACCGACAGAGGAGAAGAGGGAAGAGATAAAAAATGAATTTTACAGTCAGTTAGAGGATGTCCTAGAGAGAGTACCAAAACAAGATGTTACACTAATACTGGGGGATTGGAATGCTAAGGTAGGAAGAGAAGAAGTGTATCAAGGAGTCGTCGGAAGAAATAGCATTCGTAAAAATAGTAATAACAATGGTAAACGAGTAGTGGACCTAGCTTCAGGACATAATATGGTGGTTGCAACAACAGTGTTTCCTCATAAAAGAATACATTTAGGTACATGGATTTCACCGGATGGTAATACTGTAAACCAAATAGACCATATACTTATCGATAGAAGGCATGCTACTGATATTACAGATGCAAGATCTTACAGATTGTAGTACAGATCACTACTTGGTGAGGGCAAACTATAGACAAAAAATATCAATCAAGCCAGTCCGTTGATCATGCCCGAACCCACCACCGACTACCGATGCTCGGTGGTTTTATTCACTCGTTTACCGGAGGGTATTATAGAGCTGCAATTTGAAAAATTGTACTTTCAAATTCCCACTGTCGTCCGTTTGCCTCTGTCCTTCCAAAATCTCGAGAACGGAGTTAGATAGATGAAAGCCGAGAAGAAACGAGGAAATTGTAATAGAAAGACTAGATTAACTATGTACGATTTATACTTCAAGTTACGTTATTTCGATTCAAAAAGCTTTCCCCGAACAGAGATAGATACATAACCGGCGCGATTCTATTGTAACAGGAAAAGTATAAGATATGGAGGCAAAACACTACTACACACCACACAGGCGCGTGCTATGTGCTACCTGTCGCAGTAAAAGCATAATGGCGCATCTATTCCGCGTTATATTATAATTCGCGTAGTAATTCAGTGAATATAATATATTTTTTAAAATTATATCCTTATTTTGTAAGAATTATATTTAGTTAATTATTTTGTTATATTTTTGCCAATAGATAGCGCTACGTGTAATTCAAAAAATCCAATGTAAATAAAAATTAATTGATTCATAGAAAGTAATCGATATTTTGAGGTGGGATGTAGAACATGATCTAAGTTAGAAGAATTTGAACGTAACTGCCGAGTTTCGTAGCAATTGGTGGAACGGCCGAGTACAAATAAAAAATCAAAGATTCTTATTTATGAATAGAGTTTATGTAATACGATCCGCTATGCAGTCAGTCAGTCAAATAATCTTTATTCTCTGGCACCGCTGAGCACAGCCAGGCAGAAATACAAAAGGTACATAGTATATACATGCCGTTAGTCATACAAGGGATACAATAAAATGGCAGAGAAAAGGAAAATAAAATAAAATAAAATAAAATAAATAAAATAAATAACATAAATGAATTAAAAAAAAAAGAATAAAAATTTTAGTTATAGTGCACTTTTAAAAATAAAAGTGCACTATAACTAAAATTAAAAAAAAAATAAAAGTGCACTATAACTAAAATAAAATTACTGTACATCAAAGTCTAAATGCTGTAATAGCAGAGCAAGGCATGTAAAAACATTGCCTTGCTCTGCTATACAGGATTAAGCGACACAAAAGCGACTTTTGCGATGCACACGTCTTTTTCAGTAGGAATATCCACCACGAAGAGTTTCTTTTCTCATGCCAAAAATTTCTAATCGTGTGGCCAATTCTTCATGCGTTATTTGTTCTTATTCAGTTAGTGTAACCGCTTCACAATATAAAATACTTAGCTCTAAGTCGTCACAAACACACAGAAAAAACAAGCCATATATTTTCGTTATAATAGACTATATTGGAATAAGGGATCGAAGCCCGTGATGCGAGGGAACGAATGGTTCTAGTTGAATATAGTAAAACCTGCTAATCTGACCACCTGTGTAATGTGACCACTTTGAGCAGGCTTCTAAAATGGTCAGATTAGCAGTTTTACTGTTTATAAAAAATTTAACAGAAATATTCGAATGGCAATGTACTGTTATAATCAGATGACAAAAATATTAATAACAAGTTAACACAGACGTATACAATTTATTAGAACTATAAGAATAATACACCTTTCATTTTACTATCGTTTTTTTGAAACCTATTAATAATATTAAATTTTGACCTATATTACCTAAATAAAGAGTAATAGAAGCCGAATAGTAATAAATGTTCGAATTTAAAATCCTACTCACCAGTTGGTGTCACAAACTGTGATTATTGGTTTCGGAAGATCTTTCACATGCACAAATTCGACCGAAGCTTCTAAATTGGTCGGATATGTGAAATATAATAACAGGAATTGAGTTAATTGGAAGAAAAATCCAAATAAAGCTCCGAAGAAAATAAACAACTTAAATATTTTCCTTTTGATATTTGGTTCTGTGACAATTTGAGGGATTCCCGTCATGAGGACATTCTCTAACATTCTTCTAAGATATCGACGCATATCTTTACTGCTTGGATTTTTTATATATTCTATCATATTTGTCTCTCAACTGACGAAAAAACATTACTTTCAATTTGAATACCAAAAAGTGCTAAAAATACGAAAACAAAACTCATTTTTAACCTTTCCTAGGTTAAAAATGAATAATTTCCAGCAGAGTTGTTATACAATTCGAGTCTATAAATATTACTTTTTCGTTGTTCCTACGATGTCTGCTAGAGGGTAATGAAAACACTAATTTTTAATCGGATTGAAAAGAGAATAAGCTGAATTAGTAATGAAATGTAGGCGGTAAATAGTGCAGCTACTTTCAATATCTAAAACTTCATCGGTTAATTTAATAACATTGTGCAGAGTTCGGTTGTGTATTAAAAATATTTAAATCGATTATCTATAAAATTGTGTCTAAGTGAAAATAAATTAAATTGCGGAATACTAACATTAACCATTAATGTTAACTGTTTATATTAAAACTAGGAGCCCGGGACGCCCCCTAGTGGGCGTTCATTACAAATTTTATGATTAATAACACTAAATAATGATTTTTAATTAACATTCTGTAAATACTTTAAAATAGTTTAATTTGTTTATTTACCTTCGCTGGTAACATTCGCTAGGGCGCCCTTTTTTTTTTTTTTTTTTTTTTTTTTTTTTTTTAACTCTTTCCGCCCTGTGGGCACTAAGAGGGCCTCTTTAGAAAGCCCATTATGGGTTCGGCCAGGCCCACAATGGGGCGACCGGGTGGTGAGGGACGGGGCCCTAGTGGGTGTTAATTTAAATAATAATTTATATTGTTAATTTAAATGTTTTAAATATAATACACGATAGGGGCGCCTCTAGTGCCCGTTTTTGGCATACCGTTACACGGACGGACGGTCGGACAGGCACGCGTTCAATGCGTTATATATATAGATATTAGCTTAACTATTTCACTTATCGTTTTATCGTAGCGGTTCAAATCTATCCGGTTTTTTCGTTATTCGCCCCCTAGTGAACATTACAGGCATTCCGTGACAGTAATAAATTCCTATTACAAATATACTGAATTATTTATATTGTTATATTGACCAAATAATAATGTATTGGCCAAATGAATAATAATAATTTATATTGTTAATTTAAATAATAATTAAAATTGTTAATTTAATTTGAATGTTTGAAATATGACACACGATAGGGGCGCCTCTAGTGTCGGTTATCAAACGGTTACGGGAGGGACGGACGGACGGAAGGAAGGACGGACACCTGTTGAATGGGTTATATATATAGATGTGGAACTTTCAATTTTAATATTGGCCTATTCTACTGCATTTAATATTTAGTAGCTTTAAATAATTATACTTCTGTAAGTTTTAATATATCACTGTCTTTTTACCAGTGGTTTAGTTCATAAACTCAACCGACGACAGACTTTTCACATACTAGCCAATGTTTATTTAAGAATTAAAATTCCAGTACAGTATGCATTTTGACAACTCAGTTCGGTTTTAATTTACAACTTTTCTAAATCGACACATAACACATCGAGACTTAATAATCAGTACTGCTTACAATATGTTATAAAACATAATCTGCAGCCACAAACTTAATAATATAACTACACTTTATATACAATTTTTAAACAGTTATGTTTATATTTTATCATTATTATCAATGCCGTTATCAACCAATCTGTATAAAACAATTTTCATCGGTTATCCTTTTCAGCAACTGTCCTCCTCCCGTAAACATACAAATTGTAACAACACACCAAAGCTGTTGTCCACTCTTTACTCTTTCTGTAATATTTTAGTTTGTAAACATCAAGCCACCTTATTTAACCAGCACTATTTTTAATAAAACCTATTTAGTGCCTACATTCCTCTATTTCCAACCTTTATCACATCTCTTTATCACATTTTTTCCTATTCTATTCTCACACACTTTAAGCACTAGTCTTCTTTGGTTTCGTTCCCTGATATGGCGATTTCAGCCCATCTTCTCTTCTTTTGAACAGTTTATATGAAGGTGTTAGACTATTGGGCTTGTTTCTCTCACGGAGAGTATAATATACTAATGGGCCTATCGACTATCTATATTAATTTAAGCAATAGCGCCCTTTTCCTATTTCCACTACATATATTTTTAAAATAATCATGCCAATTTATATTCCTTAAATTATTATTTATTTTTGAGTCCTTACACATAATTATTTCCAAATGTTCCATCAATTCCCATTTATACATATTTTGTTCCGTTTTTGCCAAGACTATGTCTTGTTTATAAAATCGTACTCCCTGCTGTCTTATCAGCTTAGAGGTATGAAGGAGTATATATCAGGAGTTGAAATTCGGCAGAGAGTATTAGATGCCCAAATCACGCGCGCATAAAAAAATACCAGACTCGTAGGTAGTCAGGGAACCGAGAACCGAAACACAATAAAATACAAAATGGCGACACTCTCTAGAAACAGGCAGTAATGCGAGATTTGCGCACTCCGGTTGGTTGGTTAGTCGGAAATACGAATATTGGGAAATTAAATTTCGACAAACGAATCTTTGAAAAAAACCATTTACTTGTCCCGTGTTATTCCCCACATGTTTCTGGTCGCCACGTGCTAACCTCCGCCGATCCACCGGAAATATCTCGTTTTGTCATCGGAACTTTTTGAAACTAGATGGTGCATCGTTATGATTTTATAATTTTATATTAAATCTACCGAAATATGATTATTTTTACATTTTACATTTATTAATATACATACATTTCGTTTGTGCAAAATAAAAAAAAAACAATAATTGCGAACGATACAATAGCTACCATTATTTTTTTCAAAAAAAATGGGAATTTTCGCATTGACAAAAATTCAACCCGGGGCGTCACGCAACGGGGAGAAATTTCAATATTGGATAGGTTAATTTCAATGAAAATGCGTGGTGGAAGACCTCATGGTGGTGGCCGTGGCCGGCGAAGTTTGAATGATCGCGCTCAAAACCAGCGATACCAAAGATGATTGGAGAATGTGAACGAGACCCGCCGTAAGCGTCGAAGTGATCCCGCTTAGTAGTGAGTCTCCGAGACATAGTCTTGTCCCAAATACGGCCTTGGCGATTTACTTGTTTAAAATTTTAACGCTATTTAAACGAGAGGTGTAGTCGTAAATTAAAAAATGCCAAAGCGCTAACGGCACTGTACAAAGGCTTGGCAAATGCATACTGGAGTTTTAATTTTTAAATAAGCATTAGCTACTATGTGAAAAGTCTGTCGTCGGTTGAGTTTATGAACTAAACCACTGGTAAAAAGACAGTGATATATTAAAACTTACAGAAATATAATTATTTAAAGCTACTAAATATTAAATACAGTAGAATAGGCCAATATTAAAATTGAAATTTCCATATTTTAATATAAACAGTTAACCTCTTAACAGTGGAACAGTCAGCCGTAGCACTTCCACTTAGTTGTGGAGCTAAAGCGTGGGAAATTTTTTAAGAATTTTCCCACGCGTTTTTCTCGTTTCCGTTTAGGAAAAAAAATTTTAAACAGTTACGTCTAGTAAAGAAAAAATCGTTCTTTATTGTCATATAATATTTTTATATATGAATTTTTTTCGCGGTAATTTTTTGCAAAATTTTTTAAAAAAAATTTATAATAAATTCTTTTTTGATTTTCCATCCGTTACGATTTTTCCAAAAGTTTTGAATTTATTTTCAATTTTATATAATTTTTTAAAGTTTTAGGCATTTAAGTAATGACGATTTTTTCCAACTTGCGAATCAAATTCAAGAAAATGTAATTGACAGTTAACGAATTTCATCCACAACAATAGATGACGTAAAGGTTGTTACGTTTACAACTACGACGACTGGCGGCCTTTCCCCCCAGACTGAAATGTGGGTGAAGGTCGTCTCGTGTTCTACATTCTGTAGAAGTGACGTAATCATTGTAAATAAAAGAAAATTTCAGTATATCTTTTATTTAAAATTTTAAAATTCGTTGTTCAAATTTACACCGAAATATTAAAGCGGATTAAAATATTAGCATTTTGTAAATAAACTTACTTGACATATAATAAATTTGAATAAATTAATTTTTAAGAAACAACAAAAAATGTAGAAATATTTTTATATTCATCTTCACATTTATAACATATGTTATCGTCATTGACCGATATTTAATTTTAAAAACAATTTTCATCATTGGCATGCATCAGAAATAAAAGCATAACTTCCCTAAAACACACTTCACTGAGAGGGTCCGCTTCACTCTGAAAAAGCAGACAGTTTTATGTCAGAAATCCAATGTGTGACCTACTTTCTCTAACATAGTAAAACAAACTAAGTTACAGTACAACAATACACATAAACACAAATAAATTAGTAGCCCAATAATACATACCTTCATTTATATCCATATGTAATATCCAAAGGTCAGTTCTCGCAAATTGTCGAAAAAATAAATTATTTTCAACTTTCTTTCTGAATTTAGAACTAATTCACAGTAAACTTTACGCCTTTAAATATCCATTGCAATCAACGCAAAATGTATGAATCCACGTAATAAAAAATTATCGCAGTGAACTTCGAAAAAACGAGAAACACAGAAGCATTAAACCGCACTTCACGAACTGATCATATACAATAGACAAAACGAAAATGCTCTTGTCCAATGTCATCAGGTGACAAAAAGTTTCTAAATAAACGCTAAAAGTTTTAAAGAATTCTTCCACAAAAACCGATGAATTTAATTAATACACAATAACTAAATCTGTTTAATAAAGATTAATAATTTTCCATTATAATTATGCAAATTAGATATAAAAAAGATCATTGCGCAAATTCTCCCGCGAACCATGGATGACTCTTACGTCATCCTGGATTGAAGTTTTCCTGAAAAATACTAAAAATTTTATATAATTATTTTACTAATCCAGTCAAATTTAAATAATATAAAATGTCTAGATCTGTTTAATAAAGATTAGTAATGTACTATCACTAATATGCAAATTAGATATGACAAAGATCAATGTGGGAAAACTCCCGCCAAAATAAAAATAGCTTTCGGTCACGTGATCACCAAGAAATACGAAGAAATATGTCAAAAAGTTTAATGTTTGTGTACAAATTAATAAATTTTAACTAATGTCCTCGTTTAAAATTTAATGTTTCTGTAAAAATTAGTAAACTGTAACAAATTTCATCAAAGACAACAGAATAATTTTCAGCTTATAAAAACTTTACAATAAATGATTATTTCTTCGAAAGAAGTCGATATGCACGAATAAATAATAAATATGTAATAATGCTTTTATCCATTTTAAGTGGATATTGTAAAAATTAAGCTATTTAATTTGTTTGGCTTTTATAATTTAGTTTCCGAATATTTTACTGTGAAATTCCATTCAGTAAACAGAAACAAAGACAAGCTATTAATTATAAACAGGACAATAGAATAATTTTTACGTGAATTGAGTGTAAATACAGAAAAAAACGAATTATATCAAAGATGGGACGAATAAGCTGACATCCCTCGAACAGAGCTCATATACTCATTGTCATTTTCAGCCTGGTTCCCACTTCGACTGTTTTATCTTGGGAAAAAGTTAATTTTTCAAAATAAAAGTACTTTGTTCTTAGTGAAGAAAAATAAAAGTATCGAAATATAATATTCAGAATTAAAAATATTGATGTATGTCCATATTAGAAATGTATATTTTATTCCGATATTAGAAATAATATCACGAGAAAAACATTAGATATATGAAATACGGCCATAAACAATTTCTTTCTGTCAAATAAATTAAGGATTAAACAGGTTTATTTAGAAAAATTCAATCGCGAATAACTGACTTTAAATATACAGAGGATACAGTATGCTTGTTATGTGATAGTATCTGCGTTTACAAATTAACAGAATTTTCCTTTTTTTTACACATTATTATGCTATAATCTAGGAAACTATGTTTAATAATAAGACATACTACAGAAAGGGTAAGAAAGGAACGTCAGTCATTGTAACTAATGTATTATTGAAAGTTTCATTCATATAGATAATTAATTTTATCAAGATACATTTCTCCAAAAGAAAATTATCGATATTTATCGTAAATATAAGTAAATTTTATTATAATTTAGATAAAAACTCATTTTTTCCCCACGCATGGCTTCTTTCCCCTCCCTCTTACTCCTATACTTGGAACATTCCATTTCATAATTTGATGTAATAATAACGTTTAAAATGATTCTAAATAAAATATTGACACTTAAAGTAGGTTAATATAGGCCTATATTGTCACGAGTCTCAGGTGTATTCATAAAAATGTAATAATCTATACAATAATACTTTCTCACATGCTCCATGTGTTAAAGTTTGCAGCTGTAATTGAAGGTAATATATAAAGAAACAAAATGTTTATATTATCAATAGTTATAAAAGATATCTTATTTTCACGTAGAAAAACAAAATAAGACAGAAGAAACAGACAATCACACGATATCTCTATCCAGGACATTCTATAATTGATTTCAAATTTCTAATGTCGACATACATGAATATTTTTGTGTGTGTGAATATTATATTTCGATACTTTTATGTTTCTTCACTAAGAACATCTTAAAACATTAACTTTTTACCAACAAAAAACAGTCGAAGTAGAAACAGGCTGAAAATAACAACGAATTATAAGCTCTGTTCTGGGGATGTAAGCTTGTTTCTCCCATCTTTGATATAATTCGATTTTTTTCTGTATTTACACTCAACTTACGTATAAATTATTGTATTGTGCTGTTTATACTTAATAACCTAACTTTGTTTCTGTTTACTAAATTGAATTTCACAGTAAAATACTCGGAAACTCTAAATTATAAAAGCCACACAGATTAAATGGCTTAATTTTTACAATATCAACTTAAAATGGATAAAAGCATTATTAAATAATTATTATTTATTCGTGTATATCGACTTCTTTCGAAGAAATACTCATTTATTGTACGGTTTATGTAAGCTGAAAAATTAAATTTTAAACATATTTCTTGGTGAACACGTGACCGAAAGCTATTTTTATCTTGGCGGAAGATTTCCTAGTGACCTATCTCATATCTAATTTGCATATTTGTAATAATATTTGTGATAATCTTTATTAAACAGATCTAGACATTTTATATTATTTAAATTTGACTGGATTAATTAAATAATTATATAAAATTGTCAGTGTTTAGTGGGAAAGCTTCAATCGCATTGACATCGTAAGTTTTTCCATGACGTATAGTTGGCGGGAGAATTTGCGCAGCGATCTTTTTTATATCTAATTTGCATAATTATAGTGGTAAATTATTAACCTTTATTAAACAGATTTAGTTATTGTGTATTAATTAAATTCATCGAATTTCATGAAATAATTTTTTAAAACTTTTAGCATTTATTCTAAAACTTTTCGTCATGTGATAAAATTTTTACAGGAGCATCACTATATTAATCAATTGGCGGGAAAATTTAATAGCGTGCGGTTTGGTGTTTCTGTGTTTCTCGTTTTTTCGAAGTTCACTGCGATAAATTTTTATTACGTGGATTCATAGATTTTGCGTTGTTTTTAACGGATAAAAGGTGGAAATTTTACTCTGAATATAGAACTTGTTTTTCAGAATATGCTACTTTACAGAAAGAAAAGTTGAAAATAATTTATTTTTTGACAATTTGCGAGAACTGATCTTTGTTTGGATGTAAATGAAGGCATGTATTATAGGTTTACTAATTTATTTGTGCATATAATTATGTAGTTCTAGTTTGAAACATTTATGGTTTTTAGTGTTTATAAGCGTGTTATTTAGACATGTCTACCAATTTAGTGCTAAAACGTAGAACTACGTCAAAGAAGAATACAAACTTTAATTAGCAAGTAGTCCCTTTATTAGCAAACTAATTTGTTGGTAGATTTTTTTACATTTAAAGTGTAATTACATGAAACTAAATGGATGTGAACATAGAAAGTAGAATATGGCAAGACTAATAGATAAAACTATTATTACATATTACTCGATCAGAAAAATTTATACTTGAAGAATTTTGTTTTGATAATTATTGCCTAGGGTTTATGTCGAAAATATTTTTCAGTTATATTTGTAATTACAGTTAATTCGAATAGTAATGGCGCTTAAATATTTATAGGATTAATTGAAGTTTTCGAATTTTGTTTGAGGAAACTGAGGAAGGCAAGAGTATCTACAGTTGTATAATGAACTGAATTTAAGTAAATTAGGTGACTTTGTATGTTTCGATGTAGTTTTTTATAATATTACGATATACGAACTTTCGATTTTGTAAATTGTATTATACTAAAAAATAAAGTTTTTCGTTATTCTCCTACTTAATGATGTATTTATAATGTTTCTGAACTAAATAATACTTATTAAATTGAAATCCGAGCTTTACAAAGTACTATGAATATTAGAGAAGACCGTTTTACTATAAACTACTACGTTTTACTACAGCTTACTCCAATGTTGATTCTACGAAAAGTAGGTCAGACAAGGACCGTTAGACTAATGACGTAGGCTGTTTACTTTTTCCGGTCGCATCGGTGCACTCCCGATAGCGTCATTTACAGAAGTCACACCTACTTTTTTCTGACGCGAGCCAATTAGGAATATTAATTTTTTTAACCAATCAGATGACGGCGGGAGATTTAAATTCGATTTATGTCGATAGATGGCCGTCTAAAATTTCATATTTATTTTAATTTTCTTTCTTTTATTGTAATTTCTCGAGAACTAAAGGATATTCCAAAACAAAGTTGGAGAACCCAACTACTCGTGAAAATTCTACGACTTCACGAAATGGTCCAGGTATTTTATAAGAATTTTTTAACGACTATAGTCGTCCTTCACCACTGCCACTCGATCGCCTTGGACGACTATTCTCGTTCTTCACTGTTAAGAGGTTATTTTCTTCGATGCTTTATTTGGATTTTTCTTCCAATTAACTCAATTCCTATTATCATATTTTACATATCCGACGAATTTAGAAGCTTCGGTCGAATTTGTGCATGTGCAGTGGTGATATTCAGCGGGTTCGCACAGGTTCGCCCGAACTCGTTGTTAAAATTTTCAGTTTCCCGAACCTTGTTAAACACATGGAACATTTCTCAGTTGGTTTGTTTTTTTTTTTTTAAATATATTAAAATATACGTATTATACTCTGTAATACTACTAAACTAGGGCCTTATACCCCGTTTGCACCGAGCATTTCAATCTAGATTGCGAGCAAGGTCGGGGACTATGTCTTGGCGCGATCTCTCTCAACCGTTTCAATCTCGACCGAAACGAGGTTTAATCGCGATCGATTTAAGAGAGTTCTTGAAAGTAGATCCAGTCATGAGAGAGATCCCAGAATGCCACGCGCGTGAGATAATACAAGATGGCTGTGCAACACGTGTCGGGCTATGGACAGCGAAAGAAAAAGGATAATGTATCTCGAGAGATGATAACATCTGTCTATAACGAGGAATGCCATTCCGCGGCAAAGAATTTCTCTGTCTAAAAGCAAAAAAAAAGGTCGACGGCATTAAAATACCATTGTCACCTGGTCTTCACCCAGGGCTCGTTACGTTCCAAATACGCCACTGATTGTTAGATATATCGCAAGAAAAGGTATTGTATTGGGTGTACTATAGATTACCACCTATGGAATTTCGAGACTTTGATTACATATTTGAACTCGGGGGACAGAGAAGAGTTCAACGGTACCCTATTTTTGGACCGGAGACGAAAAATAAAAAAGTTATCATACTTTTTAAGTTACCATACTTTTTTAATGCTTTCACGAAGACGGCACCATAGTTGCTAGTACTGCCATCTTGCGGTAAAGTCTGCAAACCGTGACGCCCGACTACGGTCATCTCCAGGAGGGTTAAACACGCGATACGAGAGCGGAGCGACGCGACTTCCGATCATCGCACGATCGCCATTTCGGTTAATGTTACTTATGGCAGCGAACATGGCGGCCGTTCCCACTGTTCGTGCTCTTGACTGACCTCCCGAAGGGGAGCCGCCGGCAAGCCGCCATGTGCTAAACGTCACTAGTTATTGATTCACGGTAGTTCATGAACAAAGTAAAAAAAGGGGGGAAAACGTCTACTAAAGGCAATTTTAACGGCAAGCGACGCGACTCCCGATTGCGATAGCGAAGCCGACTTAGCGGAGAGAGCGACGCGACTCCCTATCATCGCGCGATCGCTGGAAAAAAGTATGATAACTTTATTATTTTTCGTCTCCGATCCAAAAGTAGGGTATCGTTGAACTCGTCTCGGTCTCTTAAGTTCAGATATATACTCAAAGACCCGAAATTCCATAGGTGGTAATCTTTAGTATCCCCATTGTATTTATTTCTAGCTAAAACTTCCATTTCGTTTGTCGGTGATTGTCAGGGAAAAATTTTCTGCTAGCGAACCCCTTGTTAAATATTTCGAATATCACCACTGAATGTGGCCATACTCCATCATAAGAAGTATACAATTCCAATTAACTCAATTCCTGTTATTATATTTCACATATCCGACCAATTTAGAAGCTTCGGTCGAATTTGTGCATGTGAAAGATCTTCCGAAACCAATAATCACAGTTTGTGACACCAACTGGTGAGTAGGATTTTAAATTCGAACATTTATTACTATTCGGCTTCTATTACTCTTTATTTAGGTAATATAGGTCAAAATTTAATATTATTAATAGGTTTCAAAAAAACGATAGTAAAATGAAAGGTGTATTATTCTTATAGTTCTAATAAATAGAGCTAAGTATTTTATATTGTGAAGCGGTTACACTAACTGAATAAGAACAAATAACGCATGAAGAATTGGCCATACGATTAAAAATTTTTGGCATGAGAAAAGAAACTTTTCGTGGTGGATATTCCTACTGAAAAAGACGTGTGCATCGCAAAAGTCGCTTTTGTGTCGTCTTATTCTTGTATCGCGGATCAATCGTCTCTAACGGTTTTTTCAATGGATTTTAATGTTTTTCGTAATGGAATTTTGCACCTGTGTTTTGTTTCCCGCAACTGCTTTCACTTTTCATTGTTGGGTGGTTGATTGTAATAACTGTCACTCGTGGATGATTGTTGTAGCGGTCTTTTTGATCTTTTAGAATATTTAACATTATTTACTACGTTTTTAAAATTGTTTTAGTCTGATTTTTGGGTTTTGGTTGAAGTACAATTAATTGGTTATTACTTGTATCCTTTACATTTATTTAGTTTATTTAGTTTTTCGTTTGCACTTGCCTTTTGAGTCCCTTTGTTTTCACATTGGCTCGGCATGCTGGACTGTGGCCCCCTAGGGTTTGCCAGCAAGCTGTTAGGGTGCTGAATGACCTCAAAGATCGCATTGCTTTCAACACTAATGGAAGACTAAGTAATGATATAAATGCAAGGTGTATTATTGAGCAGTTCCATTGTGTTATTGATGTAGCCTGTTCTTGTGAGACCTTCGACTTGTCAGGCGTGTTTGATGGTAAGATTGGGTTCTTAGTCACCAAAGAGGATTTAGTGGCGGCGCTGGCTTCTTAGTCGACCAGATCAGAGGTCTCTTTTAAGGGGCTTGCAGAGGAGGTTTGCGAGTTTTAGGTGCGTTTTTCCTGCGGATGGGCAAGTGTGTGGTTCCAGACAGCCCTTTAGTTACGGTGATGCTGTCAGGCATTCGGGTGGGCAGCCAAAGTCCATCATGCCTCCTAGTAGGCCCTGCCACATGGTCCTTGTTTACTGGGAGTCAGATTCATGTGACTCCAAGGCTATGGCAGGCTGCTCACTAGCAGCATTAGCCCACATCAGCTCAAGATCGATGTGCAACGTATCCACAGGCTTTAAAAAGGTGGTATCGACCTTAGTTGTAAAGGGTCGTAGAAATCTTCTCATTAAAGAAGAACGAATCAACTTACAATGGACACGATGTAGCATTGCAGATTTTGTGCCACCAAACCAATGCTTTAAATGTCTCAAATTTGGACATTTTGCAAACGATTGCAAGTCCGAATCTAAAGTAGCGCAGCCAGTATGGCGATAATAATTCGTATAAAGATTGCAAAAAGAAGTCCGAGATACCAACTTGCGCTAACTGTGTCAGAGAGAAGCAGCGTAATGATAGGCACAATGCTTTAGGTTAAGTAGTGTCCCATTCAAATAAGCATGAAAGCTCAAGCTACCTCAAAGCTTGATTATGAATTATAACAGATGTTCAGATATCGGTTGCCAGGCTCAAAAATGCACTTTATGCAGGCCAACTTACAAAGGACCATTGCTGCCAATTTACAACTCTATCAAGAACTGGAGAATTACGATATAGGTTTGGTTCAAAAGCCTTACAGCTTATTAATATTAGCATAATATATAATTTTTCGTGGCCAGATTTTTAAAATTGTTATTCATCTATTATAAATCTCAGTACTTAGCACTCAGAACATTTTTTATCTGTCTGTCCTCCCTCGCTACGCCTCTTTAAATTTGATAAGATGAAGATAAGTAGATAATTCTTAAACTTTCATTTTAAAATCGAAAACTGATAATATAATAATATTTCTACATTGCTTGCGTAATCTGTTGACTTGAAATTCAATCTAGAAACGTTTGTTAACACTTCTCGAGTCTGTGGTAAGTTGAAAACTTTCAATAATGTAAAATTAGAAATAGTTTTCTGATATAAATCTATTAAATATCAATTCGAAATATGTCAGTATGCGCCTTTGTTTTATATATTGATAATTTAAAATTAATTTATATTTCGAGGTAGCTGGTAACTTTTTGAACCTTATATAAAGACATAATTCTTATTTGTACTTATTTTGGGCATATACTTTATTTGATCTTTGTATACAACTAAAGTCATAAATTACGTAATTTATACATCGTTGTTGATACACGTAACCGCGTAAGTGCCGCGCCACTTTTAGTTAAATAAGTTTTATATCATAGTCGTAGTGATCCTTGGAGTATTTATGTTCTGCAAAAATCTCGGGAAGAATTCACCAGTAGAACTGAATGTTACTTATAAGCTCAAAAATAATTGAAAAGTTCGCATTCCCGAGAAAAGCCCGTAAACGATTAAATATTATTTTGTTATTAAGTTTAGTCAGTACTAAATATAGTAATTACACGAGTACAACTTATATTAAACCTTCACACAGAAAAATCTTATACGTTGTTATATGTAATATTATCATCCTTTTGTTGCTACTATAGAGTTTGATTTTTATGCCTACGGGCCGTCCATAAATTACGTAAGGGCGATTTCGGCCATTCTAGACCCCCACCCACTCTTGTGTAAGAAACCGTATTATTTTCTTTGATCCCCCCTTTCTTTTCCTATCTTACGTAATATTTAGGCATGATTTAAAAAAAGAAGATTTTAATAAAAATTTTTTTACGAAACCCTAAAATTCTTAGGTTCAAAATATATAATTATTAATTAGTTAATGAATTTGTACTATTATTTATAAAGACTTTATGTGAACAAATTTAAAAATATAAAAATTTAATAAATTCGAATGAACAATTTATTTTAAGAACTTTATTTTTTAATTATCAACAATCTTTTTGTTACTATTATCATTAATCAACGTCATAATATTCATTTTTATATTAATTTTAATTTTCACAAAAGGACGCAAAATACTTTGACAGATCGATTAGCTACTGCACGAGTAAACAGAAACGTCATACAAAATAAAACAAGAGAGAGAAACCAGCACACTGCCTTTCTCCCACGATAAAAAATGTGTAGAGCGTGAGTCTGCTAGCGTTATTATTCTATCACGTCACACGAGATGGCATTGGTACAACGAGCGTTCTTAATAGAAACTGCCAAATTGAAGCCAAATTCAAAACTCCACCACTAAACGAGATCAAAAAATAAAAATAAGAATATTACGTAAGACGAGATCTATTACCCCCTACCCCGAGTAAGAAATCGTAAGAAATCCTTGACCCCCACCCACCCCAAAATACCTTACGTAATTTATGAACGGCTCCTTACGAGGTTTTCATGTATGAAATTTCAATCTTAACATTGTTTACAAATATACAAATGACGAGAAACCTAACGGTTACAGACATAATTATTATTCATTGACAAACAACTCGATTTTCTGTGAGCGGAACTCTGGTTTACATTACAACATTTTACATTCTGTTGGTTTACACAATACGTGACAAAACTATAATTATGCAAATTTTTTAAAAAGAAACCTTTATAATATATTGTCACTAACGTATTTATCTTTAACTTTTCCTTCCATCTCGCAATGAAACACTTTCATTGATCACACGAGAGCGTGAGCCGTAACATTCGTCCAAGATTACAATGTATCATTTTGTATTTGTTTTATGCGCATTCACGTTCTTACGATACAAAATTATAAATTTTTTACATTACTTAACCACTATTATTTTTATTAATACCATCGAACATAATTATTTATTCAGTATTAACCAAATTTGATTTAAATTATCGTATGTCCAAAATTAAATTTCTTTAATTATCGTGTCGTTCCATTTTTTTTGTGAATATATGCCCTGTGAGTACTAAGAGGTTGCTTCTAATTAGTTTATTATATATTCGGCCAGGTGCAAATTTTCGACCCGTCCAGATTAGATCCCGAGTCACCCAGACTGTCGTCCAATCACTTAATACCACTTGTCCAATCTACCTCTTGTTTCATTAGTATATTTTCTAGGAGTTTTCGTTTTAATGAATGTTTCGCATTCCAATATTGCAATCGTGGTGCTATCTATATTATACGGTGGCTATAGTAGGTTCTTTTAGACCGTTAGTGGGACTCCATATACTTCAGGCGTATAGAATCGCGTATATAAGAGTATATTCAATCGGGTATTCAGGGTTCGCAGCGCCAATGGGACAGCGTGGTCCTAATTAAGTGCTTGATTTCAGATACGAGAAGACAAAAAATGGAACAAAATGTTACGTAGAAAAAATTTAATTGCAAACTCCAACTGTGAAAGTTTAAGACTGGCGTTATATATTTATACGAATTGATAGTATTGTACGATCAAGAGTGTGTAGTTGGAGAATTCCTTGCCGACGAGGAATAAAGTTGGACGGACTTGTATACAACAACGTGCAAGAAGTTCGTATCACTCAAACTCAATTGAAAGGAGTTTTAAATCTTATCAAAAATTTAATTGAATCAAAAAACTCAATTCAAAGGAAATATAATGTAATATTCTTGCGAGCATGTTGATCATTACGTAGTATGAAATATTTACATCGTAACGTAAAACTAAAATTAAAAGTTGAAACCACAGGCTATTAGAAAAGGAGTCACTATTTATTCACTTTTACTATTCCGAAGTACAATTGCTGACGTCAACATTTCTTCGTAGGCTACTTGGCCGTCAAAGTTAAAAACATTTTCTTAAGAACAATGGAAAAATATTCAACTAAAAACAACTTGATGTTTTTAATTTGTCTATAACGTTACTGGTAGCACCATAGATGCCTTCTTTCGCTTTTTATCCATAACACGTGGGGATTATAGAACTTTATATTTAGTATAAGCAAGCGCTAGTAAATATCGCTTTTCAGCTGGCTTCTGGTGACGAATCTTTGTAGAATATCGCCAAATTGTAATTTTTAACTTTCACTTAATTACAACGGGCATATTCTACTTTTGTGTTAGTACATAATCTTAAACAGGCAACTGAGAGTACGTTCGTACAGAGTCAAACGAATGTTTGTGTCCGTGTGGAAAAGAAAACTAATACTGTAGTGTTATTTACTATACAACAGTGATAACTATATATAAAATATATAATCGCTTTAATAGGAGGATGTGTCTCTTATATTTCTGATTGGTGATATGTGCTCCACATGACAAAGTTTTGTTATTGCAACTATATTACCTGTAGAATTATTAATGTGCTGAAAAACAGAATATTGTGGGCAATCTAGACGAATTGTTCTAAAAGAAACACGTTTATGTTCTTTAAAATGTGTTATCAGTTTTCTATCCGTCTCGATTTCTAAATTTAATGCTAAAAATTATTCCAGACCTGTTTATTAAAGCTCACTTATTTTTTTTTATTATTGACAGAATTAGTGTAACTATAATTTTTACCTATAAAAAAATTTAATTTTCTTAGTAATTTTTCGTGTAATTAATATATAAAGAAAAAATAGGCTATTTCTCTTATCTTTCAAAATAAGTCTTTAATACAATGTTTTTCGACCTTTTTTATCTCACGGACACTTTTTTTTATCTCGAACCCATAATAAAATTTATACAGAAAAAATAACGTGATTTAAAGTTCTGTTTGTAAACATTCTATGGCCATAATACTTGCCACTCAACCTAATTTTTTATCTATATTTTTTAAATTGAATAAAACAGTATCGTCGTTCATTAACATAGCAGCAAGTCAGAACAATAATTATTTAAATTAATAATGGAAATTTACATAAGAAAAGAAATTAACGTTAAGTTTTAATTTGCATTTAAAAGTGGCATGATAATTGCCTTTAGAAACCTACCCAAAGTCTTGCTATTGCTAAGTTAAAATAATTTGAACTAAATATGATCAATTATAGATACATTTTTGATTTACAGAAAATTTCATTTTAAATGAAATAACCCGGTGTTATGGACATATAATTTTGCTTAGGAATATGTTTTTTTTTTTTTTCTACATTATGTATACCAGTGGCGTACTGTCATTGGAAGCTGTGGAAGCGGCGCTTCCACCTTTCAATGACCTTCCCATGTAGTTTCTAAAATATAAATTTTCACGTACTTTGAATTAATTAAAATTAATATTTTATTATAACCGCATTATGTATCTTATTACAAATTTCTATACTACATGTGAAAAAAAACGATAAGATTGCTATTGTATATTCGAATGTCAGTGGCGGAATGGAAGCGCTTCCGAGACAGCTTCCGCGGCGAGAATAACCGAATGGTGTAAAGCAGCCAGAGGGCATTGGCGCATGCGCTTTACAGAGCACCAACCTCACCCGGTTTAGCTGGTAGAAGCTACACACGTGTAACGCTTCCAACGATTCTATCCCTTAGCCACTGGTAGGGAGCTGTCTGACTAAGTGAATTGTTTAAGATTTAAAAAGTAAAGAGTATTCAATGTTATTTTTATGTACGTTTTTTAGCAAAGTTATATTTAATTATAATTTTCTTTTAATTATACTGTAATTATGTTGACAGATTTTCAGACATAAAATCTTTAGAATTTTTATCACTTTTAGATGTTAATAATTTTAATATTACGAAAAACAATTTTTCCAAGCGTGTTTTAATTCTTTAAATTAAGTAAATTTTATGGAAATTTTTTGATTTATGTAAATTACGTAGTGAATCGCAATATTTATATTCGTGTCCGACTATATTGACAAGACTATATTGACAAGTAACTCTTAGACATAAAACATATTATAATTAATGTCGATCCGAACAAAGACGTACTAAAAAAATTATATGATTTAATATCATTAGTTTTTACGGTACCATCTACCGGTGGGTCTGCTTAGCGCAGTTTTTCGACCACGAAGCGAATTCGTACATCGATCAGGAACACTCGGTCGGAGGAAAAATCGTGGTCGCTAGCGTCGCTTTCGATAGAAAAAGAGCTTTTAAATACGTTGACGGAGTCGACGACCGGCGACTTTTCGATAAAGTAATTAACGACTTGGCGGAAAAAAATCGCCGAATAGAGTTAGTTTATAAAAAATAAAAAAACAAGTTTTTCTATTATTGTTTGTATCATGTCAATTTGTATTATGTATGTATTATTTGTATTTTAGAACTAAAATACATAAATTGTTTATTTTTGTCATTTCCGGTATTTGTTTAAAACTTTTATGGAAATGTCATGTACCAGACGGGTCTGACCCGTCACGAAAGAGGCGAAAAAACGCTAAATTTAGAGAAAAATTTATTAGTTTAAAAAAACATAGGTAAAAGTCGTTCGTAGTCGGACACCCATTGTTTATATCAAACTGCCAGGCAGAAACCATAAATCGCGGAAGAAAGTCGTCTTATGATCGGTGGAAGATCGAATTCGTCTTCGATTTTGACTTTTCTCGCGCTCCAGGTAAGAGTCTCGTTACGTTTAGTAACCGGGGACCGACCACTCGGGAAGCGTGATTAAGGGAGAACGACTAATCAAAATGGACGAAAGAAAGAACGGAGATTGATATAATCCCCGACAATCGAGGACACCTTGCACTCGGTTAACGTTCCGAATAACCAAAACGTCCGTATGTCAACGCGCGCAAAAAAAAAAAAAAAAAAAAAAAAATACAGTTTCTCGTCTATTGTGCCAACCCGCGCCACTTTGGACCTAGACCATGACCCGACGCCAACAGAGGAAGTCTCCCCGTGCCCTACAGACTCGTCAACGCTACTGTCCTGGGGCCACCTTCGATCGACCATCGAAAAACCACATCGACGCCCAGGATGTCCGAACGGCCGATTGTCGTTAAGCAAACTATTTTGTACATAGTATATGTTTATTTTATGTTTCTTCTTTGTCGGTTTTTGTCAGATACGTCTCTTCCGCCGCCACGCACGTACGAATGGACCCTAGACATCACTGACTCGCAATTAATTAACTGATTGCTCCTGGAAGTCGGCTTCTTACAGAAACACAGCTTCCCTATCATCAAATGTCACGGCACGCCACTGATGTATACGTTTTATATATTATAACAATTATAACAACGAAGAATTCGTGTAATTAATTTAAAATGGTTTTGATCTTGACATATACACTTATTTCGGCTACTTTCAAAAATACTTTATTTAATAACCTTTAAAACTTCGCGACACACCTACGATTTTTTTGCAGCACTTCGGTTGAAAATCACCTCTCTAATATGAACGAACAATTATTTATTGTGACATTGTCACCATGTCGGGCTGCAATCTTAGTGATATTTTTAATTTATTTAATTTAAAATATATACTCTCCACTTCAAATTAGTAGTATCTTCCCCTGTACATCCCTGGTAGGATTAGAATCGTAACGATCACCTGTGTAATTTCTGTTTGGACAAGTTCATTTATAGTTAAGCAGAACCGCCTGCCGCTGCACCACATAAAGGACGGAACATAGTATATTACTTACAATAAAACTCCAACGACCTATATATATTATTGTACAATACAATACTCTAATGCAACAATTAACTTGACATCATACCTCAGACCTAGTTAATTACCGCTTTCTCTGTTGTTTAAATAATTATACCAATATTTCAATTCTACCAGTCTTACTACCATCTATATATATAATCGAGACGAGTTAATAATAATAATAATAATAATCATCATCATCATCAGCGCAGAGCCCAAACGGTTAGGAGTTGAAAGTTGAAATTTGGTACGGAGTTACGGTATGTTAAGAGAACGCACACTAAGAAGGTATTTTTCGAAATTCCTCCCCACGGGGGAGGGGGACAGGATTAAGTCTTAACACTTCCATCAACAATGGAAGTGTTAAGTAACAATGGAGAACAAGAAAAAGCGACGTGCAAGATTCACGGGCGCTGGAGGAAAAAAAAAAAAAAGACTAATATGTTAGAACATATTTGATTTTCAAATTTAAACAGATTGATTCGGTTTTTCCCGACCCTTCTTCTTTAGAACATTCGATGAAAATCGAACGATATTACAATATTCGATTTTCAAATTCGACCTTTCATTAGAAATATTTAGTTTGTTGATGAAATTACTCTTTTTCTTCTGTGACTATTAACGTAATAATCTTAATCTTCGCTATCATTACTTTTGCCCGAGCAACGCCGGGCCTATCTGCTAGTTTATTAATATTCCCATCTTTTTATTTATTTTAATTAATTTCTATATGTTCCTATATCTGTCTTTCGAACGAGTCGCTCGCTATATTTATTATTCTAACAATAGGAATACTAATTTCATTTTTCCTCGTTATTACAAGGTTTCGCAATCGCGGCATCTTTTTAACTCGCGACAGATTGCTTCCACATATACATTTGGATTAAAATTCAGTTATAAAACGTAAAACTAGTGAAAAACCTCACGTCTTTTTTCTTCCAAATGTCCATATTAAATCAGAGACCACGACTTTAAAACACAGCAATTTTTATTCTTTCTTTTTTTAATATCTGTTGCATTAAAAATCTCTTTGATAAAAATCTAATTTAAAATCTTTCGAGAGACTTTTTTAAAATAAACAATATACATTTGTATTTATAGAACTGCAATTGCACTTAAAATTAAATCTATATACCACATTCTTCTTTTCTAAATTTATTGCCATATGTTTGAATTTATATTTTTATTTATTGTATTTTATTCTGGCACCGGATTATGTTAGAATTTCATACATTTTAAAAATATTTTCAAATAAATTTTAAATATAAATTAATTTTTATATGTTAAATTTCGTATGTTCAAATCAGATTTGAATTTGAATTGAACTTACGAAAAGACAAATTCCTTCGCTACACAATCGACTTAAACCATTAAAGTAGATACTACCATAATTGCATAAATCAATTTAATATTTTTTTCTATAGTTATCCTGTTTGTTATTATATTTATATACTAGCAGATAGACCCGGCGTTGCTCGGGCAAAAGTAACGATAGCGAAGATTAAGATTATTACGTTGTAGTCAACCTTACCCGTTTTCACAGAATGAAAGAATTGGTCCCTTTGTTTCCAGACTAATTAGAGAATTTTTAGATGGGTCTAAAAATATTTCGATTTCCCGCAGAATCGAAAAAAACTGCATCTGCGTCTTGCACGTCGCTTTCTCTTAACACTTCCATTGTTACTTAACACTTCCATTGTTGATGGAAGTGTTAACACTTAATCCTGTCCCTCTCCCCCGTGGGGAGGAATTTCGAAAAATCCCTTCTTAGTGTGCGTCTTCGTGACGTACACTAACAGTGTACCAAATTTTAACTTTCAACTCCTAACCGTTTGGGCTCTGCGCTAATTATTATTATGTTGGGTTAAGTGAGATATACTCGGTTAACACCGGTGGCTGTGTACTATGCCGGACCAAAGTCAAGGCATAGTAACCAAAACAGAAATTAAAGAAGTGTATCAGTGTGTGTGCCTGTATTCAGGAATTTTCTCACAATATGACATGTATTCAATATAGTGGCCTTCTGTAGTGTGATGTATGTGTTTCTATTCAATTGTAATGTGCCCAGGCTTTTGTGTAGTGTGTGTGGTATGACACCTGTAGAGGAGAGAACAACAGGTACAATAAGCACCCTATCCATCCTCCACAGATGCCTTATTTCCTGGGCGAGTTCTGTGTACTTGCTAATTTTTTCAGTGCATGCGTTTTGTATATTGTGAGTGTTTGGAATGGATATGTCTATAATGTATGTGATTTTATTGTGTTTGTCAATGAGTGTGATGTCTGGTCTGTTGTGGTAAATTGTTTTATCTGTGATTATGGCTCTGTCGTAGTACATTTTGTGCGTGTTGTTTTCCAATACTGTCTGTGGAATGTATTTGTAATATGGTTCGTGGATGTCTACTAATTTGTGTTTCCTTGCAAGCTCTTGGTGTATTATATTTGCTACTTGATTATGTCTGTGTAAATAATCTGTTTGTGCCAAGAGCTTGCAACCAGAGGTGATGTGTTGTATAGTTTCTGGCATGATGTGACATTTTCTGCATGTGTCATTTGTGAGTGTTGCATCTTTGAGTATGTGTTTTCTGTAGTTTTTAGTATTTATGACCTGATCCTGTATGGCAATCATGAATCCTTCCGTCTCCCCAAAGAGGCATCCCCGAGCTAACCAGCTGTTTGACGCAGTTTTGTCAACAAAATCATGGGCCAGATCGTAAGGATGCCTGCCATGGAGTGCCTTTCGAGCCCACGATTGCTTAATGGTGTCTATGCTTTTTATATGTTGTGTTGTGTCCATATGATGTGAGTGTAAGTTTAATGGTGTGTTATTCGAGTCTGCTAGAGTTACTGCTTTATGTAATTGTGATGTTTCTTGTTTTTTGTAGAAAAACTCTCGCAGTGACTGTATTTGTTTGTAGTGAAGGTTAACTATGTCAATCAGGCCACGTCCGCCATCTTTACGTGGAAGGGTTAATCTTTCTGTGGCGGATTTAGGATGATGTTGTTTATGCTTAGTAAGTGTAGTTCTTGTTTTCCTTTGGAGTTGCTCAAGATCTGTGTGAGTCCAATGTATAACTCCAAAAGAATATGTGAGTACTGGGATGACATATGTGTTTATTGCTTTAACTGTGTGTTTTGCATTTAATGTGTTCTGAGAATAGCATTTAACCTACTTTGGTATTCTTTAATTAATCTTTGCTTTATTTGTGCATGTTCTGTTAGTTTGGCCTGTTGGAATCCTAAATACTTGTAGAACTCGCCCTCTTCCATGGATTCAATAACGTCTCCATTTCCAAGTGCAAAATCTTCTTTCTTCAGGATTCCTTTTTCTATGTGAAGTGTTTTGCATTTATCTAGGCCAAATTCCATTTGTATGTCCTTGGTGTATGAATGTGTGATTTGTAGGAGTTGATGAAGTTGTTTTTGTGTGGATGCATAAAGTTTTATGTCATCCATGTACATGAGATGTGACAGTGTAAACTGTGTTGTTTTTTCATGTCTGATATTGTAACCATATTGTGTGTTGTTTAACATGTTGGATAATGGATTCAAGGCTAGGCAGAACCAGAGAGGACTCAAGGAATCTCCTTGAAAAATTCCTCGCCTAATAAAGATTTGGTTTGTTTGTATGGAAGTGTTATGAACCCTGAGATGTAGTGTTGTTCTCCAGTGCTGCATAGCGTTTTGAAAGAATGTAATGAGTGATGGATGTATTTTGTACATGTGTAGAATATGTAGCAGCCAACTGTGTGGAACACTGTCGAATGCTTTTCTGTAGTCTATATATGCCATGTGTATGTTTCTGTGTTGTTTGTGTGCTTGCCGTAGAATGACTGAATCTATGAGTAACTGTTCTTTGCATCCCTTGTGATTTCTACGGCAACCTTTTTGTTGTTCTGTTAGAATGTCGTGTTCTTCAACATGTTTGTATATTTTGTTTGCAATACAGGATGTCAATAATTTGTAGAGTGTTGGAAGACATGTAATTGGTCTGTATTGTGTGGGGTCTGTGGTATTGTTGTTTTTAGGTTTCATGTAGGTGATGCCCTGAGTAAGAAAATTTGGCATGTCTTGTGGATTGATGATGATGATGTGTTAGGTGTTTAGCTAGTTCCTGGTGCAGGGATGTAAACTTTTTGTACCAGAAATTGTGAATGTTGTCTACACCAGGTGTCTTCCAGTTGTGTGTTCTGTTAACAGTGTATTGGAAATCATGTATGCTTATTTCAACACAGGGCATAGTTGGTATGTTGTGTAAGTTTCTGTTCTCCTCCTCGATCCAGCCTGCTTCAGCATTGTGCGTGACAGCACTGGACCAAAGAGAAGACCAATATGTTGTGAGTTCTTCTTCTGTTGGTGTGCCACTGTGCTGTGTATCAGTGTTTGCTTTGTTATTAATTTGTCTGTAAAAGAGTTTTTCATTGTTTGTAAATAATTTATTTTGTTGTTTTCGTAGTGTACATGTTTTGCATCGTTTGAGTCTACGTGCTTTGGCAGCAAGTTTTTGTTTTAGTGTATCAATGTATTCTGTAATGTGTGTGTTGTGACGTTCATGTTTTGTGTGTGTTTTTATTTTCTTGAAAATGTTTTTGAGCTGTTTCCTTAATTTAGGTGTTATGTTGTTTTTAGTGTATTGTGTCAGCCTGCCTAATTGCTGTCTAATGTCATTTATTTGTGTTTCTATTCTTCTCTGCCAGGCAGGTTTGTGATAGAATTGTGTTTTCTGTGTATTTGTCTGTGATTGTACTTTCAGTCCATGTTGTGTCACTACTGTGACTGCCCCAGCATAAACTAATGTATGAATGTCTGAGAGTGTAGAAATTGAATGAATGTAGTGTGGTAGTAAGTGAGTGTTTACATAATTTAGTGTTTTTCCTACTTCCTTCGACGTGTTGATTTTTGGTATTCGTGGTCTTTGTGTGGGATCTGTGCCTGTATATTTAGTGAGTGTTTCCTGAAATATAAGTGAGAGCGTATTAACTAAATCCATGTCTATGTTATCAGTGATGGATGAGGAAGTGTCTGTAGTATCATTAGTGGTAATTGTTGTATGTGTGTTATTATCAATGCTTGTTGCTGGATTATCCTGACAGGTTACATGATCTTCATTAATGTTAGATGTTTCTGTCTGTTGATGTATTTGATCAGCAACCTGTTGTTTGATAAGTTCAAGTGTTGTTTGTGGAATAAGGTTGTTGTGTATAATTGTTCTTTTTTGATCAACAACCCTTTGTTCGGTGACAGTGAGATGAGGATACTGTTGTGTGAATCTAAGGTGTAGTTGTTGTCTGTATGCTGTCATGTTTGTTTCGAGTTTTGTGATCGTGTAGTAAGTACGGATGATAAACTCGTTCATTTCTACCGTCCATTTCATCCGTTGGCGTGGTTTTCCAGCCTTTGTGGTCTGTGGATGCATTGCCACAGAAACACCAAGGCTGGGTTGGTTCCTCACATCTGTTGAGGGCATTGCAGTAGCCATGCTTGGGCCGGTGCTGCTTTCGCCACCGGTAACCAGGGGAGACTGTGGCCTATTTTTCGAACGTGAGCCTCTGCCTAACTCACGAACGCGGACCTTGTTAACCCGGGCGACGTTTGAGCCGGTATCACATTTAGATCTGGTTACTACCATGATACATATCTCCGCAGAATGTGGGTGTGTGGTCACTCTTAGCTTCATTTCTCCCCATAGACCTTACTGGCATGGGTGTCCCTACCAGGAGCTTGTGCTCTAGCCTGCATTGCCCTATGGATCAGTAAAATTACTGGGCTCTCCCACCACGACCAGGTGGTGACCACGGGAGAGTTATTATTATTATTATTATTATTATTATTATTATTATTATTATTATCAACTCGTCTCGATTATTATATTTATATATAGGTCAATATTACTTTTTACTCGTTATTGTTATAATGATATTTATTTAATGATGCGTTACTCCGTAATTTAGACTCGCTTGTGTACATTATCAACAGCAGTAATGGAAATTGGCTCTGAAGACAAATATGCTTTTTCCAAATTGTACAAAGATCGAAATTTCACCGACAATTATCGAAGTAATGTTATCAATAAAATGGTAGAGATAGAAGAATTTGTTTCATTTTGTCTGCATCAAATATTTCGCGACGGTAAGTTTTAATTCTAATAGCAATTTATATTGGAAAATATTTAGTTTATTCTTTAATAAAAGTACTTAAATCTATTAGGCAAAGAAAAAAATCACAAAATTACAAAATTCGAAAATTCTATTATTAAATAATAAATTGACATAATATAACCGAAAAAATAAAAACAAAAAATAACAAGTATTTATGTTTAATTGATTATCTTGTATAGAAAATAAATTATGTTTTAATTACACATTACATAGGCTAGCTTATCGCTCTACGAATTATCTTACAGAAAATATTATTAAAGTGTTTCCTGTGGAACAACTCTAGTCTGTAATTCATTAATAATTGCGTATAAATACAAAATAACAATGAAAATTTTATTGTAAAAAACACTAATTACAGGTTTAGACAAATTGCGCTCTGATGAACTGTTTACTTGCCCAGCATTTTAATTTTATTGTTCAAATATAATAATAAAAATTACATTAAATTTCTAATTACATTACGTTAAATAAATAATATACATTTTAATGATATATTTATATGAAAATTCACGCAGGAAAATTTAAAGAAATTTGTATTGAAACGTGTAAAACCAATTATTGCACTTTGAGGATATTTTTTGTGTTTTTATTTTAAAGATAATCTTGAGTTGAAGTTCGCTATTCTAAAGAAACAATACAAAAAATTCATTTAGTGTTTTGACTCATTTCGAGAACTAAAGTAAATATTCCTTTTCACTCTAACAGAAGCCTTTCGAGGCGAGAGAATTCTGGACGTAGGATGTGGCCCGACTGTTCACAGAATGGCAGCACCGAGCGAATACTTCTCGGAAATTGTTTTGTCCGATTATACCGAGCACAACCGCCAAGCTGTTCGAGAATGGTTAAAAAACGAATCGTCGGCGAAGGATTGGGACAGTTTGATGCAAATGGAAGCGTTACTTGAGGGATATGGGTATATTTTTTGAAATTAATTTAATTACGTATAGAATTTATTAAGTACAGTAAAACTTTTCTAAATCGAAGGGCCAAGGGCGGGAAAAATTTTATGCTTACAGATGATTTAACTTAGAGAATAACAGAATAAAAAGAAGTTGATTCTGAATAGATTTGTATTTTTACCTTTCTTGCATTATATAAAATATCTTTGCTAAATCTTTGCTAGTATTTTTCTTTTTATACAGTCCGCGTAACGTCTTTCAGCAAAATGTTCAATATAACTGATGGAATCGAACAGTTTTACAGGTAGATCTTGTCGAGATAAAGCGAGAGGACCTCTCGCTTTGGACTAGAACGTTGTCTGCAAATTGTATTGAAGAGTAAACAACTAAATGTTTGTACATTTCATGGAAATCCGAAAATTAGGATCACTGTGGATAGAATAAATATTAAAATTCGAGTCGAGAATGTTAAAATTAACATAAATCGGTGTCGGGTAGCCACGAAAACCTTCGAGTTGGAAAATATTCGAGTTAAATCCCTTTGCAATATCATTGAGACCCACCGAGTGCTTCTGTTTCTTCGAGTTAAAGAAATATTTGAGTTAGAGAAGTTTTACTACATATAAAATATCAATTACATCATAATAGTGTTGATGTTTTACTTTTTTGTGATAATAAAGTAATTTACATTATAACGTTTGCATACTTAATTTAATAAGTTATATGTTTATTCACAATATTTATTATAATTCGCTTATTTAATTTTTAATCATTTATTTAACAGAAACGTCGAAGAAGGAATAAATGAAATTAAACTTCGATTGAGACAAAAAATAAAAGAAGTAATACCTTGCGACGTCTTGAAACAAGACATCATTTCCTCGGACGTCGGAAAGTTTGACGTGTTGTTTACCTCTTTATGCTTAGAAGGGGCATGCTCGACATTAGAAGATTATAAAACTGCCGTTAAAAACTTCAGAAATTACATTTTGCCAAATGGAGGATTTGTAATGTTTTCCATATTGGAATGTCCTTATTATTACATTGGAGATAATGAAAAACTTCCATCTCTTTTTGTAACTCAAGAGTTTGTAAATGAAACGTTGAAGGAAGCGGGATTCGTTAAAAAACATTGCTTTTTTATGGAAAACAATGAACAACATCCAGTTGTTAAATTCAGCGGATGCTTAGTATCATCGGCCATTAAATCAGTTTAAAAAATTTTATATGTTGTTTTGCATTAAATTACTTTATTATAATTACAGTCGAATTCAACTTTGAACTGTCGGATACATTACATGAATGTACCGTACATGCATCGGTTTCGATATGAATAATATAATGTATTTGATTCTACATTATGTCTAAAGATAAAACTCGAGAAGCATAAAATAAAATATTTGTATTAAGAGCGATATTAATTAATATTATATCACAAAGTTTTGTATAATATACTTTACAAATCACGACATATAAGACAAGTATGAAATTAATAAGCCTATTCCGTTAATAATTGTATTGTCTTTAAAGAATATGAGATGAATATCTTATAAAATTGGAGATTAAAATAAAGTAAAGCGTATTTTAAAAATTAGAATTAAGTTACTATTATTCTACTTAAGAACTTCTACTATTTCGTTCCTGGTAATTCTAGTTATGTTTTTAGAATAATATTTTGTATTTTTCCCTAAGCATTTTCAACTCTCCCTTTAATGATTATTGACTATATGAAAATTTATTTTGCCAAAAATTAAGTTTCGACAATCGTCTTGACATTTGTTACTAAAATTCGGATATCAGTGAAAAATATTGCCAAAGTATATTACGATTTGTGAAAGGATCTGAGTTAACAAACAGGCGTGAGCACACAAAATATGCAAAATATGCTTAAAAATTAAAAAGAAACACCATAATCTAACAAGCAAAAATAAACTTTGTATATTATAATTAACTGTTTGTAAACCTCGAATTTTTAGTAAATTAAAGTCTTGAAAAATACATGTAAGGAATATATTTTTGAATTGATTGTTCTTACAAACGAGTGTTTGAAATAGATGGGTAATTCCCGCTATTGATGGGGGTCATCGGGAAGACAGGAATTTTGCAGAAGAGTCGAGTGATCTAATTTATTTTTTAAAATTACAATTAAAGCTTAATGCGCGAATAGACTTACAGCATATTGACACTTCTGTACCTACACCACTGACGTTCCCAGACATTTTTGTTCATCTTGTTCTTCTATATAGAATATTTGTTATTAGCATACACGTTGCCAGAATTCGGTAGATAAAATCGAGACTTTTCGATTTATTGCAATTTTATTTGAATATCTTTTAAAGATGTCTTAATTATTTAACACGTGGGCCAGAACGACATTAACATTTTGAAAAATCCAGCGACGAGAGCTTAACTTTCCCGGCAACAATTTGGTGGCGCCATCCCTCAACATATTTTATCAAAAACATTATATATTTTTTAACTATTATAAAATGGCAAAAGGCTTAACAATCGGGTTTATGAAGAAACACTTCATACTCGCATACTTCGTACTCGTTTGTATCCTTGCCCAATTTGCACAACTTGGCGTTACGCAGTCATTGAAGCTACTGGGCATGGTTAAAAATTAAGACAGTATAAGCACAATTATACCAGATATTACAAGTTCTGACAAGTAAAGAATTTTCAGAGTCCTGCCACAAATAAGACACGTATTGATTATTGACCATTTGTGACATGCCACGACGAGCAAAAATTAAAAAAAAAACTAATAAGTAGGTTTAAAATTAATAAGTACAAATGTATTCTGAGAGTTTATGAATTAAATATACTTTCTATTTGCAAAATTTCCTCAACCTTAACACAAAATAAGAAAAAAGTGAACTTTTAAGAAATTTGCGGGATTTCCCGGGATGAGAAGAATTTTCCGGGTTAAAAATCAATCGGGATCCCGGAATCTCGTTTGAGAAACCGTACACTCGACCCTTTTATCTCCACATTCCATCGAACTTCAATCATCAAAATTTAACAGTATCAGTCTATCTAATAAGAAAACCCCCATGCAAAATTTCAGAAATTTTCGACAAAAAGCATAGATGTTAAGCTTTCAACGAGGGTGAACAAAATTGTGCCCCCACACTAACATCCGTACATACAGAAATTACCTCCCGAATTTTTTCGCATTTGTTGACCTTTCGAGGTCTTCCGAATCCAAAAATGTAGAAATCTTAGGGAATTATTTTTTTCCAGATCGCCATACCGTCTCGGCTGTTACATATAACAGCCAGGAAAGTAAAAATAGAAGAAATTATACTTTCTTCTATATTTTAAATACTTTTATTATGCAATATTTATCTACAAAATACTCAAAATATCGTTACGCGATTTATCAGCGTAAGCATAATCAGCCTAACTCAGCATGTAGGTAAATACAATTGGAAATTGTGTGTTTCTCTTCCCTTAATATAACAAGTCCAAGTTGACAAGAACGTCAAAAGTTGACAAAAATATAAGTTTGTGAGATCCCGGACAACCGATTGTTTTAAAGAAAACTATTTTGTTCTTAGTGTAAGTTAAACTTATGTTAAAATAAATGGATTCTGTTAGACACTTGTCATCTTTGATTCCATCGCCACTACCCACATACGAAAGGACCCTAGACCATCACTGACGCGAAATGAACTGATTTCCTCTAAAAGTCGGCTTACTTACAAATTATAAAGAATAGCTTAAGATCAACCCTTACTCAAAGCCGAGTAAAAGCTTGCAGTCGTATTTACAATCAAGGATCAAGAGTTAGAAATGAACCAACACGTGTTCATGAACTAAATTAAACTGAATGGAAATCGATTAACTTCAGAGATGAACTAAATACTATCGAAGCTCTCATATTCAATGAACTTTTCTCTGATTGAATCTCAATTATTATAGTACATAAACAGTGAACTGAAACAAAAAAAATTGAAATAGTTAATAGCCAGAAAGTTGAAGAATTACCTATCGATCCAAAAGATGTCATCTATGTTGAAGTCAAAAAAAGAGTAAATAAACAGTTTAAAATGAATAAAATGAAAAAAGAAGAAATACAAATGCGAACGGAAGAACACCAAAACTGATCATACAATTGAAGACATACAAACCAGGAGAGCAAGTAAGACCTATCGTTGATTTCAAATACTCTGTCTTATATAATTTAGAAAAATTCCTAAAACAAAAATTGCTAAAGTATGAAATTTCCAAGTATATAACTAAAAATGCAGACGAACTTATAAATGAAATAAAGAATATAAAAATAAATAAAAATTACAAAATAGCAAATCCAGATATTATAAACATGTACAGTACCTCTCAATAACTTAAGAACTAATAGAATATACACTAAGAAAGATTGAAGTTCAGGAAGAAGAAATAGACCTAATAGAATTTGCTTACAGAAGTAATTATCTCATCACAAAAGGAAAATTTTATACACAAAAAACAGGAATTAGCATGGGATCTGTTATAGGTCCGAAATTGGCAGAGCTTGTCATGATATACATAGACAAAAAAATCAATGATATCACAGGTATAAAGTTTTATAAAAGATACGTAGACGACATAACTATTTTATATAATCAAACAATAATAAGAATAGAAGAAGTAGAAGACAAGATAAATAAACTAAATAATGAAATCAAATTTAAGATAGAAAACGAAACCAATATTCGAAATAAACTATCTCGATATAGCGATAAAACGAAAAAAAGAAAAGCTAGAATTTAAACCAAATAAAAAACCAAGCGAAATCCAGAAAGTTATAAATTACAATTCAAATACTCCACTGTATATAAAAGAAAACATATTTAGTATGGAATATAAAAAATTTATAAACAGAACAATTACAATGCAGAATAAAAATAAGTATATCAAAGATTTAAAAGCTAAATTTCAATTAAATGGCTACCCGAAGAGAATAATAATAAATGGGAAAGTAAAATCAACAATAAAAATCAGCAAAACAAACAAAAAAAAAAAAAAAAAAACAAAAGTACCGACGTAAAATATATCCGAGGCTTCTTCGAAGAAATAAATAAAGACCTGAATAAAGTAAATGTAAAACTCGCTGCGACTTATGACCCTCCGTCCTTTCATCGATCCGTGCTCTTTATTTTCTCTTACGTTCCGTGTAAATAATGACAATTAAGATAAATACTGCGGATCCATGCTGAACAAGATATCACGACATTACAACCCCGCATTGGTATCATTTTACTGATACTGTACATTACAGGTGTTCTGATTATGACAGAACAAGAGTCTCGACGACGCGTTCAAAAACACCATAAACTGTATAGAATTAAATAAATATATTACGAACAGATTCTTGAAAAATGACCCGAATTAACGGGAAATTTACGGTCGCGGAAAAATTTGAAAAAATCAGGCCTCTAAAAAGAATTCATAAAGGAATTAACGAAAATTAAAAACTTAACTAGGACATTTAACAAAATAAGACACTTCCTATCTTAGAAAACGAACGTACGGAAAATCTATATACGCGAAAAAAATCAAAGAACTCTTAAGTACGTTATTGCCTGAGTGTAGTGTTTCAGCATACAGGAATAGATTTGTTTTTCATGAATCGACATATTATGTTCATCGTTATGCATTTCGTGGAAATATTTTTTTGAATTTACTTAATAACCTTGTTGAATATTTTAAAGTTTACAATTATAAAAAATTTCAGCAACCGGTTGCTTAACTTTCCCGGTAACAACATATAAAACTTCGGGTGGTGTCATTTGTTATGATATTTTATTTTAAAAGCTTTTAATATTTTTAACTATTATAAAATAACAAAAAGCTTAATTTTGAGGATAGGGATGAGTTTTATAAAAATTTGTAAATGCTAATAACTAGTAAAATCGTCATTAAGTATGACCCTACTAGAGATTCGACACGACTCCCTTTATCTCCCCATCCGCTCAATCTTTAACCAGCAAAATATAACAGCATCAATTCCCCTAAAACTTCAAAACTTCCCTGCAAAATTTCAGAAATTTTCTACAAAAAGCGCAGGAGTTATTAATTAACTATTTAAGAAAAATATCTAATCTATACATGTAATCGAGATGGGTTGATAATAATAATGATAATAATAAGCGCAGAGCCCAAACGGTTAGGAGTTGAAAGTTGAAATTTGGTACACGGTTAAAGTAATGTACTGTACATCATGAGAATGTACAGTACACTAAGAAGGGATTTTTGGAAATTTCCTTCGCGGGGAAGAGGAGAGGATTAAAGATTACCCTGAAGAACACGGCTTCTACTGTACTAGTTTAGATGCGATTTTTTCATTTTTGCGGGAAATCCAACATTTTAATATTTTTAGACCCATCTAAAAATCCTCTAATTAGTCTAGGAAGTGGGGAGACCTAATTGTTGCACGGGTAAAATCGGCTATAATCTAATTATCTTTGCTATCGTTGCTAGAACTATCTCATAGTTTGAATAATATTTTACTTTTCCGGCTGTTATGTATACATAACAAGAGAAAGTAATGGAATAGTGCCAATTTGACCCTTCGATTTTTTTGCAAATCCACGTTTTGAGACACCCTGAACTCAAAAAAGTAAAAAAAAACGGAAAAAATTTCTGTGGATACGTATGTCTGTGTGTTTTGGCGTCTATTTTGTTTAGTATATCAGGACAGGATAAAGATAAAAAAAATACGAAATTTGGCACGGTAGATTGTATATAAGGGGCATTGATATGAAAGTTCGGGATGAAGAGATAGAGGTGGCAGGTGATATATCTCTTGAGGAGTCAGATTTAATGAAGATTTTACTTGTTGTTAGCATTCATAGTGTTTTATAAAACTCATCTCTATCCTTAAAATTAAATCTTTTGCTATTTTATCATAATTAAAAATATATAACATTTTAATAACAAAATAACAGATAGCGCCACATACAATTTTAGTCATCTATTTTGATTAATAATACAAATGTTACTTTTAAAATAAAATCTCATAAAAGCCGAAAAAGTTACGCAACTCGTTGCTAGATTTTTTCTTATTTTAGAATTAATGTATTTTTTCATTCAGACTGGAGTTTACGATAAAATTGATCTAAGAATTGCTCCAGCTCTTGAAACTCTAAGCAAGTAGTTTTTTTCTTATAATTTTATTCTTTAATTTAGTAATTTACTATGTATTAAATTAACAATAAAATTCTAAAGATTATTTTCATATTTAATAAAATAATTATTTTAATAGATCAATTAAGCGCCAATGGAGAAGCCGGAACTTTCGATTTTGCTTTCATTGATACAGATAAAGGAAGCTATTTGAACTATTATGAAAGATGCCTCGTTTTGTTGAAACCGAGAGGAATCATAGCAGTAGATAATGTAATAAATTAACACAAGCAATTACTTTACAATTATACAACAATTATTTTCACAATTTGTATATAATATTTCTCTTTTGCTTTAGGTTTTAGCGAGAGGAAAAGTCGCAGAAAAAGATTGCAATGATGACAGAACCACGTCTTTAAAAAAAATTAATACAGCTTTGAAGGACGATCCTAGAATTAAAATATCTATGTTGTATATGGGAGATGTCTAACTTTAGCCATGAAATTGTAGATTTGCACTACAGCGAATACCCGAAGGCTTTAAAATGAATTTCTAAATAAATTGACTTGGATTTTTAATGAAGGTTTTCATTCTTTACAAGTTCTTTACGAAGGGAAGTAGGTTTTAGGAGCATTTAAATACTATATTTTACTAGTCTGACGGCTAGTCGGGATATCGTGCTGTTTATCTTGAGGTACTACATATACAGGGGTCACGCTGCCTAGAGCAAAAATTGCTACTTGCCGATATTTTTATTAAAGTGGCGATAAAATCCGTAGTCCGTTTGTTTCGACATTCAGCGTGAAATTAAATCACAAATTACATTTCAGGAAAAACAGCGAAAAGTCTAGCTCCCATAGGATGGGAGTCCCGCGCACCACATACCTTTCGTGGCGTCATGTGACAAGTTCGAGCAGAAAAGTAGGAAGTGACGTTGAGAACCGAAGTTGTGTAAAGCCGTCCGGTGTTCTCTCTCTCTCTCTCTCTCTCTCTCTCTATTCGCATGGTTATATGGAGGATCAGCCTGTTTGGCTTTATTTCTCCGATAAAGCGATGATGTTAGTATCCGATGAGCCGGCCGAAGCTTATTGCTTGGCCATACGCAGGAAACGGGAGATAATGCCTTCCGGTAAATCTTTTAAGGGTAACTCGCCCCCTATTCAGGCGTTATCAGGCGTGGAGAAAACTCCAGAAAATTACACGTCCTGTTATTTGTTTTGAAAAATAAGTTTTACATTTTAAGACCAGCTATTAAGGTTATTTGTATCACTATGTAAAATGTACAATTCGAAGAAGTCTCAACATCGATGTTGAGACTTCTTCGACAAAGGATTTCAATCTTCGGGGCCAAGTCGATTTGATTGATTTTTAATCTATTCCCTGTAGAGACTACAAATGGATAAAGAACAAAATTTTGAGTTCTTTACCCTTTGAAAACAAAATATGAAGCGGACGTTGCACTGGAACTGTTAAAAATATTTTTAGACTTTGGTGCGCCTTATATTTTACAGAGTGACAACGGAAGAGAGTTCACAGCTAATGTCATTGAGCAATTTTCAGTTATATGGCCTGAACGTACAATAGTGCACGGAAGATCCCGATATCCACAATCCCAGGAGAGCGTAGAGTGATGCAATTAGGATGTTAAAAATATGTTACGTGCGTAGATGGATGATACTAGGAAGTTCAGACTGGGTAATGGGCTGCCATTTCATCCAGTGACAAAAGAACTCTTCTGAGCATCGAGTTATAGGCAGAAGACCGAATACAGCACTCTTTGAATTGGAATCAAAATTCGGATTAGGGTCATCGAATATTTCACCAGAAATTTTACAAACTCTTCATAGGGAAAATTTAGTGCAACTTAAGAAAAGCAGCTTAGAACGAGAAGCCGTTAAGGTTGATAAAGTAAATGAAAATCAAGAGGAAAATTTTGAGAAAGAGACATCTGTTTGTGTACGCGATCTGATTGAATCACATGTAATATTATTTTCGTCTGGTGCAATGAGAGTTCGTAAGAATTGTGCTCACGACATTGGAGGGACATTACTGACTTTAATGATTGCAACACTTGCAAAAGAAGAAAAAATTGCGCAGGAACGTCAGAGGCCAGAAAACAGCAGAAGAAAAAATTATTGAAATTACTACAAAAAAAACTAAAACTTGTTGAAGTTGGGGACTTTATTTTATTGAACGTTCCAAGGGCCATTAGACTGCCAAAATGTAGTAGGAAAAATTCTGAATGCAAAAAATAATGTTTATCAAATTAGAACAATGGGTGGCATAATTAAGACTTGGTTCGGTAGAAGTGATTTCCAGATTTTTGGGATGCAAATTCTTGAAGACATCCCCAAAAAATATGTATCTCTACGTGAAACTGTGGCGAAAACATTTAAGTTTGTGGGATAAAGATGATGGGAGGTTTTTTATACTATACACTTACAACTGGCAAATCGCCAGTTGTAAGTGTATAGTATCAAAAAACGATATGAAAAAATGCGCGTGTAAGAAGATAAACTAATTACGCACATCAAAATGTCACAGCAGTTCATCGTGTGCAAATAAATAAATGGAACATTTGTGCCCCAAGTGAAAACCGTAAATCAATATTTTTTCTCTAATTATTATACCATGTTTTTAACAATCGTTTACGTAAAAACAAATTGCGACGTGAAAAAAAAAAATAAAAAAAAGGTCACCGACCTAGATGGGAAATTTTTTTCGTCAACAGATGGCACCACGTAAAACAAAGTTATATAAAAAAAATATTAGTTCTGTTAATGATATTAAAAAAACAAGTCGCAACATGAAAAAAAATATATAAAAGTTTATTGGTCTAATCGATTGCGTCATAAAAAAGCTTATTGGTCTAAAACAAAACTAATCGATTGAGTCATACAAATCGGTTCTGTCATATAAAGCACTACAAACTGAAGTTAGGTTAATATTATATTAATATCGGAAGAAGGCAAGTCGCTCCTTTCATAAAAAATGGAGGCAAAAAACATAGCCCTGCTCTCTCACGAATTAAATTCAAATGTTGATTGGAAAGATTTCTCTAAATTAAATTTAGCAGAAGATGCAATAATAAGACGACTTCAAGATAGAGTTGTTGGGATGTTATTTCTGAAAAAATCTTAGTAATGATTTTATTCACGAGTTCCAGGATAAATTAAACTGGAATAAAATGTGGAAAAGCAGACATTACTCTCCTGATTTTTTAAACAAGTATGCTCATCGAATTAATTGGGATGATGTTTGTCGTTATCAGCAGCTAACAGAAAACTTTTTGAATGAACATTATGATCATCTAAACCGGGATCTCGTGTCTCAATATCAAAAACTGACTCCACATTTCATTATAACTTTTAAACATTTACTCAATATGGCACTTGTTTGTAAACATCAACGATTGGACGAAGCCACTATTAAAGAACTTGAAAATCATGCGGATTGGGAGATTATTTCAGAATATCAAGATTTATCCGAAAAATTTATGGAAGATTTCAAGCATAAATTGGATTGGTGTAGTCTCATTAGTAATCAGAAACAATTACAACCAAATTTATAACGGATAATTATCAATTTGTTTTAGTTCGTGTTTTAGCAAAAATATGTGAAAAACTTTAATTTTTTTTAAAATATAATTAATACATTTGTACACTTATGCTTATTCTCGAATTGATGTAAGTGTTCTTTTTATTTCAATAAACAAAGATAGAGTATCATAGCTGTCAATTATTTTTTTTAAAAAATACATATATATAGCGTAAAAGAATAATTTTGAAATAGTGAATAGTGTGTTCCGATTCGCGACGGTACGCATTATTCGTTATTTCTTTTGATATCTAAATCGTCGATGGAAAAAATTATAAAATATTAAAAAATACAAAAAAATGATGTTTAATATTTTGCCAAGAAATGGCGCCAGCCTCTTAACTTATCTATATATATAATCGAGACGAGTTGATAATAATAATAATAAAAGTCAGTGCAGAGCCCAAACGGTTAGGAGTTGAAAGTTGAAATTTGGTACACAGGGTACGAAATTTAAGTACCAAAGTGTTAAGTAACAATGGAGAACAAGAGAAAGCGACGTGCAAGATTTACGGGTTCTGAAAACAAAAAGAAAAAAGAAAAAGGGTAATATGTTAGAACATATTCGATTTTCAAATTTAAACAGATTAATTCGGCTTTTCTCGACTTTTCTTCTTTAGAACATTCGATGAAAATCGAACGATATAATCAGAACACGTCGGGAAAATCGAACAATATTAGAACATTCGATTTTCAAATTCGACCTTTCTTTAGAAATACTTAGTTCGTTGATGAAATTACTCTTTTTCTTCTGTGACTATAACGCAATAATCTTAATTTTTGCTATCGTTACTTTTGCCCGAGCAACGCCGGGCCTATCTGCTAGTATATACATAAATCTCTTACATATTAATTCTCTTCGGATATATAAAAACTTATATATTTAAGAGTGTAAAAGTTATATATAAAACTTTAAAAATATCGATACTCTTATATTAAAAATAAAAAAAAAATATATAGAAAACTTTCGAATATCGATGCGCGTATTAATTTTCTTATATCTATATAAATCGACGATTTATTGCAGAAACGCTCGTTCAAATCGCGCTGGAAAGTATATCCGAAGGGGCACCTAAAATGGGAGTGGTTTTGATGTCTACGAGAGCTTTTGGGATACTAAATATCTCAAAAACGCTCGAGCGATTTACCAATTATTGCGAAATTCGCCATTTTTAGCCCCTGCTCGATGTCTTTCCTGCGAAATCGTGAGCGGTACTACTATAAAAGTTATAAAATGTTAAAAGTTTAACAAATTATCTTAGAGTCTCTCGACTCTATACTACTTATGTTTTATGTCTAAGAGTTGGGGAGACTATCCGATTTTCTTTTGAACAAGTGGTTTGAATTGTTGTTTTTTTTCTTTTTCTAGGTAAGTCTAGTTTATAATTATGTCCCAGGCTCGGAAGAAAAAGACCTTTTCTCCGACCGTTCCTGAAAGATCAACAGCTAGGTTTAGGGGTGAGACTTCTTCTGGTGAAGAGGATATTGCGAACTTATTACAGGACTCAAATTTTGATATGGCAGAGGGAGTTAGGCTTTTATTGCGATTGCATGTTTCGCTGAACGGTAAGGTTGATGAATTTATCAGAAGACTGGATCATCTGACAGAGTGGCTTCAGAATGTAGATGAGGCGTTGATTGACTTCGAGGTGAGGTTGGAGGAAATTGAGTCAAAGGTTGGAGGGGAGGTAACTGGTGTCGGGCATTCGTTGGATATGGATAAAATTTTCACGAAAATTTCTTTTTTTTGAGAGAGAACTGGATAATCAGACAAGGATGAACAATGTTGTTATCCACGGATTGGAAGAGAGGAAAGAGGAGACGTCTTTGGAAATATTTGACACTGTTAATTCTTTTGCGGTTAATACATTGAATTTATCCTAGTTGCATATTGTAAACGCGTATCGGGTTGGGAAGAGAGTTGGAGATAAACCCAGACCAGTGATCTGCCAATTTGGGTCTTTTAGTGATAAATTGAGGTTTAAAAAGACTGTATTTGAGAATCGGAATCTTAATGTTTCTGTGTATAATGATTTTTCTAAACGTTTACGAGGTATTAGATACAACCTAAGGGTATTTGGAAAGAAAAAAAGGGAAGAAGGAGCAAGAAGTGTTCAGTTAAGTTATGATAAGTTACTGGTAGATGGAGTTCGGTATAAAGTCGATGAAGTATCAGCCAAGGTGGTGCCGATCTCATAGCAACCAGTAATGTCTTCTGTGTTTTCTATTATGGCGTGGAATTGTGCTGGAATTGGTAATAAACCGTGGTCTTTTTGGAGTTATTTATTGAAGTATGATGTGGTTTTTTTATCGGAAACTTAGTTTATTAAGGGTGGGAGCAGATGCTATTGGGAGGAATTAAGAGAATATCATTGTATTGTTGGTGATGCTTTGAGGGCTCACAGTAGGGTAGACCTATGGCTGGTTGGTTGCTTTGCATTAAATCTTCTTTGAAATTTAATATTATTTATAGAGATAGTTATATTGTATTGATTAATATTCTGTTACCATTAGGAGAGTTTAATATTGGTTTTGTTTATATGCAGGAACAAAGGTGGCAAGAAATTTTTGATGTACTGTCCAGGTTTGAGGTCGACGAATCGAATTGGATTTGGTTGGGTGATTTTAATGCACGGACCGGTAACCATAATGTGATTTCGACAAATACAGGGTGACAATAATTAATCCGTACAAGTTTTTTGTATCGTAAATTTATTAAAGAAATGAAAATTAGCAAAACAACAGCATATAACAGTGACAATACTTTACGTATTAATCAGATATTCAGCCAGTTTCAAAGTGGCCTCCTGTTGCTTTGATGCAGAGCCCCAAACGCGTTTTGAAATTCTCAGCGATGGGCCGCACTCTTCTGGAGACAGTTTGTCTCACTCCCAGCGCAAGGATTGCTTCAGCGACTCCAAACTTTCATGGCACTTAGAACAGGCCCTGGCCTCCAAAATGGCCACACACTGTAGTCCATTGGGTTCAGATTCGGCGAATACGGTGGCCATTCCGCAGACGAGATGAAATCGGGAAAATGAGCCTTGCACACTCCCGAGTCTTCTTCGCCCTGTGTGTCAGCGCCGAGTCCTGCTGAAACGTCCATTTCGCACTGCCAAAATGCTGCTGAGCCCACAGAAGTACCACAGCCTCGAGAATGTCAAGGTGGTACACATCTTGATTGATTTTGGCCCCTTGATCGACGAAAACAAGGGGTGTCTTGCCGCTCGCACAAATTCCGCCCCAAACCATGACTGACATTGGATTTTGTGATGTTCGATGACGGCTGAGCGTCCAGGAGCCCCCGCGGACCAGTTCCTGTCGTTTTGATGGTTGTACGGAGAAAAGCTTCTCGTCTGTGAAGAGAATGCACTCCCATTGTCGACCTGCGGCCCGACGCTTGAGTTAACGGGATCTTTGGAGTCTCACGCACTTGTTTTCATCGGTGAGGAGCTGAACCTTTTGGAACTTGTAGGGCTTGAGTACGAGTTCCTTTTTCGCCATTAACCGCACCGATTCGCAATTGATTCTGATCTCACAAGCAATTTTTCTCATGGAGACCTTCGCATGTCAGTCAACTCGCTTTGTGATGATCTTGTGGTTCCTAGACGTGTTGACAGTGCGCTTTCTTCCACGTCCGGGACGGTCACGCAGATCTGGTGGCGCCAGCTCCTTGTGAAATTCGGGTCCATTGTGAACGTTGGTCATGTCTGGTATGACTAAGTTGCATATGTTTTGGAGGGAAACAATCCGATGAGCGAGATGAATCGAGCGATATATTTTCGGAGTCATTGGATGCTTTCACGCTGCACGCAGAAAATAGGTCAGCTCCAAAAATTGCGTGAGAGTCGACTGGTTAGTGTATCGATCACCATAAAGGAAAGATTAAATAGATAACTAACACCTTAGTTCATTCGAAAATATACAGTCTAGACGATTCGAGAATCAGTCATATGATGTAAGAGTGATTGAACAGACTCAGATAGGTCTTGATGGTAGAAATTAAGGGATTTTTGAGAGAGGCGTCAATGCAGCGAGTTCAGGGATTGACAGGGAGGCATTGTGAACATAACTTATGTACAGAGTTAATTGATTGGTGGAACTCGCTTAGATAGCATGTTAGTGATAGTAGTGGTGGTCTGATGGATTTAACTTGTGAGCGAGCGCTAATTTAGTTAGAGGAGGAGAGCGTCCGCCGAAATGATGGTAGATTACGAATTGTTGGATAGGAGGCAATAGTAGACTGGAGAATAGTCTGTTCAGATGAGATGTTACGAGTCGTTAATAAATATGTAGCAAAGCGTAAGTGTGAGCGTGCATCGGTAAGAGGCTGGGTGATGAAAGCCGGTAGTAAGGTTGAGCTGGTTAACATGTAGAGTTTGTTATGATGCTATTGACTGGCCTAACAAAGCAGCTAGGAGAGATAGAGTAGAAGGAAAGAAGAAATATGATTGCTGCATCTAGAGGAACAGGAAGAGTAGCACATGCTTCTCCCCGTTCCATCACTAGAGATGCGCGCGGACTATCTTGATAATTAAGTGATGTAGATGTTTAGTATGCGAGTTAACTCCAATACACTGTCAAGGCGGATCTTTGTCTATTGCTCACGCTCTACTCACGACAGTCTACATTGTACATGTCTTTGGAGCTCTATCACTCGTTATTATCTCTTGTATAACATAAGTGCCACACTATTCAATACATAATAGCTAGGGGTACAATATGATATTTAGAGCGCACCGTACAAAGAGGTTATGTAGCAACTGCATGCCATCCGGTGATCTTTTGTGATTAGACACGTGCCTATCGAGGCAAGTTTACATGTATCGCTCGCGTAATGTAGTGTTGAGTATGGGAGTTTAAATTGTACATACATGAAATTTTCGACGTGCCCGATTAGAATATGTACGCTTCAGGATAGATGATAGATGATAGGAGGTATATCTATATATTGTGTTTAACGTGGTGAATGTAACTAGAATGGTGTGCAATGTTTGGCTATCTGGCATGAAACATAATTGTGAAATTGGTTCGTGGGTACTGGAGCTATCGGTATAAAGGTCTTTAAATAATGAAACAGAGAGTTCGTAGCAGATTACTGTGAGTCAGTTCGGAGCGAATTTCATAAGGAGCTTAGCACTGACGAAGTGTGGTGTGTAATCAGTTCACCAGGAACGGAGTGGATGGGAAAGCGTCAGCTGTCAGATCACGTTAGGAACCACAGATCATCACAAAAGCGAGTTGACTGCCCATGACGCAGTATAGGTCTCCATGAGAAAAATGCATGTGAGAATCAGAATCAATTGCGAATCGTGCGTATATGCGAAAAAATGGAACTGTAGCTCGCACCCTGACAAGTGCCAAAAAGGTTGCAAGCTTACCTTCACCGGATAAAAAAAAGTGCGTGAGACCTCCAAAGATCCGTTAATCTCAAGCCGTGTCTCGGGCCGCAGGTCGACAATAGGGAGTGACAATTCTCTCACAGACGAGAGAGCTTTTCATCCGTGACAACCATCAAACGACAGAAACTGTCCGCGGGGGCTCCTGGACGCTCAGTCGTCATCGAACATCACAATAATCCCAATGTCAGGTCATGTTTGGGCGATTTGTGCGAAGCGGCCCAAAGACACCTCCTTGTTTTCGTCGATCGAAGGGGCCAAAAGTCAATCCAAGATGTGTAGCCACCGTGACGATTCTCGAGGCTGTGGTACTTCTGTGGGCTCAGCAGCATTTTGGCAAGTGCGAAATGGACGTTTCAGCCAGGACTCGCGCTGCGACACACAGGCGATAGAAGACTCAGGAAGTGTGTTAACAGGCTCATTTTCCCGATTTCATCTCGTCTGCGGAAATGGCCCACCCGTACCCGCCGAAATCTGAACGCAGTGGACTACAGTGTGTGGACCATTTTGGAGGCCAGGGCCTGTTCTAAGTGCCATGAAAGTTTTGGAGCGCTGAAGCAATCCTT